>NC_141874.1:439915863-440540863 GCF_056163025.1 Triticum urartu | reverse complement strand
GATTTCGGTAATAAGATAAACAGAGTATTGGCCAAGCAAACTCGGTGAGACCGATGTCATGTTTCGGTGAGACCGAAATTAATGCAATAGGCAACAAAGAGTTTGCAAGCCCATCTCGGTGAGACCGAGATCCCATCGGTGAGACCAAATTGATTAGGGTTTCTGGCAGTGGCTATGTCAAGAAACTCGGTGGCACCTGATAGGAAATTTCGGTGGGGCCGAGTTTGAATTTTGGTTTGGGACATATTTGGATATGAGAAAGTGGTTGAGGGTTGTGGAGCATATCACTAAGCACTTTGAGCAAGAACCTCATTAAGCAACACCTCATCCCCTCTTAATAGTATTGGCTTTCCTATGGACTCAATGTGATCTTGGATCACTAAAATGAAAAATGTAGAGTCCTGAGCTTTGAGCTTGAGCCAATCATTTGTCTTCATCATCTTGGTCCCACATCCTCTAGTCCATGCCACTCCACTGTTGAACTTATCTGAAATATGCTTGATGAAAGTATTAGTCCAACAAGAGATATGTTGACATTAATTGCCAAAATCACCCGGGGAGCACTTGTTCTTTCAATCTCCCCCTTTTTGGTAATTGATGACAACATACATCAAAGCTTTAGATAAAGATGTAGAGAATAACAGGTAAAGCTTTGGAAAGACATGTAACATGCATAGGCTCCCCCTATATGTATGCAATCATGTAAATATGGAATATAAGAACATGTGAATGCATAGCATGACAGAGTAAGCAATGTGTTACATGTATCTTGGCTATGTGCATCAGAGCAAAAGATGTAAATATAGGAAATGTACCTACATGCTCATGAGTCTTTCTTGCAAATGATACGTCTCCAACGTATCTATAATTTTTGATTGCTCCATGCTATATTATCTACTGTTTTGGACATTATTGGGCTTTATTTTTCACTTTTATATTATTTTTGGGACTAACCTATTAACCGGAGGCCCAGCCCAGAATTGCTGTTTTTTTTCCTATTTTAGGGTTTCGAAGAAAAGGAATATAAAATGGAGTCCAAATGGAATGAAACCTTCGGGAACGTGATTTTCTCACCGAACATGATCCAGGAGACTTGGACCCTACGTCAAGAAACCAACAGGGAGGCCATGAGGTAGGGGCGCGCCTCCCCCCCCCAGGCGCGCCCTCCACCCTCGTGGGCCCCCTGTTGCTCCACCGACGTACTTCTTCCTCCTATATATACCTACGTACCCTCAAACGATCAGAAGAGGAGCCAAAACCCTAATTCCCCCACCGTAACTTTCTGTATCCATGAGATCCCATCTTGGAGCCTGTTTCGGAGCTCCGCCGGAGGGGCCATCGATCACGGAGGGCTTCTACATCAACACCATAGCCTCTCCGATGAAGTGTGAGTAGTTTACCTCAGACCTACGGGTCCATAGTTATTAGCTAGATGGCTTCTTCTCCCTTTTTGGATCTCAATACAAAGTTCTTCCCCTCTCTTGTGGAGATCTATTCAATGTAATCTTCTTTTTGCGGTGTGTTTGTTGAGATCGATGAATTGAGGGTTTATGATCAAGTTTATCTATGAACAATATTTGAATCTTCTCTGAATTCTTTTATGTATGATTGGTTATCTTTGCAAGTCTCTTAGAATTATCAGTTTGGTTTGGCCTACTAAATTGATCTTTCTTGCAATGGGAGGAGTGCTTTGCTTTGGGTTCAATCTTGCGGTGTCCTTTCCCAGTGACAGTAGGGGAAGCAAGGCACGTATTGTATTGTTGCCATCGAGGATAACAAGATGGGGTTTTCATCATATTGCATGAGTTTATCCCTCTACATCATGTCATCTTGCTTAAGGCGTTACTCTGTTCTTATGAACTTAATACTCTAGATGCATGCTGGATAGCGGTCGATGTGTGGAGTAATAGTAGTAGATGCAGGCAGGAGTCGGTCTACTTGTCTTGGACGTGATGCCTATATACATGATCATACCTAGATATTCTCATAACTATGCTCAATTCTGTCAATTGCTCAACAGTAATTTGTTCACCCATCGTAAAATACTTATGCTCTTGAGAGAAGCCACTAGTGAAACCTATGGCCCCCGGGTCTATCTTGATCATATTAATCTTCCAATACTTATTTATTTTCATTGCCTTTTATTTTACTTTGTATCTTTATCATAAAAATACCAAAAATATTATCTTATCATATCTATCAGATCTCACTCTCGTAAGTGACCGTGTAGGGATTGACAACCCCTTATCGCGTTGGTTGCGAGGATTTATTTGTTTTGTGCAGGTGTGAGGGACTCGCGCGTAGCCTCCTACTGGATTGATACCTTGGTTCTCAAAAACTGAGGGAAATACTTACGCTACTTTGCTGCATCACCCTTTCCTCTTCAAGGGAAAACCAACGCAGTGCTCAAGAGGTAGCAAGAAGGATTTATGGCGCCATTGCCGGGGAGGTCTAAGCAAAAGTCAGCATACCAAGTACCCATCACAAACCCTTATCTCCCACATTACATTATTTGCCATTTGCCTCTCGTTTTCCTCTCCCCCACTTCACCCTTGCCGTTTTATTCGCCCTCTCTTTCTATCCTCCCTCTCTCTATTTGCCTCTTTTTGCCCTTTGCACCTTCTACCGTTATGTCTGAAATTGGGGAAATTATTTTCGATATGGACAATAATAATATCATGAAAAATTCCGATGCTCCTGCTAAAGAACCCTCCATCTTACATACAAAAAAATTCTGTGTTGGTAGTGGTAATATTATTGGGAAAGGAGTTATTCAAGATTTATTTACTTGTGCCGGTGCTTTACCTTCTATGGGTAGTTCTATCCTTCATAGAACTAGTAGTCGTGCGGACGCTATTGCCATGCTTGTAGTTGAACTTGAAAGACAATTCATGCACATGCATCCTTGCATATAAAGGATTTTCCTAGAATTTTCTAATATTGAGCATTCTTCTGTTAAGCGTGCCGCTACTATCTTTTTGGCTCATGAGTTTAGATTCATAATAAAAGAGGCCAAAGAAATCTTTGCGCATTATAGGGTGGACGCTTGCCGTCCTCCCATAGAGGCTATCATTTTTGATCAAGAAGAAATAATGCGTTTTCGATCTCTAGACTATGTTGCTTTCAATGAAAATCTTAGAAAAAGGGTTCCTACCAATGTTTTAGTTGATATAATTTATGAACTTAATGATGATTTGGCCATTTGAAATAATGAACTAGGATATTCTCTTGAATATAGGCTCACAAAGTTCTGTCAAAAGAATGCTTATAATGATGAATTGGTTGTTCAATACGAAGGACCAAAGGAGGAACCTATACCTCCCAAGGTTGATCTTGGGGAATTTTGTCCCATTAAATTTTACCCTTTTGATTAATTTTTCTTGCCTCAAAGAAAACTTGCTGCCGAACGTAGAGAATATGAAATGAGTTTTAATGATCTATCTTACTATTATGGCAATACCTAGATCTATCCTTGCTTTTTATGCCTAGATAGGGGCGTTAAACGATAGCGCTTGTTGGGAGGCAACCCAATTTTATTTTTATTCCTTGCTTTTTGCTCCTGTTTAGTAATAAATAATTTTCCTAGCCTCTGTTTTGTTTGTGTTTTTTATGTTTAATTAGTGTTTGTGCCAAGTAGAACCGTTGGGAAGACTTGGGGAAAGTTTTGTTAATCTTGCTGTAAAAAACAGAAACTTTAGCGCTCACAAGAACTGCTGCCATTTTTATTTGTAAAGTGCTATTTAGTTAATTCTTTTTGTAGATGATTAATAGATAAATTCCTCACGTCCAGCAAGTTATTTTAGAATTTTTGGGGTTCCAGATCTTGCGCTAGCTACAGATTACTACAGACTGTTCTGTTTTTGACAGATTCTATTTTTCGTGTGTTGTTTGCTTATTTTGATGAATCTATGGCTAGTAAAATAGTTTATAAACCATAGAGAAGTTGAAATACAGTAGGTTTAACACTAATATAAATAAATAATGAGTTCATTACAGTACCTTGAAGTGGTCTTTTATTTTCTTTCGCTAACGGAGCTCACGAGATTTTCTAATTTAAGTTTTGTGTTGTGAAGTTTTCAAGTTTTGGGTAAAGATTTGATGGATTATGGAACAAGGAGTGGCAATATCCAAAGCTTGGGGATGCCCATTGCACCCCCAAGATAATCTAAGGACACCTAAAATCCAAAGCTTGGGGATGCCCCGGAAGGCATCCCCTCTTTCGTCTAATTCTATCGGTAACTTTACTTGAAGCTATATTTTTATTCACCACATGATATGTGTTTTGCTTGGAACATCTTGTATGATTTGAGTCTTTGCTTTTTAGTTTACCACAATCATCTTTCCTGTACACAACTTTTGAGAGAGACACACATGATTTGGAAATTATTAGAATACTCTATGTGCTTCACTTATATCTTTTGAGTTATATAGTTTTGCTCTAGTACTTCACTTATATCTTTTAGAGCACGGTGGTGGATTTGTCTTATAGAAACTATTGATATCTCATGATTCACTTAGATTATTTTTAGAGTCTTAAATAGCATGGTAATTTTCTTAAATAATCCTAATATGCTAGGCATACAAGATTAATAATAAAATTCTCTTATGAGTGTGTTGAATACTAAGAGAAGTTTGATGCTTGATGATTGTTTTGAGATATGGAGGTAGTGATATTAAAGTTGTGCTAGTTGAGTAGTTGTGAAATTGAGAAATACTTGTGTTGAGGTTTGCAAGTCCCGTAGCATGCACGTATGGTATACTTTATGTAACAAATTTGAAACATGAGGTGTTCTTTGATTGTCTTCCTTATGAGTGGCAGTCGGGGACAAGAGATGGTCTTTTCCTACCAATCTATCCCCCTAGGAGCATGCGCGTAGTGCTTGGTTTTTGATGACTTGTAGATTTTTGCAATAAGTATGTGAGTTCTTTATGACTAATGTTGATTCCATGGATTATACGCACTCTCACCCTTCCATCATTGCTAGCCTCTTCGGTACCGTGCATTGCCCTTTCTCACATTGAGAGTTGGTGCAAACTTCGCCAGTGCATCCAAACCCTGTGATATGATACACTCTTTCACAGATAAACCTCCTTATATCTTCCTCAAAACAGCCACCATACCTACCTATTATGGAATTTCCATAGCCATTCCGAGATATATTGCCATGCAACTTTCCACCATCCTGTTTATCATGACACGTTCATCATTGTCATATTGCTTTGCATGATCATGTAGTTGACATCGTATTTGTGGCAAAGCCACAGTTCATAATTTTCATACATGTCACACTTGATTCATTGCATATCCCGGTACACCACCGGAGACATTCATATAGAGTCATACCTTGTTGTAGTATCGAGTTGTAATCATTGAGTTGTAAATAAATAGAAGTGTGATGATCGTCATTTAATAGAGCATTGTTCCAATAAAAAAGAGAAAGGCCAAATAAAAAATGAAGGCCAAAAAAAGGGACAATGCTACTATCCTTTTTCCACACTTGTGCTTCAAAGTAGCACCATGATCTTCATGATAGAGAGTCTCTTGTTTTGTCATTTTCATATACTAGTGGGAATTTTTCATTATAGAACTTGGCGTGTATATTCCAACAATGGGCCTCGTCAAGTGCCCTAGGTCTTCGTGAGCAAGCAAGTTGGACGCACCCCCACTAGTTTCTTTTGTTGAGCTTTCATACATTTATATCTCTAGTGCATCCGTTGCATGGCAATCCCTACTCCTTGCATTAACATCAATCGATGGGCATCTCCATAGCCCATTGATTAGCCTCGTTGATGTGAGACTTTCTCCCTTTTTGTTTTCTCCACATAACCCCTATCATTATACTCTATTCCACCCATAGTGCTATATCCATGGCTCACGCTCATGTATTGCGTGAAGGTTTATAAAATTTGAGATTACTAAAGTATGAAACAATTGCTTGGCTTGTCATCGGGGTTGTGCATGATGAGAGCATTCTTGTGACGAAAATGGGGCATGACTAAACTATATGATTTTGTAGGGATAAACTTTCTTTGGCCATGTTATTTTGAGAAGACATAATTTCTTAGTTAATATGCTTGAAGTATTATTATTTCTATGTCAATATTAAACTTTTATCTTGAATCTTTCGGATCTGAATATTCATGCCACAATTAAGAAGAATTACATTGAAATTATGCCAAGTAGCATTCCACATCAAAAATTCTGTTTTTATCATTTACCTACTCGAGGACGAGCAGGAATTAAGCTCGGGGATGATTGATATGTCTCCAACGTATCTATAATTTTTGATTGCTCCATGCTATATTATCTACTGTTTTGGACATTCTTGGGCTTTATTTTCCACTTATATATTATTTTTGGGACTAACCTATTAACCGGAGGCCCAGCCCAGAATTGTTGTTTTTTTTGCCTATTTTAGGGTTTCGAAGAAAAGGAATATCAAACGGAGTCTAAACGAAATGAAACCTTCGGGAACGTGATTTTCTCACCGAACATGATCCGGGAGACTTGGACCCTACGTCAAGCAACCAACAGGGAGGCCACGAGGTAGGGGGCGCGCCTACCCCCCCCCCCCCCCCCAGGTGCGCCCTCCACCCTCGTGGGCCCCCTGTTAATCCACCGACGTACTTCTTCCTCCTATATATACCGACGTACCCCCAAACGATCAGAACAGGAGCCAAAACCTTAATTCCACCGCTGTAGCTTTCTGTATCCACGAGATCCCATCTTGGGGCCTGTTCTGGAGCTCCGCCGAAGGCGCCATCAATCATGTAGGGCTTCTACATCAACACCATAGCCTCTCCGATGAAGTGTGCGTAGTTTACCTCAGACCTACGGGTCCATAGTTATTAGCTAGATGGCTTCTTCTCCCTTTTTGGATCTCAATACAAAGTTCTCCCCCTCTCTTGTGGAGATCTATTCGATGTAATCTTCTTTTTGCGGTGTGTTTGTTGAGACCGATGAATTGTGGGTTTATGATCAAGTTTATCTATGAAGAATATTTGAATCTTCTCTGAATTCTTTTATGTATGATTGGTTATCTTTGCAAGTCTCTTTGAATTATCAGTTTGGTTTGGCCTACTAGATTGATCTTTCTTGGAATGGGAGAAGTGCTTTGCTTTGGGTTCAATCTTGCGGTGTCCTTTCCCAGTGACAGTAGGGGAAGCAAGGCACGTATTGTATTGTTGCCATCGAGGATAACAAGATGGGGTTTTCATCATATTGCATGAGTTTATCCCTCTACATCATGTCATCTTGCTTAAGGCGTTACTCTGTTCTTATGAACTTAATACTCTAGATGCATGCTGGATAGCGGTCGATGTGTGGAGTAATAGTAGTAGATGCAGGCAGGAGTCGGTCTACTTGTCTTGGACGTGATGCCTATATACATGATCATACCTAGATATTCTCATAACTATGCTCAATTCTGTCAATTGCTCAACAGTAATTTGTTCACCCATCGTAAAATACTTATGCTCTTGAGAGAAGCCACTAGTGAAACCTATGGCCCCCGGGTCTATCTTGATCATATTAATCTTCCAATACTTATTTATTTTCATTGCCTTTTATTTTACTTTGCATCTTTATCATAAAAATACCAAAAATATTATCTTATCATATCTATCAGATCTCACTCTCGTAATGACCGTGTAGGGATTGACAACCCCTTATCGCATTGGTTGTGAGGATTTATTTGTTTTGTGCAGGTGCGAGGGACTCGCGCGTAGCCTCCTACTGGATTGATACCTTGGTTCTCAAAAACTAAGGAAAATACTTACGCTACTTTGCTGCATCACCCTTTCCTCTTCAAGGGAAAACCAACGCAGTGCTCAAGAGGTAGTAGCAAACAATATGTACATCAGCAAGAAGTCCTCATGCACATGAGTGTGATGCATATACTTACCTTGTGGTCTTGAGTTGTCTTAGGAGAAATGAACCTGAGTAAACAAGGTTAGGTAACACAGATACATCTACTAGCCAGAGTAAACAAAGAAACCACAAGAGTACCAAGACTGGGATGGCATGTAGAGAGTGAGTACTGAGTACTCTATTGGATATAGACATGTCCCCAAAGGTAAATATATGCAATGAATTCAAGGATTTCCTTCCCTTAGATGTCTTGCGCCCCCTGAATCTTTCTTGGGATACTGGGAGAAGATAGGGAACAGAAAATCAGAGCAATGAAATGAAAAAAAAACAAATGCAAACTATCAAATATGAACATGTCTTTCCCCTCTTATAGCCATGTAACTTCTCTCCTCTTGAACACCAAGCATCCGGGGTCTTTGATGTGATACTTGTTTCTCATTGAAGAACTCTCTCCCCCTGATTATTCTCTCTCCCCCTATAGAAATGATTAAGCTTTGATGTGATATCTCTCTCCCCCCTTTAAAATCAATTTCCAAGAAGGGCTCTTTTGGATGTTTGTTACAAATGGGTTCGGTCCTTGAGTCACAAAGCAAAGCAGCAAGTCAAATGTGATGCTGGTAGAGGATAAGAATCATTGAGTGGAGCTGCAGTAAAAAGAATCGAGAACAAGTGACACGTAGTCTTTCTTGTAGTGAAATCGGTTGCACCGAGTGGTGTGTTTCGGTTGCACCAAAAGAGTTCGGTTGGACCGAATACAACAAACCGGTGTGGCCGAGTTTATCACAGAGAAAACACTTGTCACCTCAGCTCACTAGACAAGAAAGATCTCACAAGGATTTGCAAGGAATTGCAGAACAAAACAAAGAGAAAGGAAAATCTAGACGAAGTTTGCAAAAACTCAAGGAAACACTAGAGAACTTCATCCAGAATTGGGCGGTGACAAAGTCACCTATGTTAGAGTATATTGACTGAGGAGTCAAGTAAGAACACTTGATCGTAAGTCATACTCATCGTTTAAGCTCAAAATGCGGTTACCATTTTTCGTTTAAGCATTTGATGTATTCACATCTTGTTGAGTTGCTTTGACCTATGTCTTGAGGTAAAGCTTCTCTAAGATGGAATGACATACCTTGGGTGGTGATGTTGATCTTGATCATGTAGTTGAACTTGCATGGGGTGCTCAAGGTTGATGTAGCACAAGAATGGTTGGGAGCTCCACTTGGAGTTGATTTCATCTACCTGCATGGGTTAGTTTTGCAAGGAAGAGCACTTGTGTATCCAAATAACAATCATGAAGTTTGATACATATAATTTGTCAAAGGATATGTTGAAGGGTTTCGTGCTTCCTTGTCATCAACCACCGTATTGTAGAGACTTGGTGATGTAGAGATCGCTCAAGATGTGAGTGGGTTGCTATCTCATAGATTTAGATTCATCCAAGTACCTACAAGGGTTAGATAACATGCAAGGGTGCAAATATATCCAAGACATATGAATATCATCATAAGAGAAATATCAAGGATTTGTCATAGATTCATGCCTTGCATGTATCCAAATGGAGTTCCTACTCCAAGTTTGAAGCATCAATGATGTTCAATTCACCTCTCAAACGACAAAAGACTTTCTCATCAAGTGGTTTGGTGAATATATCCACCAATTGCTTATCGGTACGAACATGCTTAAGATCAATGTCCCCTTTAGCAACATGATCTCGAATGAAATGATGACAAACTTAAATATGCTTAGTTAGAGAATGTTGCACGGTATTGTGAGCAATCTTAATAGCACTCTCATTGTCACAAAGCAATGGAACATGTTTCACATTGATCCCATAATCTTTAAGAGTTTGGGTCATCCAAAGTAATTGAGCACAACATGAACCAGCAGCAATGTATTCCGCTTCGGCGGTGGATAAGGATACCGAGTTTTGTTTCTTGGAAGACCAAGACACAAGAGATCTACCAAGAAATTGACAAGTACCTAAAGTGGTCTTTCTATCAACCTTGTCTCCGACATAGTCCGAGTTGGAGTAGCCAACAAGATCAAAAGACGACCTCTTAGGATACCAAATGCCAAAATTTGGTGTATGTATCAAGTATCTCACTATCCTTTTCACAGCCTTAAGATGACATTCTTTGGGGGCGCTTGATATCGTGCACACATGCACACACTTAGCATAATATCGGGATGAGAGGCACATAGATATAACAATGAACCGATCATAGAGTGGTAAACTTTTTGATCAACCAGTTCACCATCCTTAGTCAAGTCAAGATGTCCACTAGTAGGCATGGGAGTTTTCATACCTTTGCTTTCTTGCATGTTGAACTTCTTGAATAAGTACTTGGTGTACTTTGTTTGAGAGACAAAGGTACCTTCCTTAGTTTGCTTGATTGCAAACCAAGAAAGAACTTGAGTTCACTCATCATAGACATCTCAAACTTCTCCTACATTAGCTTCCCAAACTTTTCACTAAAATGAGGGTTAGTCGAACCAAATATGATATCATCAACATAAATTTGGCATACAAATAATTCACCATTAACCCTTTTAGTAAAAAGAGTATAATCTATCTTTCCAATCTCAAAGCCTTTTTCAATGAGGAACTTGGTCAAGCATTTATACCACGCTCTAGGAGCTTGTTTAAGACCATGAAGAGCTTTGTGGAGTTTGTAAACATGATCGGGTTTCTTAGGATCGACAACGCCGGGAGGTTGTTTAACATAAACCTCCTCCTGAATTTCACCATTTAGAAAAGCACTTTTAATGTCCATTTGGTATAAAGTGATATCATGGTGATTAGCATAGGAAAGAAAGATGCAGATGGACTCAAGTCTAGCAACGGGGGCATATGTCTCACCGTAGTCCATACCTTCGACTTGAGTGTAGCCTTGGGCGACGAGACGAGCTTTGTTGCGGACGACTTGACCATCTTCGTCTTGCTTGTTGTGAAACACCCATTTGGTACCGATGATGTTGTGGTTGTTGTCGGTCTTCTCGACCAATGTCCACACTTGATTTCTCTCAAAGTTGTGTAGCTCTTCATGCATGGCATTTATCCAATCTGGATCTTCCAATGCTTCTTCAACCTTCATAGGTTCAATGCTAGAGATGAATGAATAATGTTCACAAAAGTTAGCCAAACGAGTTTTAGAGCGAGTGATTCTCCCAGTTTGGATATCATTGTAGATTTGCTCGACGGGATGGTCTTTGGCGACTCTTGCTCGAACTCGTGGAAGCTTTTTCTTGGGTCGGGGTGGAACATCTTCTTCATCTTGTTCTTCTTCTTCTTGGCCTTCTTCATTGTTGATATTGTCGTTCTCTTGTCATGGTGGAGAAGGAGGTTGATGAGGTTCATCTTGGTGTGCGTCCTCGTTTTCTTCGTCTTGGTGTGTCCCACTCTTGGATGCTTCCAAGTCAACTCTTGGTTAACCTTGTCGTGAGGTGGAAGCTTCCACTTGGACGGACGAGGTACTCTCCTTCACCTCCGTTGGACGAATCTTGCCGATAGACAAGTCTTGAATTGCTTCCGAAGGGTCTTTGTCTCCTACATCAATTGGCAATTGCTCTACTTGCGAGCCGTTAGACTCATCAAACTTCACATCTACCGTCTCTTCAACCTTTCAGGTGAAATTGTTGTAGACCCGGTAAGTGTGAGAGTTCGAGCCATAACCAAGTAGGAAACCTTCATGAGACTTAGGAGCAAATTTAGAGAGACGATGCTTATCAAGAATGTAGCACTTTGAGCCGAATACTTGAAAGTATCCAACTTGGGGTTTGTTACCGGTGAGGAGCTCGTATGTCGTCTTGCAGAGTAGCTTGTGAAGATACAAGCGATTTGTTCCATGACAAGCTATCTCAACCGCTTCCGCCCAAAAGTGTTTTGGAGTCTTGTACTCATCAAGCCTCGTTCTAGCCATCTCAATAAGAATTCGGTTCTTCCTCTCAACAACTCCATTTTGTTGAGGCGTGTATGTAGCCGAGAACTCATGTGAGATCCCTTCTTCGTCAAGAAAGGTATCTACATTTGCGTTCTTGAACTCTGTTCCGTTCTCGCTGCGAACCTTCTTGATCTTAACTTCAAATTGATTTTGGGCCTTCCTAGCAAAGTTCTTGAAGATCTTTTGGACCTGTGATTTATCATCAAGAAAGAACACCCACGTAAATCTTGAAAAATCATCAACTATAACCAGACCGAATGAGTTACCACCGAGACTTTTATAGGCATTGGGACCAAAAAGATCCATATGAAGTAGCTCGAGCGGTCTTCTCGTGGTCATAATGTTCTTCATGGGGTGACTTCCTCCAACTTGTTTTCCTGCTTGACAAGCACTACAAAGTCTATCCTTGTCAAATATAACATCTTTTACTCCAAGGATATGATCACCTTTAATAAGCTTATCAAGATTTCGCATGCCCACATGACCTAGCCTTCTATGCCACAACCAGCCTTGAGAAGATTTAGCAATTAAGCAAGTTCTAGGTTGAGTCTTTTTAGTGAAATCAACAATGTAAAGATCACCTCTACGTATACCGGTAAAGACCATTTTATGGTTATCTCTACGAAACACTTGGCAATCTACTTCAGTAAATAGGACATTGAAACCAAAGTCAGCAAGTCTAGATACGGAAAGTAAATTGTAGCCAAGAGATTCAACGAGCATAACATTTTGTATGGGGCTATCCTGTGAGATAGCCACCTTACCAAGGACAACCACCTTACCTTTTGAGTTATCACCAAAAGTGACATACTTTCGAGGGCCGTTGTTTTCAGCAAGCTCACGAAACATATCTTTGTCTCCGGTCATATGATCAGTACATCCACTATCAAGGACCCATTCCTTTCCTCCAGCCATGTAGCCGCGAAGATTAGCCATAAGACCAAAGTGTATCATCGCATCATCAAGATCATAGTCACTATCATAATCCTCATCATAGTATCCATGTTCAACATCATCATGTGATGGATCAACTCCTAGAGAGGGTAATTCATTAGAAGTATGACCGTAACAATGTTCATCTCTATGGATTCTAATGACTTCAGAAATGATATTGCTAATAATTCCAACATCTCCTTTTACACTAGTAAGATTAGTAAGCTCAAATAAGCAATCACCAAACTTGGGATCATTAGAACTCATCTTACTCAAGGCAATAGACTTATGAAGAATCTCATCTAGGATTTTCAAGGAATAATTCGGGAATCGTTCCTCAAGAAATCTCCATATAGTGTAGGCACAATCAAGAGTAGGTAAGCTAGCAATCAAATTTTTGGACAATCCTCTAATGATAAGATTTATAGTTCTAAGATTGCGAATCATGTCAATAGATTCATCAAGGGTAGGATGCAAAGGATCAATAATGCAAGCACAAGGAGTAGTAATGTACTTGGTCAAATGATATTCATTGAAGATCTCAAGCATCTCATTTTTCCACTCATGAAAATACTCTCCATCAAGAATAGGCACTCTACGTCTAAGACTCCCCAACGTAGACTCATCCATCTTCCTCCAAAGGTGTTTAAACCAAAGCAATGGACACCAATGCTCTGATACCAATTGTAGGATCGAGAAGAGGTGTCTAGAGGGGGGTGAATAGACTCTTAGCAAGAAAAGTTGCAGTTTTTTTTCCTTAAGTTGAAGTGGAGTTTTGGCACAAGTTTGAACATTCACAATACATATCAAGCAAGCATGACAAGAGTATATGAGCAGCGGAAACTAAGTCATGCAAGTTGCAAGAATATAAAGGGATGGGATTGGAGTGTGCAAACGCAATTGGAAACATAGAGATTTTTGGCATGGTTCTGGTAGGTGGTGCTATCGTACATCCACGTTGATGAAGACTTCAACCCACGAAGGGTAACGGTTGCGCGAGTCCACGGAGGGCTCCACCCACGAAGGGTCCACAAAGAAGCAACCTTGTCTATCCCACCATGGCCATCGCCCACGAAGGACCTGCCTCGGTAGGGTAGATCTTCATGAAGTAGGCGATCTCCTTGCCCGTACAAAATCCATGGTTCAACTCCACAATCTTGACGGAGGCTCCCAAGTGACACCTAACCAATCTAGGAAACACCACTCTCCAAGAGGTAACAAAAGGTGTGTTGATGATGAACTCCTTGCTCTTGTGCTTCAAAAGATAGTCTCCGCAACACTCAAATCTCTCTCATAGGATAGGATTTGGTTGAAAGATGATTTGAGTGGAAAGCAACTTGGGGAAGGCTAAAGATCAAGATTATGTGGTTGGAATGAAGTATCTTGACCTCAACACAATTGTAGGTGGTTCTCTCTCAGAAAATGTATGTTGGAAGTGTAGGCATGTTCTGATGGCTCTCTCCATGACTGAAGAGTGGGTGGAGGGGTATATATAGCCTCCACACAGAATCTAATTGTTACACACAAATCACCAAACTCGGTGGGACCGAATCATACAACTCGGTCAGACCGATTTAGTTCATAATGTGACCATTGCGGTTTTTCGGTGGGACCGACTTGATCAACTTGGTGGGACCGCTGTGCTAGGGTTAGGGTAAAGCCTCATCTCGGTTGGACCAATTACACAAATTCGGTGGGACTGATTTCAGTAATAAGCTAAACAGTGAGTTGGCCAAGCAAACTCGGTGAGATCGATGTCATGTTTCGGTGAGACCGAAATTAATGCAATAGGCAACAGAGAGTTTGCAAGCCCATCTCGGTGAGACCGAGATCCCATCGGTGAGAGCAAATTGATTAGGGTTTCTGGCAGTGGCTATGTCAAGAGAACTCAGTGGCGCCGGATAGGAAATGTTGGTGGGTCCGAGTTTGACTTTTGGTTTGGGACATATTTGGATATGAGAAAGTGGTTGAGGGTTGTGGAGCATATCACTAAGCACTTTGAGCAAGAACCTCATTAAGCAACACCTCATCCCCTCTTAATAGTATTGGCTTTCCTATGGACTCAATGTGATCTTGGATCACTAAAATGAAAAATGTAGAGTCCTGAGCTTTGAGCTTGAGCCAATCATTTGTCTTCATCATCTTGAAGGGGTCCCACATCCTCTAGTCCATGCCACTCCACTGTTGGACTTATCTGAAATATGCTTGATGAAAGTATTAGTCCAACAAGAGATATGTTGACATTAATTACCAAAATCACCCGGGGAGCACTTGTGCTTTCAATTCTACTTTCCTCCCACTCACTTCTTTTGAGAGAAACTCCTTCTCTAGAAAGGATCCATTCTTAGCAACAAATATCTTGCCTTCGGATATATGATAGAAGGTGTACCCAATAGTCTCCTTTGGGTATCCTATGAAGACACATTTCTCCAATTTGGGTTCGAGCTTATCAGGTTGAAGCTTTTTCACATAAGAATCGCAGCCCCAAACTTTAAGAAACGACAACTTGGGTTTCTTGCCAAACGACAGTTCATAAGGTGTCATCTCAATAGATTTCGATGGTGCCCTATTTAACGTGAATGCAGTCGTCTCTAAAGCATAACCCCAAAATGATAGTGGTAAATTAGTAAGAGACATCATAGATCGCACCATATCTAATAAAGTGTGGTTACGACATTCGGACACACTATTACGCTGTGGTGTTCCAGGTGGCGTGAGTTGTGAAACTATTCCGCATTGTTTCATATGAAGACCAAACTCATAACTCAAATATTCACCTCCACAATCAGAACATAGAAACTTTATTTTCTTGTTACGATGATTTTCCACTTCACTCTGAAATTCTTTGAACTTTTCAAATGTTTCAGACTTATGTTTCATCAAGTAGACATACCCATATCTGCTCAAATCATCTGCGAAGGTTAGAAAATAACGATACCCGCCATGAGCATCAACACTCATCGGACTGCATACATCAGTATGTATTAGTTCCAATAAGTCTGTTGCTCGTTCCATTGCTCCGGAGAATGGAGTCTTAGTCATCTTGCCCATGAGGCATGGTTCGCGAGCATCAAGTGATTCATAATCAAGTGATTCCACAAGCCCATCAGCATGGACTTTCTTCATGCGCTTTACACCAATATGACCAAAACAGCAGTGCCACAAATAAGTTGCACTATCATTATTAAACTTATATCTTTTGGCTTCAATCCTATGAATATTTGTATCACTACTATCGAGATTCAATAAAAATAGACCACTCATCAAGGGTGCATGACCATAAAAGATATTACTCATATAAATAAAATAACCATCATTCTCGGATTTAAATGAATAACCGTCTCGCATCAAACAAGATCTAGATATAATGTTCAAGCTTAACACTGGCACCAAATAACAACTATTTGGGTCTAATACTAATCCTGAAGGTAGATGTAGAGGTAGTGTGCCGACCGCGATCACATCGACTTTGGAACCATTTCCCACACGCATCGTCACCTCGTCCTTAGCCAATCTCCGCTTAATCCGTAGCCCCTGTTTCGAGTTGCAAATATGAGCAACAGAACCAGTATCAAATACCCAGGCGCTACTACGAGCATTAGTAAGGTACACGTCAATAACATGTATATCAAATATACCTTTCACTCTGCCATCCTTCTTATCCGCCAAATACTTGGGGCAGTTCCGCTTCCAGTGACCAGTCCCTTTGCAGTAGAAGCACTCAGTCTCAGGCCTAGGTCCACACTTGGGATTCTTCACTTGAGCAGCAACTTGCTTGTCGTTCTTCTTGAAGTTCCCCTTCTTCCCTTTTCCCTTTTTCTTGAAACCAGTGGTCTTGTTAACCATCAACACTTGATGCTCCTTCTTCATTTCTACCTCCGTAGCTTTTAGCATCGCGAAGAGCTCAGGAATTTTCTTATCCATCCCTTGCATATTATAGTTCATCACAAAGCTTTTGTAGCTTGGTGGCAGTGATTGAAGAACTCTGTCAATGACACTATCATCAGGAAGATTAACTCCCAGTTGAGTCAAGTGGTTGTGGTACCCAGACATTCTGAGTATATGTTCACTGACAAAACTATTCTCCTCCATTTTGCAGCTATAGAACTTATTGGAGACTTCATATCTCTCAATTCAGGCATTTGCTTCAAATATTAACTTCAACTCCTGGAACATCTCATATGCTCCATGACATTCAAAACGTCGTTGAAGTCCCGATTCTAAGTCGTAAAGCATGGCACACTGAACTATCGAGTAGTCATCAGCTTTGCTCTGCTAGACATTCATAACATCTGGTGTTGCTCCTACAGCGGGCTTTGCACCTAGCGGTGCTTCTAGGACGTAATTCTTTTGTGCAGCAATGAGGATAATCCTCAAGTTACGGACCCACTCTGTGTAGTTGCTACCATCATCTTTCAACTTAGCTTTCTCTAGGAACGCATTAAAATTCAAAGGAACAGTAGCACAGGCCATTTATCTACAACAACATAGACATGCAAAATACTATCAGGTACTAAGTTCATGATAAATTAAAGTTCAATTAATCATATTACTTAAGAACTCCCACTTAGATAGACATCCCTCTAGTCATCTAAATGATCACGTGATCCATATCAACTAAACCATGACCGATCATCACGTGAGATGGAGAATTTCTTAGTGGTGAACATCAGTATGTTGATCATATCTACTATATGATTCACGCTCGACCTTTCGGTATTTGTGTTCTGAGGCCATACCTGCATATGCTAGGCTCGTCAAGTTTAACCTAAGTATTCTTCTTGTGCAAAACTGGCTTGCACCCATTGTATGTGAACGTAGAGCTTATCATACCCTATCATCACATGGTTTCTTGGCACGACGAACTGTAGCAACAGTGCATACTCAGGGAGAACACTTAGACCTTGAAATTTAGTGAGAGATCGTCTTATAATGCTACCGCCGTACTAAGCAAAATAAGATGCATAAAAGATAAACATCACATGCAATCAATATAAGTGATATGATATGGCCATCATCATCTTGTGTCTTTGATCTCCATCTCCAAAGCACTGTAATGATCACCATCGTCATCGGCTTGACACCTTGATCTCCATCATAGCATCATTGTCATCTCGCCAACTATTGCTTCCATCACTATCGCACCGCATAGTGATAAACTAAAGAAATTACATGGTGATTGCATTTCATACAATAAAGCGACAACCATATGGCTCCTGCCAGTTGCCGATAACTTTGTTACAAAACATGATCATCTCATACAACAATTTATATAATCATGTCTTGACCATATCACATCACAGCATGCCCTGCACAAACAAGTTAGACATCCTCTACTTTGTTGTTGCAAGTTTTACGTGGCTGCTACGGGCTTAGCAAGAACCGTTCTTACCTACGCATCAGAAACCACAACGATTTTTCATCAAGTGTGTTTTTTAACCTTCAACAAGGATCGGGCGTAGTCACACTCGATTCAACTAAAGTTGGAGAAACAGACACCCACTAGCCACATGTGTGCGAAGCACGTCGGTAGAACCAGTCTCATGAACGTGGTCATGTAATGTCGGTCTGGGCCGCTTCATCCAACAATACCGCCGAATCAAAGTATGACATGCTGGTAAGCAGTATGACTATTATCGCCCACAACTCTTTGTGTTCTACTCGCGCATATAACATCTATGCATAGACCTGGCTCGGATGCCACTGTTGGGGAATGCAGTATTTAAAAAAAATCCTACGATCACACAAGATCTATCTAGGAGATGCATAGCAACGATAGGGGAGAGTGTGTCTACGTACCCTCGTAGACCGAAAGCGGAAGTGTTAAGTAACGCGGTTGATGTAGTCGAACATATATAAAGGGTGCCCCCTCCCCCGTATATAAAGGAGGGGAGGAGGAGGAGGAGGGCCGTCCACAAGGGGCGCGCCCAAGGGAGTGAATCCTACTCCTAGTAGGAGTTGGTTCCCCCCTTTTCTAGTCCTAGTAGGAGAAGAAGGAAGGAAAGGAAGAAGAGAACGAAAGGGGGCCGGCCCCCCTAGCCCTAGTCCAATTTGGTTTGGGCTAGGGGGCGCGTGCCACACCTTGGCCTGTCTCCTTCCACCATTAGGCCCATGAGGCCCAATAACTTCCCGAGGGTTCCGGTAACCCCCTGTACTCTGAAACTTATCCGAAACGACCCGAACCATTCCGGTGTCCGAATTTAGCCTTCCAATATATGAATCTTTATGTATCGACCATTTCGAGACTCCTCGTTATGTCCATGATCTCATCCGGGACTCCGAACAACCTTCGGTACATCAAATCACATAACTCATAATACATACCATCATTGAACATTAAGCGTGCGGACCCTACGGGTTCGAGAACTATGTAGACAGGAGCGAGGCACATCTCCGGTCAGTAACCAATAACAGAACCTGGATGCTCATATTGGTTCCTACATATTCTATGAAGATCTTGATCGGTCAAACCGCACAACAACACACGTTTTTCCCTTTGTCATCGGTGTGTTACTTGCCCGAGATTCGATCATCGGTATCTTCATACCTAGTTCAGTCTCTTCACTGGCAAGTCTCTTTACTCGTTCCGTAATGCATCATCCCGCAACTAACTCACTAGTCACATTGCTTGCAAGGCTTATAGTGATGTGCATTACCTAGAGGGCCCAGAGATACCTCTCCGACAATTGGAGTGACAAATCCTAATCTCGATCAATGCCAACTCAACAAACACCATCGGAGACACCTGGAGCATCTTTATAACCACCCAATTATGTTGTGACGTTTGATATCACACTAAGTGTTCCTTCGGTATTCGAGAGTTCATAATCTCATAGTCACAGGAACATGTATAAGTCATGAAGAAAGCAATAGCAATAAACTAAACGATCGTAGTGCTAAGCTAACGGATGGGTCTAGTCCATCACATCATTCTCTAATTATGTGATCCCATTCATAAAATGACAACACATCTCCATGGCTATGAAACTTAACCATCTTTGATTAACGAGCTAGTCAAGTAGAGTCATACTAGGGACACTCTGTTTGTTTATGTATTCACACATGTACTAAGTTTCCGGCTAATACAATTTTAGCATGAATAATAAACATTTATCATGATATAAGGAAATATAAATAACAACTTTATTATTTCCTCTAGGTCATATTTCCTTCATTATCTTGGGTGTCAACATGCATTAAAATGATTATGATGATATGGTATCCTCTTCTGAATGTTTCAAGTGGCTTTACTTGGCACATGTTCACACATGTAATTGATTCAAAACCAACATAGCCTCCACAATATTTATGTTCATGGTGTTTATATCCTAGTCATGCTAGTATTCAATGTTGATTATTCATAATGCATGATTATGACCATTTTCGCTCTCTAGTTGGCCGCTTCCCAACCTGTTTGCTAGCTTTTGCATGTACTAAGCGGGAATACTGCTTGTGCATCAAAGTCCTTAAACCAAGGTTATTCAAGATGAGTCCACTATATCTACCTATATGCAGTATTACTCTGCCGTTCCAAGTAAATTTGCATGTGCCACCTCTAAATATTCAAATGAACATCTTTTTTGTGTGCCCACACTGCTCATGGAGCGATAGGGGGCACTCAGTATCTTCCATGCTAAGCGGGTTATTCTTATGGTGAGCGTCTATTCACTTGTCCTTGCACGAGAGGGGCTGGTAATCGGGATGCCTAGTCCCATGATCAAAATTGCAATAATAATAAAACAAACTCCCCCGGAAAGTTGTTGGTATGGAGGGCACCCGAGGATTCGGCTGGCCATGGATTGTGTTTGTTGGTGGAGCGGGGGTAAACTTTACTTTTACCGCTTGGGAACCACCGCTAATTTGTTTAGCAAGGAAGATATTGAAAACTCTCGTCATAACGTTGACAGGAAAGGTATACCTCCCAAAATTATATTTATCTCTGAGTTAAGTTTCGAGCTCTGGCACCTCTGCAAATCCCTGCTTCCCTCTACGAAGGGCCTATCCATTTACTTTATGTTATTTTACTTTTATTGTTGAGTCATCACCTTCTCAAACAAGCACTAGTCCTGAGAGCACTATTGTCATTCTCATGCATTGTGTACAATCAATGTTGTGTGCATCATGACTGGATCTCTTCTACCATGAATTACAATGTTTATTTCCTGCTTGAACTTTGGAGGTGCTCTGCATTTATGTTTTGCGGTCTCAGAAAGGGCTAGCGAGATACCATTATTGTCATATTATATCATGATTGTTTTGACAAAGTGTTGGAATTTGAGATATTTTATTATTGCCCGCTAGTTGATTATGCCATTGATATGAGTGAATATATTTTCTAAGAGTTATCATTTGCATGTAGTTAAAATCTTTGCTGAAAACTTGGTAATATTTAAGCATATGTATAGACACAAGAACAAAAAAGTTCATATTTTTTTCTTTTATCACTTTCAGTTTGTCAACTGAATTGCTTGCGGACAAGCAATGAGTTAAGCTTGGGGGAGTTGATACTTCTCCGTCGTATCTACTTTTCCAAACACTTTTGCTCTTGTTTTGGACTCTAATTTCCATGATTTGAATGAAACTAACCCGGACTGATGCAGTTTTTAGCAGAACTACCATGGTGTTGTTTTTGTGCAGAAATAAAAGTTCTCGGAATTGGATAAAAAAATTTGAAGATTTTTTATGGAATAAATGAAACCACCATGTGCCCACAAGGCACCAGGGCGCGTCCACCCCTCCCCCCTGAGGTGCGCCCTAGTGGCTTGTGGGGTCCACGTGGCTCCGCTGGTCCTAATCTCAGCATTATAAATTCCTATTTTCCAAGAAAATAAATAGGAGAGGAAGTTTCATACCGTTTTACGATACGGATCCACCGCCACCTCCTGTTCTTGATCGGCAGGCCAAATCTGGAGTCCGTTCAGGGCTCCGGAGAGGGTGATCTTCCGTCTTCGTCATCATCAACCATCCTCCATTACCAATTTCATGATGCTCACCGCTGGGAGTGAGTAATTTTTTCATAGCCTTGCTGGACGGTGATGGGTTGGATGAGATTCATCATGTAATTGAGTTAGTTTTGTTAGGGCTTGATCCCTAGTATCCACTATGTTGTGAGATTGATGTTGATATAGCTTTGCTATGCTTAATGCTCGTCACTAGGGCACGAGTGCCATGATTTCAGATCCAAACCCTTTATGTTTTCAAGAATATATTTGTGTTCTTGATCCGATCATGCAAGTTGTATGCACCTGCTTTGTGTTATGTGTTGGGAAACATTGCATGGAAAACAAAAATAATTCTATGCACACGCAAGATCTATCCATGGAGATGCATAGCAACGAGAGGGAGAGTGTGTCTACGTACCCTCATAGACCGTAAGCGGAAGCGTTTAAAAATGCGGTTGATGTAGCCGTACTCTTCGCGATCCGATCACGATCCAACCGATCTAGTGCCAAACGACAGGCACCTCCGGGTTTAGCACACGTGCGGCTCGATGACGTCTCCTCCTTCTTGATCTAGCTGGGCAAGAGAGGAGAAGTAGATGGGATCACAACCAACACGACGACGTGATGGTGATGGTGATGGTGGAGTACCGACAACGCTTTGCTAAGCGTTGCCGGGACGAAGCGGTGGAACTACGGAGTAATGGGAGAGAGAGAGGGGCGCTAAGGGCTTGGTGTGTCCTCTTGGGGTGCCCCCTCCCCTCTATATAAAGGTGGAGGGGCGTGAGAAACAGCCCATCCAAGCCCTAGGGCTCAACTAAGGGGGAGAGGACTAGGACTCCAAGTACAATCCTATTCCTACTAGGACTCCTTCCTTTTTTGCCTTCCCTAGCCACATGGGCTTTTGAGGACTTGGTGCTGAAGGAAATATGCCCTAGAGGAAATAATAAAGTTGTTATATATATATTTCCTTATATCATGATAAATGTTTATTATTCATGCTAGAATTGTATTAACCGGAAACTTAGTACATGTGTGAATACATACACAAACAAAGTGTCACTAGTATGCCTCTACTTGACTAGCTCGTTAATCAAAGATGGTTAAGTTTCCTAGCCATGGACAGTTGCATCATCCCAAATTTTCAATTTGGAATGTTATACATAGATCATTCATGCATAACATATTCTATTGCATTTTGTTTCTCGATCCTCTAAAATCTAAGCAACTCAAGGACCCTCGGAGAGAGTTGGGGATTTCTTTGTTTTCATATTTGAATTTTATCAAATATTGAAACGAGGATTTTGGTTTTAATTATTTTTCTCTCCGAAAATATTTCATATTAAAATATATGAGAGGAGATAATATTACTTCTCCAAAATAAATGAAATATTGGAGGAAAAATATTAAAATCAATTATTTGATTTTATCCGGAGTTTATTGCTATTTTATTTGAATTAGAAAAGTTGCACGTTTTTCAAAGTTGCATTTAGGGCCAAGAAAATGTTCATCTTGTTCTAAATATTTTATTTAGACAGTGAAAACATGTTTTGGAATTTTTAGATTTTTATTTTATTTTCTAGGATTTATTTAGTTCTGGTGAAATTATTTAAAAATAAGAAAAAAACTTCTCAGCGCCCGACTGGGCCGAGGCCCAGCCGAGCCAGGCCGCCGGCCCACCTCCCCGCGCCGCCGTCTCCCACCCGGAGACCACACGCCGCCGCCGCTCGCCGTGGCCGAGTCAGCCACGACACCCCGCCCCCTTCCCCAAGCCACGCCACCCCCCCTCTTATAAGCCAACCCGGGGCCCCCTGGAGCCCCGAAGCCGTGTCGCCTCCGTCGCAAGCTGCCGCACGCTGCCGCTGCAGCCGCCGCACGCCGCACACCGCCGCCCCACGCTGCCCCGCCTCGCCGCGCCGCCGCGGAAGCCGCCGGATGTATACACCGTTGCCGCCGTTCGTTCAGTTTTATTTTAAAACCGATCTGGTTTTTTTTAGAAACCCTAGTTCATTTTTAGATCGGTTCGCCGGTTTTTCTTGGTTTAGTTACTTTGCGGATGTTTGCCCATACGTTCTTTTTAACGAATGGCTTTCTCTCGTTAGTTATAGACAATGAACGTTCCTTCTTTAGCCTGTTTGTCAGTTTTCTTTTTCTCGGATTTTCCGCGATTATTTCCGATCGCGATTTCTGATCCGATTTTCGTTTGAGTTTATCTTTTTGCCCTTTTGTCGGAATTAGGCGATTCAAGCGCCTAGATCTTCGTCTCGAAACCCTCTTTCTATAGAATCAACTTGAACAAGATTTTGGTACTGTAAAATTTTACCTTAGTCCGTATTAGTAAATGGATCTTGTTTCTTTCGTAGTTTGAGTTTTGTTACTCCGTTTGATTTGATTCTTTTCGCAAACCAGAGTTCTTAAGTTGAACTTTCTGGTTAGATCTTCTTATTTGAAATTTACCTGTGTTTCTTTGCTTGATTGCTTATGTATGCTATTGTTTGTTTGGGATAGAACACCCGGAGTGCGAAGCGTGCTACTACGAGTCCCTAGGTTTTACGGATCATCAGCAAGGCAAGTGACACTTTGATCATACCCCTTTATCACCCAGTTTTTATGCATTAGTTTCAATCCTCAAACATTGCATGATTAGGATGTGATTAACATGTGGGTTGGGAAGTAGTTGATGAGGTAGAACCTATTGCCCTGTTACATTCAAACCCTGGGAGTTACTTCTACGTATTGCTTATATTGCTATTCTATGCTCGTAGACGTGGTTTGGGTGAGTGAAATACATGACAGATGTGAGATTGTTAATTAATGGTTGAACTTAAGGTGGCAACTTGAATACACATTTGGGTGGATTGTTTGTTGGGCACCTGGAGAACCCAGTGTTGTTCTAGGATATCCCGGCGTACCCGTGTGATCATCCTAAGGTCCGCCACCCAGGCTCAAAGGGAACTGAGATATTTTCATGCTAGAAACTTCCATGTGCAGCCACAAGCTATTATGGGCTCTAGCATAGTTGAGTAAGTTGCGTGAAGATCCTAAAGAGGTGGATCAGCAGGTAGAGGGATGTAGGTTGGTATGGTCTGCCCGGAGTAAGGAGTTAATTCTTCTGAAAGACTATGTCTCGGTCATCCGTTTCTCAAACACCATGTAGTGCGAGAAAATCCAACGGGGGAGATCGAGTCTTGTGGGGAAAAGTGCACAAACCTCTGCAGAGTGTATAAACTAATCATGGTTAGCCGTGTTCCCGATTATGGACATCTTGAGTATCTAGTACTTGGAGTATCCTAAGTATCTCATCACTATTAAATAATATTGTTGGGTTGTTAACTACTTTAATTGGGATTGAGTTGGAGGAACCTTCTCAATGATGTTTCAACTACCATAATAGTTAAATAAAATTTATTACTTTGTTGTAGGGAAAAATTGGCTTTTCGCAAAGAAAACTATAGCCATAGAGCTTTCCACCAGTCAAATATGCATGTAGTGATAGCATTATTCTGTTCTTGCTCTACTGTGTTACTTTGCCAGCATATTCCATGTGCTGACCCGTTTTCGGGCTGCAACGTATTATGTTGCAGACTTTTCAAACGATGAGTAAGGTTCGTTAGGTCGTTGTCGTGTAGCTTAGCTATGTCGTTGGAGTTGATGGACTCACTTTACCTTCCAAGCCTTCCGATGTTATCGTATTAGATGGCCTTAAGACATATTTATTGTAATAAGTTCTCTTTTGAGACATTCGATGTAATAAGTGTGTGATTGCTACTCTGTTATAAATCCTTCGAGTACTGTGTGTGTCAGCATTACCGATCCAGGGATGACACTGAAGCACAGAGACTTGACCGTTTGAGGTCGGGTCGCTACAAGATGGTATCAGAGCACACACTGAGTGTAGGACACGACCACTAAGCTAAAACCCTATACCAATATTATCTTCTCATTTCTGACTCCTCTCCATTCTCCATTCTTTAGGATGGTGGACGCCAGGAACAAGTTTGCACAACCGGATGAAGAAGCACCTTTTGGACGACACTTGAAGGAAGTAACTAGGTATCTAAACATTGGAATACCAAGCTTCACCGGGACTTACAACGCCACATTACCAGAAGAGGAGCGATGCATGATTCAAGTTCAAGTGCCAGGAAGGACATTCACGCCAGTCACTAAACCCATAGAGTTTTCCTTCGATGCACCAACCTGGAGTCTAGGAAAGAGTATGGCAGCTCACATCACCATGGGACGCATTGGAGAAGTTTACCATAAGGAGCTTAAGGATACTATCTACCAGATTTGTGGGCGCTGAGATGAGCGATGGGAGATGATCAGCAACAGGAAGGATAGATCAATCGCCGCTTTCATCCAGGAGCTAAACCAGCACATTCGTCGCCAGGAGAACCAGATGTGCGCGGGAATGATAGATCTGAAGAAGGCGATGACTAGGATCACGGAACTGGAGGAAGAACTTAAGGCTACACATGAAGATTATAAGGAGGAAATTGTCGTACTAGTGGAGAAGAATGACGATCTGGAAAGGAAGCTAGGAGTATTCATGGGAGACCCCGCACCAGGAGGAGAAGACGAAGAACCCAAGGAGATTCGCCCGGAGGACTACATCATCATCGACGACACTGACTCGGATCCTGACGATAGCGATGATGACTATGAAGATGAACCTGGGGCAGACATCATGGAATCTTTGACCGATCAATATTTCTCGTAGACCACCACATCAGTAGTAGTATTCCACCATGTATATAGTATAGTCCGATCACTTTCGAAACGATAGTGGATTGATTGTATGCCCTTGCTTGATTGATTGAGTGAAATGATTGTGTTTGTCTCATGTGCATATGGGTAGTTTTTTCTCATTAGACCTTATTCTATTCTAATCTCTCCCCTCTAAACCCATCAGATGCCTCCGAGACGTGACCCCGGATTTACTTTCCCACCGGAGCTCACTCAGTTGATCCAGCAGTAGAATACCCTGATGCAGTTGTTAGTTCAGAACTAAGGCAACAACAAAAACAAACCACCGCCTCCACCACTAGTTGACAACTTAGCCCGCTTTTTGAGGTTGCAGCCGCTGGTGTTTTCCAGCAGCACCGAAACGATAGTGGCAGATGACTGGCTCCACAGGATTGGAAGGGAGTTAACCACTGCAGGATGTACAGATGCTGAGAAGGTGCATTTTGCCGCACATCAGTTGGATGGACCAACAGCCTCATGGTGGGAGAATTACACTGTCACCTACCCTATAGCCACTGTTACATGGGACCAGTTTCAGCAAGCTTTCCGTACAGCCCATGTCTCAACTGGAGCTGTGGGTATGAAGAAGCGTGAGTTTTGCAACTTGCGCCAGGGGAACCGTACTGTGGCTCAATAGGCGGATGAGTTTAGAAAGTTACCTCGCTATGCCCCTGATGATGTGGCCACAGATGCCGCAAAGCAGGAGAAGTTTATGGAAGGGCTGAATGATGAGATGAGCATGCATTTGATGGTGGAAACATTCAACAACTACCAGGAGTTGGTAGATAAGGCTCTTATGATTGAAGGGAAGCAGCAGCAGATTGAGAGCCGTAAGAGGAAGTATGGACAAGGAAGGTATAATTCAAGAGCTCAGCAGAAGCCTCGCCTAACCCTGAACTCGGGAGGACTTGTTCATAACCATGGAGGCCACACCCACAATGGAGGAAGTAACCGTAATCATACTGGCCCAAGGAATGGGAATGGGAATGGAGCAAGCAACAATCAGAACCGTTCCAATCCAGCCACACCCGCCAAGAGAGACCTAAGCCATGTTACTTGTTTCAAGTACGGGAAGACTGGACACTATGCCATGGAGTGCCCTGAAGCAAAGAATGGAAACGGCAATGGGAGCGCTGGAAAGAAGCCCAATCCGTTCAACAAAGTACTAGTGAACCACGTTAACGTGGAGGAGGTTGAAGAGCAGCCAGACGCAGTTATTGGTAAGTTTTTGGTTAAGTCTTTTACCACCCTTGTTCTTTTTGATACTGATGCATCGCATTCATACATATCAAGGGAATTCGTGGATAAGTTTAAACTACCAACCCAAACCCTTAGGACCCCTTTGTTAGTGAGTTCACCTGGAGCAGAGTATATGGCTAGTCGATGGTGCGACCAGATACCCTTAACCATTGGTAGCCATGTTTTCCCATTTGACCTAATAATCTTGGAGTCACAAGGATTGGATGTGATATTAGGCATGGACTGGATGTCAAAGTATGGAGGAAGCATTGACTGTGTTAGTAAGTCGATTTTTCTCACCGCCCTGAGGGAAAAAGGATTAAGTATGTATCTAGGCATGCGCCAAGGAGTAGCCAAGTGAATACCCTCACAGGAGTTGTTCAGGAGGAGGTGCCTGTAGTGAAGGATTACCCGGATGTTTTTCCAGAGGAGTTACCAGGCATGGCACCGGATCGAGACATCAAGTTTTTGATAGAACTGTTGCCAGGCACCGGGCCAATATCGAAGCGACCATACCGGATGCCCGCAAATGATCTGGAGGAGATTAAGAAACAGATCAAGGAGTTATTGGAGAAAGGTTACATTCGACGGAGTTCCTCAACATGGGGAGCCCCAGTGCTTTTGGTCGAGAAGAAGGATAAGTCTCTAAGAATGGTTGTTGATTATCGTGCATTAAATGAGGTGACGATCAAGAACAAATACCCACTGCCAATGATTTGTTTGACCAGTTGCAAGGAGCCAAGGTGTTTTCAAAGATCGATTTGCGATCTGGATATCACCAACTGATGATACGAGAGAAGGACATACCAAAGACAGCATTCACCACACGGTACGGGTTGTATGAATATATGGTCATGTCGTTTGGACTGACTAACGCCCCTGCCTATTGCATGAGCATGATGAACAAGGTGTTCATGGAATATTTGGATAAGTTTGTTGTGGTGTTCATTGATGATATAATGGTATACTCGAAGAATGAGGAGGAGCACAAAGAGCATTTGCGCTTAGTTCTCAAGAAACTCAGTGAACATCAGTTGTATGCCAAGTTCAGCAAATGCGAGTTTTGGCTGAAGGAAGTCGGATTCCTTGGACATGTTATATTAGGAGAAGGTGTAGAAGTAGATCCCACAGAGGTTCAGTCAGTCACTGAATGGTTGTGATAACCCACAAGTATAGGGGATCGCAACAGTTTTCGATAAGTAAGAGTGTCGAACCCAACGAGGAGCTAAAGGTAGAACAAATATTCCCTCAAGTTCTATCGACCACCGCTACAACTCTACGCACGCTTGACGTTTGCTTTA
This sequence comes from Triticum urartu, assembly GCF_056163025.1. Taxonomy (NCBI): domain Eukaryota; kingdom Viridiplantae; phylum Streptophyta; class Magnoliopsida; order Poales; family Poaceae; genus Triticum; species Triticum urartu. The sequence goes on along the minus strand of NC_141874.1, from coordinate 440,511,891 downwards.
CCTAGAACAAGTATGAAACTAGAAGTACTTTGTAGGTGTTGTTGGATAGGTTTGCAAGATAATAAAGAGTACGTAAATAAAAAGTAGGGGTTGTTTATATAAAGAAACAATAAAATAAATATAGCGAGTGTGTAAAAGGTGGTGGTAGGAGTTGTGAAATTGCCCCTAAGCAATTGACTACTTTACTAGACCGATAGTAAGTATTATGTGGGAGAGGCCACTCTAGCATGTCATCCCTGACTTGGAATTATGTGCACTTATGATTGGAACTATTAGCAAGCATCCGCAACTACTAATGTTCATTAATGTAAAACCCAACCATAGCATTAAGATATATTGGTCCCCCTTCAATCCTGTATGCATCAATTTCTATGCTAGGTTGAAGCTTCTATCACGCTTGCCCTCCAATACATAGTCCTATCAACATACAACTAACCCTAGGGTGTGATCCACGCGCGCAATCATATGATGGGCACCAAAGGACAGCAACATAACCACAAGCAAATTAAATCAATCATAGCAATTCATCAACCACCGATAGGACAACGAAAATCTACTCAGACATCATAGGATGGCAACACATCATTGGATAATAATATGAAGCATAAAGCACCATGTTCAAGTAGAGGGTACATCGGGTTGCGGGAGAGTGGACCGCTGTAGATAGAGGGGGGAAGGTGATGGAGATGTTGGTGAAGATGGCGGAGGTGTTGGTGTAGATCGCAGTGATGATGATGATGGCCACGGCAGAGTTCCGGCGCCACCAGAAGAGAAGGGGGAGGGGGGCCCTTCGTCTTCTTCTTCCTTGACCTCCTCCCTAGATGGGAGAAGGGTTTCCCCTCTAGTCCTTGGCCTCCATGGCATGGGAGGGGCGATAGCCCCTCCGAGATTGGATCTCTCTCTTTGTCTCTCTCTGTTTCTGCGTTCCGTTCTGGCTCTGTTTCACCGTTTCGTGTATATATGGAGATCTGTAACTCCGATTGGCCTGAAACCTTCGCCGTGATTTTTTTTCGAAAATTAGTTTTCTTGCGGCAAAAGAAGAGCGTCAACCGCTTTACGGGTGGCTCACGAGGGTAGGGGGCACGCCCCCTGCCTCGTGGCCACCTCGGGCACCGTCTCGCGTGGATTTTTCTTCCGGAATTTTCCAAATATTCCAAAAAGTATCTCCGTCCGTTTTTATCCCGTTTGGACTTCATTTGATATGGATATTCCGCGAAACCAAAAACATGCAACAGACAGGAACTGGCACTGGGCACTGGATCAATATGTTAGTCCCAAAAATAGTATAAAAAGTTGCCAAAAGTATATGAAAGTTGTAGAATATTGGCATGGAACAATCAAAAATTATAGATACGACGGAGACGTATCAGCATCCCCAAGCTTAATTCCTGCTCGTCCTCGAGTAGGTAAATGATAAAAAGGATAATTTTCGATGTGTAATGCTACCTAGCATAATCTTGATCATATGTCTAATCATGGCATGAATATTAAGACACGAGTGATTCAAAGCAATAGTCTATCATTTGGCATAAAACGGTAATACTTCAATCCCACTAATAAAGCAATCATGTCTTTTCAAAATAACAAGGCCAAAGAAAGTTATTCCTACAAAATCATATAGTCTGGCTATGCTCCATCTTCACCACACAAAATATTCAAATCATGCACAACCCCGATGACAAGCCAAGCAATTGTTTCATACTTTTGACGTTCTCAAACCTTTTCAACTTTCACGCAATACATGAGCGTGAGCCATGGACATAGCACTATAGGTGGAATAGAATATGATGGTGGAGAAGACAAAAAGGAGAAGATAGTCTCACATCAACTAGGCGTATCAGCGGGCTATGGAGATGCCCATCAATAGATATCAATGTGAGTGAGTAGGGATTGCCATGCAACGGATGCACTAGAGCTATAAGTGTATGAAAGCTCCAACTGAAACTAAGTGGGTGTGGATCCAACTTGCTTGCTCATGAAGACCTCGGGCATTTGAGGAAGCCCATCATCGGAATATACAAGCCAAGTTCTATAATGAAAATTCCCACTAGTATATGAAAGTGATAACTCAAGAGACTCTATATGAAGAACATGGTGCTACTTTGAAGCACAAGTGTGGAAAAAGGATAGTAGCACTGCCCCTTCTCTCTTTTTCTCTCATTTTTTTTATTTTTTTGGTGGGCTTCTTTGGCCTCTTTTTTTATTTTTTTAAGTCCAGAGTCTCATCCCGACTTATGGGGGAATCATAGTCTCCATCATCCTTTCCTCACTAGAGCAATGCTCTAATAATGATGATCATCACACTTTTATTTACTTACAACTCAATATTACAACTCAATGTCTAGAACAAAGTATGACTCCATATGGATGCCTCCGGTGGTGTACCGGGATGTGCAATGATCTAGCGTAGAAATGACATTGAAAAAACGGACAAACCATGAAAACATCATGCTAGCTATCTTACGATCATGCAAAGAAATATGACAATGATGCTCAAGTCATGTATATGAAGATGATGGAAGTTGCATGGCAATATATCTCGGAATGGCTATGGAAATGCCATGATAGGTAGGTATGGTGGATGTTTTGAGGAACGTATAGGGTGGGTTTATGGTACCGGTGATAGTTGCGCGGTACTAGAGAGGCTAGCAATGGTGGAAGGGTGAGAGTGCGTATAATCTATGGACTCAACATTAGTCATAAAGAACTCACATACTTATTGCAAAAGTCTATTAGCTATCGAAACAAAGTACTACACGCATGCTCCTAGGGGGATAGATTGGTAGGAAAAGACCATCGCTCATCCCCGACCGCCACTCATAAGGAAGACAATCAATAAATAAATCATGCTCTGACTTCATCACATAACGGTTCACCATACGTGCATGCTACGGGAATCACAAACTTCAACACAAGTATTTCTAAATTACACAATTACCCACTAGCATGACTCTAATATCACCATCTTTATATCGCAAAACTATTGCAAGGAATCAAACATATCATATCCAATGATCTACAAGTTTTATGTAGGATTTTATGACTAACCATATGAATGACCAATTCCTGTCATCTCTCTAAATAGATATAAGTGAAGCAAGAGAGTTTAATTCTTTCTACAAAAGATATGCCCATGCTCTAACAAATATAAGTGAAGCAAAAGAGCATTCTACAAATGACGGTTTTCTATGTAAAGAGAAACAGGCAATCCAAACTTCAAATGATATAAGTGAAGCACATGAAGCATTCTATAAAGCCATACTCAAAAGATATAAGTGAAGTGCATAGAGCATTCTATAAATCAACCAAGGACTATCTCATACCAGCATGGTGCATAAAAGAAAAATGAAAACTAAATGCAAAAGACGCTCCAAGATTGCACATATCACATGAACGAAACGAATCCGAAAACATACCGATACTTGTTGAAGAAAGAGGGGATGCCTTCCGGGGCATCCCCAAGCTTAGACGCTTGAGTCTCCTTGAATATTTACTTGGGGTGCCTCGGGCATCCCCAAGCTTGAGCTCTTTCCTCTCTTCCTTCTTCTTACATCGAGACCTTCTCGATCATCGAACACTTCATCCACACAAAACTTCAACAGAAAACTCGGTAAGATCCGTTAGTATAATAAAGCAAATCACTACTCTAAGTACTGTTGCAAACCAATTCATATTTTGTTTTTGCATTGTGTCTACTGTAATATAACTTTTTCATGGCTTAATCCACTGATATAAATTGATAGTTTCATCAAAACAAGCAAACTATGCATCAAAAACAGAATCTGTCTTGAACAGAACAGTCTGTAATAATCTGAACATTCACCATACTTCTGATACTTGAAAAATTCTACCACAATTAGGAAAAATAAAAAAAATTGTATAGGAAGACAGTTCAAAAAGAATCAGAACCGTTTGACGTTCCAACTAAAAATGTAAAATCGCGCACTACAGACAAAGTTTCTGTCCTGCACCGTACAGACCATCAAGCAAATGTAAACATCCTAAAGGCAAACCTTGGCACATTATGTTTATAATACAATGGAATTGTACAAGGGGATAATTATTTTTATTGAAAATTTTCTGTAATCAAGATTCACAAAGTTTCTGTGAGCATGAACAAAGTTCAAGGCTAGCTCCCACTTCAACAATGCTTGTCTTTCTCACTTTCGCTTTCCTTTTTGAAAAAGTTTTGGGTTCCCCTCTTTATTTTTTTTGTTTTTAAACTATATGAAAGCACTCAACAGAAATAAATGACTCTCTAAAACTTCCGGGTTGTCTCCCTGGCAGCACTTTCTTTAAAGCCATTAAGCTAGGCATATAGTGCTCAAGTAGTGAATCCACCCGGATCCCAAGGTATATCAAAGCCAATTTTAATTAACAATGATTTATAATTTAGTAGTGAGCACAAAGTAACATATATCATGCAATAACAAAGTCTAACTCTCTTCCTATGCATCGGCATGTCATAAAAGAACAATTCATGCACACAAAGTAAAGGCCAATGCATAGTATACACAGTTTCTTGCAATTTTATCATATTGGAAACATAGAGAGGTGGAGATATAGTTCCTCTCTCGTAATAATTGCAAGTAGGAGCAGCAAGCACATGCATATTATATTCATCAAAATCATCATGTGCAACAGTGAAAGGCAACCCATCAATATATTCCTTAATAAGAGCAAACTTCTCCGATATAGTGTAGTTTGGAGAATTCAAAAAGATAATAGGATTATCATGTGTGGGTGCAATAGCAACAATTTCATGTTTAACATAAGGAACTATAGAAAGTTCATCTTCATAAGCATAATTCATATTGGCATCTTGGCCACAAGCATAGCAAGCATCATCAAAAAGGGATATTTCAAAAGAATCAACGAGATCATAACAATCATCATAGCAATCATCCTCCGGTAAGCACGAAGGGAAATTAAACAATGTATGAGTTGAAGAGTTACTCTCATTAGAAGGTGGGCACGGGTAGCTAATCCGCTCTTCCTCCTTTTGTTCTTCGCTCTCCTCCTCATCTTTTTCATCCAATGAGCTCACAGTTTCATCAACTTCTTCTTCCATAGATTCCTGCAAAATATTAGTCTCTTCTTGGACAGCGGAGGCTTTCTTAATAAGCGCATTAATTTCATAATTGTATTCATAATTCTCATAACAATATTTCAGGATAGCTAAATTTTCAGGTCTATAAACAGCATCATGAAAATCTTCAAACTCTTTAAACATAGATTCAAATTCATAAGCACCCATAAAAGCAACAAATTCTTCTATTTGTTCCACATCATAGTAATCATATATACCGTTAGCATAAGAAGCTAAGGTTTTATTATCATTAAATTTGCATAAAAACGGAAGGTGTGGAGCCTTCATCCTAGAGCAACAAGTATAATCATAACTCAAGCATACTTGCCGAGCATACCACTTCAATATATGAATTTGATCCCATAATAGTTTCCCTTTTTGTGTCAAGCGGTAATCCCTAAAGTATTCACGTTGATCCAACCTTACTCCCATTACATAATTTGTAATGCCCTCGATGCGGGTATATCTCCTACGTGTCGAAGCACGACTTAGAGGCATAACCGCATTGAAAGCAATGTCGCAAGTAAGGTAATCTTCACAACAACCCATGTAAATAGATAATAAGGGGAAAGGTACATAGTTGGCTTACACTCGCCACGTCACACAAAGTACATAAATAGCATTACAATCATCAATACACTAATGGTCCGACTACGGTACCAAAATAAAAGATCAACCCCAACATGTGACACGGTCCCGATCGCCCCAACTGGGCACCACTACTGATCATCAGGGAAAGACACATAGTAACGGCGTGAGTCTTCGTCGAACTCCCACTTGAGCTCAAGAGCATCATCTGGAACGGAGTCATCGGGCCCTGCATCTGGTTTGGAAGTAATCTGCGAGCCACGGGGACTCAGCAATCTCGCACCCTCGCGATCAAGACTATTTAAGCTTATAGGAAAGGCAAGGTAATATGTGGAGCTGCAGCAAGTGACTAGCATATATGGTGGCTAACCTGTTCGCAAAGAGAGCGAGAAGAGAAAGCAAAGCACGAACGAAGAACTAGAGAACAACCTACGGCAAACATTACTCCAACACCGTGTTCACTTCCCGGACTCCGCCGAGAAGAGACCATCACGGTAACACACGCAGTTGATTCATTTTAATTAAGTTAAGGTTCAAGTTATCTACAACCGGACATTAACAAATTCCCATCTGCCCATAACCGCGGGCATGGATTTCGAAAGTTCAAATCCCTGCAGGGGAGTCCCAACTTAGCCCATCACAAGCTCTCACGGTCAACGAAGGATAAACCTTCTCCCGAGACATTCCGGTCAGACTCGGTATCCCGGTTCTACAAGACAACTTCGACAAAGATAAAACTAATCCAGCAACACCGCCCGAATGTGCCGACAAATCCCGATAGGACCTGCACATATCTCATTCTCAGGGCACACTCAGATGAGCGCTCCATACAACTAAAACCAAACCTCGAGTTTCCCCGAGGGGGCGCTGCACAGGGCTCTAGTTTGGACCAACACTCAGAGGAGCACTGGCCCGGGGGGGTTTAAATAAGATGACCCTCGGGCTCCGGAAACCCAAGGGAAAAAGAGGTTAGGTGGCAAATGGTAAAACCAAGGTTGGGCATTGCTGGAGGAGTTTTATTCAAGGCGAACTATAAAGGGGTTCCCATTATCACCCAACCGCGTAAGGAACGCAAAATCCGGGAACATAACACCGATATGATGGAAACTAGGGCGGAAAGAGTGGAACAAAACACTAGGCAAAAGGCCGAGCCTTCCACCCTTTAACAAGTATATAGATGCATTAACATAACAAGAATATATAATGATATCCCAACAATAAACAAAGTTCCAACAAGGAACGGTCTCCAATCTTCACCTGCAACTAGCAACGCTATAAGAGGGGCTGAGCAAAGCGGTAACATAGCCAATCAACGGTTTGCTAGGACATGGTGGGTTAGAGGTTTGACATGGAAATTTGGGAGGCATGATAAGAAAGTGGTAGGCATCGTAGCATAGGCATAGCAAAAGAGCGAGCATCTAGCAAAGCAAAGATAGAAGTGATTTCGAGGGTATGATCATCTTGCCTGCAAAGTTGTGAGAGTTGACTGGATCCTCGAACGCAAACTCAACGGGCTCCTCGTTAGCGAACTCGTCTCCCGGCTCTACCCAAACAAGACAAACAAGCAAAAGAAACACAATCAACCACGTGCAAAGCTCAAACAACATGATGCAAACATGGTATGCTATGCGGGATGCGGTATGTGACGCATATGCAAGATTTGACAAGAAATGATTGAACCTGGCCTCAACTTGGAAATCCAAGAGTGCCACTGGAAAGGTCGGTTGAAATCGATATAAAGAACACCGGAATCGGATGCACGGTTTGGAAATGGCAAGAGAAAACAAATATGGCACCGGTCTGCGATAACAGCAAGTAGCCATCTAAATGCATCAAGATAAATATGCTACAACACTCAAACATGGAAACAAAATACATGGCAGGGATCCACTCATAATGCTAAACAAAAGATGAACACTGAGCTACGGCCAATTCATCCATTAACAGGTTCAAACAAGCATGGCAAAAGTGCAATTGGTAAACAGGTTTCAGACTTGGTGAAATTAACACAAGTCTGGAATTTCAGATCAGGTAGCACACTTTGAAGCATGAAAACTATATGCTACAGGAACTTAACATGGCAAAGCAATGCATGTAATGGAGCTTCTCAAAGCACTTAACAAAAGTCCCTTAGTGACCTTGATCCAAAAGGAATCAGAAAATACAATTGCAAGCATATGAACATGGCAAAAACATAATCAGGTTACAGACTTAGAGAAAAACTGGAGCATGCAAATCTGTTAACGAGTAGGCATGTTCACGAGCTCGATGCACTCACTACAGAGCAAGGCATGACAATCTAAGCATACACCCATCAATAATACACATTGTATAAGCTAGAAATGGCAAGAACAACAACATAGCATGCACGGATCAACAACAACATCCTCGGCAAAATCGCTAACAAGTAAACAATCTGCCAGGATTCATGAAATAGCAAAAGTAGAGCTCGATTGACTCAAGCTAGGGTGCTCCATAAATGCAAACAAAGACATGGATGGATAGAGCACCACAATATTAACAAATCATTCTTACTGATCATCCTCAAAAGAGGCACGGATCACTAGGAAACAACATGCACATATGGCATATTGATAAAAACAGATCAAGGACTTAGAGAAATCCTAAGTCCCTGAAATCAGCATTAACGAATGCACTACTTTGCAAGCTGGTGCTATTCACCACACATATCACAAAAATACATGGTAAGCACCTTTGTAAAGATGGCAAAGCATATAACAAAACACATGTAGAGCTAAGGGGCATATCATGCACGCATTAATCATGGCAAAAATGACAAATAGCTATTTGGTGTAGCAGATCTGACAATTAACTCAAATAGCTCTCTTCCAACAGCATTTTGGGCATTAAGATGAGCTCAAATGAAAATGATGCAATGAGATGAAATGATGTACTCTCTGAGGCGAACATTTTGATATGCTACACGCCCAAAACGGAGCTACGGATGCGGAGTTACGGCATGACAAAGTTTGCAAAAATATTAGGGTTTCGGGAGGAAAGTCAACCGTCTCAGATATTTCAGATCTGGATCTGGCCGAGTGCGGAAATCGAGGATCGCCGGGGTTCGAGCTCCTGTTCGCCGAAAATGTCAGGGATCGCCGGAGTAGAAGCGGCCGGCGGGCGAGGTTGGAGTAGGCGTGGAGGAGGCCGGCCGGGGCGAGGTTGTCGGCGGGGCGGCGCCCACGGCGCGGGGCGCCGGCGGCCGTCGGCGGCCGGAGCGGGCGGAGGCCGGCGCGGTGCGGCGCGGCGGAGCGTCGCCGATGGAGAGGCGGCGCGCGGGCGGCGGTGGCCGGCTTCGAGGGAGATGGCGGCGCGCGGGCGCGGGGCACGGCCCGGTCTCCCCGGCGGAGAGGGCCCGCCCTGGGCCGGGACGGGCCGGCGGCGGGAGGAGCCCGGAGGTGCCACGTGGCAGCGCCTCAGTGGCTGCGGGCGGCGGCGGACATGGTGTCCGGCGCGGCGGACATGTCCGGCTCGCGACGGGGCGATTTTAGGGTTAGGGGGAGAGAAGACCCGGGATTTCGTGGAGGGATCTATATATAGGCATAGAGGGAGCTAGGAGAGTCCAAATGAGGTGCATTTTTCGGCCACGTGATCGTGATCGAACGCTCTAGACGATGGAGAGGGTTTTGGTGGGTTTTGGGCCAAATTGGAAGGGTGTTGGGCTGCAACACACACGAGGCCTTCTCGGTCCCTCGGTTAACCATTGGAGTATCAAACGAAGTCCAAATGGTACGAAACTTGGCAGGCGGTCTACCGGTAGTAAACCAAGGCCGCTTGGCAAGTCTCGGTCCAATCCGGAAATGTTTAACCTCCACACACGAAAAGAAGGTAGAAAGGACCACCGGAGGATATAGGAGCGCCGGAATGCAAAACGGACAACGGGGAAAATGCTCGGATGCATGAGACGAACACGTATGCAAATGCAATGCACATGATGACATGATATGAGATGCATGACAACGACAACAACACACGGAGACAAAAACCCGAACCCGAGGAAATGAAATAACTTAGCGCCGGAAATGGCAAGAGTTGGAGTACATATAAGGTAAATTACATCCGGGGTGTTACAACACTCCACCACTACGAAAGGATCTCGTCCCGAGATCTAGGACTGGAAGAATGCCAGGTACTCAGAACGGAGGTGATCCTCGCGTTCCCAGGTGGCTTCACGGTCGGAATGGTGTGACCACTTGACTTTGAGGAATTTGATTGACTTATTGCGAGTCTTGCGTTCAGTCTCTTCAAGAATAGCAACTGGGTGCTCACAATAAGAGAGATCTTCTTGGAGATCAATGTCTTCGAAGTTGACGGTGCTGTCAGGAGTCTTGAAGCACTTGCGGAGCTGAGAGACATGGAACACGTCGTGCACATTTGCAAAGTTTGAAGGAAGCTCGAGTTGATAGGCGAGATCGCCTCTCTTGATGACGATCTTGAAAGGACCCACGTATCTAGGGGCAAGCTTCCCTTTGATACCGAAGCGACGAGTACCTTTCATTGGAGAGACGCGGAGGTAAACATGATCTCCGATCTTGAAAGCCAAATCACGGTGCTTACTATCATAGTAGCTCTTCTGTCGCGATTGCGCTGCTTTGAGGTTATCAGAATGACTTTACACATTTCCTCTGCCTCTGTGATCAAGTCATTTCCAAGAAGTTGACGTTCACCGGTTTCAGACGAGTTAAGAGGAGTACGGCACTTCCTGCCATACAGAATTTCGAATGGGGCCTTGCCCGAATTGGCTTGAAAATTGTTGTTGTAGGAGAATTCGGCATATGGAAGACAATCTTCCCACTTCATACCGAAGGAGATCACACAAGCACTGAGCATATCTTCAAGAATCTGATTGACACGCTCGACTTGACCGCTAGTTTGAGGATGGAAAGCTGTGTTGAAGCGGATGTTGGTGCCCATGGCCTTCTGAAAAGAATCCCAAAACTTGGAGGTAAAGATGCTGCCATGGTCTGAAGAGATCACCTGAGGAATACCGTGCAGAGAGACAATTTGAGAGGTATAAAGCTCCGCCAATTGAGCTGCAGTGATAGACTCTTTGATAGGCAGAAAGTGAGCCACTTTAGTGAGTTTGTCGATGACAACGAATATAGCATCATTGCCACGCTTGGACTTTGGAAACCCAGTCACGAAGTCCATCTCAATGTGGTAGAACTTCCATTCTGGAATGGAAAGAGGTTGGAGGAGACCAGCTGGCCTTTGGTGTTCTGCCTTCACTCTTTTGCAGACATCACATTCATTCACGAACTGAGCAATCTCGCGCTTCATTCGAGTCCACCAATAAGCCTGCTTGAGGTCCCGATACATCTTCGTGCTCCCAGGGTGGATGGAGAGGAGTGAATTGTGAGCCTCATTCATGATAACTTTACGAAGGTCACCTTTGGGCACAACAATACGATCCTCGAAGAAAAGAGTATCCTTGTCATCAAGGCGGTAGCACTTGTACTTGGGTTGACTCTTGGCAATCCCAATCTTCACCTTCTTCACCATAGCATCAAGAAGTTGAGCCTTGCGAACCTGATCTTCCAAGGTAGGAGAGACTTGAAGGTTGGCGAGGAAACCTTGAGGAACAACTTGTAGATTGAGTTTGCGGAAAGCTTCACAAAGCTCGGGTTGGTAAGGCTTGATAATTAGACTGTTGCAGTAAGCCTTCCTGCTCAAAGCTTCAGCAATCACATTGGCCTTGCCTGGAGTATACTCGATACTCGGATTATACTCTTGAATCATTTCGACCCAACGAGTCTGCCTGAGGTTGAGATTAGGCTGAGTGAAGATGTACTTGACTCTTGTGGTCAGTGAAGATGTCCACTTTTCTTCCCAATAAGAGATGTCTCCAAGTCAAAAGAGCATGCACAACTGCCGCCAACTCGAGGTCATGAGTGGGGTAGTTCTTCTCGTTGGGCTTCAACTGGCGAGAGGTATAAGCCACAACTTTCTTCTCTTGCATCAACACTGCACCAAGACCTTGAAGAGAGGCATCGCAGAAGACCTCGAATGGTTTGGATTCATCAGGAGGAGTCAGAACTAGAGCAGTGACCAATTTCTCTTTCAAAGTGTTGAAAGCAATGTCACATTCCGCAGACCAAACGTACTTGACGTGCTTCTGGAGAAGGTTTGAAAGAGGCTTCGCGATCTTTGAAAAGTTCTCAACGAACCTTCGACAGTAGCTTGCGAGACCAAGGAAGCTACGGAGTTGCTTCACGTTCTGAGGTGGTTCCCAATTCACAATTGCAGACACCTTCTCAGGATTCACCGCTATGCCCTTAGCAGAGATGATATGCCCAAGATAAAGAACCTCATCGAGCCAAAACTCGCACTTTGAGAACTTGGCGTAGAACTGGTGTTCCCTGAGCTTATCGAGCACCAAACGCAAGTGCTTGGCATGATCTCCCTTGTTCTTCGAAAAGACCAGAATGTCGTCGAGGTAGACCAAGACAAAGTCATTTGTGTAGGCGTTGAAGATGAAGTTCATCATGCGAGAGAAAGTCGGAGGAGCGTTGACGAGGCCAAAAGACATGACAGTGTATTCATATGAACCATAGCTTGTTCTGAAGGCCGTCTTGGGAATATCTTGCTCACGGATTTGAATCTGATGATAACCCATACGGAGATCAAGCTTGGAGAATACTTGGGCACCTTTGAGTTGTTCGAACAGCTCATTGATGTTGGGAAGTGGGTACTTGTTCTTGATAGTCTTCTTGTTCAATGGACGGTAGTCAACACAAAGTCGGTCCGTTCCATCCTTCTTCTTCACAAAAAGTACTCCACAACCCCACGGAGAAGAACTAGGTCGGATGAGACCCATTCGCTCTTGAATATCGAGTTGCTTCTTCAGCTCCTTCAACTCTTCAGGTCCGAGCTTGTAAGGACGTTTGCACACCGGTTCCGTGCCAGGCTCAAGATCGATGACGAATTCAACTGGCTGGTGCGGAGGCATTCCTGGAAGCTCTTCTGGAAAGACGTCTTGATATTCGCAAACGACTGGAATTTGCGAGATGGCATCTAGTTCACCTTTCTCATTGAGAGAAAACAGACGGATGGTATCATCATGAGCGGCAAAGACAATTACATCCTCAGAAGAATGAGTCAATTGAATCTGCCTGGCAGCACAATCAAGATGAGCCTTGTGCTTAGAAAGCCAATCCATTCCGAGAATAAGATCAATATCCGAGTCGCCCAGAACAATAGGAGAAGCTAGAAATTTGTAGTCGCCCAACGTGATAGTAACATCCGGACGCAGATATTAGCTGTCATTTGCTTGCCCAGTGACACGATTTGCAAAGAACTTTGCAGATACTGATAATCGCGCTCATACTTTGATGCAAAAGGTTTGGAAATGAAACAATGCGATGCACCAGTGTCAAAAAGAACTTTTGCAAGAACATCGTTAACAGGAAGGTTACCCATGATGACATCTGACGAGTCCTCTGCCTGAGCTGCATTCACCATGTTGACCTTGGCGTACTTGGGATTATGCTTGACCACACGTGTACTTGCCGATTTCACAGGAGGAGTAGGAGGGAGACGCCTCTGATTGAAGCATTTGTTGGCATAGTGACCCTTCTGTTGGCACTTGTTGGACGTGACCTCTGAAAGCGGACGGTGATACGGAGCACTCGATCTTGGAGCTTGAGACGAAGTCTTGTTCTGAAAGCCAGGGTTGGGTGGGTGGGAAGATCCACTTCCACCTTTGCTCTTCTGTTGATACGACTAATGGAACGGAGGAGGAAGCCAATACTTCTGCTGCTTAGCCAATTGAGTTGAGGAAGAAGGAGTAGCATCTCTGACTCGCTTCTTGGAAGCATCGCACTTCAGTTGAGCAGCCTCTTGCTTTAATGCCATGTTGTAAAACTCATCGTACCTCCTGGGCTCAAAGAGGACAAGAGCTAGCTGGATTTCTTCTCTAAGACCACCCTTGAACTGGTATATCATGCTCTTCTCGTCAAGGACGTCCTGCTTAGCAAAGCGGGCGAGCTTCTGAAACATCTTGTTGTAGTCATAGACAGACATAGAGCCTTGCTTCAGGTTGCGGAATTCCTCACGCTTGCTTTCAACCACGCTCTGAGGAATATGATGAGCTTTGAAGTCTTGACGGAATTCATCCCAGGTAATCACACGGCCTCCTCTGGAATCTTTGTACTGCTGAAACCATTCTGCAGCTTGGTCTTTGAGTTGGAAGGAAGCAAACTTGACAAAGTCCTCAGGCCTGACGTTACTGCACTCGAAATGCTTCCATAAGTCCACAAGCCAATCATCAGCGTCAGTTGCCTCAATGCAATTGTTGAAGGTCTTTGGCTGGTTAGCAAGGAACTGGTTGAGTGTAGCAAAGTGATTCTGATTGTTTCCCTGGTTTCCTTGGTTGCCTTGGTTGCGCTCTTGAAGAATTTGCATGATCAGCTGCGTGTTTGCATTGGTAGCGGCCATCACAGCTTGCCATGCCTCCGGAGGTGGAGGTGGTGGTAGCAGATCAGGATTCGGAGTCGTGTGCATTGGAGGAGCCATCCTAAAGAAGTTGACATCCATTAGCACATTGATAGATAAATATTGAAGCTGAACCAAACGGGATGAAATTGCAACATATAGTCTTCACATCCGAACAAAATGAACGAATGCATTCCAATTGAAATGGTCACATATCCATAAATTGGGAAGCCACTTAGAATTTAGGTAGAGGAATTAAATCAACAAGGTACGGAGCAAGAACGAATACTCGATAAGGATCACCCAATCTCAAACCAAATATCCGTGGAAGAAGAACTAGAGCTACAAGAATTCCCACCTATGAAACTCCCAAACCTTTTCGGTTATGCAATCAGGTGTTGGGGATACAGGGGAGGCATAATATCTCACCCAAATCTAGCAAATCCTACATCCAGTTGTATCCATCCTTCAACACATAACCGAGAAAAACTTCGGAAATCGTCTACCTCAACCTTCGAAAAGCATTCGTTATACAAGTTATGGCAATACTCCCGAACTCCCGCCCCAGTACTGGAAGGCGTCGAGGTTATCTCACCAACAACTGCATAAAAGAGATTTTCAATGTCGGCGAACTAAACTCAGGTATTCCAGAACTGCAACGATAAAATTGTGACGACAACACCTCGGAGCTCAACTCCCCGGGACACTGCCACAACCCCTAAATGACAGGAGGCACCAAGAACAATGTTCTCGTCACAAATCGATCGGAACGATTCCAAGATACCCACGTGATCCTAAAATTTTTTTTAGTGAAATTTGAGAAGAGAAGAGTCAAAACTCTACGTCAGGATGGCTTACTAGAGCGATGAAGGGACTGGGGAGTAAAAAGAATTCCTAAACTCACCGATATATAATTCCTAAATGACTCAAAAAAAATTTCTAGACTCAACTCGTCAGCTAATTCGATCAAGCAATGGGGCTCCTAAGGTCGGGGAAGGCTCTGATTACCAACTTGTAACGCCCTCGATGTGGCTATATCTCCTACATGTCGAAGCACGACTTAGAGGCATAACCGCATTGAAAGCAATGTCGCAAGTAAGGTAATCTTCACAACAACCCATGTAAATAGATAATAAGGGGAAAGGTACATAGTTGGCTTACACTCGCCACGTCACACAAAGTACATAAATAGCATTACAATCATCAATACACTCATGGTCCGACTATGGTACCAAAATAAAAAATCAACCCCAACATGCGACACGGTCCCGATCGCCCCAACTGGGCACCACTACTGATCATTAGGGAAAGACACATAGTAACGGCGTGAGTCTTCGTCGAACTCCCACTTGAGCTCAAGCGCATCATCTGGAACGGAGTCATCGGGCCCTGCATCTGGTTTGGAAGTAATCTGTGAGCCACGGGGACTCAGCAATCTCGCACCCTCGCGATCAAGACTATTTAAGCTTATAGGAAAGGCAAGGTAATATGTGGAGCTGCAGCAAGCGACTAGCATATATGGTGGCTAACCTGTTTGCAAAAGAGAGCGAGAAGAGAAAGCAAAGCACGAACGAAGAACTAGAGAACAACCTACGGCAAACATTACTCCAACACCGTGTTCACTTCCCGGACTCCGCCGAGAAGAGACCATCATGGTAACACACGCAGTTGATTCATTTTATTTAAGTTAAGGTTCAAGTTATCTACAACCGGACATTAACAAATTCCCATCTGCCCATAACCGCGGGCACGGCTTTCAAAAGTTCAAATCCCTGCAGGGGAGTCCCAACTTAGCCCATCACAAGCTCTCACGATCAACGAAGGATAAACCTTCTCCCGATACATTCCGATCAGACTCGGTATCCCGGTTCTACAAGACAACTTCGACAAAGATAAAACTAATCCAGCAACACCGCCCAAATGTGCTGAAAAATCCCGATAGGAGCTGCACATATCTCGTTCTCAGGGCACACTCAGATGAGCGCTCCATACAACTAAAACCAAACCTCGAGTTTCCCCGAGGGGGCGCTGCACAGGGCTCTAGTTTGGACCAACACTCAGAGGAGCACTGGCCCGGGGGGGGGTTTAAATAAGATGACCCTTGGGCTTCGGAAACCCAAGGGAAAAAGAGGCTAGGTGGCAAATGGTAAAACCAAGGTTGGGCATTGCTGGAGGAGTTTTATTCAAGGCGAACTGTCAAGGGGTTCCCATTATCACCCAACCGCGTAAGGAACGCAAAATCCGGGAACATAACACCGATTTCGGAAACTAGGGCGGCAAGAGTGGAACAAAACACTAGGCAAAAGGCCGAGCCTTCCACCCTTTACCAAGTATATAGATGCATTAAGATAACAAGAATATATAATGATATCCCAACAATAAACAAAGTTCCAACAAGGAGCGGTCTCCAATCTTCACCTGCAACTAGCAACGCTATAAGAGGGGCTGAGCAAAGCGGTAACATAGCCAATCAACGGTTTGCTAGGACATGGTGGGTTAGAGGTTTGACATGGCAATTTGGGAGGCATGATAAGCAAGTGGTAGGCATCGTAGCATAGGCATAGCAAAAGAGCGAGCATCTAGCAAAGCAAAGATAGAAGTGATTTCGAGGGTATGATCATCTTGCCTGCAAAGTTGTGAGAGTTGACTGGATCCTCGAAATCAAACTCAACGGGCTCCTCGTTAGCGAACTCATCTCCCGGCTCTACCCAAACAAGACAAACAAGCAAAAGGAACACAATCAACCACGTGCAAAGCTCAAACAACATGATGCAAACATGGTATGCTATGCGGGATGCGGTATGTGATGCATATGCAAGATTTGACAAGGAATGATTGAACCTGGCCTCAACATGGAAATCCAAGAGTGCCACTGGAAAGGTGAGGTGATTTCGGTTGAAATTGATATAAATAACACCAGAATCGGATGCACGGTTTGGAAATGGCAAGCGAAAACAAATATGGCACCGGTCTGCGATAACAGCAAGTAGCCATCTAAATGCATCAAGACAAATATATTACAGAACTCAAACATGGAAACAAATACAAATGCATCAAGACAAGTAGGCATGTTTACGAGCTCGATGCACTCACTACAGAGCAAGGCATGACAATCTAAGCATACACCCATCAAGAATACACATTGTATAAGCTAGACATGGCAAGAATAACAACATAGAATGCACGGATCAACAACAACATCCGCGGCAAAATCTCTAACAAGTAAACAATCTGCCAGGATTCACGAAATAGCAAAAGTAGAGCTCAATTGACTCAAGCTAGGGTGCTCGATAAATGCAAACAAAGACATGGATGTATAGAGCACCAAAATATTAACAAATAATCCTTAATGATCATCCTCAAAAGAGGCACGGATCACTAGGAAACAACATGAACATATGGCATATTGATAAAAATAGATCAAGGACTTGGAGAAATCTTAAGTCCCTGAAATCAGCATTAACGAATGCACTATTTTGCAAGCTGGTGCTAGTCACCACATATATCAAAAAAATACATGGTAAGCACCTCTGTAAAGATGGCAAAGCATATAAGAAAACACATGTAGAGCTCAGGAGCATATCATGCACACATTAATAATGGAAAAATGACAAATAGCTATTTGGTGCAGCAGATCTGACAATTAACTCAAATAGCTCTCTTCCAACAGCATTTCGGGCATCAAGATGAGATCAAATGAAAATGACGCAATGAGATGAAATGATGTACTCTCTGAGACAAACATTTTGATATGCTACACGCCCAAAACGGAGCTACGGATGCGGAGTTACGGCATGACAAAGTTTGCAAAAATATTAGGGTTTCGGGAGGAAAGTCAACCGTCTCAGATATTTCAGATCTGGATCTGGCCGAGCGCGGAAATCGAGGATCGCCAGGGTTCGAGCTCCTGTTCGCCGGAAATGTCGGGGATCGCCGGAGTAGAAGCGGCCGGCGGGTGAGGTTGGAGTAGGCGTGGAGGAGGCCGGCCGGGGCAAGGTTGTCGGCGGAGCGGCGCCCACGGCGCGGGGCGCCGGCGGCCGTCAGCGGCCGGAGCGGCCGGAGGCTGGCGTGGTGCAGTGCGGCGGAGCGTCGCCGGCAGAGAGGCGGCGCGCGGGCGGCGGTGGCCGGCTTCGAGGGAGATGGCGGCGCGCGGGCGCGGGGCGCGGCCCGGTCTCCCCGACGGAGAGGGCCCGCCCTGGGCTGGGACGGGCCGGCGGCGGGAGGAGCCCGGCGGTGCCACGTGGCGGCGCCTCAGTGGCTGCGGGCGGCAGCAGACATGGTGTCCGGCGCAGCGGACATGTCCAGCTCGCGACGGGGCGATTTTTAGGGTTAGGGGGAGAGAAGACCCGGGATTTCGTGGAGGGGTCTATATATAGGCATAGAGGGAGCTAGGAGAGTCCAAATGAGGTGCGGTTTTCGGCCACGCGATCGTGATCGAACGCTCTAGATGATGGAGAGGGTTTTGGTGGGTTTTGGGCCAAATTGGAAGGGTGTTGGGCTGCAACACGCACGAGGCCTTCTCGGTCCCTCGGTTAACCGTTGGAGTATCAAACGAAGTCCAAATGGTACGAAACTTGGCAGGCGGTCTACCGGTAGTAAACCAGGGCCGCTTGGCAATTCTTGGTCCAATCTGGAAATGTTTAACATCCACACACGAAAAGAAGGTAGAAAGGACCACCGGAGGAGATAGGAGCGCCGGAATGCAAAACGGACAACGGGGAAAATGCTCGGACGCATGAGACGAACACATATGCAAATGCAATGCACATGATGACATGATATGAGATGCATGACAACGACAACAACACACGGAGACAAAAACCCGAACCCGAGGAAATGAAATAACTTAGCGCCAGAAACGGCAAGAGTTGGAGTACATATAAGGTAAATTACATCTGGGGTGTTACATAATTGATTGGGCTTTTCTCAGGATTATTAAAGTAGTACATATTATCTTTCACATAACCAGCATCGAGGGTTTTAGGAGGTTCCCCATCTCCATGAGTAGCAAGTACACCTAATTTTTTTGGTATTTCGTGTTCCATATCCATAACTAAAGATAAAGAACAACTAAGAACAGCAAATAAAAATTACTTAGTGATAAAGCAAACAAGCACAAACGAGAATATTCACCCCACGCTATTGCTCCCCGGCAACGGCGCCAGAAAAAGGTTTTGATAACCCACAAGTATAGGGGATTGCAACAGTTTTCGATAAGTAAGAGTGTCGAACCCAACGAGGAGCTAAAGGTAGAACAAATATTCCCTCAAGTTCTATCGACCACCGATACAACTCTACGCACGCTTGACGTTTGCTTTACCTAGAACAAGTATGAAACTAGAAGTACTTTGTAGGTGTTGTTGGATATGTTTGCAAGATAATAAAGAGTACGTAAATAAAAAGTAGGGGATGTTTAGATAAACAAACAATAAAGTAAATATAGCGAGTGTGGAAAAGTGGTGGTAGGAGTTGCGAAATTGCCCCTAAGCAATTGACTACTTTACTAGACTGATAGCAAGTATTATGTGGGAGAGGCCACTCTAGCATGTCATCCCTGACTTGGAATTCTATGCACTTATGATTGGAACTATTAGCAAGCATCCGCAACTACTAATGTTCATTAAGGTAAAACCCAACCATAGCATTAAGATATATTGGTCCCCTTCAATCCCGTATGCATCAATTTCTATGCTAGGTTGAAGCTTCTATCACTCTTTCCCTGCAATACATAGTCCTATCAACATACAACTAACCCTAGGGTGTGATCCACGTGCGCAATCATATGATGGGCACCAAAGGACAGCAACATAACCACAAGAAAATTAAATCAATCATAGCAATTCATCAACCACCGATAGGACAACGAAAATCTACTCAGACATCATAGGATGGCAACACATCATTGGATAATAATATGAAGCATAAAGCACCATGTTCAAGTAGAGGGTACAGCGGGTTGCGGGAGAGTGGACCGCTGTAGATAGATGGGGGGAAGGTGATGGAGATGCTGGTGAAGAGGGCGGAGGTGTTGGTGTAGATCGCGGTGATGATGATGATGGCCACGGCAGCGTTCCGGCGCCACCGGAAGAGAAGGGGAGAGGGGGCCCCTTCGTCTTCTTCTTCCTTGACCTCCTCCCTAGATGGGAGAAGGGTTTCCCCTCTGGCCCTTGGCCTCCATGGCAAGGGAGGGGCGAGAGCCCCTTCGAGATTGGATCTGTCTCTTTGTCTCTCTCTGTTTCTTCGTTCCGTTCTGGCTCTGTCTCACCGTTTCGTGTATATATGGAGATCCGTAACTCCGATTGGCCTGAAACCTTCGCTGTGATTTTTTCCCGAAAATTAGCTTTCTTGCGGCAAAAGAAGAGCGTCAACCGCCTTACGGGTGGCTCACGAGGGTAGGGGGCGTGCCCCCCTGCCTCGTGGCCATCTCGGGCACCGTCTTGCGTGGATTTTTCTTTCGGAATTTTCCAAATATTCCAAAAAGTATCTCCGTCCGTGTTTATCCCATTTGGACTCCGTTTGATATGGATATTCTGCGAAACCAAAAACATGCAACAAACAGGAACTAGCACTGGGCACTGGATCAATATGTTAGTCCCAAAAATAGTATAAAAAGTTGCCAAAAATATATGAAAGTTGTAGAATATTGGCATGGAACAATCAAAAATTATAGATACGACGGAGACGTATCAGGTTGGCACCCACTTCAGTTAGCGAGATCAGCAGTTTTCTTGGACTCGTAGGATACTACCGGAGATTCATTGAGAATTTTTCCAAAATTGCGAAGCCAATGATGGAGTTATTGAAGAAGGATACAAATTTAAATGTACAGAAGAATGTGAGGCAGGTTTTCAGGAGTTAAAGAAACGTTTGACTACATCCCCAGTGTTGATTCTGCCAGATATACGTAAGGAGTTTCAAGTGTATTGCGATGCCTCTCGCCTAGGACTTGGAAGTGTGCTTATGCAGGACGAAAGAGTTGTTTCGTATGCCTCATGACAACTAAAATCGCACGAATTGAATTATGCCACGCATGATTTGGAATTGGCAGCCGTAGTGCATGCATTGAAGACCTGGAGACATTACCTTATTGGAAATCGTTGTGATGTATACATGGATCATAAGAGTTTGAAGTACATTTTCACACAGAAGGAGCTAAACCTTAGGCAGAGAAGATGGTTGGAGCTTATAAAGGATTATAACATGAAGCTTCACGATCATCCAGGCAAGGCCAATGTTGTAGCCAACGCTTTGAGTCGGAAGAGTTATGCTAATACCCTAGTAAGCACGGGATTGCCGAAGGAGTTAGCAGAGGATCTCAGGGACTTCGATTGGAGATTGTTCCTAGAGGTTTTGTTCTAACAATGGAGGTTTAGTCTACATTGTTAGGAAAGATTCATGAAGCTCAGAAGGATGACAAAGAGATTGCCGAGATAAGAGAGAGGATGAGCGAAGGAAAGGCCAAAGGTTTTCGTGAGGATGAGCACGACACCTTATGGTTTGAGGACCGTGTTTATGTGCCCAATAACACAGAGATCAGGAAGTTAATACTTCAGGAGGCTCATGACTCACCATACTCGATACACCCCGAAAACACCAAGATGTATTTGGATTTGAAGGAACGTTTCTGGTGGACTGGTATGAAGAAGGATATTGCCGAGTATGTAGCCATATGTGATCTATGTCAGAGAGTGAAAGCTGAGCATCAAAAGCCAGCAGGATTGTTACAGCCTATGTCAATACCCGAATGGAAGTGGGATAAACTTGGCATGGATTTCATCACCGGATTGCCCAGGACCAAATCAGGATATGATTCTATATGGGTAGTAGTTGATCGCTTGACCAAAGTAGCTCACTTTATCCTAGTGAAAACCACCTATATAAGTGCAAGTTGGCCAAGATATATATGACCAGGATCGTATGTCTGCATGGAGTTCCGAGGACCATCGTATCAGATAGAGGAACACAGTTTACTTCAAAGTTTTGGCATTACCTGCACCAAACTTTGGGGACAAGGTTGGAGTTCAGTACAGCATTCCACCCACAGATAGATGGACAGACCGAGAGAGTCAACCAGATTCTGGAGGATATATTGAGGGCCTGTGCGCTAGATTATGGATCTAGTTGGGATGAGAATTTGCCCTATGTGGAGTTCTCATACACTAGTAGCTACCAAGCCAGTTTGAAGATGGCACCGTTCAAAGCCCTGTATGGACGAAGGTGCAGAACACCGTTGATGTGGGATGAAGTTGGAGACCGACAGTTGTTTGGACCAGATTTGATCAAGGAGTCTGAAGAAAAGGTTAAGTTGATCCGAGATAGATTGAAGGTAGCTCAGTCCAGACAGAAGAGTTATGCAGATTCGAAACGCAAGGAAATAACCTATGAAATTGGAGATAGAGCATATCTGCGAGTGTCACCCCTACGAGGAGTGAAACGTTTTGGAGTTAAGGGAAAGTTAGCCCTGAGATTTGTAGGACCGTATCGAATTTTGGAACTTATGGGAGAAGTTGCCTACAAGTTGGAGTTACCTGAAGGACTGTCAGGAGTTCATGATGTATTTCATGTTTCACAGCTGAAGAAATGGCATGCTGAGATGGCCGATATACCGTTAAGAGATACAGTACCCTTGGAGGCGATTCAGTTGGATAGTGATTTGACCTATGAGGAGAAGCCAGTCAGGATTCTTGAATTTGCCAGCCGAGTCACCCACAACAAGGTTATCAAGTTTTCAAAAGTTTAGTGGAGCCACCATACGGAGGATGAAGCCACCTGGGAATGAGAGGATGATCTTCGTAAAGACCACCCACACCTATTTTCTGGCCAACCCGAATCTCGAGGGCGAGATTCATCTTAAGGGGGGTAGGTTTGTAACATCCCAAATTTTCAATTTGGAATGTTATACATAGATCATTCATGCATATCATATTCTATTGCATTTCGTTTCTCGATCCTCGAAAACCTAAGCAACTCAAGGACCCTCGGAGAGAGTTGGGGATTTCTTTGTTTTCATATTTGAATTTTATCAAATATTGAAACGAGGATTTTGGTTTTAATTATTTTTCTCTCCGAAAATATTTCATATTAAAATATATGAGAGGAGATAATATGACTTCTCCAAAATAAATGAAATATTGGAGGAAAAATATTAAAATCAATTATTTGATTTTATCCGGAGTTTATTGCTATTTTATTTGAATTAGAAAATTGCACATTTTTCAAAGTTGCATTTAGGGCCAAGAAAATGTGCATCTTGTTCTAAATATTTTATTTAGACAGTGAAAATTTGTTTTGGCATTTTTAGATTTTTATTTTATTTTCTAGGATTTATTTACTTCCGGCGAAATTATTTAGAAAAACTTCTTAGCGCCCGACTGGGCCGAGGCCCAGCCGAGCCAGGCCGCCGGCCCACCTCCCCACGCCGCCGTCTCCCACCTGGAGACCGCACGCCGCCGACACTCGCGGTGGTCGAGTCGGCCATGACACCCCGCCCCCTTCCCCAAGCCACACCACCCCCCCCTCTTATAAGCCGACCCGGGCCCCCCTGGAGCCCCGAAGCCGCGTCGCCTCCGCCGCAAGCCGCCCGCCCTGCCGCCTTGCGTCGCACGCCGCTGCTGCCGCCGCACGCTGCACCCCGCCGCCCCACGCTGCCCCGCCTCGCCGCGCCGCCGCGGAAGCCGCCGGAGGTATATGCCGCCGCCGCCATTCGTTCGGTTTTATTATAAAACCGATCCAGTTTTTTTTAGAAACCCTAGTTCGTTTTTTTAGATCGGTTCGCCGGTTTTCTCGGTTTAGTTACTTTGCGGACGTTCGTCCGTATGTTCGTTTTAACGAACGGATTTCACTCGTTAGTTACAGACGACGAACGTTCGTTCGTTAGCCTGTTCGTCAGTTTTCTTTTTCTCGAATTTTCCGTGATTATTTCCGATCGCGATTTCTGATCCGATTTTTGTTTCAGTTTATCTTTTCGCTCGTTTGTCGGAATCAGGCGATTCAAGGGCCTATATCTTCGTCTCGAAACTCTCTTTCTGTTTAATCAACTTGAACAAGATTTTGGTACTATAAAATTTGACCTTAGTCCAGATTAGTAAACGGATCTTGTTTCTTTCGCAGTTTGAGTTTCGTTGCTCCATTTGATTTGATTCTTTTCTCAAACCGGGGTTCTTAAGTTGAACTTTCTGGTTAGATCTTCTTATTTGAGAACCCATGTTTCTTTGCTTGATTGCTTATGTATTCTATTGTTTGTTTGGGATAGAACACCCGGAGTGCGAAGCATGCTACTACAAGTCCCTAGGTTTTACGGATCATCAGCAAGGCAAGTAACACTTTGATCATACCCCTTTATCACCCAGTTTTTATGCATTAGTCTCAATCCTCAAACATTGCATGATTAGGATGTGTTTAACATGTGGGTTGGGAAGTAGTTGATGAGGTAGAACCTATTGCCCTGTTACATTCAAACCCTGGGAGTTACTTCTACGTATTGCTTATATTGCTATGCTATGCTCGTAGACATGGTTTGGGTGAGTGAAATCCATGACAGATGTGAGATTGTTAATTAATGGTTCAACTTAAGGTGGCAACTTGAATACACATCTGGGCGGATTGTTTGTTGGGCACCTGGAGAACCTAGTGTTGTCCTAGGATATCCCGGAGTACCCGTGTGATCATCCTAAGGTCCGCCACCCAGGCTCAAAGGGAACTGACATATTTTCATGCTAGAAACTTCCGTGTGCATCCACAAGCTATTATGGGCTCTAGCATAGTTGACTAAGTTGCGTGAAGCTCCTGAAGAGGTGGATCAGCAAGTAGAGGGATGTAGGTTGGTATGGTCTGCCCGGAGTAAGGAGTTAATGCTTCTGAAAGACTGTGTCTTGGTCATCCGTTTCTCAAACACCATGTAGTGCGAGAAAATCCAACGGAGGAGATCGAGTCTTGTGGGGAAAAGTGCGAAAACCTCTGCAGAGTGTATAAACTAATCATGATTAGTCGTGTCCCCGGTTATGGACATTTTGAGTATCTAGTACTTGGAGTCTCCTAAGTATCTCATCACTATTAAATAATATTGTTGGGTTGTTAACTACTTTAATTGGGATTGAGTTGGAGGAACCTTCTCAATGATGTTTCAACTACCATGATAGTTAAATAAAATTTATTCCTTTGCTGTAGGGAAAATTTGGCTTTTCACAAAAAAAAGCTATAACCATAGAGCTTTCCACCAGCCAAATATGCATGTAGTGATAGCATTATTCTGTTCTTGCTGTACTGTGTTACTTTGCCAGCATATTCCATGTGCTGACCTGTTTTCGGGCTGCAACGTATTGTGTTGCAGACTTTTCAGATGAGGAGTAAGGTCGTTAGGTCGTTGTCGTGCGGCTCAGCTATGCCGTTGGAGTTGATGGACTCACTTTACCTTCCAAGCCTTCCGTTGTTATCGTATTAGATGGCCTTAAGCCATATTTATTGTAATAAGTTCTCTTTTGAGACATTCGATGTAATAAGTGTGTGATTGCTACTCTGTTATAAATCCTTCGAGTACTGTGTGTGTCAGCATTATTGATCCAGGGATGACACTAAAGCACAGAGACTTGACCGTTTGAGGTCAGGACGCTACAACAGTAGTTGTCATTTGATGAACAAGGTCACATCATTAGAGAATCATGCGATTGACTTGACCCATCCGTTAGCTTAGCACTATGATCGTTCAGTTTATTGCTATTGCTTTCTCCATAACTTATACATGTTCCTATGACTATGAGATTATGCAACTCCCGAATACCGGAGGAACACTTACTGTTCTATCAAACGTCACAACATAACTAGGTGATTATAAAGATGCTCTACAGGCGTCTCCGATGGTGTTTGTTGAGTTGGCATAGATCTAGATTAGGATTTGTCACTCGATTGTCGGAGAGGTATCTCTGGGCCCTCTCGGTAATGCACATCACTATAAGCCTTGCAAGCAATGTGACTAATGAGTTAGTTACAGGATGTTGCATTATGGAACGAGTAAAGAGACTTGCCGGTAATGAGATTGAACTAGGTATTGAGATACCAACATGAAGGAAATATGCCCTAGAGGCAATAATAAAGTTATTATTTATTTCCTTATATCATGATAAATGTCTATTATTCATGCTAGAATTGTAGTAAACGGAAACTTAGTACATATGTGAATACATAGACAAACAGAATGTCACTAGTATGCCTCTACTTGACTAGCTCGTTGAATCAATGATGGTTATGTTTCCTAACCATATACATGAGTTGTCATTTGATTAACGAGATCACATCATTATAGAATGATGTGATTGACATGAGCCATCTGTTAGATTAGCACGATGATCGTTTAGTTTGTTGCTATTGCTTTCTCCATAACTTATATATGTTCCTATGACTATGAGATCATGCAACTCCCGAATATAGGAGGAACACTTTGTGTGCTACCAAACGTCACAACGTGATTGGGTGATTATAAAGGTGCTCTACAGGTGTCTCCGATGGTGTTTGTTGAGTTGGCATAGATCGAGATTAGGATTTTTCACTCTGATCGTCGGAGAGGTATCTCTGGGCCCTCTCGGTAATGCACATCAATATAAGCCTTGCAAGCAATGTGACTAATGAGTTAGTTGCGGGATGATGCATTACGGAACGAGTAAAGAGACTTGCCGGTAATGAGATTGAACTAGGTATTGAGATATTGACGATCGAATCTCGGGCAAGTAACATACCGATGACAAAGGGAACAACGTATATCGTTATGCGGTTTGACCGATAAAAATCTTCGTAGAATATGTGGGAGCCAATATGAACATCCAGGTTCCGCTATTGGTTATTGATCGGAGACGTGTCTCGGTCATGTCTACATTGTTCTCGAACCCGTAGGGTCTGCACGCTTAACGTTCGATGAGGATCGGTATTATGAGTTTATGTGTTTTGATGAACCAAAGGTTGTTCGGAGTCCCGGATGTGATCACAGGCATGACGAGGAGTCTCGAAATGGTCGAGACATCGGAAAGGTTCCGAGTGAGATGGGGCATATATCGGAGTACCGAGGGGTTACCGAAACCCCCCGGGAGTATATGGGCCCTAATGGTCTTTAGTGGAGAGAGAGAGGCAGCAAGGGCAGGCCGCGCGCTCCCTCCCCCTCTGGTCCGAATTAGACTAGGAAGGGGGGCGGAGCTCCCTTTTCTTCCTCCCGCTCTCCCCCTTCCTTCTCTCATAGTCCAACTAGGGAAGGGGGAAATCCTACTCCCGAAGGGAGTAGGACTCCTCCAGGGCGCGCCATAGATGGCCGGCCCTCCCCCCTCCTCCACTCCTTTATATACGGGGGAGGGGGCACCCCATAGACACACAAGTTGATCATTGATATCTTAGCCGTGTGCGATGCCCCCCTCCACCATAATCCACCTTGGTCATATTGTAGCGGTGCTTAGGCGAAGCCTTGTTCTAGTAGCATCATCATCACCGTCATCACACCATCGTGATGACGAAGCACTCCCTCAACAATCTGCTGGATCGTGAGTTCGTGGGATGTCACCGAACCGAATGTGTGCAGATCGCGGAGGTGCCGTACTTTCGGTACTAGGATCGGTCAATCGTGAAGACGTATGACTATATCAACCGCGTTGTCATAATGCTTCTGCTTATGGTCTACGAGGGTACGTAGACAACACTCTCCCCTCTCATTGCTATGCATCACCATGATCTTGCGTATGCATAGGAAAATTTTGAAATTACTGCGTTCCCCAACACGACGATCAAATCTCGGGCAAGTAACATACCGATCACAAAGGGAACAACTTATGTTGTTATGCGGTTTGACCAAAAAAAGATCTTCGTAGAATATGTAGGAACCAATATGAGAATCCAGTTTCCGCTATTGGTTATTCACCAAAGATGAGTCTCGGTCATGTCTACATAGTTCTCGAACCCGTAGGGTCCGCACGCTTAACGTTCGATGACGATCGGTATTATGAGTTTAGGTGTTTTGATGTACTGAAGGTAGTTCGGAGTCCCGAATGTGATCATGGACATGACGTGGACTCTCGAAATGGTCGAGACATAAAGATTGATATATTGGAAGGTTATATTCGGACACCGGAAGGGTTCCGAAGTGTATCGGGTATTTTTCGGAGTACCGGGAGGTTACCAGAACCCCCCGGGGAATCTATGGGCCTTATTGGGCCCTAGTGGAGAAAGAGGGCAGCAAGCAAGGTGTGGGATGCCCCCCCAAGGCCCAAACCAAATTGGTTTAGGGTTTGGGGGCGCCCCCCTCTTTCCTTCTCCCCTCCTGCTCTTTCCTCCTTCTCCTAGTAGGAATAGGAAAGGGGGGCCAAACCTACTTGGAGTAGGATTGCCCCCCCTTGGCGCGCGCCTCCTCCTAGGCAGGCCTCTTCCTCCCTCCCTCCTTTATATACGTTGGGAGGGGCACCCCTTAGACACACAAGTTGATCTCTTAGTTGTGTGTGGTGCCCCCCTCCACAGATTTCCACCTCGGTCATATCGTTGAAGTGCTTAGGCGAAGCCCTGCGTCGGTAACTTCATCATCACCATCATCACTCCGTCGTACTGACGAAGCTCTCCCCCAACACTCAGCTAGATCTAGAGTTCGTGGGACGTCACCGAGCTGAACGTGTGTAGATCGCGGAGGTGCCGTACCTTCGGTGCTAGGATCGGTCGGATCGTGAAGACGTACGACTACATCAACCACGTTGTCATAATGCTTCCGCTTATGGTCTACGAGGGTACATGGACAACACTCTCCCCTCTCGTTGCTATGCATCACCTAGATGGATCTTGTGTGTGCGTAGGAAATTTTTGAAATTAATACGTTCCCCAACAGTGGCATCCGAGCCAGGTCTGTGCGTAGATGTTATATGCATGAGTAGAACACAAAGGAGTTGTGGACGTGGGTATATATATATTGCTTGTCATCACTAGTTGATTCTTGATTCAGCGCTATTGTTGATGAAGTGGCTCAGACCGACATTACGCATACGCTTACGCGAGACTGGTTCTACCGACGTGCTTCGCACACAGGTGGCTGGTGGGTGTCAGCTTCTCCAACTTTAGTTGAATCGGATTCAATGAACAGGGTTCTTTCTGAAGATCAAAAAGCAATCACTATACCGTGTTGTGGTTTTTGATCCATAGGTAAGAACGGTTCTTGCTCAGCCCGTAGCAGCCACGTAAAACTTGCAACAACAAAGAAGAGGACGTCTAACTTGTTTTTGCAAGGCATGTTGTGATGTGATATGGTCAAGACATGATGAGATATAAACTGTTGTATGAGATGATCATGTTTCGTTAAAGTTATCGACAACTGGCAGGTGCCTTACGGTTGTCTCTTTATTGCATAAGATGCAAGCGCCATATAATTGCTTTACTTTATTGCTATGTGATAGCAATAGTTGCAAAAGCAATAGATGGCGAAACGACCATGTGACGACATGTTGATAAAGATCAAGATGATGAAGATCATGGTGTCAAGCCGGTGACGATGGTGATCATGACGGTGCTTTGGAAATGGAGATCAAAGGCACAAGATGATAATGGTCATAGCATATCACTTATATTTGATTGCATGTGATGTTTATCCTTTATGCATCTTATTTTGCTTAGTTCGGCGGTAGCATTATAAGATGATCTCTCACTAAATATCAAGGTACAAGTGTTCTCCCTGAGTATGCACCGTTGCGACAGTTCTTTGTGCGAGACACCATGTAATGATCGGGTGTGATAAGCTCTACGTTCACACACAACGGGTGCAAGCCAGTTTTGCACATGTAGAATACTCGGGTTAAACTTGACGAGCCTAGCATATGCAGATATGGCCTTGGAACACTGAGACCGAAAGGTCGAGCATGAATCATATAGTAGATATGATCAACAGAGTGATGTTCAGCATTGAAAACTACTCCATCTCACGTGATGATCGGACATGGTTTAGTTGATATAGATCACGTGATCACTTAGATGATTAGAGGGATGTCTATCTAAGTGGGAGTTCTTAAGTAATATGATTAATTGAACTTAAATTTATCATGAACTTAGTCCTGATAGTATTTGCATATCAATGCTGTAGATCAATTTCTCGCGTATAGCATCCCCGTTTTATTTATGATATGTTCCTAGAGCAAACTATGTTGAAAGATGATGGTAGCAATGATGCGGATTGGATCCGTGATCTGAGGATTATCCTCGTTGCTGCACAGAAGAATTATGTCCTTGATGCACCACTAGGTGAAATAACTATTGCAAATGCAGACGTTATGAACGTTCGACAAAGCTCGGTATGATGACTACTTAATAGTTTAGTGCACCATGCTTTACGACTTAGAACTGGGACTGAAAGGGATGACGAAAGTAATTCCCAAGCTCTTCGCGATGCTGAAATCGGCAAAGGTAGAAATCAAGAAATAGCATCAAGTGTTGATGGTTGACAAGACCACTAGTTTCAAGTAAAAGGGAAAGGAAAATAAAGGGAACTTCAAGAAGAATAGCAAGCAAGTTGCTGCTCCCATGAAGAAGCCCAAAGCTAGACCCAAGCTTGGAACTGAGTGCTTCTACTGCAAAGGAAATGGTCACTGGAAGTGGAACTGCCCTAGATACTTGGCAGATAAGAAGGATGGCAAAGTGAACAAAAGTATATTTGATATACATTTTATTGATGTGTACTTTACTAGTGTTTATAGCAACCCCTCAGTATTTGATACTGGTTCAGTTGCTAAGAGTAGTAACTCGAAACAGGAGTTGCAAAATAAACAGAGACTAGTTAAGGGCGAGGTGATGATGTGAGTTGGAAGTGATTCCAAGGTTGATAAGATCACCATCACACACTCCCTTTACCTTCGGGATTAGTGTTGAACCTAAAATAAATGTTATTTGGTGTTTGCGTTGAGCATAATATGATTGGATCATTTTTATTGCAATACGGTTATTCATTTAAGTCAAAGAATAATTGTTATCTGTTTACATGAATAAAACCTTCTAAGGTCATACACCCAAGGTGAATAGTTTATTGAATCTCGATCATAGTGATACACATATTCATAATATTGAAGCCAAAAGATGCAAAGTTAATAATGATAGTGCAACTTATATGTGGCACTGCCGTTTAGGTCATATTGGTGTAAAGCGCATGAAGAAACTCCATGTTGATGAGCTTTTGGAATCACTAGATT
The DNA here is from genome assembly GCF_056163025.1 of Triticum urartu. Classification (NCBI taxonomy): domain Eukaryota; kingdom Viridiplantae; phylum Streptophyta; class Magnoliopsida; order Poales; family Poaceae; genus Triticum; species Triticum urartu. The sequence continues at coordinate 440,480,577 of NC_141874.1, read as the reverse complement.
ATGAATCATTTGATGCTTGTGAATGCCTCGTGGGCAAGATGACTAAAACTCCATTCTCCGAAACAATGGAGCAAGCAACTGACTTATTGGAAATAATACATACTGATGTATGCAATCTGATGAGTGTTGAGGCTCGCGGCGGGTATCGTTATTTTCTGACCTTCCCAGATGATTTGAGCAGATATAGGTATATCTACTTGATGAAACATAAGTCTGAAACATTTGAAAAGTTCAAAGAATTTCAGAGTAAAGTGGAAAATCATCGTAACAAGAAAATAAAGTTTTTGCGATCTGATCGTGGATGAGAATATTAGAGTTACGAGTTTGGTCTTCATTTCAAACAATGCGGAATAGTTTCACAACTCATGCCACCTGGAACACCACAGCGTAATGGTGTGTTCGAACGTCATAACCGTACTTTATTAGATATAGTGCGATCTATGATGTCTCTTACCGATTTATCACTATTGTTTTGGGGTTATGCATTAGAGACAGCTGCATTCATGTTATATAGGGCACCATCTAAATCTGTTGAGACGACACCACATGAACTGTGGTTTAGCAAGAAACCTAAGCTGTCATTTCTTAAAGTTTGGGGCTATGATGCTTATGTCAAAAAGTTTCAACCTGATAAGCTCGAACCCAAATCGGAGAAATGCGTCTTCATAGGATACCCAAAGGAAACTATTGGGAACACCTTCTATCACAGATCCGAAGGCAAGATATTCGTTGCTAAGAATGGATCTTTCTAGAGAAGAAGTTTCTCTCGAAAGAAGTGAGTGGGAGGAATGTAGAACTTGATGAGGTAATTGTACCTTCTCCCGAATTGGAAAGTAGTTCAACACAGAAATCAGTTCTAGTGACTCCTACACCAATTAGTGAGGAAGTTAATGATGATGATCGTGAAACTTCAGATCAAGTTACTACCGAACCTGGTAGGTCAACCAGAATACGTTCTGCACCAGAGTGGTATGGTAATCCTGTTCTGGAGGTCATGTTACTTGACCATGATGAACCTACGAACTATGAGGAAGCGAAGATGAGCCCAGATTCTGCAAAATGGCTTGAAGCCATGAAATCTGAGATGGGGTCCATGTATTAGAACAAAGTTTGGACTTTGATTGACTTGCCCGATGATCGGTGAGCCATTAAGAATATATGGATTTTCAAGAGGAAGACAGATGCTGATAGTAGTGTTACTATCTACAAAGCTTGAATTGTCGCAAAAGGTTTTCGACAAGTTCAAGATGTTGACTATGATGAGATTTTCTCACTCGTAGCGATGCTGAAGTCTATCTGAATCATGTTAGCAATTGCCACATTTTATGAAATCTAGCAAATGGATGTCGAAATTGCATTCCTTAATGGATTTCTAAAATGAGAGTTGTATATGATGCAACAAGAAAGTTTTTGTCAATCCTAAAGGTGTTAACAAAGTGTGCAAGCTCCAGCGATCCATCTATGGACTGGTGCAAGCATCTCAGAGTTGGAATATATGCTTTGATAAAGTGATCAAAGCATATGGTTTTATACAGACTTGCAGTGAAGCCTGTATTTACAAGAAAGTGAGTGGGAGCACTACAGCCTTTCTGATAAGTATATGTGAATGACATATTGTTGATCGGAAATGATGTAGAATCTTTCAGGAAAGCATAAAGGAGTGTTTGAAAGGAGTTTTTCAAAGAAAGACCTCGCTGAAGCTACTTGCATATTAAGCATCAAGATCTATAGAGATAGATCAAGACACTTGATATATTTTTCAATGAATACATACCTTCACAAGATTTTGAAGTAATTCAAGATGGAACAGTCAAAGAAGGAGTTCTTGCCTATGTTGCAAGGTGTGAAGTTGAGTAAAGACTCAAAACCCGACCACGGCAGAAAAGAGAAAGAGAATGAAAAGTCATTCCCTATGCCTCAGCCATAGGTTCTATAAAGTATGTTACGTTGTGTACCAGACCTATTGTGTACCTCACCAAGAGTTTGGAAAGAGGGTACAATAGTGATCCAGGAGTGGAATACTGGACAGCAGTCAAAATTATCTTTAGAGGACTAAGGAAATATTTCTCGGTTATGGAGGTGATAAAAGAGTTTGTCGTAAAGAGTTACATCGATGAAAGCTTTTTACACCAATCTAGATGACTCTAAGTATCTATCTAGATACATATTGAAAGTGGGAGCAATTAGCTAGAGTAGCTCCGTGTAGAGTATTGTAGACATAGAAATTTGCAAAATACATACAGATCTGAATGTTGCGGACCCGTAGACTAAACTTCTCTCACAAGCAACACATGATCACTCTTTGGGTGTTAATCACATAGCGATGTGAACTAGATTATTGACTCTAGTAAACCCTTTGGGTATTAGTCACATGAAGATGCGAACTAATCACATAAAGATGTGAACTATTGGTGTGAAATCACATGACGATGTGAACTAGATTATTGACTCTAGTGCAAGTGGTAGACTGAAGGAAATATGCCCTAGAGGCAATAATAAAGTTGTTATTTATATTTCCTTATATCATGATAAATGTTTATTATTCATGCTAGAATTGTATTAACCGGAAACTTAGTACATGTGTAAATACATAGACAAATAGAGTGTCACTAGTATGCATCTACTTGACTAGCTCGTTAATCAAAGATGGTTAAGTTTCCTAGCCATGGACAATAGTTGTCATTTGATGATCGGGATCACATCATTAGAGAATGATGTGATTGACTTGACCCATCCGTTAGCTTAGCACTATGATCGTTTAGTTTATTGCCATTGCTTTCTCCATAACTTATACATGTTCCTATGACTATGAGATTATGCAACTCCCGAATACCGGAGGAACACTTAGTGTGCTATCAAACGTCACAATGTAACTGGGTGATTATAAAGATGCTCTACAGGTGTCTCCGATGGTGTTTGTTTAGTTGGCATAGATCGAGATTAGGATTTGTCGCTCCGATTGTCGGAGAGGTATCTCTGGGCCCTCTCGGTAATGCACATCACTATAAGCCTTGCAAGCAATGTGACTAATGAGTTAGTTACGGGATGTTGCATTACGGAATGAGTAAAGAGACTTGCCGGTAACGAGATTAAACTAGGTATTGAGATACCGATGATCAAATCTTGGGCAAGTAACATACCGATGACAAAAGGAATAACGTATGTTGTTATGCAGTTTGACCGATAAAGATCTTCGTAGAATATGTAGGAACCAATATAAGCATCCAGGTTCCACTATTGGTTATTGACCGGAGATGAGTCACAGTCATGTCTACATAGTTCTCGAACCCGTAGGGTCCGCACGCTTAACATTCGATGACGATCGGTATTATGAGTTTATGTGTTTTGATGTACTGAAGGTAGTTCGGAGTCCCGGATGTGATCACAGACATGACGAGGAGTCTCGAAATGGTAGAGACATAAAGATTGATATATAGGAAGGTTACATTCGGACACCAAAGGGTTCCGAAGTGTATCGAGTATTTTTCGGAGTACCGGGAGGTTACCGGAACCGCCCGGGGAGTCTATGGGCCTTATTGGGCTCTAGTGGAGAAAGAGAGCAGCAAGCAAGGTGTGGGGCGCCCCCCCCCAAGGCCCAAACCGAATTGGTTTAGGGTTTGGGGGGCTGGCCCCCTCTTTCCTTCTCCCCTCCTCCTCTTTCCTCCTTCTCCTAGTAGGAATAGGGAAGGGGGGCCAAACCTACTTGGAGTAGGATTGCCCCCCTTGGCGCGCGCCTCCTCCTAGGCTAGCCTCTTCCTCCCTCCCTCCTTTATATACGTGGGGAGGGGCACCCCTTAGACACACAAGTTGATCTCTTAGCCGTGTGCGTTGCCCCCCTCCACAGATTTGCACCTCGGTCATATCGTTGTAGTGCTTAGGCGAAGCCCTGCATTGGTAACTTCATCATCACCGTCATCACGCTGTCGTGCTGACGAAGCTCTCCCCCGACACTCAGCTGGATCTAGAGTTCGTGGGACGTCACCGAGTTGCACGTGTGCAGATCGCGGAGGTGTCGTACCTTTGGTGCTAGGATCGATCGGATCGTGAAGACGTACGACTACATCAACCGCGTTGTCATAACACTTCCACTTACGGTCTATGAGGGTACGTGGACAACACTCTCCCCTCTCGTTGCTATGCATCACCTAGATGGATCTTGCGTGTGCGTAGGAAATTTTTGAAATTAATATGTTCCCCAACAGGTGCGCCTAGCCCAATAAGACCAGGGCACCTCCCCGCAGCCCATGCTAGCCCTTGGGTCATGGTAGACCCACTTGTGGACTCCCAGACCCCTCCGGAATCCTCCGGAACCTTCTAGAAGCTTCCCGGTACAATACCGAAAAAACTGCACTTTTTTCCGGAACCCAAAATATGACTTCCCATATATATAAATCTTTACCTCTCGACTATTCCGAGACTCCTCATGATGTTCGGGATCTCATCCAGGACTCCGAACAACATTTTGTTACCAATCATCAAATGTCCCAATACTACTCTAGTGTCAACGAATGTTAAGCGTGCGACCCTGCGGGATCGGGAATTATGTAGTCATGACCGAGACACCTCTCCGGTCAATAACCAATAGTGGGACCTAGATGCCCATATTGATTCCTACATATTCCACGAAGATCTTTTATTGGTTGAACCTGTAACACCCCAAAATTTTGACCTTGATTTATTAATTAAAATTTTGCCAGGAAATTGAATTTTTATTTTCTGGTTTTATCTCTTAATTTCAGATCACTCTGTCCCTCTGAATTTTTGAGTTTTTTTCCTTCTAGGTGGAAACCTTTCAAAATTATTGTTGGACTTGTATATCTTCCCAAGACCATTTCTTTTTATCAGTGGAATTATTTCTACAATTATTTTTCCTGAGCTTTATTTCTTTAAAAAATGATTTTTCATAAGTTTCAGAGTTCCATTTGCACTACAACCTATTTAAATATTTCTTTAAAAATTCCACCAAAATTGGGGGATGTTAGTAGTAGTGTATAATTCAACTTTATGCAAAAACCCATTGGTGTTCTTTGAAAAATTTGAGCAAATCATCCCCATCTTCATTCGGGTCCAGTTTAGTGTTTTGTACTGCAACCATGTTTTATGTTGCCCTATTGCCCTTGATTTTTCTCCTGCTTATAGACCAGCCTACCAAACTCTTAAGTCCAGGAGATTGGACCCATTGGAGTATTTTTGGTCCATGCAATAATGCCCTTCACTTTCTGTCCAAAACTGAAGATTTGCAAAACTTGCACTAACAATTTTCTGGTTTTGCCCAAATAGCCTTGTCATCATCAAATGCACCTAAAGAAATCCCAACTTGGAGATTTGGGCCACCAGAAGAGATGCATAGATGCCCATGGCATTCTGTCGAGCACCTTGTGTTCATGGACAGCTTTGGCATAGTTTTATGTTTGCACTGTGATCTTGCCCCTCTGGACAAACCAGCATGTCCACTAATCTCCTAGCCATCTCTAACCTATACCTATTAATTGCCAGCCTCACCCAAGCCCTCTAGGCCACCCTGGCTTTCTGTCAAGCATGTAGCGTGCGTGCTCTGGGTGCGCCCAGAGCGCACCTTTTGCACACGCGCGCAACCGAGCCGCCGCGTCTTGCCCCTAGCCTTTGCTCGCCCGCAGGGCCGTGCCCCGTTCTCGTCCGCTCGCCAGGACCCTCCAAGCCGCCCCTGGCGCCCTACAACGCCGCCGTCAGAGCCCTCTTGGCGGCACGCCGGCGTCTGCAACACGCCCCTGCCATGGCAGCGCCGCCCAAGCCACAGCCGCCCGCCAGCTGCCCTCCGGAACAACTCGAGCTCATCCACGAGCCCGTCCGCTAGCGCCCGTCGCTGCCACGTCGCCCTGCCAGCAACAGAACGGCGGTTCACCGGCGTCCTTATCCGCAGCCCGGGAACCGACCTCGACCGTCTATAAAAGGAGCCCCCGAGCTCGTCCAGACCCTCAGACGACCTCAGGCCATCTCCCTAGTGCTCCCATAGCCAGCAATCGACGAAGGGAGGCCGTCTGCCTCGTCTCCGGCCAGTTCGGCCGCCGCCACGCTCCGGTGCCATACGACGCGAGCAGGGCCTCCCCAGTTCTTAGAGCGCCACCGTCCGACTCCCCTCAACCGTGCGGAGCCGTCCCACCTCTCTAGCCCGATAGGGAGCCACCATAGCTCGAGACCCCGATCCACCCAAAACCACCGTCTGCCGTCGAGCTCGCCGCCGACGACCTCCTCCAACCCCGCCAGCCTATCGACCACTGGGAGGACCGCCCTGGACCAGCGGATCCATCCCCGCCCTCAGAATCCCGCGGGGAGCCGCCGTTCGTCGGCGGCAATCGCTGGAGCCCCGCCACCGCACGGCCAGAGAAGGAAGGAGGGCGCAGGCGACTGGTCAAACCTGACCACCGGACCCGACAGCCCCACCTGCCAGTGACCCCAGCTCTGCCAATGTGTTTTAAGTGGAAACATAAAACATAGGAGTACGTCTTCTCTGTCTTGAAAGCGTATTCTTATTCGAACCGTTTTTCTTTTTCTGTTTAATTTAAAAACAGATTTTGACTGAAACTTTGACTAGCTATAACTTTTTAAATATAACTCCGTTTGACCTGATTCTTTTTTTTGTTGTTTCCCAAATTTCATCTAGTTTATTTCCATATTTATTTGAAAATTTTACAAACAACTTTTTTTGTACTGTTTTGAAACTATGTGTTAATTTAAATTTTCTTTAAATAGGATTCTGAAGAAGGAAGCAACTTTCAAAAAGTGCACCCCCACTTGCATACTCTTAAAGGCAAGCATTCTGAACCCCGGCATAATATTTGTTGTGTGTCGTTCGATGCTAATACGGCACCACCTTGACATGAAGTGTTCGGTATTTTATGTGGTGTTATGATCATATTCATGAGTGCATAATGATGATTCCTTGCTGTTGGAATTTGATATGCTTTTGATAGTAATCACCCTCGTATGCCTTTCATGCCTATCGGGAGGAATCCGGGAAAGTCTCTGTCTTGGGTAGACACGAACTTGTCTCTAATAATTCGTTGAGACGATTATGTCCGGTAAGGCATGGTGAGGTATGATGAGTGGTGATTCTGTTTGAAATATATTTGTTATACTAATCCTGCAGGGAATGCCTTAATCTCCTGAGTCGACCGTAGATCGAGTCTTCTTCCAGTAACCCCCATACTTGTTTCGTACTACCACTTGTCCCTGCCATAGGTAGGGTATGGTTCAGTAAGTTTTCGACCCCTTCCTAGCACACACCATACAGAGAGGCCATGGTGGAAGATACCGGCTGCATCCGGTAGACATGCCACCTGGTCCGGGGGCATGGGTGTTTCCGGTTGGAGCCAAGGGGGTAGCTCCCCTAGTTTGCGCGCGTTATAAATTTTGTGATCCCATGCTAGTCGAGGTTGTAGCCTCCCCACTTAGAGTTTCGCTTAACGGGTGTCATGGGTGATTCTAGACACCGGTAAGTTAGGCCGGTGTGTGCGGTCAGGTGTGTTTTCAATTAAAAGACCGTTGACGGAATTAGCCCCGATGTACTAAAGGAATCCGTTACTCGTGGGTAAAGAGTACACCCTCTGCAGAGGTTATATCTAATCGAATAGCCGTGTCCGTAGTTAAGGACTACAGTCTGGATGGGTCAAGTGTCGGTCTTAGTGTCGGTCTTCGGAGGAAAAATTGCTAAACCAGAACATTGATCATGACTTGGGACATATGATGATTATGATTATTATTACTATAGCCTAACCATTGGTATTATTTGAATTATTGAGTATCCCTGGGATGGTTCTACCTCCTGGATATTCACTGTGATTATTCTCTTACAAGCCATTTATGTGGTGTCGCTCAAACGCCCGACTGTGGCATGCTTATTATTTAAATTACTTATAAGCCCTTTATGTGGTGTTGCTCAGACGCCCGACTGTGGCATGCTTGTTATTTAAATTACTTATAAGCCCTTTATGTGGTGTCTCTCAAACGCCCGACTATGGCATGCTTGTTATTTAAATTACTTATAAGCCCTTTATGTGGTGTCGCTCAGACGCCCGACTGTGGCATGCTTGTTATTTAAATTACATATAAGCCCTTTATGTGGTGTCGCTCAGACGCCCGACTGTGGTATGCTTGTCATTTAAATTACTTATAAGCCCTTTATGTGGTGTCGCTCAGACGCCCGACTGTGGCATGCTTGTTATTTAAATTACTTATAAGCCCTTTATGTGGTGTCGCAAAGACGCCTGACTGTGGCATGCTTGTTATTTATTTTATTTGTAAGCCCTCTAAGTGCTGTCGCTCAGACGCCGGACTGAGGCATGCTTTATATTATTATCCTTTCGAGGCGTCGCTTCAGACACCCGATCGGTGCATTCTATTTCTACTCTCTGTTTGCATATTCGTGTTTGACATGAATAACCTACTTGCGTGCATCATGGATTTTTATTTCGTGACTGACATTGTGATCATGGAATATTCGAGAGCATGATTATCATTTGATATATTATACCTGAGTTCATAATGTTTGCGAGTACATTCAAAGTACTCACTGGCTTGTCCCTGGCTATTGTCTTGGTCAGATTTCTTGCATGGAGAGGAGCTTTGCGATGACAGCCCCGGAACCTACGCAATGGTGATAGCAGCCTCGCGAAGATAGGAGTTATCCAGGTCAGCTGTTCCTGTGGGAAATGGAGTCCCGTAGACGCTGATGAACCACAAACCGCTTCCGCCATCAGCCACTAGAAACCTTGTGTCATACTCATAGGCCAGAATGGTGTTGTACTACATATTTTGTATTTTTCTTGGAATTTTTGTATTAAGTTGGTGCCTCATCAGCTAACAGTAATCCTGGGGCTGGTAGGCACAAGGACCATTTTCTGGGAAATATATCCTGAAAATCCTATCGCGACAATCTTGGTATCAGAGCCAGGCTGACCATTGGCTAATCCTATCTTGGCCAGGTCAATAAACCTAGATTAACCAATCCACCAGACCTTAACCTAGCCCCAGCCAAGCTTCTCGTGTAAGTTAGCCACACAGTGATCCCGACACCTTTTGGCAATCGGTGCCCAACCTATCAGCCTAGCCTGTCGACCACATGCAGTGACCGACACCTAAATAGTCTCTTTCGCAAGCGTGCGAAGGAAGACTCCGTCCCATTTTCCTATAAAAAGGGCACGCTAGCCTCAACCCAGCACAGCATAGCCTCTTCCCCAAACCGAGCTATAATGCCTGGCCCCATTGTGCACAATGAGACCACAGCAACCAACCTTAGAGGTTTTGTGACCGTGCTAGCAAACCTCACCCGCCGTGCCTTTGCATTAGAAGAGCCCCCAGAGTATGTTGTGTACCAAGGGCCCATGAGCGGTGAGAGCCGTCAATTCTGGGCCACTGTGCATGTCTATGGTAGGGGTCTATCGTCAGAACGCCCCTGCAGGTTCACCGGAAGGACAACTTCCTTTGAGCCACAAGCCATCCAACTAGCTGCTCGAGAGGCTATAGTTCAACTCCGGCACTTGTCGCCCAGAGTTAATTGTCGCTCGTTCTACTACTACCCCAGCCATGACGGGTATGGTAGGCCACCCCAGGTTGCCAACGGAGATCACGAGACAGATCCTGCATTGTTGCATCTGGTGTGCTATGTAAGTGCACTAGAGGAACTGTTCGATCAAATCAACCTTGATCTGATCGCAGATCGTGGAGAACTGGTTCGCCGAGCCCCGGCAAGAGGAGGGGATGAGCCCGACGCCGACAACCCAGTCGTGCTGTTCGGACAACCGATCAAGTCCTTGAGGTCTGCCCCAGCCATCGACCAAAATGCTTTGGTGTCCCCAGAAGTGCTTCGTCGCCTTTTGGGAACACACTCCAACGGGATTGTGGCCAACAACCCCCGCGATGGTCATCATCGCTACCCCGACCCTGCAGCTCCTCAACTCCATCCAGCTAACCCCGATGGTGAAACCCGTGGAGAAGCCTTGACATCCACAAGGCACGCCTGCTTAGATATTAACAAGGTAGAGTAAGTCACTCGAGTAGTACCGAGTCTTAGTATGTCCACGCCCTGTAATTGTGTGATCTTGTATCGCCATAATTAAATGCTGTCTGCTTGTGCGCCCCTATTTTTAAATAGTAGCCATGCATAAGTATGTTGGTGTACGGTTGCATTTTTAATTCCGGGCGTAGCTACCAAAAACCACCCTGACGACACCCACATTTATACGTCACTTTTGTGAGATATGTGTATCTGTGGCATTGACCCCGACCCCATAGAGCAGAACCGACAAACTAGTTGCCCCTCACCGGGATAAATGACCCAGCCCAGATGCTATATAAAAGGCCACCTCGTGACCTTACCAAGTATCCCTCACCTTGTGCACAACTCTCACAGCCATTTCTTTGCCATGCCAAGCCCTAGTATTTATCTGAGAACTCCAGATGCAACCCCAGGTAGTTTTGTTAAAATATTGTGGGACTTTACCTGCAGTACCATGAGTTCTACCCATCCACCCCAGTACGAGTTGCTCAAATCGAGGATCACCCCATCCACCTCGAAATATTGGGCAGTGGTGCACATCCCTCCCGCAAACCCAAACCAAGACCCAACAGAAGTCTCCTTCGTGGGGAAATCTATGCCGACTCCGCAAATGGCCATAGAAGCTGCTGCGTACGAAGCGCTTGCTCGCCTTCGATTCGCGGTACCCTATGCCAGCGAACGAGGGTATTATTACTTCCCGAGTCGTGAAGCACCCGGAGAAGTAGCATCTTTCCCCCGGTGGACGAATTGAGAGAGACCCAGTACTGGCCAACCTTGCCCAGTATGTCATCGCTCAAGAGCGTTTGACCCAACGAGTAATGGGTTATCTCCAGAGCCTCGCTGATTTAAATCCTCATATCGCCATCGGCAGACCACTGAGGCCCGACCAAGAGAGACGCGTTCTTCGACTAGTCAACCTGCTTCCCCCGATAGAAGAGGAGTGTGCCCCAGTACCAGAGACGTTTTCTCAGGACCCTGTCTATTTGCCGTTTTCATTGTAGACGTCACTGCTATGTTTATTGTCCCAGCATCTAGTTATGTGTTGCAACTTATGCGTGGTATCCTAAATTTGTGGGATGAATTAAATATTTGGTTTCAACTAATGTGAGTGGTTTTTACTGCTGATATTTTTGATTAACTAATTTCACTCTCGGTAAATTTTGAAGTGAGATTTTTCCCTGAGTTGTTACAGCGTATATCTCTTCACGACATAGATTTTTATTCACGCAGCACCACGCCAGCAGACTCACAACCACAACCACTCGACCACGTGCACTAATTGCAAATCCACGTGCACATTTTGCACCTAACTGATCACCTCCCTAGCACACCGCAGTCTCTGAAGGAGAGATTTGTGGGTAATTATTCGGGTGCAAGTTGCCTACAGCACACTGACAACAGTTAGCACCCGACACCGCACTTAATCCTCATGATCACCGCCACCGCGGAGAGCTAACACTCGAGCGGCAGCATCACGATGATCATCGAGGATCATCACGCACAAGAGCACGGAGAACCCCAGCAATGCCGCCAACCCTCCGCACATCAGGATCATGTACCAGTCCGGCATCACCTCCGCCATTAGAGCCTCGTCTCGAGCTCCTGCAAACAGAAATGGAGGAGAAGGAAGGAGAAGGAGAAGCGAGGCCAGGTGTGAGGAAGAAGAAAGGAGCACCTCGGTCATTTTATAGCTCGAGATCGGTGTACGGTGGGCGAAGTCCACCACCACCGCTCGTCGCTCGATCGCCGGTGTTCGGAGGCGAATCCACGAGCAGTGCCAGCAGCGCACTAGCCCGCGAGGTGAGTGCACGCTGCACCGGCAGCTAGCGCGCTGCGCACTACCGCAGTACGGCCTAGATGCTCTACGCACTAGATGTCGCCGGTGGAGAAAGCGCGGGAAAGCACGCGAGAGAGAGGTAGAAAAGAGAGCCAGAGGTAGAAGAAGAGACTGACAATGGGCCCCGGGTCCACCTGTCAGCCAAAGAGAGCACTGTGCTCTCGGGTATGACTAGCGTGTTTTAGAAATTTAGAAATTTATTCTAGATTCACTGTAACCAAAAGTAAAAATTTCTCGTTTTTCCCCAACCATAGATTTTTCCACGCAGCGCCAGTATTCCACACTGTAGTTTTACACCACTTAAATTGCCCACTCACTGTAGCCACATTTTATTGCATGAGTAGGATAGTTATCTTTGTTATATTACTTTGAGATAGTAGGAGTAATTCTTTTCAAAGCAGCCCTTAGCAAATCTCGAGGATGAGATTTTTTCTTAAGTGGGGTAGTGTTGTAACACCCCAAAATTTTGACTTTGATTTATTAATTAAAATTTTGCCAGGAAATTGAATTTTGATTTTCTGGTTTTATCTCTTAATTTCATATCACTCTGTCCCTCTGAATTTTTGAGTTTTTTCCTTCTAGGTGGAAACCTTTCAAAATTATTGTTGGACTTGTATACCTTCCCAAGACCATTTCTTTGTATCAGTGGAATTATTCCTACAATTATTTTTCCTGAGCTTTATTTCTCTAAAAAATGATTTTTCATAAGTTTTAGAGTTCCATTTGCACTACAAACTATTTAAATATTTGTTTAAAAATTCCACCAAAATTGGGGGATGTTAGTAGTAGTGTATAATTCAACTTTATGCAAAAACCCGTTGGTGTTCTTTGAAAAATTTGAGCAAATCATCCTCATCTTCATTCGGGTACAGTTTGGTGTTTTGTACTACAACCATGTTTTATCTTGCCCTATTGCCCTTGATTTTTCTCTTGCTTATAGACCAGCCTACCAAACTCTTAAGTCTAGGAGATTGGACCCATTGGAGTATTTTTGGTCCATGCAAGAATGCCCTTCATTTCTGTCCAGAACTGAAGATTTGCAAAACTTACACTAACAAGTTTCTGGTTTTGCCCAAATATCCTTGCCATCATCACTTGCACCTAAAGAAATCCCAACCTGGAGATTTGGGCCACCAGAAGAGATGCATAGATGCCCATGGCATTCTGTCGAGCACCTTGTGTTCATGGACAGCTTTGGCATAGTTTTATGTTTGCACTGTGATCTTGCCCCTCTGGACAAACTAGCATGTCCACTAATCTCCTAGCCACCTCTAACCTAGACATGTTAATTGCCAGCCTCACCCTAGCCCTCTAGGCAACCCTGGCTTTCTATCGAGCATGTAGTGTGCGTGCTCTGGGCGCGCCCAGAGCGCACGTTTTGCACACACGTGCAACCGAGCCGCCGCGTCTTGCCCCTGGCCTTTGCTTGCCTGCAGGGCCGCGCCCCGTTCTCGTCCGCTCGCCAGGACCCTCCAAGCCACCCCTGGCACCCTACAGCGCCGCCGTCAGAGCCCTCTTGGCGGCACGCCGGCGTCTGCAACACGCCCCTGCCATGGCAGCGCTGCCCAAGCCACAGCCGCCCGCCAGCTGCCCTCTGGAACAGCTCGAGCTCATCCACGAGCCCGTCCACTAGCGCCCGTCGCCGCCACGTCACCCTGCCAGCAACAGAACGGCGGTTCACCGGCGTCCTTATCCGCAGCCGCGGGAACCGACCTCGACCGCCTATAAAAGGAGCCCCCGAGCTCGTCTAGACCCTCAGGCGACCTCAGGCCATCTCCCTAGTGCTCCCGTAGCCAGCAATCGATGGAGGGAGGCCGTCTGCCTCGTCTCCGGCCATTTCGGCTGCCGCCACGCTCCGGTGCCATACGACGCGAGCAGGGCCTCCCCAGTTCTTCCAGCGCCACCGTCCGACTCCCCTCAACCGTGCGGAGCCGTCCCACCTCTCTAGCCCGATCGAGAGCCACCATAGCTCGAGACCCCGATCCACCCGAAACCACCGTCCGCCGCGGAGCTCGCCGTCGGCGACCCCCTCCACCCCCGCCAGCCTATCGACCACTAGGAGGACCGCCCTGGACCAGCGGATCCATCCCGCCCTCAGAATCCCGCGAGGAGCCGCCGTTCGTCGGCGGCAATCGCCGGAGCCCCGCCACCGCTCGGCCAGAGAAGGAAGGAGGGTGCGGGCGACGGGTCAAACCTGACCAGTGGACCCGATGGCCCCACCTGCCAGTGACCCTAACTCTGCCGACGTGTTTTAAGTGGAAACGTAAAACACAGGAGTACGTCTTCTCTGTTTCGAAAGCGTATTCTTATTCGAACCGTTTTTCTTTTTCTGTTTAATTTAAAAACAGATTTTGATTGAAACTTTGGCTAGCTATAATTTTTTAAATATAACTCCATTTGACCTGATTCTTTTCTTGTTGTTTCCCAAATTTCATCTAGTTTATTTCCATATTTATTTGAAAATTTTCCAAACAACTTTTTTTGTACTATTTTGAAACTATGTGTTAATTTAAATTTTCTTAAAATAGGATTTTGAAGAAGGAAACAACTTTCAAAAAGTGCACCCCCACTTGCATACTCTTGAAGGCAAGCATTCTGAACCCCGGCATAATATTTGTTGTGTGTCGTTCGATACTAATATGACACCACCTTGACATGAAGTGTTCGGTATTTTATGTGGTGTTATGATCATATTCATGAGTGCATAATGATGATTCCTTGATGTTGGAATTTGATATGCTCTGATAGTAATCACCCTCGTATGCCTTTCATGCCTATCGGGAGGAATTCGGAAAAGTCTCTGTCTTGGGTAGACACGAACTTGTCTCTAATAATTCATTGAGACGATTATGTCCGGTAAGGCATGGTGAGGTATGATGAGTGGTGATTCTGTTTGTTGGTGTGAAATATATTTGTTATACTAATCCTGCAGGGAATGCCTTAATCTCCTGAGTCAACCGTAGATCAAGTCTTGTTCCAGTAACCCCCATACTTACTTCGTACTACCACTTGTCCCTGCCATAGGTAGGGTACAGTTTAGTAAGTTGTCAACCCCTTCCTAGCACACACCGTACAGAGAGGCCATGGTGGAAGATACCGGCTGCATCCGGTAGACATGCCACCTGGTGCGGGGGCATGGGTGTTTCCGGTTGGAGCCGAGGGGGTAGCTCCCCTAGTTTGCGCGCGTTATAAATTTTGTGATCCCATGCTAGTCGAGGTTGTAGCCTCCCCACTTAGATTTTCGCTTAACGGGTGGCGTGGGTGATTCCAGACACCGGTAAGTTAGGCTGGTGTGTGCGGTCAGGTGTGTTTTCAATTAAAAGACCGTAGACGGAATTAGCCCTGATGGACTAAAGGAATCTGTTACTCGTGGGTAAAGAGTACACCCTCTGCAGAGATTATATCTAATCGAATAGCCGTGTCCATAGTTAAGGACTACAGTCTGGATGGGTCAAGTGTCGGTCTTAGTGTCGGTCTTCGGAGGAAAAATTGCTAAACCAGAACATTGATCATGACTTGGGACATATGATGATTATGATTATTATTACTATAGCCTAACCATTGGTATTATTTGAATTATTCAGTATCCCTGGGACGGTTCTACCTACTGGATATTCACTGTGATTATTCTCTTACAAGCCCTTTATGTGGTGTCGCTCAGACGCCCGACTGTGGCATGCTTGTTATTTAAATTACTTATAAGCCCTTTATGTGGTGTCGCTCAGACGCCCGACTGTGGCATGCTTATTATTTAAATTACTTATAAGCCTTTTATGTGGTGTCGCTCAGATGCCCGACTGTGGCATGCTTGTTATTTAAATTACTTATAAGCCCTTTATGTGGTGTCGCTCAGACGCCCGACTGTGGCATGCTTGTTATTTAAATTACTTATAAGCCCTTTATGCGGTGTCGCTCAGACGCCCGACTGTGGCATGCTTGTTATTTAAATTACTTATAAGCCCTTTATGTGGTGTCGCTCAGACGCCCGACTGTGGCATGCTGGTTATTTAAATTACTTATAAGCCCTTTATGTGGTGGCGCACAGACGCCCGACTGTGGCATGCTTGTTATTTATTTTATTTGTAAGCCCTTTATGTGGTGTCGCTCAGACGCCCGACTGTGGCATGCTTGTTATTTAAATTACTTATAAGCCCTTTATGTGGTGTCGCACAGACGCCCGACTGTGGCATGCTTATTATTTATTTTATTTTTAAGCCCTCTATGTGGTGTCGCTCAAACGCCCGACTGATGCATGCTTTATATTATTATCCTTTCGAGGCGTCGCTTCAGACACCCGATCGGTGCATTCTATTTCTACTCTCTGATTGCATATTCGTGTTTGACATGAATAACCTACTTGCGTGCATCATGGATTTTTATTTCGTGATTGACATTGTGATCATGGAATATTCCAGAGCATGATTATCATTTGATATATTATACCTGAGTTCATATTGTTTGCGAGTACATTTAAAGTACTCACTGGCTTGTCACTGGCTATTGTCTTGGCCAGATTTCTTGCATGGAGAGGAGCGTTGCGATGACAGCCCCGGAACCTACGCAATGGTGATAGCAGCCTCGCGAAGATAGGAGTTATACAGGTCAGCTGTTCCTGTGGGAAATGGAGTCACATAGACGTTGATGAACCACAAACCGCTTCCGCCATCAGCCACTAGAAACCTTGTGTTATACTCATAAGCCAGAATGGTCTTGTACTACATATTTTGTATTTTGCTTGGAATTTCTGTATCAAGTTGGTGCCTCATCCGCTAACAATAATCCTGGGGCTGGTGGGCACAAGGACCATTTTCTGGGAAATATATCCTAAAAATCCGGTCACGACAGAACCTTTATGACAACATACATAATTCCCTTTGTCTGTCGGTATGTTACTTGCCCGAGATTCGATCGTCGGTATCTCTATACCTAGTTCAATCTCGTTACCGGCAAGTCTCTTTACTCGTGTCATAATACACCACCTCGTGATTAACTCCTTAGTCATTTGCTTGCAAGCTTATGATGTGTATTACCGAGAGGGCCCAGAGATACCGCTCCGATACTCGAAGTGACAAATCCTAATCTCGATCTATGCCAACTCAACAAACACCTTCGGAGATACCTGTAGAGCATCTTTATGATCATCCAGTTACATTGTGACGTTTGATAGCACATAAAGTATTCATCCGATATTCGGGAGTTGGATAATTTCATAGTCGAAGGAATATGTATTTGACATGAAGAAAGCAATAGCAATAAACTGAACGATCATTATGCTAAGCTAACGGATGGGTCTTGTCCATCACATCATTCTCCTAATGATGTGATCCTGTTATCAAATGACAACACATGTCTATGGTTAGGAAACCTTAACCATCTTTGATCAACGAGCTAGTCTAGTAGAGGCTTACTAGGGACACGGTATTTGTTTATGTATTCACGCATGTATTTAGGTTTCCGATCAATACAATTATAACATGAATAATAAACATTTATCATGAATAAGGAAATATGAAATAACAACTTTATTATTGCCTCTAGGGCATATTTCCTTCATTATGATCCGCATACCCCAAGGTGACAATAATTGGGATTCTTTCCGGTGATTACCGTAGTTTGAGGAGTTCATGTATTCACTATGTGTTAATGCTTTGTTCCAGTTCTGTATTGAAAGGAGGCCTTAATATCCCTTAGTTTCCTTATGGACCCCGCTGCCACGAGAGGGTAGGACAAAAGATGCCATGCAAGTTCTTACCATAAGCACGTATGACTATATAGAATACATGCCTACAGTACATTGATGAATTGGAGCTAGTTCTATGTCGCCCTAGGTTATAACTGTTACATGATGAATATTATCCAACGTTATCACCGATCCAATGCCTACGATCTTTTCACATAAGTGTTCTTGCTAAGTTACTATTACTACCCAAAATTCGCTTTGGCACATGGGAGCGTGTGCTCCTGCCAACAGAAAAAATATTTCAAAGTGTGAAAAAATTCCAAACAAAATTTGGCACATACATCTCAACATTATATGTGTTCACTTCAAGTTTCAGAGAAAACCAGCATTTTTTGTATCTTCTGCAAAAAAGACAAAAAGATGTCTGTGAAATGCACTTTTTAACACCAGATTTTGTCTTTTTCACATGCGACACATAACTTGTCGGTTTTCCGTGAAACAACTTTGTGAGTTTGTACAATATTGAGATGTACGCGCCAATTTTTTTTAAAATTTTTTGACATTTCAAAATACATATAAAACACATTTTAAAAACCAGGAGCATGCTCCCGTGTGCCAAAACGCCACTCTCGTAACTGATGATGTTGCTACTATTACAGCTACTATAAAACTACGGCTACTGTTGTTACCGTTACCATTGCTATCGTTATTACTACTATCAAATTATCATACTATTGTGCTACTGATCAATCTGCTGCAGATATTTAATCTCTAGGTGTGGTTGAATTGACAATTCAACTACTAGTACTTGCAAATATTTCTTTGACTCCCCTTGTGTCGAATCAATAAATTTGGGTTGAATACTCTACTTGTGGGTTATCACACGTGTGTGGTGGAAGGGGCATCGTCTTCTGTCGGGCAAAAGTCATAGTAGGGAGCAACTGCAATGTGTTGCAGTCAGGCCGTTTGTTAGGCCATGTTAATTATGAATCCAATGTCTATCTGCACCCGCACACCGCACTTGCAACACATCAGCGGGGTCCTCAGCCGCTTTTGTGGTTAACAGCGGTGGTACCATCACAGTCCTGTTAGGCCGTGATTTGCAACATCCTCAGTCTAACACTTTTATCCACAATTGATTGGTAAAGACTATTTTTTACTGAAATCAAACAGGACGAAGCCAAGGTAGATGAAAAGTTCAGCAAAACACGAGGAGTTGGGGACCTCATCTCACCTGATTAATCTACAACACTGCACAAAGTTGGGGAATACTATTCATCTTGATTTTTTCGCCTTTTCCCTCTAGCCGCATTTTGGATATGCTTCGATTCCCGCTTGGACATAGGGGTTGCCACCACTTAGCCAGTGTTTGGCGATCTAGAACTGCAAATCCATGTTGGTCTCCTTATCATCCTCCTCTTGAGCCTCTAAAGATCCATGGCAGTGGCGTTGTTATTCCTGGCGCTGATGCAGTGAGGCGGGGCATGAGTTTGGCCACGGTCCTCAGAGTGGATTGGAAACCTTGACTTGAACCTCAACTTCGTCGTCTCATCCTCTCTTGGCTCTGATATGATCGATGGATGGCCCCGATTGTAAATGTACAGATGCATCATTTCCACTATCGTGATTTAATTGACTTTGGAGAAGTAGAAGTGGGTGAGAAGTTGTTGTGGAGAAGGCATGAGGTTGTGATTGGGAAGCAAAGGCGGCACTACGATGAAAAAAGAGAGGACGCAGGCGTTAAGAGAAGCTTGCAATGCGAGCCCTATGTAGAAAAAACGACGTGGAATGGCCGAGAGGATAAAAAAAAACTTGATGATGTGGCAGATTTGCTGAGATGGATGGCTAAGTGGGACTTTGAGGTGGACACTTTGCATATTGAGAGAATTAGGACCAACTTCATAAGAATGTAAGATTTCTATCGTCCTTCATCAGAGATTTTTTGCTCTTATATGAAAAAAACACGTATTTTTATCTCCAGCCATTAGCCATTCCACTCTCGCCCAGTGCTTCCACATGAGTTCTTCCCTGTGATAAATTGTTCTTTTCTTTTTAGTTCTTGATGCGTTGGTCCGACTCACCCTGGAAGCTATATCTCGCCTAAAGTGTCTCTCCCTCGCGTAGATACTAGGCCGACCCATTTCTTTTTTGTTTCAAATCGTTGGCAACTCATTCTTTTGCTCGCTAAATCAGATTTTGCTCAGGTTCGCTCGTTGGTTTTCTTTGGTTTTTTTGTCTTTGTTTTTATATTATTTTCTCAATAGAGAACTAATTTTTTAATTATTATTTTTTATTTCTACTTATCTAATGTACATTGTACATTTTTCATATATATGAGACACATTTTTATACATGTTTAATATTTTGGAACTACGTGTGCAACATCTTTTCATATAGATTGTATTATCTATATACATTTTTCCTGTACATGACAAAACATTTCTATATGCACATTTAATATTTGTTAAATGCTTGATTAACATTTGAAAGTACTTGATTAACATTCTTTTCAAATGCTTGATTAATATTTTTAAGTACATGATCAACTTTTTCATACACATCGATTTTTTTACATTTTTCTATACACATTTAACATTTTTAAAAGCCTGATATACATTTCTCAAATGTTTGACGTAAAGTGTTTTTTGTGAAAAGTTAATTTTTTCAAATGCTTGATAAATATTTTGGAAAAAAAAGGTAAAAAAGGAGGAAAAAACAAACAAACAATGTAAAAGAAAACATAAAACAAACGAGGCTGTGACGTTTCAAGCGCTGGGCTGGCCGATCCTGGTGCTTGGTTCAGGCGAGCCTGCCCTACGTCTTGTCCTAAGTGAGACATAGGGGGAGCTCCTATTAGGTGCTGTAGGCGCCCGTTGGTAAAGTGGCACCTACAGTCATGGACGCGACTCATTAAGAAGATCACTCCCTCCTCCCTTCGGTTCGTTCGCTCGCTGAAGAAAACACACTCGCGTCATTGGGTTTTTTTTCGGGCTGTGTTGTGCTGCTTGTTCAGGAAAAAGACCGGCCTTCGGGTTTTTTATAATTTTGACTATGTTTGTAAAAACAGTTCATATATTATTAAAAAAAGTTCATAGATTTTGAACAAAAAAAGTTCAAAAATCTGAAAAAAGTTCATCAATTTTGAAGAAATTCATCGGATTTGAAAAAAGTTCATTGGATTAAAACAAAGTTCATCGAATTGAAAAAGTTCATTGGATTTGAAAAAAAAGTTCATCAAATCGTTAAAAGTTCATTGGGTTTAAAAAAAAGTTCATCAAATTGAAAAAAGTTCATCAGATTTTATAAAAAGAGTTCATCGAATCAAAAAAGTTGATTGGATTTGAAAAAAAAATCTTCAAATTGAAAAATGTTCATCGGATTTTAGAAAAAGTTCATCGATTTAAAGAAAAAACCAACCAATTTGAGTAAAAAAGAAAATGGGAAAAAATAAAAGAAACTGGAAAAAACAGAGAAAACATAGAGGGCATTTCCTGTATGTATAATAAGATGGAAAAAAGGTTTGTATTCATGAGACGGGGCGGTGTTGTTGTGGTTCATGGAGTTAGCTATCAACGAAGAGATCGCTGGTTTGATTCCTGGCTGGGCATATTTTCCCTTGGTCTCCTTTTTTGAGCCGCTGCGGGCGTCGGTTTGCGGAAACAACTATAACCGGTGCCTGCAGCGCTAAATAGGAAATGCCAGGTGTAGGAGGAAAATTCCTATTTGACGCTGCGGGTGCTTGTTACTATGTATTTTACCCTGCAGCGCCCCGCACGTGGCCGGCCCATGTAGTGTTTTTTCCATGTGTATTAATCCAAAAAACGAGTGCACTGACTATGAGTCGGACACACGGCCTACCTCTCGAGGGCAGACTGAAAACGAGTGCACTGACTATGAGTCGGACACGCGGCCTACCTCTCCAGGGCAGACTGGTGTAACCACCCCAGCCAGACAGCAGGATCTGGAAACGTGACACCGTTTCCCTTTTATATTCTTTACTTTTCCCTTTGTGTTTCTTTTGTTTTTCTTTTTTCCTTTTTGGTTTTCTGTTTTTTCCTTTTCCTAGTTCTATTAATTTCTTTTTCATATACGTGACTTTTTCATAAAACTGATGATTTTTTTTAATTCGATGAACTTTTCTTCAAATTCCATGAAGTTTTCTTTTTCAAATACCTGAACTATTATTTAATTTTGATGAGCTTTTTCCATAATCAATGAACTTTTTATAAAATTTGTGAACGTTTTTCAGAATTGATGAATTTTTCTAAATGGATGAATTTTTCTTTCGAATTTGTGAACTTTTTTAAAATTCTTATACTTTTTCAAAATCAATGAACTTTTTCCAGAATTGATGAGCTTTTATTCAAATTTGTGAACTTATTTTGAAAATTGATGAACGTTTTTCAAAATTGATGAACTTATTTTCTAAATTGATGAATGTGTTTTAAATTTGTGAATATTTTTAAAAATAGATGAACTTTTTCTAATTCGAGAAATTCTCTGAATTCGTTAACCTTTTTTATGACATGAACTTTCTTTAAATTTGTGCATTTTTTCCTTAAATCTGTGAACTTTTAAATTGTGTTCATATTTTTTTTCCAAAATCTATCTATGAGCAATAAACAGTGCTGCTACAGTTATTCTTAAACATTTGGCACCAGAATCTTTAACTGACGACGAGTTGTTGTAGTGGTTAGGCAACATGCACTGAACGTAAACACGGCGAGGTCGATACCAAGCGGAAGCAACATTTCAGGTAGGAGTAGGTTTTTTCCGCTATATATACATTTCGGCTGCGCTGCGTCGTGGGCCAGCCCACCAGGTGCGGCTAGTAAGTGCCAGTTCCTGAACTGGTGTATAAAGCGCCGTACAGGAGCGCCCTCGCCTCATGCGAGTTCGAGCACACACGCGCCGGTTTAGGTAGGTTCCAGTTAGGTTCATCTTTTGTTCTGTTTTATTCTTCGTCTGTTTTTTTTAGAAAATGATATAAAGACATATATGTCGTAACATGAAAACAATTTTTTTAAATTATAATTTTAAAAAAATGTTTACACAATGTAAAACAATTGTTAGCTTAATTCAGAAAACAAATGTTGATAACATATTAAAAAGGATGTGACATCATGAAAAATGTCAATCATATATTTGAATAATTGTTAAACGTAAATAAATATTTCAAATGGACATGAAAAATGTTTATAGCATACAAAAAATACTTGCTACATTTTAAAATGTTCACGCATTTAAAAAGGGTATGTGGCATTATGAAATGAATTTAATCATGTATTTGAAAAGTATTAAACATATATCAAACATTTTTTGGATGTATATGAAATATGTACAAGTAATATGAAAAAACTATACATCAAACATGTATTTGAAAGAGATGTTTATCATTATATTTTAATAATTATAATAATGCATTCAGAATTGTTAAACATGTATAAAAACTGTTCTTGATGAATAAAAGAATGTGGACATCAAAAATAATATTTTGGAAAATAAAATTAAGTATTTGTTTACATGCATAATAATAATGTTTCACATATTTAATGAAATATGTTCATAGAAAACGGAGGAAAAATTATACAAAAAATACATAGAAAACAAAAAAGTTGATCTAAAAGGTACTGAAACTAAATAAAAAAGTAAAACGAAAGAAAGGAAAATCCAAAGAAAACCGAAAAATGGTGAAAACGAATGAGAAATGAAGAAAACCGAGAAAACAAAAAAAGAAACAAAGGAAAATAAAAAGAAAAGTGAAAACCAATGAAAACCGAGTAGAAAAGAAAGAAAATAAAAAGGCAGTGAAAATAAAAAAATACTAGTGAAAACAAAGAAAACATAAATATAACAAAGATAAAAACATAGAAAACCGCCAAAAAAGGAGAAACGAAAATCGGAGCAGAGCAAACCCACAACGAGCGAATCTTATGCTGATGGGCCGGCTCACTTTTGTTGCGCATGACACGAGAGTTCCTTCCATCACGTCGGGGGGGTGGGCAGCTGTCTCTGTGCTAACACGTCCACGGATATTTAGTGTCAGTAATGATGTGAAATACGCTGAAAATGCCCATTAACTACACGCAACTTTGGAATTCATGAAAAAGGTTTGGGAAAGCATGGAACAGACCTTCGCAGAAAATAATCGGGGTAGCCAGCCAAACAGTGAGTTTAATAAACGATGGTTCAGATTGGGGTGGACGCTAGAGCAGAGACAATGGGCAACTCGAATGCTCAACCAACTCTATAAATGCCAAGATGCACGGCCGATCCGAAATCTAATTCCTTTGATCGCCCCGCCTTTATTGCCGCACCCGATCGCTGCCACTGTAGTTTCAGCTACCTCCATATCGAGTGCGGAACGCCACGACAGAAACTGCTGCAGCGACGGCTGCGTGCGCAACTGCGATGGTGGGTGCCGTAGAGGTACTGTGGTCTGGACCCGCGCCATCGCTGACACGGCTCTGGCTGCCACTGCGGCTGCGGAGGCAAACATGGTACAGGTAGCCAGAAGTTCATGGGGAAATGAGAATAGTGCGCTATACACGTGGAGCGGTAGCAAGTCGGGCCGGCCTCGACCTGCCCCAACAGGCAAGACACATACTCTCCGTCCGGAAATACTTATCCAAGAAATGGATGTATCTAGATGTATATTAGTTCTAAATACATCCATTTGTATGACAAGTATTTTCGGACAAAGGAAATATATACGTATTCTGAAAAGGATCGATCTACATCGGATGAGTGCTGAAGACATACATTTTCATGCCAAAACTACCGTTTTGAATCCGCCAAGGAACTCTAGTGGAGCTTCTTTATTTTCCATGTTCAACAGATGGGTTGATTTCGATATGGTGGTGCTTTTTGCGTACTTAGTCTCGAGCTTCGGGTTGAAAATCATAGGTATGAATTGACTAGGTTAGGCCTCATTCGGTTTGGAGGATTTTCGTAGGAAAAACATAGGAATAAGGATTCCAGAGGAAAATTTCCTATGTATGCATTCGGTTTGTAGGAAATGCGTGCAGGAATTTCGTAGGAATACTACTCATTTCCCGTGTTTTTGGAGGAAACTACACATCCACTCAAAGCTCATTTTACGCGTAGGAACGAGGCAAGTCAATTCCTTAGGATGGCAAGTGCCATCCTATCATATTCCTATACTACTCCTAATTCCTACGTTTTGATTTCCTCCAAACCGAATGAGCTATAGTTGACAATGGTGATGTATTTGCGTCGTTACCTTGTAGAAGGCATTGCTCGGATAAGTTCGAACTTGTTCTTTCAGGTGAAAATCTAGAATCTAGCCTCTGGTGGTTGGATCCAGTGACGACAACACTTAGCGTCGTTTCCATTCTGAAGGTGTTGTTCTTGTGGTGTTAAGAGATGATTGGTGAGGATATGGTCGTTGTTGTAGTTTGCCGACCGTTGTGATGATCTCTCGGGTTTTTCTTTTTCGTCGCTTTAGCATAACTTTGATCTTGTATGAATTTGATACTTGCCAACGCGTTTTTATGTGTCCGTGCGTTGGTGTTAACTTTATACATCATAGTTGGTGTGTGATTATTGTCTTTGTATTCACTTGATGCTTCATTTTGAGTCAATAAAATCCATCCTTTGTTAAAAAATAGATGTGTTGATTTCTATTACCCAGTCTCGAGATCTGGGGTACCAAGTGTTGTTGTTGTAATCTTAACCAAGATTAACAAATTTCCATTGGATATTTTTGGATAGAATGATGTTTTATACATGAAAAATAATAAATTCAATGTCTATTCTTTAGTTTCCAAAACACACCTTGAAGCATTTCTAATATGTTTAGAAACCGGTATGTTTGGAAACTACTCCCTCCGTTCCGAATTACTAGATACATCCATTTCTGCGACGAGTAATTCGGAACGGATGGAGTAGCTATTGGATTTAAGTAGATGACTAAGCCACAAAGCTCTAGTGATAGTGTGCATTGCATGTTGCCCTCTGGGCCTTGTTCGCAAGGATATGGTGTTTAATAAAGGTAAAGGGTCAAGTTTTAAGACAATTTATTTGGATACACACTAGGTGTCATCTGTTGGGGAACGTAGCAGAAATTCAAAATTTTCTACGCATCATCAAGATCAATCTATGGAGTAATCTAGCAACGAGGGGAAAGAGAGTGCATCTACATACCCTTGTAGATCGCTACGCGGAAGCGTTCAAGTGAACGGGGTTGATGGAGTCGTACTCGTCGTGATTCAAATCACCGATGATCCTAGTGCCGAACGGACGGCACCTCCGTGTTCAACACACGTACAGCCCGGTGACGTCTCCTACGCCTTGATCCAGCAAGGGAAGAATGAGAGGTTGGGGAAGACTCCGTCCAGCAGCAGCACGACGGCATGGTGGTGGTGGAGGAGCGTGGTACTCCAGTAGGGCTTCGCCAAGCACTACGAGAGACGAGGAGGGAGAGGGGTAGGGCTGCGCCAAGAAGGAGAGGAACTCGTGTGTATTGGGCAGCCTAAACCTCAAGTATATATAGGGGAAGGGGAGGGGCTGCGCCCCCACCTAGGGTTCCCTCCCTAGGGGTGGCGGCAGCCCCCAGATCCCATCTGGGTGGCGGCCAGGTGGAGGGGAGAGGGAGGCGCACCAGGCATGTGCCCTAAGGCCCATCTGCCTTTAGGGTTTGCCCCCCCTCCTCCCCTTAGGCGCCTTGGGCCCTTTTGGGGGGCGCACCAGCCCACCTGGGGCTGGTCCCCTCCCACACTTGGCCCATGCAGCCCTCCGGGGCTTGTGGCCCCACTTGGTGGACCCCCGGGACCCTCCCGGTGGTCCCGGTACGTTACCGATAAAACCCGAAACTTTTCCGGTGACCAAAACAGGACTTCCCATATATAAATCTTTACCTACGGACCATTTCGGAACTCCTCGTGACGTCCGGGATCTCATCCGAGACTCCAAATAACATTCAGTAACCACGTATATCTATTCCCTATAACCCTAGCGTCATCGAACCTTAAGTGTGTAGACCCTACGGGTTCGGGAGTCATGCAGACATGGCCGAGATAACTCTCCGGCCAATAACCAACAGCGGGATCTGGATACCCATGTTGGCTCCCACATGTTCCACGATGATCTCATCGGATGAACCACGATGTCGAGGATTCAATCAATCCCGTATACAATTCCCTTTGTCTAGTGGTACGATACTTGCCCGAGATTCGATCGTCGGTATCCCGATACCTTCAATCTCGTTACCGGCAAGTCTCTTTACTCGTTCCGTAACACATCATCCCGTGATCAACTCCTTGGTCACATTGTGCACATTATGATGATGTCGTACCGAGTGGGCCCAGAGATATCTCTCCGTTTACACGGAGTGACAAATCCCAGTCTCGATTCGTGCCAACCCAACAGACACTTTCGGAGATACCTGTAGTGTACCTTTATAGCCACCCAGTTACTTTGTGACGTTTGGCACACCCAAAGTATTCCTACGGTATCCGGGAGTTGCACAATCTCATGGTCTAAGGAAATGATACTTGACATTAGAAAAGCTTTAGCATACGAACTACACGATCTTTGTGCTAGGCTTAGGATTGGGTCTTGTCCATCACATCATTCTCCTAATGATGTGATCCCATTATCAACGACATCCAATGTCCATGGTCAGGAAACCGTAACCATCTATTGATCAACGAGCTAGTCAACTAGAGGCTTACTAGGGACATGGTGTTGTCTATGTATCCACACATGTATCTGAGTTTCCTATCAATACAATTCTAGCATGGATAATAAACAATTATCATGAACAAGGAAATATAATAATAACTAATTTATTATTGCCTCTAGGGCATATTTCCAACAGTCTCCCACTTGCACTAGAGTCAATAATCCAGTTCACATCGCTATGTGATTAACACTCAAGGTCACATCCCCATGTGACTAACACCCAAAGAGTTTACTAGAGTCAATAATCTAGTTCACATTACCATGTGATTAACACTCGATGAGTTCTGGGTTTGATCATGTTATGCTTGTGAGAGATGTTATAGTCAACGGGTCTGAATCTTTCAGATCCGTGTGTGCTTTACAAATCTCTATGTCATCTCCCAGATGCAGCTACCACGTTCTATTTGGAGCTATTCCAAATAACTGTTCTACTATACGAATCCAGTTTACTACTCAGAATAATCTGGATTAGTGTCAAAGTTTGCATCGGTGTAACCCTTTACGACGAACTCTTTTACCACCTCCATAATCGAGAAAATTCCTTAGTCCACTAGTTACTAAGGATAACTTTGACCGCTGTCCTGTGATCCATTCTTTGATCACTCTTGTACCCCTTGACTGACTCATGGCAAGGCACACTTCAGGTGTGGTACACAGCATAGCATACTGTAGAGCCTACGTCTAAAGCATAGGGACGACCTTCGTCCTTTCTCTCTATCCTGCCGCGGTCAGGTTTCGAGTCTTACTCAATGTTCACACCTTATAACACAGCCAAGAACTCCTTCTTTGCTGATCCATTTTGAACTCCTTCAAAATCTTGTCACGGTATGTATTCATTTGAAAGTACTATTAAGCATTTTGATCTATCCTTATAGATCTTAATGCTCAATACTCAAGTAGCCTAATCCAGGTTTTCCATTGAAAAACACTTTTCAAATAACTCTGCATGCTTTCCAGAAATTCTACATCATTTCCGATCAACAATATGTTAACAACATATACTCATCGGAAATTCTATAGTGCTCCCACTCACTTCTTTGGAAATACAAGTTTCTCATAAACTTTGTATAAACCCAAAATCTTTGATCATCATCAAAGCGTATATTCCAACTCCGAAATGCTTACTCCAGTCCTTAGAAGGATTGCTAGAGCTTTGCATACTTGTTAGCATCTTTCAGGATTGTTAAAACCTTCTGATTGTATCACATACAACCTTTCCTCAAGAAAATCGTGAGGAAACAATGGTTTTTGACATCCTATCTGCAAGTTTTCATAAATAATGCAGTGACTGCTAATATAGTTCCAACAGACTCTTAGCATCGCTACGAGTGAGAAAGTCTCACCGTACTCAACTCGTTGAACCTGTCGGAAAACATCTTAACGACAAGTCGAGCTTTCTTAATGGTGATACATACCATCATTGTCCGTCTTCCTTTTAAAGATCCTTATGTACATAACAGCCTTATGACCATCAAGTAGTTCTTCCAAAGTCTACACTTTGTTTTCATATATGGATCCTCTCTCAGATTATATGGCCTCGAGCCATTTTGGAATCCAGGCGCACCATCGCTTCTCCATAGCTCGTAGGTTCATTGTTGTCTAGCAACATGACTTCCAAGACAGGATTACGTACCACTCTGAAGTAGTATGCATCCTTGTCATCCTACGAGGTTTGGGAGTGACTTGATCTGAAGTCTCATGATCAATATCATAAGCTTCCACTTCAATTGGTGTAGGTGCCACAGGAACAACTCTTTGTGCCCTGCTATACACTAGTTGAAGTGATGGTTCAATAACCTCATCAAGTCTCCACCATCCTCCCACTCAATTCTTTCGAGAGAAACTTTTCCTCGAGAAAGGACCTGATTCTAGAAACAATCCCTATTGCTTTCGGATCTGAATTAGGAGGTATACCCAACTGTTTTGGGTGTCCTATGAAGATGCATTTATCCACTTTGGGTTCGAGCTTATCAGCCTGAAACTTTTCACATAAGCGTCGCAGCCCCAAACTTTTAAGAAACAACAGCTTAGGTTTCTCTAAACCATAGTTCATACGGTGTCGTCTCATCGGAATTACGTGGTGCCCTATTAAAGTGAGTGCGGTTGTCTCTAATGCCTAACCCATGAACGATAGTGGTAATTCGATAAGAGACATCATGGTACGCACCATATCCAATAGGGTGTAACTATGATGTTCGGACACATCATCACACTATGGTGTTCCAGGCGGTATTAGTTGTGAAACAATTTCCACAATGTCTTAATTCTGTGCCAAACTCGTAATTCAGATATGAATCTCTATGATCATATCATAGACATTTTATCCTCTTGTCACGACGATCTTCAACTTCACTCTGAAATTACTTGAACCTTTCAATAATTTCAGACTCATGATTCATCAAGTAAATATACTTTAGTATCTACTCAAATCATCTGTGAAGTAAGAACATAACGATATTCACTACATGCCTCAGCACTCATTGGACTGCACACATCAAAATGTATTACTTCCAACGAGTTGCTTTCTTGTTCCATCTTACTGAAAACGAGGCTTTTCAGTCATCTTGCCCATGTGGTATGATTTGCATGCCTCAAGTGATTCAAAATCAAGTGAGTCCAAACGATCCATCTGTATAGAGTTTCTTCATGCATATCTACCAACAAACATGGTTCGCATGTCTCAATCCTTTCAAAAATGAGTGAGTCCAAAGATCCATCAACATGGAGCTTCTTCATGCGTTTTATACCAATATGACTCAAATTGCAGTGCCACGTTTGTGTGGTACTATCATTACTATCCTATACCTTTGGCATGAAAATGTGTAACTACGATCGGGATGGTATTATTCAAATAAACAGAGTAACCATTATTCTCCTTAAATGAATAACCGTATCGCGATAGACATAATCCAATCATGTCTATGCTCAACGCAAACACCAAATAACAATTATTTAGGTTTTAATACCAATCTCGATGGTAGAGGGAGCGTACGATATTTGATCAACCTTGGAAATACTTCCAACACATATCGTCATCTCACCTTTTAGCTAGTCTCCGTTTATTCCGAAGCCTTTTGTTTCGAGTTACTAACACTTAGCAACCGAACCGGTATCTAATACCCTGGTGCTACTAGGAGTACTAGTAAAGTACACATTATAATGCATATCCAATATACTTCTGTCGACCTTGCCAGCCTTCTCATCTACCAAGTATCTAGGGTGGTTCTGCTTCAGTGACTGTTCCCCTTATTACATAAGCACTTAGTCTCGGGCTTGGGTTCAACTTTGGGTTTCTTCACTAGAACAGCAACTGATTTGTTGTTCCATGAAGTATCCCTTTCTTGCCCTTGCCCTTCTTGAAACTAGTGGTCTAACCATCAACGATTGATGCTCCCTTTTGATTTCTACTTTCCGCGGTGTCGCGAATAGCTCAAGGATCATATCTATCCCTGATATGTTATAGTTCATCACGAAGCTCTAGTAGCTTGGTGGCAGTGACTTTGGAGAACCATCACTATTTCATCTAGAAGATCAACTCCCACTCGATTCAAGCGATTGTTGTACTCAGACAATCTGAGCACAAGCTCAAGATTGAGCTTTTCTCCCTTATTATGCAGGCTAAGAAAATCGTCGGAGGTCTTATACCTCTTGACGTGGGCACGAGCCTAAAATCCCAATTTCAGTCCTTGGAACATCTCATATGTTCTGCGATGTTTCAAAAACGTCTTTGGTGCCTCAATTCTAAACCATTTAGCATTACGCACTGAACTATCATGTAGTCATCAAAACGTGTATGTCAGATGTTCGCAACATCCACAGACGACGTTCGAGGTTCAGCACACTGAGCGGTGCATTAAAGACATAAGCCTTCTACTGTCTGCATAAATGCTACTATCAACTTTCAACTAATTTTTCTCTAGGAACATATCTAAACAGTAGAACTAAAACGCGAGCTATGACATAATTTGCAAAAACCTTTTGACTATGTTCAGGATAATTCAGTTCATCTTATGAACTCCCACTCAGATAGACATCCCTCTAGTCATCTAAGTGATTACATGATCCGAGTCAACTAGGCCGTGTCCGATCATCACGTGAGACGGACTAGTCATCATCGGTGAACATCTTCATGTTGATCGTATCTACCATACGACTCATGCTCGACCTTTTGGTCTCTTGTGTTCCGAGGCCATGTCTGTACATGCTAGGCTCGTCAAGTCAACCCAAGTGTTTCGCGTGTGTAAATCTGTCTTACACCCATTGTATGTGAACGTTAGAATCTATCACACCCGATCATCACGTGGTGCTTCGAAACAACGAACTGTCGCAACGGTGCACAGTTAGGGGGAACACTTTCTTGAAATTATTATGAGGGATCATCTTATTTACTACCATCGTTCTAAGTAAACAAGATGCAAAAACATGATAAACATCACATGCAATCAAATAATAGTGACATGATATGGCCAATATCATATAGCTCCTTTGATCTCCATCTTGGGGCTCCATGATCATCTTGTCACCGGCATGACACCATGATCTCCATCATCATGATCTCCATCATCGTGTCTCCATGAAGTTGCTCGCCAACTATTACTTCTACTACTAAGGCTACCGGTTAGCAATAAAGTAAAGTAATTACATGGCGTTGTTCAATGACACGCAGGTCATACAATAAATAAAGACAACTCCTATGGCTCCTGCCGGTTGTCATACTCATCGACATGCAAGTCGTGATTCCTATTACAAGAACATGATCAATCTCATACATCACATATCATTCATCACATTCTTCTTGGCCATATCACATCACATAGCATACCCTGCAAAAACAAGTTAGACGTCCTCTAATTGTTGTTTGCATGTTTTACATGGCTGCTATGGGTTTTTAGCAAGAACGTTTCTTACCTACGCAAAAACCACAACGTGATATGCCAATTGCTATTTACCCTTCATAAGGACCCTTTTCATCGAATCTGATCCGACTAAAGTGGGAGAGACAGACACCCGCTAGCCACCTTATGCAACTAGTGCATGTCAGTCGGTGGAACCAGTCTCACGTAAGAGTACGTGTAAGGTCGGTCCGGGCCGCTTCATCCCACGATGCCGCCGAATCAAGATTGGAATAGTAACGGTAAGCATATTGAACAAAATCAACGCCCACAACTACTTTGTGTTCTACTCGTGCATAGAAACTACGCATAGACCTAGCTCTAATACCACTGTTGGGGAACGTAGCAGAAATTCAAAATTTTCTACGCATCACCAAGATCAATCTATGGAGTAATCTAGCAATGAGGGGAAGGAGAGTGCATCTACATACCCTTGTAGATCGCTACGCGGAAGCGTTCAAGTGAACGGGGTTGATGGAGTCGTACTCGTCGTGATTCAAATCACCGATGATCCTAGTGCCGAATGGACGGCACCTCCGTGTTCAACACACGTACAGCCCGGTGACGTCTCCTACGCCTTGATCCAGCAAGGGGAGAAGCAGAGGTTGGGGAAGACTCCATCCAGCAGCAGCATGACGGCGTGGTGGTGGTGGAGGAGCGTGGTACTCCAGCAGGGCTTCGCCAAGCACTACGAGAGACGAGGAGGGAGAGGGGTAGGGTTGCGCCAAGAAGGAGAGGAACTCGTGTGTATTGGGCAGCCTAAACCTCAAGTATATATAGGGGAAGGGGAGGGGCTGCGCCCCCACCTAGGGTTCCCTCCCTAGGGGTGGCGGCAGCCCCCAGATCCCATCTGGGTGGCGGCCAGGTGGAGGGGAGAGGGAGGCGCACCAGGCATGGGCCCTAAGGCACATCTGCCTTTAGGGTTTGCCCCCCCTCCTCCCCTTAGGCGCCTTGGGCCCTTGTGGGGGGAGCACCAGCCCACCTGGGGCTGGTCCCCTCCCACACTTGGCCCATGCAGCCCTCCGGGGCTTGTGGCCCCACTTGGTGGACCCCCGGGACCCTCCCGGTGGTCCCGGTACGTTACCGATAAAACCCGAAACTTTTCCGGTGACCAAAACAGGACTTCCCATATATAAATCTTTACCTCCGGACCATTCCGGAACTCCTCGTGATGTCCGGGATCTCATCCGGGACTCCGAACAACATTCAGTAACCACGTATATCTATTGCCTATAACCCTAGCGTCATCGAACCTTAAGTGTGTAGACCCTACGGGTTCGGGAGTCATGCAGACATGGCCGAGATAACTCTCCAGCCAATAACCAACAGCGGGATCTGGATACCCATGTTGGCTCCCACATGTTCCACAATGATCTCATCGGATGAACCACGATGTCGAGGATTCAATCAATCCCGTATACAATTCCCTTTGTCTAGTGGTACGATACTTGCCCGAGATTCGATCGTCGGTATCCCGATACCTTGTTCAATCTCGTTACCGGCAAGTCTCTTTACTCGTTCTGTAACACATCATCCCGTGATCAACTCCTTGGTCACATTGTGCACATTATGATGATGTCGTACCGAGTGGGCCCAGAGATACCTCTCCGTTTACACGGAGTGACAAATCCCAGTCTCGATTCGTGCCAACCCAACAGACACTTTCGGAGATACCTGTAGTGTACCTTTATAGCCACCCAGTTACGTTGTGACGTTTGGCACACCCAAAGTATTCCTACGGTATCCGGGAGTTGCACAATCTCATGGTCTAAGGAAATGATACTTGACATTAGAAAAGCTTTAGCATACGAACTACACGATCTTTGTGCTAGGCTTAGGATTGGGTCTTGTCCATCACATCATTCTCCTAATGATGTGATCCCGTTATCAACGACATCCAATGTCCATGGTCAGGAAACCGTAACCATCTATTGATCAACGAGCTAGTCAACTAGAGGCTTACTAGGGACATGGTGTTGTCTATGTATCCACACATGTATCTGAGTTTCCTATCAATACAATTCTAGCATGGATAATAAACGATTATCATGAACAAGGAAATATAATAATAACTAATTTATTATTGCCTCTAGGGCATATTTCCAACATCATCAACGATGAGTGAAACTATCTAAGGCTTGATCCAGTCAATACCGTGTGAATGCCCCCCCTCCGGCCCAAGTAGTCCATCGCATCCAAGATGACACATCGCCGACTATGGAGGAAACTTTCCATACGAGGAGATCACATAGAATACGAAGGAAATGCTCCAACATATTGGGAACCAACATGAATTTGACCCCTACCACTATGCGCTTGATGCTCCAATGTGGATTTCTTCACACTAGTGCTATATAAAGGGCTAGAGGGACATAGAAAGTGGGAGCCATGCCTTTCGGAGAGCCTATAGCATTTATACAATGTAGAGACCTCAACACTTTCTATCGAGACCAAGTTCCATCTGGTCGAGTTTTCTTAACTCGTCGAGTACCCCCTGATATTGTAACCCTTTGTACTCACCACATATATAGGGAAGTTGAGTGAGCAAGGTAAGAAGTGCGGCTTTTACCCATGGCAGGGGCCTGAACCTGGGTAAACCGCATGACCCAGGGCCACAGGTAACCTGACATGGTATTCACACTAGTACAAATCCACAGTCGTTCCAGTATGATCCGATGAAAAGCCCTTGACGGTTGAAGCCAACCGGGGAGGGGGGATATCAGATCGATTATATGTCTTCATTATCATCTTCCTCATTGGAGGAGGAATCATCGAGAACAAACGAGAGAATAGCCCAAGGGCCTACCTAGCAAATATATACCAGATGCCTTTTCCGTTTGATAGAAACTCCAACTCTAGGGTATGGATATCGTGGTTTAAGTTTCGTACACAAGCTCGACAAACAAAGAAGAAGGTCAAGAGAGTCCGGGAAGGAAGGACAACCCTATCCACGACAGTTCCTGAGAAAAATTTGGATTCCCATTTTTTAAATCTATTAAAAGTTTGGATGGCTAAAAGTTAAAATGGGATATCTGATGCTACAAGGACGTCCATAGGATGATGCATAAAAGTATTACCCAAGAAAGAAACCATGCATCAGAAATCCAAGGAAAGAAACATGCCCTAGAAGAGGAAGTAGAGGAAGAGGCGAAGGTACTACATTGATTGGTCATTGACACGTCTCCAACACATCTACTTTTCCTAACGCTTTCCCTCTTGTTTTGGACTCTAATTTGCATGATTTGAATGAAACTAGCCCCGGACTGATGTTGTTTTCAGCAGAACTACCATGGTATTGTTTTTGTGCAGAAATAAAAATTCTCGGAATGGAATGAAACTTCACGAGGAATTTTTATATAATACATGAGAATTTCTGGAGCCAAGACCTACCGGGGAGGGGGCTCTGGGTGGGCACAACCCACCAGGGCACGCCCCCCTCTCCTGGCGCGCCCAGGTGGGTTGTACCCACCTGGTGGCCCTGCAGACCTCAACCCTCACACTATAAGTTCCTATTTTTGGAGAAAAAATTAGGGAGAAAGAATTATCGCGATCCATGAGACGGAGTCGCCGCCAAGCCCTGTTCTTCCTCGGGAGGGCAGATCTGGAGTTCGTTTGGGGCTCCGAAGCGGGGGGTGTTCATTCTTCGTCATCACCAACCCATCTCCATTGCCAATTCCATGATGCTCCCCACTGGGAGTGAGTAATTCCTTCGTAGGCTCGCTAGTCGGTGAGGAGTTGGATGAGATTCATCATGTAATCGAGTTAGTTTTGTTAGGGCTTGATCCCTAGTATCGACTATGTTCTTAGATTGATGTTGCAATGACTTTGGCATGCTTAATGCTTGTCACTTTGGGCTCGGGTGCCATGATTTCAGATCTGAAGCATTTATTTTATCACCATTATATTCATGTTCTAGATCCGATCTTGCAAGTTATAGCCACCTACTACGTGTTATGATCCGGCAACCCCGGAGTGACAACACCCGGGCCCACTCCCGGTGATGACCATAGTTTGAGGGTTCATATATTCACTATGTGTTAATGCTTTGTTCCGGTTCTCTATTAAAAGGAGGCCTTAATATCCCTTAGTTTACAATATGGACCCCGCTGCCATGGGAGGGGAGGCCAAAAGATGTCATGCAAGTTCTTTTAATAAAGCACGTATGACTATTTACAAAATACATGCCTACATTATATCGATGGACTGGAGCTAGTGCCATATCGCCCTAGGTTATAACTGTCACATGATGAATATCATCCAACAAGTCACCAATCCAATGCCTATGAATTTATCCTATATTGTTTCTGCTAAGTTACTACTGCTATCATCACTGTTACACTTGCTACAAAATTACTGCTATCACTGTTACTGTTACCATTGCTACTGTCACTACTATCAAAACTATCAAACTACTTTGCTACTGATCACTTTGCTGCAGATAATCAATCTCCAGGTGTGGTTGAATTGACAACTCAGCTGCTAATACCTTCAAATATTCTTTGGCTCCCCTTGTGCCGAATCTACAAATTTGGGTTAAATACTTTACCCTCAAAAACTGTTGCGATCCCGTATGCTTGTGGGTTATCAAGGCCTTTTTTTGACGCCGTTGTCGGGGAGCATAGATATATTTGTTGAGTCACTTGGGATTATTATCATATTATCACTATGAAGAATCTGAAGGATCCTAAGACTAAGATATTTCCCTCAAGGACGAGGGGAGGTAAGGAACTGCCATCTAGTTATGCTTTAGATTCACCTTTTGTTATGAGTAAACTTGCAACACCACCACTAATATGTCACAAGTTATTGATGATGCTACTTCTACTATGAATGATGCTTATGATGATGCTAGTACCTTGCTTAATGATGATGTGCCACTTGGTGATTTTCTTGATAAACAAATTGCTAGAGTAATACAACATGATGTTGTTGAATCTGATGATGATCTTGAAACTGAATCTCCTGAAACACCTGCTAGAACTAGCCATCCTAGATATGAATTGCCTAAGGTACAGGAAGGTTATGTTATGAGTGAAGAAACAACTAGAGATATTATTGCTTACAATGATAGAGATGATCTAGAGAAATTATTACACAAGTATAAAGAAATATCTCTGAATGCTTGAATGAAATGTGATCCTAAGTTCGCTACTTCACCTATCTTTATTGGTGATAAGGATTATGAATTCTCTGTCGACCCAGAGTTAATTACTTTGGTTGAATCTGATCCTTTCCATGGTTATGAAACTGAAACTGTTGTGGCACATCTTACTAAGTTGAATGACATAGCCACCCTTTTTACTCATGATGAGAAAACTCTCTATTACTTTATTCTCAAATTATTTTCTTTCTCATTAAAGGGTGATGCTAAAGCTTGGTACAATACTCTTGCTCCTGGTTATGTGTGTAGTCCCCAGGATATGATTTATTACTTCTCTGAAAAATATTTTCCTGCTCATAAGAAACAAGCTGCCTTATAGGAAATATTTAACTTTACTCAAACTAAAGAAGAGAATCTCCCACAAGCTTGGGGGAGGCTTTGCCAGTTACTTAATGCTTTACCTGATCATCCTCTTAAGAAAAATGAAATACTTGATATCTTCTATAATGGACTAACCGATACTTTAGGGACTTCCTAGATAGTTGTGCTGGTTGTGTTTTCAGGGAACGAACTATTGCTCAAGCTGGGGAATTATTGAATAACATATTGAAAAATTATGATGTTTGGACTATTCCCGAACCACCGCCTAAACCCACTCCGAAGAAGAGGGTTATATTATATCTCAGTCCGGAAGATATGCAAGAGGCAAAGAAATCTATGAAGGAAAAAAGTATTAAAGCTGAGGATGCTAAAAATTTACCTCCTATTGAAGAAATACATGGGCTTAATACACCACCATTGCCTAAGGTGGTAGAGGTGAATTCTCTTATGAAATTCAATGATAATGACAATCCTCACAATATGCATCCTAGTCAATGCCTTTATGAGTTTGAAAACTATATTAGAAAACAAGATCACTTCAATGCAAATGTTATGAAACAATTGAAATACAATTCTGATATGATTGCTCGCTTGAGTGACTTGTTATTTAGAATATCCAATGATGTTAGAGGTGTTGGAAAACATGCTTCTATGGTTCAAACTCAATGTTGAGATAGAACCACCTGTTGATCTTGATAACCAACAACCTAAAAATAAAAGATATGACAAAAGAGACTTTGTTGCTAGAAAACACGGTAAAGAAAGAGAACCGTGGGTTCAAAAACCTATGCCTTTTCCATCCAAGTCAACTAAAAAGAATGATGATGAAGAATTTGAACGCTTTGCTCAAATGCTGAGGCCAGTCTTTTTGCGTACTCGCTTGACTGATATCTTGAAAATGCCTCCTTATGCAAAGTATATGAAAGACATCATCACAAATAAGAGAAAAATACCGGAAGCTGAAATATCCACTATGCTTGCTAATTACACTTTTAAAGATGGAGCACCTAAAAAACTTGGAGATCCGGGAATACCAACTATACCTTGCTCTGTGATTTAGGAGCTGGTATTAGTGTTATGCCTTTCTCTTTATGTAAAAGACTTGATTTGAATAAACTCACACCCACTGAAATATCTCTGCAAATGGCTGACAAATCAACTACCATACCTATCGGCATCTGTGAGGATGTGCCCGTTGTTGTTGCTAATGTTACTATTTTGACTGACTTTGTTATACTGGAGATGCCCGAGGACGACAACATGTCGATTATCCTTGGTAGACCCTTCTTGAACACTGCAGGGGTTGTTATTGATTGCAATAAAAGCAAGATCACTTTTCATATTAATGGCAATGAGCATACGGTGCACTTTCTGAAGAAACAATTCCAAGTGAATGATATTAATGTTATTGAAAAATCTCTGACAATCACTATTGGAAGTTTTCAAATACCTCTACCTACTGTCAAAAAGAAATATGAAATACTTATTGTTGGGGAAATGCATATCCCCATTGAGGTAATTTAGTGATTTACGAAAGTTCTTCGGTTTCATGCTAATTGAAAGTGGTTGTTAATAAGACTTGATCAACCTTATTAATGGATCATTTTTGAACGGTATGAAGTTGATGAATTTAGTAAGCACTACCTTCTGTCCCTACTTTTTATTCTCTATTTCTATTAGTTGAATAAAATAAAATGCCATGTTCTATCTGTTTTCTGAATTTGCCGTGCAATAAAAAATGACCCAAAAATAAAAGTTCTCAGAATGCCCTGAAAATTTTACACGATTGTTTTATGAATATTTGAGAATTTTTGGTGCAATAAACATCAGAGGGTGGTGCGCCAGGTGGGCACAACCCACCTGGGCGCGCCAGCACCCTAGGCGTGCCCTGGTGGGTTGTGGTCCCCACGTGGGCCCCCTCACTTATCTCTTTAGCCCACATCATCACTTACCTCCAGAAAAAAAATCACCATTGCTCTCTCTCTCCTGTGTTCTTGAGCTCAAACCCGCGGATTTCGATCTCTTTGCTCGAAGCTCCGTTTTCGAAACTGTTTCGGGGGATTGTTGCTTGGTATGTGACTCCACCATTTGTCCAATTAGTTTTTGTTTTAGTGGTTTATACTTTGAATAATTAGCTACTCTTGGTGCTATTGTAGATGTTCTTGCATGTTGAATTCTTAGTGTTCTAAGTAGTTTGAATGCTTGCTATGGCCTCTATCCCTATGAGTAGTTGCTATCAATCTTATAAAGTTTTGTTGACAAATTTTTGTCACCCCAAAATTTTTATTTTCAGAAAATTGTACACGGACATGATGAACCTATTTGGAAGGAGTTCTTTGAGGAGACGATCCTCGGGGGCATCTTCTAGTGATAGTTCTGCTCGCCCTTCTTATGTTGAATCAAGTGAAAGTTCCACACGAAGTGCCGCTACCAAAACATGCCTATGGCCTTGCGATGAGTATATGATGCGAGTGGGTATTAAGGAGGAATTTGAACAATATGTTCACAATGCCGGTCTCGGTCCCTACCTCTCAGATAAGTGTGAACAACATCAACTTCTCACTGAATCATTTGTCAAAGGATTTAAATATTTTCCGCGTGAGTCTAGGGTGTCGTTTATGCTTTATGATAATCCATTTACTATTCCACTAGAGAATTTTGATTACCATTGCAAACTTCCATTTTGGGGTTCGCTTGATGAGCCATCAACGGCTGAGTTTGAGTCTTTCTTGACTAGACTTTGTTACGGTGAAAATAGGGGAGTGAGACAAGGAAGAATAAAGAGCATTCACTTTCCCACAATTCAGTATTTTGCATTATTTAACGGGAAATGCATAGTAGGCAAGCAAGACTGTAGCGTACTTTGTGTGATAGACTTGAGCCTCATTCACACTGCTCTCACTGGTGAAAGGAATTATAACCTTGGAGCGATTGTTGCACATAGACTTCAGCATAATGCTAACAGTGGCTGGTTCTATGGTGGAATTTACGCCATGCTTTTAGCACGAGGGTTGGGCGTTTCACCTTTGCCCTTTGATCCTATCCAACCCATGCAGTATTTAGATTTTGACACCTTAAAAGAGCATAAGATTCTCAAGGGAAAGGTTGATAACTTCACTTATAATCTTTTGTTTAACCAAACATCTGTTGTGGACATATATTTTCCTGCGCCTCCTCTATTTGACTATGAAAACAAGGGAAAATATTTTCTTCTTGAGAGTGAGGCCCGAGCTCATAACGCAGCAGTGGTGGCGGCACAGCGTGCTGAGGCATCCGCACCGAGAGCCTCTGTGAGCTACCACGCCGACTACTACCCTCCAGGCTACTGATTGACTACCAAGTTAGGCCAAAAGCCTAAGCTTGGGGGAGGATGTGTTTCCACCAACTTTACATTCATGTTCACTCATTCCATTTGTCGGTCCTCACACTTTTTCATTGTATCATCCATGCCTAGATTTATTTTCTTGCTTTCTTCTTGTGTGTTTGAAAAACTTTAGAAAAAACAAAAAAAAAATTAGTTGTAGCTAGTTTAATTTCTATGCATGCTTAGTAGTAACATTAAAAAGAAAACACAAAAGATTTCCTTGTTATTCTTTTGCTTGTTGGGAGCTTTCTCGTGTAAATAGTTTTTCTCGCTTTTGCTTTTCCCTTATTTGCTTATTCGAGAAAACCAAAAACTCCAAAAATATTTCAGTGTGTTTCTCTGAAATTCTTTTCTTTTAATTCGAGTTGTACCGAGGAGAAGACCAAGATGAAAATGTTGAGTGGCTCTCATTTGAATAATTGTTGAACTAATAAAGAGCACATTTTACCTTGCCTTCTCCTGTTGAATAAAATGTTTGCAGATTCCAGCCTAGTCCATGGCACTCTTGCACTATTATTATTTTCATATCGTTCGGTCGTGCAAGTGAAAGGCAATAATGACGACATCCGATGAACTGGCCGTGGCAAAGAGAAACTGGTATGAACTCGACTTGTTCGATTTGTGTAAATATTTTTAACCTAGTATCCATGCTTCAACCCGTTATGATTAAACATGTTTGCAATGACAATTAGAGATTATAGTTTCTCATGCCATTCATAAGTAGCTAGGAGTTGATAATGATTTATCTTGGATATCAACATAGCGTTAAAATGATTGTGATGTAGTATGATGATATGGTATCCTCCTCTGAATGTTCAAGTGGCTTGACTTGGTACATGTTCATGGATGTAGTTGAATCAAAACCAACATAGCCTCTATAATATTTATGTTCATTGTGTTCATATCCTACTCATGCTAGTGTCCAATGTTACTTATGCATAATGCATGGTTACGATCGTTGTTGCTCTCTAGCTGGCCGCTTCTCATTCTAAATTGCTAGCCTTCGCCTGTACTAAGTGGGGATTCTGCTTGTACATCAAAAACCTTGAACCCAAAGTTAT
Organism: Triticum urartu; assembly: GCF_056163025.1. NCBI lineage: Eukaryota > Viridiplantae > Streptophyta > Magnoliopsida > Poales > Poaceae > Triticum > Triticum urartu. Next base: position 440,438,523 of record NC_141874.1, on the reverse strand, counting down.
TCCAGATGAGTCCACCATACCTACCTATATACAGTATTACCCTGTCGTGCTAAGTAAATTTGCATGTGCCACCTCTAAAAACTTCTAAAAAAATTATCCGTTTTGTGTGCCTGGATCGTTCATGGAACGACAGGAGGTGGTCGGTATCTTCCATGCTAGGTGGGTTATTCTTAGGTCGAGTGTTTATTCACTCACCATCGCACGAGAAAAGGGCGGTATTAGGGATGCCCAGTCCCAAACTGCAAAATACAAAAAGAGTTAATCGCTCGAATAATCAAACAAAAACTCCCAATGGAGTCAAAACCTTTACTTTTATCGCTTGGGAACCACCACTAGCCTGTTTAGCATGGGAGATATTGATAACTGATGGTCATGAAGTGAATAAGAAGGGTGCATGTCTCAAAATATCATTTATCTTTGTTTTAAAAAATTGAGCTCTGTCACCTCTGCAAATCACTGCTTCCCTCTGCGAAGGGACTATCTATTTACGTTTATGTTATGTCATCACCTTCTAAAACAAGTGCCAGAATCTGAGTAGAGCACAGTTGTCATGATTTATGCATTGTGTATAGCTAATGTTGGGTGCATCATGACTGGATCTTTTCTACCATGAATTACAATGTTTAGTCACTGCTTGAACTTTGGAGGTGCTCTGCATTTATGTTTTGCGGTCTCAGAAAGGGCTAGCGAGATACCACTATTGTCATATTATATAATGGTTGTTTTGACAACGTGTTGCCATTTGAGATATCTTATTATTGCTCGCTAGCTAATTATGTCATTGATATGAGTCATTATAATCTTTAAGAGTTATTGTCGACATGGTTAGTTATAATGCTAGCTGAAAACCTGGGTGCTGTTTAAGCTTATTTAGGCAAACAAGAGCAAAAGAGTTCGTAAAAGTTTTTCTTTCTCACTTTTAGTTTATCAACTGAATTGCTTGAGGGAAAGCAAATGTTTAAGCTTGGGGGAGTTGATACATCCCCAACGTATCCACTTTTCCTAACGCTTTTCCTCTTGTTTTGGACTCTAATTTGCATGATTTGAATGAAACTAACCCTGGACTGACGTTGTTTTCAGCAGAACTACCATGGTGTTTTTTTGTGTGCAGAAATAAAAGTTCTCGGAATGGAACGAAACTTTGCGAGGAATTTTTTTATAATATATGAGAATTTCTGGAGCCAAGACCTACCGGAGAGGGGCCCCTGGGTGGGCACAACCCACCAGGGCGCGCCCCCCTCTCCTGGCGCGCCCAGGTGGGTTGTACCCACCTGGTGGCCCTGCAGACCTCAACCCTCACACTATAAATTTCTATTTTTGAAGAAAAAAATCAGGGATAAAGAATTATCACGATCCATGAGATGGAGCCGCCGCCAGCCCTGTTCTTCCTCGGGAGGGCAGATCTGGAGTCCGTTTGGGGCTCCGGAGAGGGGGATCTTCAACCCATCTCCATCGCCAATTCCATGATGCTCCCCACCGGGAGTGAGTAATTCCTTCGTAGGCTTGCTAGTCGGTGAGGAGTTGGATGAGATTCATCATGTAATCGAGTTAGTTTTGTTAGGGCTTGATCCCTAGTATCCACTATGTTCTTAGTTTGATGTTTCTATGACTTTGCCATGCTTAATGCTTGTCACTTTGGGTCGGGTGCCATGATTTCAGATCAGAACCATTTATGTTTGTTGGGTTCTACAGTAGGGTGCGTCCACTGCAAATTAAATTTTTCCTATGCGTAGAACAACCAAGAACATGCTACGGGAGATGGATCACAGATCGTTACCACTAGACGCGCAGTGCAGTGCAGCCGAAGAGTTGGGGCAACGCGTCTCCTCCTCGTCCGATCTCCCTCGAACAACCGGTCGTCGGTTCCTTTGTACAAGTTCGCTGGAGCAGCGCAAGCGCACCGCCTCTAACGGTATTCGCGCGTGCAGGAGGAACACTGTGTGGCGGACTGTTAGGTCCGATCACACAGTCGGCGGTTGAGTGGAGGTGACTATTCGCAACACATGCAAACCCTAGTGACAGCGCCGAAGCGATCAATCGCATGAGTGTTCCACACCCCCACTTTATATAGGCGTCCGTCATGGGCTCAACACTTGGGCCTCACATGGACCCTAAAGCCCATAAGTCTACTTAGCCAGAATCCGAACACAGCTCGGATCACATCCGACTAGTGTCCTCGGATCCGACCTTGTAGGTTCCTTCCCTTAAGTGTGTGACCCTTAGGTTCAAGCCGGCTTGGTCGCAGTTCGGATCACCTCCGAACTGGACGGTTGGTAGCGGCCCCTAGCAAGGCATGCCGAACACCAAGCAGACCATGAAGCTGGTTAGGCAAACATGTACATCATACTTCTGTTCCCTTTGCCACACGATATATGTTGTCGGGCTCAAGGCGAGTCTGTCATCCTTGTGCTAGCCCGACCTCTTTCTCATTCCAGTGATGCCGACCACAAACCATATTATCTCATAATCCTTGTCACATGGCCATGCTTATCCTGGTCGGATCACACGAGGGGCCCAGAGTATATCTCTCCTGATCGGAGGAGCAAATTCCATCTTGCTCGACCATGTCTCGCAGCATGGGTCTGGACAAGCCCGAAACCTACCTTTGTAAGACTTACAAATGACATATCGCTGCGTCTAATAGTTGGGTCTGTCCGACTTAGACCTTATCTCAACTCGGATCCGACTATGTCGAATCCGATCAAATCCTTCCAAGTCCATATTATCCGGTTAGCATCCAATGCTCCATGGCTAGTGAGACCAAGCCATCGACCATGTCATATGCCAGTATAGTCGGCTGCGCGTCCACACAACCCTTTCGACTAGGGACCTTTTAGGACAGTCATCATATAATGCATAGTCCCACAAACAAGTCACGTACTTGCTGACACACATCATTGATAATGTCCAAGGACTATTATTATTCATAAACACATAGGAAATATCATCATACATGATTACCTCTAGGGCATATCTCCAACAGTCCTCCCACTTGTACTAGAGTCAATCAAATAGACATCGAATGCCCATAGCTCTAACGTGCCCCTCATGCTTGGATTGTGGAAGCGGCTTAGTCAACGGATCTGCAACATTTCCATCCGTGTGAATTTTGCATAACTCAACATCACCATTCTCTACGATCTTTCGTATCAGGTGATATTTCCGATATATGTGTCTGGTCTTGTGGTGATCCCTCGGCTCCTTGGCTTGTGTGATGGAACCAAAATTATCACAATAAAGGTCCAACAGTTTTACCAAGGCTGGGAAAATACCAAGATCATCCAGAAAGTTCCAGATCCAAACACCTTCCTTTACAGCTTCACAAGCCGCAATGTATTCGACTTCTGTGGTAGAATAGGCCACCGTATCTTGCTTGGAACTCATCCATCTCACTGCTCCTCCGTTCATGACATACACGAATCCAGACTGTGATCGACAATCATTGTGACGCCCCCGATTTGACTGTACACTAATCATGCATGCAAATGTGTACGATCAAGATCAAGGACTCACGGGAAGATATCACAACACAACTCTAGTCACAAATTAGAATAACATGAGCTTTATATTACAAGCCAGGGCCCTCGAGGGCTAGAATACACAAGAGTCAGCAGAAGCAATAATATCTGAGTACAGACATAAGTTAAACAAGTTTGCCTTAAGAAGGCTAGCACAGAAGTAGCAATGATCGAAAAGGCGAGGCCTCCTGCCTGGGACCTCCTAACTAATCCTCGACGCTGAACTCCACGTAGAATCATCCTCGGGATCCTCTGGCTCCTGGACTCCATCATATGATCGCAATAACCGGGATAGGGGGAAAAGAAGTGGGAAAGCAACCGTGAGTACTCATCCAAAGTACTCGCAAGCAAGGATCTACACTACATATGCATTGGTATCAATGAAATGGGTAGTATCTATGGACTAAACTGCAGAATGCCAGAATAAAAGGGGGATAGCTAGTCCTATCGAAGACTACGCTTCTGGCAGCCTCCATCTTGAAGCATATAGAAGAGAGTAGATGGTAAGTTAACCAAGTATCACCGCATAGCATAATCCTACCCGGCGATCCTCTCCTCATCGCCCTGTTAGAGAGCGATCACCGGTTGTATCTGGCACTTGAAAGGGTGTGTTTATTAAGTATCCAGTTCTAGTTGCAATAAGGTCGAGGTACAACTCTGGGTCGTCCTTTTACCGAGGGACACTGCTATTTGAATAGATAAACTTCCCTGCAGCGGTGCACCACATTTCCCAACACGCTCGATCCCCTTTGTCTGGACACACTGTCCTGGGTCATGCCCGGCCTCGGAAGATCAACACGTCGCAGCCCTACCTAGGCACAACAGAGAGGTCAGCACGCCGGTCTAAATTCTATGGTGCAGGGATCTGGGCCCATCGCCCATTGCACACCTGCACATTGCGAGGGCGGCCGGTGAGTAGACCTAGCAACCTCCATTTCCAAGGAAGTTGCGTTACGCGGTCCAACCCGGCGCGCGTCGCTCAGTCGCTGACGTCACGAAGGCTTCGGTTGATACCACGACGTCGAGTGCCCATAACTGCTCCCGCGTAGTTGGTTAGTGCGTATAGACCAGTGGCCAGACTCAGATCAAATACCAAGATCTCGTTAAGCGTGTTTGAGGGAGTCCTGGATTAGGGGGTATCCGGACAGACGGACTATATCCTTTGGCCGGACTGTTGGACTATGAAGATACAAGATTGAAGACTTCGTCCCGTGTCCGGATGGGACTCTCCTTGGCGTGGAAGGCAAGCTTGGCAATACAGATATGTAGATCTCCTTCCTTGTAACCGACTCTGTGTAACCCTAGCCCCCTCCGGTGTCTATATAAACCGGAGGGTTTAGTCCGTAGGACCAACAACAACAATCATACCATAGGCTAGCTTCTAGGGTTTAGCCTCTTCGATCTCGTGGTAGATCAACTCTTGTACTACTCATATTATCAAGAACAATCAAGCAGGACGTAGGGTATTACCTCCATCAAGAGGGCCCGAACCTGGGTAAACATCGTGACCCCTGCCTCCTGTTACCATCCACCAAGACGCATAGTTCGGGACCCCCAACCCGAGATCCGACGGTTTTGACACCAACATTGGTGCTTTCATTGAGAGTTCCTCTGTGTCATCATCATTAGGCTGGATGGCTCCTTCAATCAACGATAGCGGTTCCGTCCGGGGTGAAACTTTTCTCCTCGGCCAGATCTTTGTATCCGGCGGCCATCTAGAGTGGATCGAGAGTTACGCCCCTGGCCACCAGGTCAGGTTTGGAAGCTTAAACTACACGGCCGACATCCGCGGAGACTTGTGTTGGGGAACGTAGTAATTTCAAAATTTTCCTATGCACACATAAGATCATGGTGATGCATAGCAACGAGAGGGGAGAGTGTTGTCCACGTACCCTCGTAGATCAAAAGCGGAAGCGTTATAACAATGCGGTTGATGTAGTCGTACGTCTTCACGGCCCGACCGATCAAGCACCGAAACTACGACACCTCTGAGTTCTAGCACACGTTCAGCTCGATGACGATCCCCGGACTCCGATCCAGCAGAATGTCGGGGAAGAGTTCTGTCAACACGACGGCGTGGTGACGATCTTGATGTTCTACCGTTGCAGGGCTTCGCCTAAGCACCGCTTCAATATTATCGATGATTATGGTGGAGGGGGGCACCGAACACGGCTAAGAGATCAATGATCAATTGTTGTGTCTATGGGGTGCCCCCTACCCCCGTATATAAAGGAGCAAGGGGGAGGAGGTGCGGCCAGGCAAGGGGCGCGCTAGGAGGAGTCCTACTCCTACCGGGAGTAGGACTCCGCCCTTTCCATGTTGGACTAGGACTTGGGGGGGAAGGAGAGAGAGGGGAAAGGAAAGGGGGGGGCGCCGCCCCCCCCTTGTCCAATTCGGACTTGGGGGGAGGGGCGCGCGGCTGCCCCTTGGCGTCCTCTCCTCTTCCTCCACTAGGCCCATTAAGGCCCATTAGGTTACCGGGGGGTTCCGGTAACCTCCCGGTACTCCGGTAAAATGTCGATTTCATCCGGAACACTTCCGATGTCCAAACATAGGCTTCCAATATATCAATCTTCATGTCTCGACCATTTCGAGACTCCTCGTCATGTCCGTGATCACATTCGGGACTCAGAACAACCTTCGGTACATCAAAACATATAAACTCATAATGAAACTGTCATCGTAACGTTAAGCATGCGGACCCTATGGGTTCGAGAACAATGTAGACATGACCGAGACACGTCTCCGGTCAATAACCAATAGCGGGACCTGGATGCTCATATTGGCTCCTACATATTCTACGAAGATCTTTATCGGTCAGACCGCATAACAACATACGTTGTTCCCTTTGTCATCTTGCCCGAGATTCGATCGTCGGTATCTTAATACCTAGTTCAATCTCGTTACCGGCAAGTCTCTTTAATCGTTCTGTAATACATCATCCCGCAACTAACTCATTAGTTGCAATGCTTGCAAGGCTTAAGTGATGTGCATTACTGAGAGGGCCCAGAGATACCTCTCCGACAATCGGAGTGACAAATCCTAATCTCGAAATACGCCAACCCAACATGTACCTTTGGAGACACCTGGAGAGCACCTTTATAATCACCCAGTTACATTGTGACGTTTGGTAGCACACAAAGTGTTCCTCCGGTAAACGGGAGTTGCATAACCTCATAGTCATAGGAACATGTATAAGTCATCAAGAAAGCAATAGCAACATACTAAATGATCAAGTGCTAAGCTAACAGAATGGGTCAAGTCAATCACATCATTCTCCTAATGATGTGATCTCGTTAATCAAATGACAACTCATGTCTATGGCTAGGAAACATAACCGTCTTTGATCAACGAGCTGGTCAAGTAGAGGCATACTAGTCACACTCTGTTTGTCTATGTATTCACACAAGTATTATGTTTCTGGTTAATACAATTCTAGCATGAATAATAAACATTTTATCGTGATATAAGGAAATAAATAATAACTTTATTATTGCCTCTAGGGCATATTTCCTTCAGTCTCCCACTTGCACTAGAGTCAATAATCTAGATTACACAGTAATGATTCTAACACCCATGGAGCCTTGGTGCTGATCATGTTTTGCTCATGGAAGAGGCTTAGTCAGCGGGTCTGCAACATTCAGATCCGTATGTATCTTGCAAATTTCTATGTCTCCCACTTGGACTAAACCCCGAATGGAATTGAAGCGTCTCTTGATGTGCTTGGTTCTCTTGTGAAATCTGGATTCCTTTGCCAAGGCAATTGCACCAGTATTGTCACAAAAGATTTTCATTGGACCCGATGCACTAGGTATGACACCTAGATCAGATATGAACTCCTTCATCCAGACTCCTTCATTTGCTGCTTCCGAAGCAGCTATGTACTCCGCTTCACATGTAGATCCCGCCACGATGCTTTGTTTATAACTGCACCAACTGACAGCTCCACCGTTCAATGTAAACACGTATCCGGTTTGCGATTTAGAATCGTCCGGATCAGTGTCAAAGCTTTGCATCAACGTAACCATTTACGATGAGCTCTTTGTCACCTCCATATACGAGAAACATATCCTTAGTCCTTTTCAGGTACTTCAGGATGTTCTTGACCGCTGTCCAGTGATCCACTCCTGGATTACTTTGGTACCTCCCTACTAGACTTATAGCAAGGCACGCATCAGGTCTCGTACACAGCATTGCATACATGATAGAGCCTATGGCTGAAGCATAGGGAACATCTTTCATTTTCTCTCTATCTTCTGCGGTGGTCGGACATTGAGTCTTACTCAACTTCACACCTTGTAACACAGGCAAGAACCCTTTCTTTGCTTGATCCATTTTGAACTTCTTCAAAACTTTGTCAAGGTATGTGCTTTGTGAAAGTCCAATTAAGCGTCTTGATCTATCTCTATAGATCTTAATGCCCAATATGTAAGCAGCTTCACCGAGGTCTTTCATTGAAAAACTCTTATTCAAGTTTCCCTTTATGCTATCCAGAAATTCTATATCATTTCCAATCAGTAATATGTCATCCACATATAATATCAGAAATGCTACAGAGCTCCCACTCACTTTCTTGTAAATACAGGCTTCTCCAAAAGTCTGTACAAAACCAAATGCTTTGATCACACTATCAAAGCGTTTATTCCAACTCCGAGAGGCTTGCACCAGTCCATAAATGGATCGCTGGAGCTTGCACACTTTGTTAGCTCCCTTTGGATCGACAAAACCTTCCAGTTGTATCATATACAACTCTTCTTCCAGAAATCCATTCAGGAATGCAGTTTTGACATCCATCTGCCAAATTTTATAATCATAAAATGCGGCAATTGCTAACATGATTCGGACAGACTTAAGCATCGCTACGGGTGAGAAGGCCTCATCATAGTCAATCCCTTGAACTTGTCGAAAACCATTCGCAACAAGTCGAGCTTTGTAGACAGTAACATTACCGTCAGCGTCAGTATTTTTCTTGAAGATCCATTTATTCTCAATTGCTTGCCGATCAACGGGCAAGTCAACCAAAGTCCACACTTTGTTCTCATACATGGATCCCATCTCAGATTTCATGGCTTCTAGCCATTTTGCGGAATCTGGGCTCACCATCGTTTCTTCATAGTTCGTAGGTTCATCATGATCTAGTTGCATGACTTCCAGAACAGGATTACCGTACCACTCTGAGGATCTTACTCTGGTTGATCTACGAGGTTCGATAGTAACTTGATCTGAAGTTTCATGATCATTATCATTAGCTTCCTTACTAATTGGTGTAGGTGTCACAGAAACTGGTTTCTGTGATGTACTTCTTTCTAATAAGGGAGCAGGTACAGTTACCTCATCAAGTTCTACTTTCCTCCCACTCACTTCTTTCGAGAGAAACTCCTTCTCTAGAAAGGATCCATTCTTAGCAACGAATGTCTTGCATTTGGATCTGTGATAGAAGGTGTACCCAACAGTCTCCTTCGGGTATCCTATGAAGACACATTTCTCCAATTTGGGTTCGAGCTTATCAAGTTGAAGCTTTTTCACATAAGCATCGCAGCCCCAAACTTTCAGAAACGATAACTTTGGTTTCTTGCCAAACCACAGTTCATAAGGCGTCGTCTCAACGGATTTTGATGGTGCCCTATTTAACGTGAATGCAGCCGTCTCTAAAGCATAACCCCAAAATAATAGCGGTAAATCTGTAAGAGACATCATAGATCACACCATATCTAGTAGAGTATGATTACGACGTTCGGACACACCATTACGTTGTGGTGTTACGGGTGGCGTGAGTTGCGAAACTATTCCGCATTGTTTCAAATGTAGACCAAACTCGTAACTCAAATATTCTCCTCCACGATCAGATCGTAGAAACTTTATTTTCTTGTTACGATGATTTTCAACTTCACTCTAAAATTCTTTGAACTTTTCAAATGTTTCAGACTTATGCTTCATTAAGTAGATATACCCATATTTGCTTAAATCATCTGTGAAGGTGAGAAAATAACGATATCCGCCACGAACCTCAACATTCATCGGACCACATACATCTGTATGTATGATTTCCAACAAATCTGTTGCCCTCTCCATAGTACCGGAGAACGGCGTTTTAGTCATCTTGCCCATGAGGCACGGTTCGCAAGTACCAAGTGATTCATAATCAAGTGGTTCCAAAAGTCCATCAGTATGGAGTTTCTTCATGCGCTTTACACCGATATGACCTAAACGGCAGTGCCACAAATAAGTTGCACTATCATTATCAACTCTGCATCTTTTGGTTTCAACATTATGAATATGTGTATCACTACTATCGAGATTCATCAAAAATAGACCACTCTTCAAGGGTGCATGACCATAAAAGATATTACTCATATAAATAGAACAACCATTATTCTCTGATTTAAATGAATAACCGTCTCGCATCAAACAAGATCCAGATATAATGTTCATGCTCAACGCTGGCACCAAATAACAATTATTTAGGTCTAATACTAATCCCGAAGGTAGATGTAGAGGTAGCGTGCCGACCACGATCACATCGACTTTGGAACCATTTCCCACGTGCATCGTCACCTCATCCTTCACCAGTGTTCGCTTAATCCGTAGTCCCTGTTTCGAGTTGCAAATGTTAGCAACGGAACCAGTATCAAATACCCAGGTGCTACTGCGAGCTCTAGTAAGGTACACATCAATGACATGTATATCACATATACCTTTGTTCACCTTGCCATCCTTCTTATCCGCCAAATACTTGGGGCAGTTCCGCTTCCAGTGACCAGTCTGCTTGCAGTAGAAGCACTCAGTTTTAGGCTTAGGTCCAGATTTGGGTTTCTTCTCCTGAGCAACAACTTGCTTGCTGTTCTTCTTGAAGTTCCCCTTCTTCTTCCCTTTGCCCTTTTTCTTGAAACTAGTGGTCTTGTTGACCATCAACACTTGATGCTCCTTCTTGATTTCTACCTCCGCAGCCTTTAGCATTGCGAAGAACTCGGGAATTGTTTTATTCATCCCTTGCATATGATAGTTCATCACGAAGCTCTTGTACCTTGGTGGCAGTGATTGAAGAACTCTGTCAATGACACTATCAACTGGAACATTAACTCCCAGCTGAGTCAAGTGATTATGGTACCCAGACATTCTGAGTATATGTTCACTAACAGAACTATTCTCCTCCATCTTGCAACTATAGAACTTATTGGAGACTTCATATCTCTCAATCCGGGCATTTGCTTGAAATATTAACTTCAACTCCTGGAACATCTCATATGCTCCATGACGTTCAAAACGTCATTGAAGACCCGGTTCTAAGCCATAAAGCATGGCACACTGAACTATCAAGTAGTCATCAGCTTTGCTCTGCCAGACGTTCATAACATCTGGTATTGCTCCAGCAGCAGTCCAGGCACCCAGCGGTGCTTCCAGGACGTAATTCTTCTGTGCAGCAATGAGGATAATCCTCAAGTTACGGACCCAGTCCATGTAATTGCTACCATCATATTTCAACTTTGCTTTCTCAAGAAACACATTAAAATTCAACGGAACAACAGCATTGGCCATCTATCTACAATCAAACATAAACAAGCAAGATACTATCATGTACTAAGTTCATGATAAATTTAAGTTCAATTAATCATATTACTTAAGAACTCCCACTTAGAAAGACATCCCTCTAATCCTCTAAGTGATCACGTGATCCAAATCAACTAAACCATAACCGATCATCACGTGAAATGGAGTAGTTTTCAATGGTGAACATCACTATGTTGATCATATCTACTATATGATTCACGCTCGACCTTTCGGTCTCAGTGTTCCGAGGCCATATCTGCATATGCTAGGCTCGTCAAGTTTAACCTGAGTATTCTATGTGTGCAAAACTGGCTTGCACCCGTTGTAGATGGACGTAGAGCTTATCACACCCGATCATCACGTGGTTTCTGGGCACGACGAACTTTGGCAATGGTGCATACTCAGGGAGAACACTTTTATCTTGAAATTTAGTGAGAGATCATCTTATAATGCTACCGTCAATCAAAGAAAGATAAGATGCATAAAAGATAAACATCACATGCAATCAATATAAGTGATATGATATGGCCATCATCATCTTGTGCTTGTGATCTCCATCTCCGAAGCACCGTTATGATCACCATCGTCACCGGCGCGACACCTTGATCTCCATCGTAGCATCGTTGTCGTCTCGCCAATCTTATGCTTCTACGACTATCGCTACCGCTTAGTGATAAAGTAAAGCATTACAGGGCGATTGCATTGCATACAATAAAGCGACAACCATATGGCTCCTGCCAGTTGTCGATAACTCGGTTACAAAACATGATCATCTCATACAATAAAATTTAGCATCATGTCTTGACCATATCACATCACAACATGCCCTGCAAAAACAAGTTAGACGTCCTCTACTTTGTTGTTGCAAGTTTTACGTGGCTGCTACGGGCTTAGCAAGAACCGTTCTTACCTACGCATAAAAACCACAACGGTAGTTTGTCAAGTTGGTGCTGTTTTAACCTTTGCAAGGACCGGGCGTAGCCACACTCGGTTCAACTAAAGTTGGAGAAACTGACACCCGCCAGCCACCTGTGTGCAAAGCACGTCGGTAGAACCAGTCTCGCGTAAGCGTACGCGTAATGTTGGTCCGGGCCGCTTCATCCAACAATACCGCCGAACCAAAGTATGACATGCTGGTAAGCAGTATGACTTATATCGCCCACAACTCACTTGTGTTCTACTCGTGCATATAACATCAACGCATAAAACCTGGCTCGGATGCCACTGTTGGGGAACGTGGTAATTTCAAAATTTTCCAACGCACACATAAGATCATGGTGATGCATAGCAACGAGAGGGGAGAATGTTGTCCACGTACCCTCGTAGACCGAAAGCGGAAGCACTATAACAACGCGGTTGATGTAGTCGTACGTCTTCAAGGCCCGACCGATCAAGCACCGAAACTACGGCACCTCTGAGTTCTAGCACACGTTCAGCTCGATGACAATCCCCGGACTGCGATCCAGCAGAATGTCGGGGAAGAGTTCCGTCAGCACGACGGCGTGGTGACGATCTTGATGTTCTACCGTCACAGGGCTTCGCCTAAGCACCGCTACAATATTATCGAGGATTATGGTGGAGGGGGGCACCGCACACGGCTAAGAGATCAATGATCAATTGTTGTGTCTATGGGGTGCCCCCTGCCCCCGTATATAAAGGAGCAAGGGGGAGGAGGTGCGGCCAGGCAAGGGGCGCGCCAGGAGGAGTCCTACTCCTATCGGGAGTAGGACTCCCCCCTTTCCATGTTGGACTAGGACTTGGGGGGAGGAGAGAGAGAGGGGAAAGGAAAGGGGGGGGGCGCCGCCCCCCTCCTTGTCCAATTCGGACTTGGGGGGGAGGGGCGCGCCGCTGCCCCTTGGCTTCCTCTCCTCTTCCTCCACTAGGCCCATTAAGGCCCATTAGGTTACCGGGGGGTTCCGGTAACCTCCCCGTACTTCGGTAAAATGCCGATTTCACCCGGAACACTTCCGATGTCCAAACATAGGCTTCTAATATATCAATCTTCATGTCTCGACCATTTCGAGACTCCTCGTCATGTCTGTGATCACATCCGAGACTCCGAACAACCTTCGGTACATCAAAACATATAAACTCATAATGAAACTGTCATCGTAACGTTAAGCGTGCAGACCCTACGGGTTCGAGAACAATGTAGACATGACCGAGACACGTCTCCGGTCAATAACCAATAGCGGAACCTAGATGCTCATATTGGCTCCTACATATTCTATGAAGATCTTTATCGGTCAGACCGCATAACAACATACGTTGTTCCCTTTGTCATCGGTATGTTACTTGCCCGAGATTCGATCGTTGGTATCTTAATACCTAGTTCAATCTCGTTACTGGCAAGTCTCTTTACTCGTTCTGTAATACATCATCCCGCAACTAACTCATTAGTTGCAATGCTTGCAAGGCTTAAGTGATGTGCATTACCGAGAGGGCCCAGAGATACCTCTCCGACAATCGGAGTGACAAATCCTAATCTCGAAATACGCCAACCCAACATGTACCTTTGGAGACACCTGCAGAGAACCTTTATAATCACCCAGTTATGTTGTGACGTTTGGTAGCACACAAAGTGTTCCTCCGGTAAACGGGAGTTGCATAATCTCATAGTCATAGGAACATGTATAAGTCATGAAGAAAGCAATAGCAACATACTAAACGATCAAGTGCTAAGCTAACGGAATGGGTCAAGTCAATCACATCATTCTCCTAATGATGTGATCCCATTAATCAAATGACAACTCATGTCTATGGCTAGGAAACATAACCATCTTTGATCAATGAGCTAGTCAAGTAGAGGCATAAATGTGACACTCTGTTTGTCTATGTATTCACACAAGTATTATGTTTCCGGTTAATACAATTCTAGCATGAATAATAAACATTTTATCATGATATAAGGAAATAAATAATAACTTTATTATTGCCTCTAGGGAATATTTCCTTCAACTTGATCTTCGACGGATTCGATCCCCTGCCGAGTGTGCCGCACGGTGACAATGAGCATGATTTAGCTCTACCATCGGACCGTGTTCAGGAGACCGCACTGGCAACCGCTCTGACCCTCAATTCGGAGCCAATTGCGCCATCCATGGACGGGTGGATAGACCCCGCCAAGGAGGCCGCATTCTTAGTGGCGATCGGGCCGAGTATCGACCTTACCCTTCATGGGAGCCGTGACGCCGAACTGCCGGATTCTTCCCCAGCCACGGACTCCGAACCGCCTGCGCCCGTGCCTATCGAATCCAACTGGGTGCCGATCATGGAGTTCACCTCCGCGGATATCCTTCAGCACTCACCCTTTGGCGACATACTGAAATCATTAAGGTCTCTCTCCTTGTCAGGAGAGTCTTGGCCGAACTATGGCCGGCCAGATCGGGATGCGGACGACGAAGAAATTCGCCGCCCACCCACCACCCACTTAGTAGCCATTGTCGACGATTTGACCGACATGCTCGCCTTCAACTCCGAAGACATCGGCGGTATGGACAACGATGCAGGAGACGAACAGGAGCCACTGCCCATAGGGCACTGGACGCCCACTTCATCATATGATGTATACATGGTGGACACACCCAAAGAAAACGACGACGAGGAACGGAAGGACGCAGCGAAGGATCGTTCCCTCGAGAAGCAGTCAAAGTGGCGGCGTAGGCGCCGCTCCAAATTCCGCCTCGGCAGAAACATCGATCATATAGACCCAGCGATAGAGCAGGGTGAGCCAGCGGACGACAAACACGGCATTGAACCACTGTCCGACCACGACAACACGAAGAATCAAACCGAACAACCCGACTCCGGCGAAGATAATAGTCCGGATGACATCACACCGGACAGGCACCTGGAGCAACAGAATACCCATCAAAGGCTTGTTGCCACTGCGAGGAGTCTGAAAAAGCAGAAGCAAAGGCTCAGGGCTGCACAAGACACACTCAGAATTAGATGGAGTGAAGTACTCAACACTGCAGCAAAGTACGGCGGTAGTCGCCACACAAAGAGCTACCCGAAGCGAAAGCTGCTACCTGAATTTGATGAGGAGGCCTTAGATCCCCCGCAATCAAAAAACAAAACAGCCATCCGGTCGGATAGATGACCTCATGGCCAACATAGAGCGGCAAACGACACCGCACACAAGCCAGTACGCAATCCACGTGAGGACTCGCATCAAAAGGACGGCGCAACCAGATCCATCTACGAGCCAAGCAAGCGCGCTCCAGCACGCAATGCAACACAACAAAAATCCGAACACCACGGTACACCCAAATACAGGGGTGCCGCACACCCCCTATGTTTCACCGATGAGGTGCTGGACCATGAATTTTCAGAGGGATTCAAACCCGTAAACATAGAGGCGTACGACGGAATGACAGACCCTGGGGTCTAGATTGAGGACTACATCCTCCATATCCACATGGCTCGAGGAGACGATCTCCATGCCATCAAGTACTTACCCCTCAAGCTCAAAGGGCCAGCTCGGCACTGGCTTAAAAGCCTCCTCGAAAACTCCATTGGAAGCTGGGAAGAGCTCGAAGACGCTTTTCGGGCAAATTTTCAAGGGACCTATGTCCGACCACCGGATGCATACGATTTAAGTCATATAACTCAACAGCCCGGAGAGTCAGCCCGAAAGCTTTGGAACATGTTTCTCACTAAAAAGAACCAAATAGTCGACTGTCCGGACGCCGAAGCTTTAGCAGCTTTCAAGCACAGCATTCGAGACGAATGGCTTGCCAGACACCTTGGCCAAGAAAAGCCGAGGACAATGGCAGCATTAACAAGCCTCATGGCCCGCTTTTGCGTGGGCGAGGACAGCTGGTTAGCCCGATGCAGCACTAGCGACCCAAGTACATCCGAAGTTAGGGACGGAAATGGGAAGCCACGATGCAGCAAAAACAAGCGCCGGAATAAAGAAGACAGCCCAAAGAGCACGGCGGTAAATGCCAGATTCAGAAACTCTCGGCCAGGTCAGCAAAAGCTACCCTCCAAAGGCAACAGAGACGAACTGTCCAGCCTGAACAACATTCTGGACAAACTATGTCAGATCCACAGCACCCCTGATAAACCTCCAAATCATACCCATAGAGAATGTTGGGTCTTCAAGCAGTCTGGCAAACTCAACGCCGAACACAAGGGGCAGGATACACCAAGCGAAGACGAGGACGAGCCTCGCAAGCAAAGCACTGGGGAACAGAAGAAATTCCCACCAAAAGTCAAAACAGTAAACGTGTTACACGTGATGAAGGGGAGAAACAAAGCGGAACTCCTAGAGACACATGCCCAGGGCCTATCACCGCAGAGTTCTGCCACTGGTCGTCCCAACCGATCACCTTTGACCATCGGGATTACTCGGCAAGTATCCGGCATGCAGGATGGGTTGCCTTGGTGTTAGACCCGATAATTGACGGATACCACTTCACACGAGTCCTGATGGACGGCGGCAGTAGTTTAAACCTGATATATCAGGACACAGTCTGCAAAATGGGGATAGACCCAACAAAAATAGCCATAGCAATACTACCTTCAAAGGAGTAACGCGAGGCCCAGAAGCCCATTGCACGGGCTCCCTGCTACTAGAGGTTATATTCGGCTTCCCCGATAACTTCTGCAGCGAAAAGTTAACCTTCCACATCGCTCCGTTCCAAAGTGGCTATCAAGCACTACTCGGATGCGAAGCTTTCGCTCGCTTCGACGGAATACCGCATTACGCTTCTCTCATGCTTAAGATGCCCGGTCCACGTGGCATCATTACAGTAAATGGAAATGTTGAGCGCTCCTTGCGCGCGGAAGACCATGCGCCTGCGTTGGCAGCCGCACACTAGACGGCCTCACCAACTAGAGCATCTGACAGGTCGTCAAGACCACGGACACGGTTAGACGAGTCCGGTGTAGCTATATATAATTGATACATGTTTGATGGCTATACCCCTATAACAATACAAGGGGCTCAACGCGTGTAAACAAGTGACAATTAGGCTCAACTTTACTCATCTTGAACTGTACATGGTTTATTTAGTATAACCTACCTTTTAACGACAACTTTTCAACTAAGTTCGTCTCTTTTACAGATGACCATCGTGCTACACCCGTCCAGGATACGGCACAATGGAGACACAGGCGCAGACGTGCAGCAGGGACCCGTTCCAAGGATTATTTTTAGATTAAGACCCTGCGTAAACCTTTTTTATTGTCTCTTGTTGATACACATCCCCCGGATTCTCAGTACAATTGAGAAGGATGCTGACGTATTGGCATGTGGCCACGTCAGAATATTGCACGTACCTGGACACCAGGGGCTTATTACAAAGGGCACTGTTTAGCCCGGTTTACATCATAAAGACCGAATACCTTAGGGAGTGTTCGGCGTCACGAGTTTGGCCTTATATGCATCAGCTCCGAATCATGTCTTTGATCAAATGTTGGGTTTTCCCGGCTCCTGTGTTTTGCTGCCTTACGTTCCGCTCTATTGGCTAAGGCGGCACCAGGAGAACTACTGCGATTGTGCCCTGGTTCATCCGGACGAGCACCTCAGTAGAGAAAGCCGAAAACTGACTATCATGATATAGCGTGAGGCTGGTCAACCACTCGATGACCTAGCGGAATCTTTGGGATTCCTCTACCTTAACAAAGGGCCGTTTCCCGGCCAGGCATATACGCGCCCCAAATTCAGATGAGCGCGGAGCCACCAGGGGCTATATAGTAGCCCCACTGTCAAACTCCTCTGGCTAAGTGAAAGTGTTAAAGCATTATAGTCTGATTGCCTAGTTCGCTGCGTTATCACCTCCTTAATGGACCAAGACGTTGGATCAAGTGTGAACATGCGTCTTCTGCGAGCACCCCCGCATTATATGCATGGGGGCTGAAGCCGGCGACTGCCATCTTTCAGGTTATATACATATATACATAAATGGCCGCACAGGAGGCATCATAGTACTTTCGGGCAAAAGTATAAATACAGCCTTGATAAACTCAATAAAACATTGTTTTTACAATGGGAATACATGTCACTTAAACATAATATTCTTCGAGCACTGAGCCTCTATCGAACGAGCGCCTTCAAGAACTTCTTCAAAGTAGTGCTCGGCAGCCACTCGGCCTATGTCGAACCCTGTGCCGCAACAGTGGTGGCATCCATCTCCGCCCAGTATGTTTTGACATGGGCAAGGGCCATCCGCGAGCCTTTTATGCACGCCGACCTCTTTACAGCATCGATGCATGACACAGCACCAAGGAACTGTTGCACTAAGCTAAAATAGCTATTCGGCCTTGGCCCCCCGGCCACAGATGATCCACAACGGACCTCATGGAAAGTCCGGATAATCTATGGAGCTCGGCCCACTCGGCCATTTGCTCATTCAACAGCAGCGGACGAGCTGGAGCATGAAACTGTGACCAAAACAGTTTTTCCACTTCATGATCTTTCCGATCCTTGAAGTACTCGGCCGCATTAGCAGCACTTGTAGCCAAATCCACGTAGGCATCCGCAGAACTCCATAGCCGATCCAGAGGTGCATACTTCGGATCCCCGAACTTAGTCCGCAACAAGAAGGGCTTCCAAGATACAATATCCGCAGCTTGATGCAGCTCCTCCTTTGTCGCTCTACTTTTGGAGCGGGCTTCCTTGGCAGCCACCCGGGCCTTTTCCAGGTCCGTCACCTTCGCCCGGTTTTATTCTTCAAGAAGCTAGTAACGGTCAGCAGCATCTTTTAACTCTACAGCCATCTTGGCTATTTTTTCTTTCCTCTCGCAATGCGCGGCCTGTTCGGCCCTTAACTCTTCGGCCGCCTTTAAAGCGGCCGCATTGCTACTCCTTGCTTGCTCCTTGGCTTGGGCAAGCTCCGCCCGAAGGGTCTCCACGATGGTAGCTCCATCTGCAGTCACAACATATTAAAGATACTAGCATCATGCTGCTCTTATTATGTGACAATCACCAGAAAAATCACTCACCATGTGCCTCGTCAAGCTGCTTGTTAACAAGCACGATGTCGGCGTCTGCCGCATCCAGTTGTCGCCTTAGTTCGGCAAACCCATCAGTCCGGCTAGCCACCGGAGCTTCAACCACCTGCACATAAAGGTGGTCTGGTTATTACCTGGGACTATGATCCTCTGTTTGCCGCCGTTTTCGATGACAACCAGAGTCTCAGGGGCTACTATCTACACAGGGCACATCTAAAAATGTGCGGTACTGTCAAAAATGTACATCATTTCACGTACCTCAAAACCTGTTAGTAGACTCATAAAGGCTTAATGCAACCCGCTTTCGGTGGATGAAATCCTTCCAATCACCGCACCCATCAATGTGCGGTGCTCTTCTGAGATAGCCGCTTGCTCTAGCAGACCCCTCAGTACGTCCGACCGCACACCAGACGGTGCCGGACTCTTCCGATTTCTCTCTTCAAGAGTCAGATACTGAGGACTTCGGGTGGCCATAGGATTACCTTCTGGCCTTGCCGGATCAGGAGAAACCCTCCGTGACGACACCTCGGGGTCGCCCGCCTCGTAAGGCGGTATGGCAGGGGGAGGCGTTTCACTCTCCATCATCTCTGGAAGAAGATCCCCTGAAGACGAGCTCTGCTGAGAAGGGCTAAGATCCGAACTGCAAGATAAATGCTTCGATTATTTTCCTCAGAAGTGAAGCGAGGTGTTTTCATTATTAAGTACCCTTTTACTTACAACTCGGTGGAGGGGTGATCCCCTTGAGAGAGAAGTGCGGCTGGGATATCGCCCGGGGCAGGACCCTCCGGCGAAGTTCTCTTCCCCCGTTTGGAGACCATTGTCTCCGGGTCCTCAGAGGCGGTTCTCTTCCTTCCCTTGGGAGAGGAAGTTTCAGTTCCTCCTCCCCGGTTAACCTCCTTCGCGGAGGCACTAGCCTCCTCGTCCCCCCCTTTATCTTCTCTTGAAGGCGCTTGATAAGGTGCGATCTCCAGCATCCTGGTTAGCACGGGATTTGGTGAGGTCTCAGGGAGGGGGGCCGGACACCTGATCAACTTTGCCTTCGCTATCCAATCCTGGTCAAAGAGAGGCTTTTTTAGGGCAATGTTGCGATAAATAAACGGACACTGTGTTCGGATGCGGGGCTACTTACTTGGGTATCCGGGCGATTGCAGCTTAGACCTGCATCCTCAGTGGTGTCCGGAAACATCATTTGTGGTCCGAAGAACAACTTGTACATCTCTTCATGCGTCATGCCGAGGAAATGTTGAATAGCTCGCGGTCCTTCCGGGTTGAATTCCCACATGCGAAGGGGCCGGCGTTTGCAAGGCTGGACTCGACGAACTAGCATAACTTGCGCTACCATAACCAGACTGAAATCTCTCTCAAAGAGATCTCGGTTACGGCTTTGCAGTATTAGCACGTCCTTGGCTGGACCCCAGCTCAGCCCCCTGCCGATCCATGACATCAGTTGTGGTGGGGGGCCTGAGCGAAAGGTGGGGGCAGCTACCCACTTGGCACTTCGGGGAGCTGTGATGTAGAACCACTCCCGCTACCACAATCCGGACACCTCTGGGAAGCAACCCTCAGGCCATGGAGCGTCAACGATTTTTCTTATTAAAGCGCCTCCGCACGCTGCGTGCTGCCCCTCGATCATCTTCAGCTTCACATCGAAGGTCTTGAGCCACAGGCCGAAGTGAGGGGTAATGCGGAGGAAGGCCTCACATACGACAATAAATGACGAAATGTGAAGAAGGGAATCCGGGGCCAGATCGTGAAAATCTAGCCCATAATAGAACATAAGACCCCTAACAAAGGGATCCAGAGTGAGGCCTAGTCCTTGGAGGAAGTGGGAGACAAACACGACACTCTCATTGGGTTCGGGAGTAGGGACGACCTGCCGTCGGGCAGGCAGCCGATGCAAAATTTCGGCGGTCAGATATCTGGCCTCTCTCAACTTCTTGATGTCCTCCTCCGTGACGGAGGAAGGCATCCACCGACCTTGAAGGTTGGATCCGGACATAGTTGAAGGTACGAAGCACCTGACCTGAGCTTTGAGTTTTGGAACTCGAGGCAGGAGGCGGATTCGATTAAGATCGAGAGGAAAAAGAATAGGCCTTGGCCCCTTTATAAAGAGGGTGAATATCAAGCGTCCTCCTCGTGGCCATTTGGGACTTGCCTAAGAACTAGGAGTCCTACCAATAGGCATGGTTGGGTTACCCACGTCCGTATTAATGAGAATCCCGTAATAAAGGGGACACGATCTCTGCTTCGACAAGATGTGCCAAGAAAACCGCCTCGTGAAACACGCTGAGGTTGGTTGTGAAAAACGATTCGAATGGTGTCCTGGCTGTGGTGTGATGTCACACTGCGGAATGCGTCGGCAGATTAGATTTGTGAAAATATTATTCTCTCTACGGTTGTATGTAGAACTTGTTTTGCAGAGTTGGAAATGATCCTCGTGTTCAAAATCTTCTATGAAGTATTCGAAGGAGGAACCCGCCTTGCAATGCCGAAGACAATCTGTGCACCGGACTCATCGTCATTGAAGCCTAGTTCAGGGGCTACTGAGGGAGTCCTGGATTAGGGGGTATCCGGACAGCCGGACTATATCCTTTGGTTGGACTGTTGGACTATGAAGATACAAGATTGAAGACTTCGTCCCGTGTCCGGATGAGACTCTCCTTGGCGTGGAAGGCAAGCTTGGTAATACGGATATGTAGATCTCCTTCCTTGTAACTGACTCTGTGTAACCCTAGCCCCCTCCGGTGTCTATATAAACCGGAGGGTTTAGTCCGTAGGACCAACAACAACAATCATACCATAGGCTAGCTTCTAGGGTTTAGCCTCTTCGATCTCGTGGTAGATCAACTCTTGTACTACTCATATTATAAAGAACAATCAAGCAGGACGTAGGGTATTACCTCCATCAAGAGGGCTCGAACCTGGGTAAACATCGTGTCCCCTGCCTCCTGTTACCATCCGCCTAGACGCACAGTTGGGACCCCCTACCCGAGATCCGTCGGTTTTGACACCGACAATGTTATTTAGAAGTAACCGCGGAGGCCGACCAGGGCCAGGCCCACCTCTCTCCTAGGCGGTCTCAACCTGCCCTGTCGCTCCGCCACAAAGATCCACCTAGAGGGCCGTCGGGACAAAGGTCCTTTCAACCCCCATTCCGTGAATCACTCGCGGGTACTCTATGAGCGGACCTGACTTTAGTCACCACAGGTGTCATATATTATGTATGTAAGTATATACCCGTGATCACCTCCCGAGTGATCACGGCCCGATAGTATAGCATGACAGACGGACAAGAATGTAGGCCCACTGATGGAATACTAGCATCCTATACTAAGCATTTAGGATTGCATGTAAAGGTAACAACAGTAGTAGCAAGGACATGCTATGCATCAGAATAGGATTAACGGAAAGCAGTAACATGCTACACTACTCTAATGCAAGTAGTAGAGAGAAGAATAGGCGATATCTGGTGATCAGGGGGGCTTGCCTGGTTGCTCTGGCAAGAAGGAAGGGTCTTCAACACTGTAGTCGAACTGGGGTCGCCGGCAGTCTCGGGGTCTACCGGAAAGAAGTAACAGAGGGGGAACAAAATAAATAATAGAGCAATCAAAGCAACACAAAGCATAACATGGCAATATGCGGTGCTAGGGGAGACCTAACACAGTAGTAGGCGATACCGGCGAAGGGGGGAAACATCCGGGAAAGTATTCCCGGTGTTCCACGTTTTCAGACAGATGAACAGGAGGGGGAAAGTTGCGTGTTCGATATGCTAGGTATGTGTGGCGGACGAACGGGCTACATATCCGGATTCATCTCGTCGTTCTGAGCAACTTTCATGTACAAAGTATTTTCATCCGAGTTACGGATTATTTTCTATGATTTTTCAAAGACTTAACCTTTTCTAGAAATTCCTGGGATTAAAGTTAATTTGAAAATATACATGAAAAGGCTAGGTGCACCCAGTCCAGTGCACCCGACAATGCACCAGAGGCTGACAGTGGGGCCAGGTCAATGACCCAGTCAGCAGTTGACTGGTCTGTTTGACTAGTCAAAGGGGTCTAGTGGGACCCTCCTATCAATGACTAGGCTAGTCCTACCAGTAGTTTGACTTCGTCAAACTGGACAGGGGGTCCACCTGTCATTGGGGGCTTAGGTTAAACTAGTCAATCTAATTAAATTAATTAAGTAAATCACTAATTAATTAATCATTATTTTTTTACTACTATTTTTTACTCTCTTTTAAAAAAATAGGGGCATGGGGCCATGCTGGCAGTGGCACACCCGGCCACTAGAGCGGGCGGCTTACAGGCACGCGGGTGCGGGCGCAACCAGGCGGCCAGCATTCGGGGGGGCGAGGCTGGCCGGCCGGTGCGTGGCCGGCAAGAGTCAGCGAGGCAAGCTGGGCAGTGGCGGCAGGCGGCGCAGCAGCAACGCGTAGTAGTGGTAGCGCGGTGCGGGTGCATCAGGCGACGAGCAGCAGCTCGCAAGCGGGAGGGGCGCGGGCCAGCGCGGGCCAGCGCGGCGCGGGGGCGGCGGGGCTAGGCAGAGCAGCGGCGCAATAGGGGAGGCGCGGTCGCGCGCGGGGCGTCGCGATGGGGGGGCGTGACCAGGGGTTGTGGCGAGCAAGCGCGGGGCACGCGACGTAGCCGGCAGCAGTGCGCGGCGCTCGGTCGGGGCGGCCTCGGCGACCAGTGGCGGACGCCGATGGGGGAAGGCACGGGGTGGCAGCGAGCGAGCAGGGGTGGCGCGCGGGGGGATGCACGCGCAGGTGCGCAGGGGGGCAGCAGCCTGGGGCGGCCGGAGGGAGCGGCCGGACAAGGCGAGGCACATCCATGGGCCGGGAGGACTTGGGCGGCGGCTACGTAAATGGAAACTAGGGGGAAAGGCGGGGATCCGCGCTGCTCACTGAGAGGAGGTCGATGGTGAGCTCGTACGAGGCCGGGGTGGACGAGGTGATGCGGATCGACGGCGGCTCTCCGTGGACGATGCCGAGGGGAACGAACGATGGTGATGCGATGCGGCAGCTTCGCGATGAGCCCTTTTGATTGGGATGATCAGCGCGATGAGGTGGTCCTCCTAGGCATCTTCCGGTGGTACGAGGTGGTCGGTGACCGAGTTAATGGGGAGGCGGCGGCGATGGCTGCGTCGGGTGTCCAAAATTGAAGGGGGCAAGGAAGTGTGAGGGAAAATGAGGGTTAGGACAGGTCCAGGGGGTCGCGGATAGGTTTTGTGGTCGTCCAGGAACACTGTAGTGTCGCCATGGCAGCATCCGCCCGGTCGCGCGCGAGGGCACGCGCCCTGGAAAGCTAGTACTTGAGATGGAAGAAGACACGGCTATTGGGCTGGGCCGACGCTGTAGAAGTGGGCTATAGTGCACAGTAGCTAGGTTTTACTTTTTTTACTTTCTGCTTTGTTGTTGTTGTTTTTAAATTAGAGTTACTGTTTTCTATTTATTTTAGCTAGCAAATGAACTTTGTTAAAAGTGCCACTTAGCACATAATTACTAGCCAATATTTTAACGCGTCACATAAAGTTACAATTTATCTTGACATGGTTAGATATTTATTTGAATTGAAATGATTAATTTAATTGTTGCTAACTACATTTTAAAATGGTTAGGGGCATTTTGTTAATTCAAAATATGTTGGATAATCCATAAAAATGTTAGGGAATATTTTCAACCCAGCCTACATTTTTATTTTACTATTTCAAAATATGAAATTTTGACTTGTCTTTGAATTTGAATTTGAATCAGTTTTGAATCAACGTGATTTATCAACAGTAACCGAGGTGATGTGGCATCATTAGTAGAGGTTCACTGTAGCTTAATTATTTGGGCGTCACAATTCTCCTCCACTACAAGAAATCTCGTCCCGAGATATAAGAGAGGGAGTGACTTGGTATGTTCTGGATATGAAATTCTAACGAGTCTTCTCGGTCTTGGTTGTTCTTCTCAAGAGGTCAATCCATAGCATTGACGTCTTCATTCTTATCCATCAATGCATCATGATGAAGTTGTCGCCCTTCCTTCGAAAATTATGTCATACTTACGAATAGGTAAGGGACTACTCTACAACGATAGAATGGTATAAGGGGAAATCATATGGGGGTTATCCCAGGAATGAACACATTAGTATTTATCGAGTTGAACGAAGGAAACATATCGAGAGCCAATTAAGAAGGTACCATAAGAAGTTTCAAGCGGATAGACAATCGTTCGTTGCCTGAAACATAGTATGAAAGGGGTTCAAGGCAATGGGAATAAGTATTGTGTTTAATACCAGAATTGATGATCACACAAAAGGTGGCTCGTGAATTACATACGAAGCCAAGCGTGAGGAATAAATTTGGAAACAGGGGGTGTATAGGAGAGTCAGGTTTCGATCCTGTGGAACTGTGGGTTATGGGCCCACCATGTGGGTTAAAAGTAGGAGGAGCGGTGACATCTTGCATGGTCATGATAGCAATGGCATGTCAGAGGGTAGCCTGTCGATTATGTAGGCAACAACATCGGTACCAAGGGCGAGGGACGAAGAGAACCATTTTCATGGTTGTTGAACGAGGCGGGCCAATAGGCAAAGTTCGTGTCCATCGGTGGCTACCGGAATGTCATCAACAATAGTAACAGGGTCTTGCTAACAGAACTGTACACCGAGGTTTTTACATAAGCAGGAGAATATTACTGCTTAGATCATATAGATCACAAGCAAGGTTAAACAAAACAATGGAAGGGAAAATGTGATTATCAGTTTGAGCAGAACAATGGAAAGGAAAATGTGTTTAAACACATATATTAGGAGTATAACGTTCCCAAGGACAAACAAAGCATGATATCGATGATATGATAGAAGGTAGAAAACCATTTAGGTACCGGGAGAGGAATTTCATGACATTACCCATACAACAGTCTTTGGATGATTGATAAAGAAAATTTAGTATTCGCTTCAAGTGTTCTCATCGAAGATCGGAGTACCACAGACATGCTTCGAGATAGCATTGACATGGTCTTCAAGCAAAGCTCAGACTTTGGATACACAAGGACCCATTAGGAACAACTTATAGAATAAGTCTTAAAATTTCCTCATGGACGAATGGCTAACCGTGCTAAAAGGATACAATTGCAATAGGTCTTCCGGCCAGGTGTGCTAGGCATGACGTCACCTTACTGGGTTATATAAAGACCAT
The DNA here is from genome assembly GCF_056163025.1 of Triticum urartu. Taxonomy (NCBI): domain Eukaryota; kingdom Viridiplantae; phylum Streptophyta; class Magnoliopsida; order Poales; family Poaceae; genus Triticum; species Triticum urartu. Next base: position 440,412,310 of record NC_141874.1, on the reverse strand, counting down.
TGATATGACTCTTGTAAAATGTTCCAACCATCATATCTAACCGAGTTTCAGATCTGATTGGTGTTAGGATACCTCAGACTCATGATGCCTGAGAAGAAAAGGTGCAACTCAAATTGACGAGAAGACATTGTAAGATTCTCGGGAAATGAACTAAGAAAGCGAGTTCTGAAACAAGAGTTCATCACTAAACCAAGGAGAGGATGAGGGAGGTGGCTGATGAACTTAGCGACAATTCATTGAGATTTCCAAAAGATGTATCTCCACAATTAGGTGAACAAGGAGATAACATTTGTCAAATCAAATGATATAATGAGGTATGCTCGAGGAAAAAAAATATACCCAATTTAAACATTGGTTGAAAGGTGCACCCGAAATATGGGCTTAGGTAGTATGATCAATGTTAGGATGGCGATTCAATAACAATTAGTCAAAGAATGAACTGTCGACCATTAACTTCAAAGCAATATGGTTGCTAGAAGTACATAATCCAAACAGCACCGTTCACCTATTGGTATCCTGGCTAGAATCAACATGGGAACCAAGAAAGAATGGTGATGGGAGAAGTATCACTATACTAAGAATTATTAAGAGGCGGAGCAATCCCCAAACACCCGTGACAAGAAAGATAGTTATACTTCAAGGTAGAGCATAATACAAGCTAGATAGCAAGTTGCATCCGTAACATGAACATGTTTATGATGAAAGGAAGGTAATGATGTTGCCGATGGTAACTCAAACTACCAAGGCACGTGGATGGCACTTATCATGAATTCGATTAATATCCTGGAAGAGCTCAGAATGCTGATGATGATCATGACAAATTTTGTCGAGAGGCTCCACAAAGAAGCAATTGAACAACGGCTACATCAAGCAACATGACTAACGCAGAGAAAGATTACTAGAACCATGAATACGACACCAACTCGGAATCAAGCTTGTTGTTCAAGGTGAAACGACAAGACAAGGAAGATCGACGTAAGCTTAGCTCATCGCCGAAATTGGTGCTCTGGAAATAAGGACCAGGTAGCACAGTTAAAATCAGCACGATACTGATATAGCCGGTGAGGCTTGGGATGACGTGATCGAGTAGAAACTCGCAAGTAAAGAAGATTACTAAGAATTGTTTAATTGCGGTGCAGACTCGATTCAGTTATCGGTGTCCTTGAGGGTTTAATAACTCAGAGCCCATGAAAAATTCGGAATCGTTGAGAATGTAGTACTTGACGAAGAACTCATAAGAAGTTATGCAGTTCCGTGACAATCTCAAGATACTAGGTGGGTAATACTCGACGACAGACCAAAGTAAAGGTTGGACAGGTGTATTGATCCACAAAAGACAAGTGCTTAAACTTGTCTGAGAAATGGGATCAAAGAAGAACATATGGTCGGAACCATGATTGCAAAGGATCAATTCACCGATACCAAAGGATATTATATGAAGGAAATAGTTGTTATTAGAAGAAGCTTCCATGATAGGATCTACATCGTGTCCATGGGCATGAACACAAAGGTTCAAGGTCGACTCCCACTTCCTCAATGCATAACCTTCCATTCACCTCTCGTATTTCGAAAATGACATTAGTTGTTGAATGTTTTACCTGGTGCAATACCAGAGAAGTATGACCCATGAAATCTTTGGGGTTCACACAGATTAGGGAAGTCATTGGTTCAACCCATCGGGGCATCTAGGAATATATACCACAAACTTCAGAGTAAATAATACAAGATCAAAAGTAGAGTATGGTTATCAAAGTAGAGGATACAAATTACGAAAGGCATTATATACCCATGGAAAGGCTCACAAGGTTATTGAATATGAAGGACACTGTCGGATAATAATCCAACAAGGGGTCTTGTGGTCTACAACGGAGCTGATGCGAGTATCGGTACTCTATCAGAGGAAGAAGGAACGAAAGGGCATCAGATTATTGAAACAACTGACTAATTCAAGCTCAAATGCAAGGGAATTATCAGTTCCAAATCAAGGGATCGGAAGCCATCGGTCTGATTAAGAATGGATAAGTTGAATAGACTTAGGGATACAATCGACGGCAATTTGATTGGTCGATAACCAGCTTATGTTCAAAATGACATCTGAGCCGGAAATATAATTTAAAAGGATCAACTGATGATTGCGTGCATTCACACTCATGTTGAATCAATAGGATCAAAATGACGGTGTCAAAGGAGGCTAATAAATATTGCCAGAGATATGGGAAGCATCCATAATAAGCAGACAAGTATTTGCAGAGCAATAAGCTGCTAAGGATTTTTGGAGGATCGGATAATATATCGAAGACTTTTGTGAAACACCTGAACAACTGGGGATGAGCGGATAATCGGTAAGTGCGAGGAATTATCTGTAGGGGTATTCATGTGGCAAAGAACTGCAAGGCAGTAGGCACAAAGTATTCTCGCAACAATAGAGAGAATTTCAGGGTATCTTGCCATAACAAGATCAACGGGGAATGATTATATCAATGGCAATTGCACGTGGTTATCCTTGGGGGTTTATCGATGGAAGGGAATTGCAATAGCGATGGCACAAAGTCTAGAGAGAACATCATAGAGTATCCTCGGAATCTTCTAGTGCAGCAAACGATCATCGTAATAGGGTGCTCTCCGGTGAAAGTGATCACGAGATCCTAATGTTAAATTTAGTGAATTCATTTAACCCAAGTAGAATAGAGTTCAGAGTCCCAGAGTAAAGATCAAGGAGTAAAAGATCCCAATACCACCCAAATGGCGACGTGGGCCCGTAAGACACACGTCCATGTTAGTAAAAAATTTGCAATGCCTAGACTCGACTTTGGCCAAGGAGTTGAGAAGGGGGATTCCTACAGGAAGTCAGATCTGATACCAACTTGTGACGCCCCCGATTTGACCGTACACTAATCATGCACGCAAATTTGTACGATCAAGATCAAGGACTCACGGGAAGATATCACAACACAACTCTAGCCACAAATTAAAATAACACAAGCTTTATATTACAAGCCAGGGGCCTCTAGGGCTCGAATACATAAGCTCGAATACACATGAGTCAGCGGAAGCAATAATATCTGAGTACAGACATAAGTTAAACAAGTTTGCCTTAAGAAGGCTAGCACAAAAGTAGCAACGATCGAAAAGGCGAGACCTCCTGCCTGGGACCTCCTAACTACTCCTCGACGCCGAACTCCACGTAGAATCATCCTTGGGATCTTCTGGCTCCTGGACTCCATCATATGATTGCAATAACCGGGAAAGGGGGAAAAGAAGTAGGAAAGCAACCGTGAGTACTCATCCAAAGTACTCGCAAGCAAGGATCTACACTACATATGCATTGGTATCAATGAAATGGGTAGTATCTATGGACTGAACTACAGAATGCCAGAATAAAAGGGGGATAGCTAGTCCTATCGATGACTACGCTTCTCGCAGCCTCCATCTTGAAGCATATGGAGGAGAGAAGATGGTAACTTAACCAAGTATCACCACATAGCATAATCCGACCTGGCGATCCTCTCCTCGTTGCCCTATTAGAGAGCGATCACCGGTTGTATCTGGCACTTGAAAGGGTGTGTTTTATTAAGTATCTAGTTCTAGTTGTCATAAGGTCGAGGTACAACTCCGGGTCATCCTTTTACCGAGGGACACGGCTATTCGAATAGGATAAACTTGCCTGCAGGGGTGCACCACATTTCCCAACACGCTCGATCCCCTTTGTTCGAACACACTGTCCTGGGTCATGCCCGGCCTCGGAAGATCAACACGTCGCGGCCCTACCTAGGCACAACAAAGAGGTGAGCACGCCGGTCTAAATCCTATGGCGCATGGGTCTGGGCCCAACCCCATTGCACACCTGTACGTTGCGAGGGCGGCCGGTGAGCGGACCTAGCAACCTCCATTTCCAAGGAAGTTGCGTTACGCGGTCCAACCCGGCGCGCGCCGCTCAGTCGCTGATGTCACGAAGGCTTCGGCTGATACCACGACGTCGAGTGCCCATAACTGTTCACACGTAGTTGGTTAGTGCGTATAGGCCAGTGGCCAGACTCAGATCAAATACCAAGATCTTGTTAAGCGTGTTATTTAGAAGAAACCACGGACGCCAACCAGGGCCAGGCCCACCTCTCTCCTAGGCATTCTCAACCTGCCCTGTCGCTCTGCCACAAAGATTCACCTAGAGGGCCGTCGGGACAAAGGTCCTTTCAGCCCCCATTCCGTGAATCACTCGCGGGTACTCTACGAGCCGACCCGACTTTAGTCACCACAGATATTATGTATATAAGTATATACTCGTGATCACCTCCCGAGTGATCACGGCCCGATAGTATAGCATGGCAGACGGACAAGAATGTAGGGCCACTGATGGAATACTAGCATTTAGGATTGCAGGTAAAGGTAACAACAGTAGTAGCACGGACAGGCTATCCATCAGAATAGGATTAACGGAAAGCAGTAACATGCTACACTACTCTAATGCAAGCAACAGAGAGAAGAATAGGCGATATCTGGTGATCAGGGGGGGCTTGCCTGGTTGCTCTGGCAAGAAGGAAGAGTCGTCAACACCGTAGTCAAACTGGGGTTACCGGCAGTCTCGGGGTCTACTGGAAAGAAGTAACAGAGGGGGAACAAAATAAATAATAGAGAAATCAAAGTAACACAAAGCATAACATGGCAATACGCGGTGCTAGGGGTGACCTAACGCAGTAGTAGGCGATACCAGCGAAGGGGGAAACATCCGGGAAAGTTTTCTCAGTGTTTTGCGTTTTCGGACAGATGAACCGGAGGGGGAAAGTTGCGTGTTCGCTATGCTAGGTATGTGTGGCGGACGAACGGGCTACATATCCGAATACGTCTCATCGTTCTGAGCAACTTTCATGTACAAAGTATTTTCATCCGAGTTACGGATTAATTTCTATAATTTTTCAAAGATTTAACCTTTTCTAGAAATTCGTCGGATTAAACTTAATTCTAAAATATACAGGAAAAGGCTAGGTGCACCCAGTGCAGTGCACCCGACAATGGGCCAGGTCAATGGCCCAGTCAGAAGTTGACTGGTCAGTTTGACTAGTCAAAGGGGTCTAGTGGGACCCTGCTGTCAATGACTAGGCTAGTCCTACCAGCAGTTTGACTTGGTCAAACTGGACCGGGGGTCCACCTGTCATTGGGGGCTTAGGTTAAACTAGTTAATCTAATTAACTCAATTAAGTAAATCACTAATTAATTAATCATTATTTTTATTTTTACTACTATTTCTTAATCTCTTTTTTTAAAAAAATAGGGGCATGGGGCCATGCTGGCAGTGGCACACCCGGCCACCGGAGCGGGCGGCTTACGGGCGCGCAGGTGCGGGCGCAACCAGGCGGCCAGCACCCGGTGCGGGGGGGGGGGGGGGGGGGGGAGGCCGTCCGGCCGGGGCGTGGCCGGCGAGAGTCGGCGGGGCAAGTTGGGCAGTGCCGGCAGGCGGCCCAGCAGCAGTGCGCAACAGCGGCAGCGCGGCACGGGTGCGTCAGGCGACGAGAAGCAGCTCGCAAGCGGGAGGGGCGCCGGAGCGCGGGCCAGCGCGATGCGGGTGCTGCGGGGCTAGGTAGAGCAGCGGCGCAACAGGGAAGGCGCGGTCGCGCGCCGTAACACCCAGTAGTTAAGCTACAATAACCACACACTAATGTTGCCGTGTAATCGCGATTAACTTTCTAAACCTCACTTTGATCCAAACCGAATTCAGATTCAATTTTAAAAATGAAGTCAAATTATTATTTCTTTAAATGGTAAAACAAAAATGTCCGCTGGGTTGCAAAAATTCACTAATTAATTGTCATATAGGAACAAAAGTCTGTAGAAGTAAGTAGATGCTCCTAATCTAAATAAAACAGGGCCAATAGCTCTAGTTTTGGCTTTTTCAAGAATTAACAAAAGGCTAGACAGTTTTCAATTGCCCCCAAACTTGGTGGACAACCCCATAATATTACAAAGTAATTTTATAACAAGTTTCCCAGTTAACAAAGTTCATTTAAACTTAAAATATAATGCAATATAGGATTAAAGAAAATAATAAATATATTTCAAAACAAAAAAACTAACCTAACCTAACCTATTGGGCTCTTGGCCCATCTAACAAACAATTAGGTCCAACTCGGCGCCCCTCCTTTAACCTAGTCCTTACCCAACACCCGATCGATCCCCTCGATCCCTCACCATCTCCCTCGCGCCGCCACACGCCCAGAGGCGAGGTACCTCACGCCCGAAACCCCCCGCACAGTCTCTCCTCTCCCCTGCTTGCCCGCGCTCCCCACGGCCGCCGTCATCGTCACGGCCACGGGCCTGCCCGACGTCTGAAAATATGCCCAAGAGCTGCGCCATGGACGTCTTCTTTGACAAGGGCCACTGGTCCGTGCTGGGAGCCACCATATGCTCGCCATCGCTGGTCTTCTTCGTCCACGGCCGCCGCAGCCATCGCTGTTGATCTCCATCATCGGCGCCGCCTAGACTCGCTGAGTTCGTCCACGGCCTCCCCGGGGTGAGCCTCCACCGCCCCCTTTCTCATTCCTCTTCCCGACGCGGCGCCGGAGCTCCCCGACGCCCACGACCACCACAGCCAGAACCTCCTCCGTGCCCGCGTGCTTGACGCCATGCCCGTCCGACCCTGGCCGCACCGGCTTCGTGAAGCCCTCGCCCCGCGACGTGCATCACCGCCTACACGCGCACACGCGCACCGCCCTGACGCTCGTTTGCTCCCACGCACCCCGTCTGTCGTGGCCGGCACGTCCCCGGCCGCCTCCGCTCTCGACCGCCGTGCCCTTGCTACTTCCCCGGCGTGCTCGCCCCGCTCCCGTGCTACTTCTGCACTGCCTCGCTACCCCCGCCCCCCGTAGCGCCTAGCTGCTGCTGCTACCACTGCTGGTGCCTGCGGTCGCCGCTGCAACTTTTGCCTCGCGCCCGCCGCTTGTCCCGTTCGCACACGCCAGGCCCCCTGCCTACCCCACGCTGCGGCCCTTCGCCGCTACGGCCTAATCGCCGCACCACCGCCGCCTCCTACACCCGCAACTCGCCGGTCCGCTCCCCTGCCTGATCGCTGCCGCTGCTGCCGGACGGCAGCCCGTGCGAGGCCTCTGCGCCCGCCGGTGCTTGCTGTGGCCACAGCCGGCTAAGCCCCCTTGGCCAGTGGGGCCCCCCTTATCCCACTGCCCAGTGGGCCCCCACGTCCCTGTATTATTAAAAAAATAGTTAAAAATAAACAAGTGATTAAACAAGTGATTAATTAGTTGAATAATTAATTAACTTAATTAATCTAGTTTAATTAAACCTAATTAACCTGCTAATAAAACTAACTAATGTTAATTAGTTAACAGCCTATGACATGCGGGACCCACCCATCAGTTGACTGGTCAACGGTCAACTTTGACCATTGACGTCATGATGACATCATAAATGATTTTTTAAATTTATTCTATTAATAAAAAATGAATTAAAACTTTAAAAATTAATATTAAATAATCCGTAACTCGGATGAAAGTACTGTGTACATGAAAGTTGCTCAGAACGACGAGACGGATACGAATACATAGGCCGTTCGTTCACCACACATCCCTAGTATAGCGACACGCAACTTTCCCCCTTCGGTTCGTCTGTCCGAAAAAGCGAAACACCGGGGTAATTTCCCGGTTGCTCCCCCCTTCATGGGTATCACCTCCTACTGCGTTACGGCACACCTACCACCGTTACTTGTCATGTCATGCATCGATATGCATCTGTTTGCATTGTATTTATTCTTTCTTCCCCCTCTTCTCTCCGGTAGACTACGAAACTGACGTCACTGCTGGTGCCCCGATCGACTACGTTGTTGATGACCCCTACTTGCCAGAGCAACTTAGGAAAGCCCTCTGATCACAAGATATCGCTTATTCTTCTCTCTACTGCTTGCATTAGAGTAGTGTACCATGTTACTGCTTTCTGTTAATCCTATTCTGTTGCATAGCTTGTCACTGTTGCTACAGTTGTTGATACCTTACCCGCATTCCTAAATGCTTAGCATAGGATGCTAGTTTATCATCAGTGGCCCTATATTCTTGTCCGTCTGCCGTGCTATACTATCGGGCCGTGATCACTAGGGAGGTGATCACGGGTATATACTTACATACATATACATGATACATGTGATGACTAAAGACGGGTCGGCTCGTAGAGTACCCGCGAGTGATTCACAGATTGGGGGCTGAAAGGACCTTTGTCCCTATGGCCCTCTGGGTGGATCTTTGTGGCAGAGCGACAGGGCAGGTTGAGACCACCCAGGAGAGAGGTGGGCCTGACCCTGGTTGGCGTTCGTGGTTACTTTAAGATAACACGCTTAACGAGATCTTGGTATTTGATCCGAGTCTGGCCACTGGCCTATACGCACTAACCAACTACGCGGGAACAGTTATGGGCACTCGACATCGTGGTATCAGCTGAAGCCTTCGTGACGTCAGCGACTGAGCAGCGCGCGCCAGGTTGGACCGCGTAACACAACTTCCTTGGAAATGAAGGTTGCCAGGTCTGCTCACTGGCCGCCCTCGCAACGTGCAGGTGTGCAATGGGCGATGGGCTGAGACCCCTGCGCACATAGGATTTAGACCGGCGTGCTGACCTCTCTGTTGTGCCTAGGTAGGGCTGCGACGTGTTGACCTTTCGAGGCCGGGCATGACCCAGGAAAGTGTGTCCGGCCAAAGAGGATCGAGCGTGTTGGGAAATGTGGTGCACCCCTGCAGGGAAGTTTATCTATTCGAATAGCCGTGTCCCTGGGTAAAAGGACGACCCGGAGTTGTACCTCGACCTTATGACAACTAGAATCGGATACTTAATAAAATACACCCTTCCAAGTGCCAAATACAACCCGGTGATCGCTCTCTCACAAGGCGACGAGGGGAGGATCGCCGGGTAGGATTATGCTATGCAATGATACTTGGTTAACTTACCATCTACTCTCTTCTACTGCTTCAAGATGGAGGCTGCCAGAAGCGTAGTCTTCGATAGGACTAGCTATCCCCCTCTTATTCCGGCATTCTGCAGTTCAGTCCGCATATACTACCCCTTTCATTGATACCAATGCATATGTAGTGTAGCTCCTTGCTTGCGAGTACTTTGGATGAGTACTCACGGTTGCTTTGCTCCCCCCTTTCCCCTTTCTATATCCGGTTGTTGCGACCAGACGTTGGAGCCCAGGAGCCAGACGCCACTGTCGACAACGACTCCTACTACACTGGAGGTGCCTACTACTACGAGTAGGCTGCCGATGACGACCAGGAGTAGTTTAGGAGGATCCCAGGCAGGAGGCCTGCGCCTCTTTCGTTCTGTATCCCAGTTTGTGCTAGCCTTTTTAAGTCAAACTCCATTAACCTTATGTCTGTACTCAGATATTGTTGCTTTCGTTGAATCGTCTATGATCGAGCTCTTGTATTCGAGCCCTCGAGGCCCCTGGCTTGTAATATGATGCTTGTATGACTTATTTTATTTGTAGAGTTGTGTTGTGATATCTTCCCGTGAGTCCCTGATCTTGATCGTACACATTTGCGTGTATGATTAGTGTACGGTCAAATCGAGGGCGTCACAAGTTGGTATCAGAGCCAACTGCCTGTAGGAATCCCCCTTCCACACTCCTTGGCCGAAGTCGAGTCTAGTCACTAAAAACTTTTACTAACATGGTTGTGTGTCTTACGGGCCCATGTCGCCATTGGGTGGTATTAGGATCTTTTATTCCTCGTCTATACTCTGGGACTCTGATCTCTTTTCTATTCGGGTTAAAATGATTTTACTAACTCTAACATTAGGATCTCGTGATCACATCCACCCGGAGAGCCCCTTACTACATATGATCGCCTGCTGCACCAGAAGACTCCGAAGATACTCTCTGATGTTCTCTCGAGACTTTGTGCCCATCGCTTTTGCAATCCCCTACCGCCGATACATCCCTATGGATAAATACTTACACATGTCCTTACTTTCTTTCCCAGCTGCTCTTGTTATTACAAGATGCACCGAATTATTCTCCAACTTTTAAGAATCTCTTGAGCCACTGCCTTTCAGATCTTTGCCGCATGAATACCCCTACAGATAATTTCTCGCACTAACCGAGTATCCGCTCATCCGAGTTGATTCATGTATTTCACAAAAGTCTTCGAAATACCATTCATTCTTCCGAAAATCCTCAACAACCTATTGCTCTTAAAATTCTTATTTGCTTGCATTATGGTTAACCCCATAAATATAGTAATTTTATTGGCTTCCATTGTCACTATCATTTTGCGTCCATTGATTCAATATGTTGCAAATACTCGCAATCCTCAATCAGATCCTAGAATTCATCCTTCCGTCTCAGACGTCATTTTAAACATGGGATGGATCTCGACCAATCAAATTGCCATCGATTGTACCCCTAAGCCTACTCAGCTTATCCATCCTTAATCAAAGCGTTTGCTTCTGATTCCTTGAATTGGAAATCATAATTCCTTTGCATTTGAGCCTTGAATTAGTCAATTGTTTCTATCATCTAATCTCCTTGCATTCTTCTTCTTCTAGTTGAGTACCGATGCCCACATCAGATCCCTTGTGGACCCCCAGATCCTTTTTTGGATTTCATCCGACAATGTTCTTCATATTCAATAACCTTGTGAGCCTTTCCACGGATATATAATGCCTTTGGTAAATTGTATCCTCTGCTTTGTCAACCATGCTTTACTTTCAAGCTTGTGGTATTTACTCCTCAAGTTGTGGTATATACTACTAAGATACCCCGATGGGTTGAACCTATGCCTTCCTTATTCTTTGTGAACCCGAAAATTTTACACAAGTCATACCATTCTGGTGTTTTACCAGGTAATTTTCTGCTCTACAACTTCTTCGAAGACAAGAAGTGAATGAAAGATTATGCATTGGAGAAGTGGGAGTCGACTTTGAACTTTGTTTTCATGTCCATGGACACGATGTAGATCTTATCATGAAAGCTTCTCATAAAAATAATTACCCCTTGTTATAAGTTCATCTGGTATCTATGTTTGGACCTTTGCAACCGTGGTTCCGACCATATTGTTCTTCTTTGATCCCATTTCATGGACAAGTTAAAGTACTTGTCTTCTGCAGATCAATATGCAGTCCAACCTCTACTTTGATCTACCGTCGAGTATTACCCTCTGGTACCTCAAGAATATCTAAGAATCGTGCTGCTTCTTGTGAGTTCTTCATTAGCTACTATTTCTCACTGAATCCAATTTTTCATGGGTTCTGAGTTGTTATTCACTCAAGAACACCGATAAGTGAACTGATTCCGCACTCTGATTCAATAACTCTGAAGTATTTTTCATTGCTTATGAGTTCAATAATCCTTCAAGGCATTCCTAGCATGATCGGCTATATCATTATCATGCTAATTTTAACTGTGCTACCTGGTCCTTCTTCCCGGAGCACAAATTTCGACAGTGAGCTAATCTTGCATCGATCTTCCTCGTCATACCACTTCACCTTGAACAACAAGCTTGATTCCAAGTTGATATCGTATCCATGGTTCCAATAATCTTCCTTTGTATCAGTCCCTTTGCTTGATGTCGTCGATGACCGAATTATATCTTCACGAAACCTCTCGACAAGTGTGTCATGATCATCATCAACATGCTGAGCTCTTCAAGGATATCGATAAAATTCATGTTGAGAAATACCATCCTTGCCCCTTGATGATTTGTGTTATCATCGACAACATCCTTGTCTTCCCTCAACACAAATGTGTTCATGTTTTGGAATGAATCTTCAGTTCCTTGCTATCCAGTATCTGTTCTTCTTTACCTTGGAGTATTACCATATTTTATGTCAAGAAGGTCGTGAGAATTGCTCCGCCTCTTAAAATTTCTTGGTATAATGATACTTCTCACCATCACCATTCTTTCTTGGTTCCCGTGTTGATTCTAACCGAGATACCAATGAGTGAACGATGTTGTTTGGGTTCTGTACCTCTAGCAACCCTATTGCTTTGAAGCTAATGATTGACCGTTCATTCTTAGACTATTGGTTATTGAATCACCTTCCTCACATTGATCATGCTACCTAAGACCATATTTCGGTTGCATTTTCAACCAATGTTTAATTGTGTATGTTTCCCTCAAGCATACATCATTATATCATTTGATCCGACAAGTGTAATCTCCTTCACATAATTGTGGAAATACATCTTTTAGTAAAACTCGAGGAATTGACGCTGAGTCCATCAGCCACCCCCTCATTATTTCCTTGGTTTAATGATGAACTCTTGTTTCGGAACTCGCCTCCGTAGTTCATTTCCTAAGAATTTTACAATGTCATCTCGTCAATTGTGTTGCACCTTTTCTTCTCAGGCATCCTGAGTCTGAGGTATTCTGACACCAATCAGATCTGAACCTCTGTCAGATATGATGGTTGGGACTTATTTCCAAGAGTTATAACATTGGTCCTTATATATCGGTAAGGTGATGTCATGCCTATCACCCCTGGCCGGAGGACCTATTGTTATAGTTCCCTTTTTAGCAAGCTTAGCAATTCTTCCATGAGGAAATCGTAAGACTTATTTTATAAGTTGTTCCTGATTAATCCTTTGTGTATGCAAAGTTCGACCTTTGCTTGAAGACCATGTCAAAGCTATATCGAGGCATGTATGTGGTACTCCTATCATCAGTAAAAACATTTAAAGCACAATGCCAAATTTTCCTTGTCAATTATCCAAACACCTTTGTTTGGGTAATGTCATGAAATTCCTCTCCCCTTACCTAAATGGTTTTCTACTTCTGTCCTGTCATGGATATCATGCTCTATTTGTCCTTGGGAAGGATATACCCTTGAAATATGTGTTTAAACACATATTTCCTTTCCATTGTTCTGTTAATTTGATAATCATATTATCCTTTCCATTGTTTGGTTTAACCTTTCTTGAGGTCTATATGATCTAAGCAGCATTATTCTCCTTCTTATGTAAACACCTCGGTGTACAATTCTATCTGCAAGACCCTGTTACTATTGTTGATGACATTCAGGTAGCCAGCGATGGATGAGAACTTTGCCTATTGGTCCGCCTCATTCTATGAGCAGGAAAATGGTTCTCTTTGTCCCTCGCCCTTGGTACCGATGTTGTTGCCGACATAACTGACATTCTACCCTCTGACATGCCTTGCTATCGTGATCGTGCAAGATGTCACCACTCCTCCTACTTTTAACCCACATGGTGGGCCCATAACCCACAGGTCCCAGGATCGAAACCTGACTATCCTGTACATCCCTGTTGCCAAAGATATTCCTCGCTCTTGGCTTCGTCTGTAAGTCACGGGCCACCTTCGCAGTGGTCTATTATGGTATCAGACACAAGATTCATTCTTCGACGATTTGAACCCCTTTCACTCTGTTTCAGACATCGAACGATTGTCTATCCGCTTGGAACTCATTATTGTACCTTCTTACTTTGCTCTCGATGTCTTTCATTTGTTCAACTCGAGAGATACTCATCTGTTCATTCATGGGATACCCCCAGACGATTACCCCTTATAGCATTCTATCCTTGTCAAGCTGCCCCTTACCTGTTTGTAAGTATGATGGAGTTCCCGAAGGAAGGAGGCTGACTTCATCATGATGACCTAAAGCAGAGAAATGAAGACATTAACATAAGGGATCAACTTCTTAGAGAAGATCAAGCAAGACCGAGCAGACCCAATAGATTCGATACCAAACCTTCCCCCCTTACACTACCTCTTAAATCTAGGGACGAGATTTCTTGTAGTGGAGGAGATTTGTAACACCCCAGTAGTTAAGCCACTGTATACACACACTAATATTGTCGTGTCATCGCGATTAACTTTCTAAACCTCACGTTGATCCAAACCGAATTCAGATTCAATTTTAAAAATGAAGTCAAATTATTATTTCTTCAAACGGTAAAACAAAAATGTTCGTTGGGTTGCAAAAAATCACTAACTAATTGTCATATAAGAACAAAAGTCTATAGAAGTAAGTGTTGGGGAACGTTGCAGAAAACAAAAATTTTCCTACGGTTTCACCAAGATCCATCTAGGAGTTCATCTAGCAACGAGTGATTGGATTGCATCTACATACCTTTGTAGATCACGCGCGGAAGCGTTCAAAGAACGGGGATGAGGAAGGCGTACTCGACGTGATCCAAATCACCGGAGATCCTAGCGCCGAACGGACGGCACCTCCGCGTTCAACACACGTACGATCAGCGTAACGTCTCCTTCTTCTTGATCCAGCAAGGGGGAAGGAGAGGTTGAGGAAGATGGCTCCAGCAGCAGCACGACGGCGTGGTGGTGGTGGAGCTGCAATACTCTGGCAGGGCTTCGCCAAGCACTATGGAGGAGGAGGATGTGTTGGAGAGGGAGAGGGAGGCACCAAAGATGTGTTATGAGAGGCCCTCCTTCCCCACTATATATAGGGAGTCCAAGGGGGGGCGCCGGCCCTAGGAGATCCAATCTCCTAGGGGGTGCGGCCAAGGGAGGAATCCCTTCCCCCCAAGGCACCTAGGGGGTGCCTTCCCCCTTTGGGACTCTTCCCTTCTTGAACCCTAGGCGCATGGGCCTCTTGGGGCTGGTTCCCTTGGCCCATGTAGGCCAAGGCGCACCCCCTACAGCCCATGTGGCCTCCCGGGGCAAGTGGCCCCACCCGGTGGACCCCCGGGACCCTTCCGGTGGTCCCGGTACAATACCGGCGACCCCGAAACTTGTCCTGATGGCCGAAATAGCACTTCCTATATATAATTCTTTACCTCCGGACCATTCCGGAACTCCTCGTGGCGTCCGGGATCTCATCCGGGACTCCGAACAACATTCGGGTTACTGCATATACATATCCCTACAACCCTAGCATCACCGAACCTTAAGTGTGTAGACCCTACGGGTTCGGGAGACATGTAGACATGACCGAGATTGCTCTCCGGCCAATAACCAACAGCGGGATCTGGATACCCATGTCGGCTCCCACATGCTCCTCGATGATCTCATCGGATGAACCACGATGTCGAGGATTCAAGCAACCCCGTATACAATTCCCTTTGTCAATCGGTATGCTACTTGCCCGAGATTCGATCGTCGGTATCCCAATACCTCGTTCAATCTCGTTACCGGCAAGTCACTTTACTCGTACCGTAATGCATGATCCCGTGACCAAACACTTGGTCACTTTGAGCTCATTATGATGATGCATTACCGAGTGGGCCTAGTGATACCTCTCCGTCATACGGAGTGACAAATCCCAGTCTTGATCCGTGTCAACCCAACAGACACTTTCGGAGATACCCGTAGTATACCTTTATAGTCACCCAGTTACGTTGTGACGTTTGGTACACCCAAAGCACTCCTACGGTATCCGGGAGTTACACGATCTCATGGTCTAAGGAAAGGACACTTGCCATTGGAAAACTCTAGCAAACGAACTATACGATCTTGTGCTATGTTTAGGATTGGGTCTTGTCCATCACATCATTCTCCTAATGATGTGATCTCGTTATCAATGACATCCAATGTCCATAGTCAGGAAACCATGACTATCTGTTGATCAACGAGCTAGTCAACTAGAGGCTTACTAGGGACATGTTGGTGTCTATTATTCACACATGTATTACGATTTTCGGATAACACAATTATAGCGTGAATAAAGACAATTATCATGAACAAGGAAATATAATAATAATGCTTTTATTATTGCCTCTAGGGCATATTTCCAACAGTCTCCCACTTGCACTAGAGTCAATAATCTAGTTACATTGTGATGAATCGAACACCCATGGAATTCTGGTGTTGATCATGTTTTGCTCTAGGGAGAGGTTTAGTCAACGGATTTGCTACATTCAGGTCCGTATGTACTTTACAAATATCTATGTCTCCATCTTGAACATTTTCACGAATGGAGTTAAAGCGACGCTTGATGTGCCTTGTCTTGTGAAACCTGGGCTCCTTGGCAAGAGCAATAGCTCCAGTGTTGTCACAGAAGAGCTTGATCGGCCCCGACGCATTGGGTATGACTCCTAGGTCGGTGATGAACTCCTTCACCCAAATTGCTTCATGTGCTGCCTTCGAGGCTGCCATGTACTCCGCTTCACATGTAGATCCCGCCACGATGCTCTGCTTGCAACTGCACCAGCTTACTGCTCCACCATTCAAAATATACATGTATCCGGTTTGTGACTTAGAGTCATCCAGATCTGTGTCGAAGCTAGCGTCGACGTAACCCTTTACGACGAGCTCTTCGTCACCTCCATAAACGAGAAACATTTCCTTAGTCCTTTCCAGGTACTTCAGGATATTCTTGACCGCTGTCCAGTGTTCCTTGCCGGGATTACTTTGGTACCTTCCTACCAAACTCACGGCAAGGTTTACATCAGGTCTGGTACACATCATGGCATACATAATAGAACCTATGGCTGAGGCATAGGGGATGACACTCATCTCTTCTATATCTTCTGCCGTGGTCGGACATTGAGCTGAGCTCAATTTCACACCTTGCAACACAGGCAAGAACCCCTTCTTAGAGTGATCCATATTGAACTTCTTTAATATCTTATCAAGGTATGTGCTTTGTGGAAGACCTATGAGGCGTCTTGATCTATCTCTGTAGATCTTGATGCCTAATATATAAGCAGCTTCTCCAAGGTCCTTCATTGAAAAACTCTTATTCAAGTAGGCCTTTATGCTGTCCAAGAGTTCTATATCATTTCCCATCAAAAGTATGTCATCTACATATAATATGAGAAATGCTACAGAGCTCCCACTCACTTTCTTGTAAACGCAGGCTTCTCCATAAGTCTGTGTAAACCCAAATGCTTTGATCATCTCATCAAAGCGAATGTTCCAACTCCGAGATGCTTGCACCAGCCCATAAATCGAGCGTTGGAGCTTGCACACCTTGTTAGCATTCTTAGGATCGACAAAACCTTCCGGCTGCATCATATACAATTCTTCCTTAAGGAAACCATTAAGGAATGCCGTTTTGACGTCCATTTGCCATATCTCATAATCATAGAATGCGACAATTGCTAACATGATTCGGACGGACTTTAGCTTCGCTACCGGTGAGAAAGTCTCATCGTAGTCAACCCCTTGAACTTGTCGATAACCCTTAGCGACAAGCCGAGCTTTATAGATGGTCACATTTCCATCCGCGTCTGTCTTCTTCTTCTTAAAAATCCATTTATTTTCTATGGCTCGCCGCTCTACGGGCAAGTCAGTCAAAGTCCATACTTCGTTTTCATACATGGATCCTATCTCGGATTTCATGGCTTCCAGCCATTTGTCGGAATCCGGGCCCACCATCACTTCTTCATAGTTCGAAGGTTCACCGTTGTCTAACAACATGATTTCCAAGACAGGGTTGCCGTACCACTCTGGTGCGGAACGTGTCCTTGTGGACCTTCGAATTTCAGTAGGAGCTTGATCAGAAGTATCTTGATCATCATCATTAACTTCCTCTCTAGTCGGTGCAGGCACCTCAGGAACATTTTCTTGAGTCGCGCCATTTTCCGGTTCAAGAGGTAATACTTCATCAAGTTCCACTTTCCTCCCACTTACTTCTTTTGAGAGAAACTCTTTCTCTAGAAAGGACCCATTCTTGGCAACAAAGATCTTGCCTTCGGATCTGAGGTAGAAGGTATACCCAATAGTTTCTTTAGGGTATCCTATGAAGACGCATTTTTCCGACTTGGGTTCGAGCTTTTCAGGTTGAAGTTTCTTGACATAAGCATCGCATCCCCAAACTTTTAGAAACGACAGCTTAGGTTTCTTCCCAAACCATAATTCATACGGTGTCGTCTCAACGGATTTCGACGGAGCCCTATTTAAAGTGAATGCGGCAGTCTCTAAAGCATACCCCCAAAAAGATAGCGGTAAATCGGTAAGAGACATCATAGATCGCACCATATCTAATAGAGTGCGATTACGAGTTCGGACACACCATTACGCTGAGGTGTTCCAGGCGGCGTGAGCTGTGAAACTATTCCACATTTTCTTAAGTGTGTGCCAAACTCATGACTCAAGTATTCTCCTCCACGATCTGATCGCAGGAACTTGATTTTCCTGTCACGTTGATTCTCAACCTCACTCTGAAATTCCTTGAACCTTTCAAAGGCCTCAGACTTGTGTTTCATTAAGTAGACATGCCCATATCTACTCAAGTCATCAGTGAGGGTGAGAACATAACGATAGCCACCGCGAGCCTCAACACTCATTGGACCGCACACATCAGTATGTATGATTTCCAATAAGTTGGTTGCTCGCTCCATTGTTCCTGAGAACGGAGTCTTGGTCATTTTACCCATGAGGCATGGTTCGCACGTGTCAAATGATTCATAATCAAGAGACTCTAAAAGTCCATCAGCATGGAGCTTCTTCATGCGTTTGACACCTATGTGACCAAGGCGGCAGTGCCACAAGTATGTGGGACTATCATTATCAATCTTACATCTTTTGGTACTCACACTATGAACATGTGTAGCATTACGCTCGAGATTCATTAAGAATAAACCATTCACCATTGGAGCATGACCATAAAACATATCTCTCATATAAATAGAACAACCATTATTCTCGGATTTAAATGAGTAGCCATCTCGAATTAAACGAGATCCTGATACAATGTTCATGCTCAAAGCTGGCACTAAATAACAATTATTAAGGTTTAAAACTAATCCCGAAGGTAAATGTAGAGGTAGCGTGCCGACGGCGATCACATTGACCTTGGAACCATTCCCGACGCGCATCGTCACCTCGTCCTTCGCCAGTCTCCGCTTATTCCGCAGCTCCTGCTTTGAGTTACAAATGTGAGCAACTGCACCGGTATCAAATACCCAGGAGCTACTACGAGTACTGGTAAGGTACACATCAATTACATGTATATCACATATACCTTTCGTTTTGCCGGCCTTCTTGTTTGCTAAGTATTTGGGGCAGTTCCGCTTCCAGTGACCACTTTCCTTGCAATAAAAGCACCCAGTCTCGGGCTTGGGTCCATTCTTTGGCTTCTTCCCGGCAGCTTGCTTGCCGGGCGCGGCAACTCCCTTGCCGTCCTTCTTGAAGGTTTTCTTACCCTTGCCTTTCTTGAACTTAGTGGTTTTATTCACCATCAACACTTGATGTTCCTTTTTGACTTCTACCTCTGCTGATTTCAGCATTGCAAATACTTCAGGAATGGTCTTTTCCATCCCCTGCATATTGAAGTTCATCACAAAGCTCTTGTAGCTCGGTGGAAGCGACTGAAGGATTCTGTCAATGACCGCGTCATCCGGGAGATTAACTCCCAGCTGAGTCAAGCGGTTATGTAACCCAGACATTGTGAGTATGTGCTCACTGACAGAACTGTTTTCCTCCATCTTACAGCTGAAGAACTTGTCGGAGACTTGATATCTCTTGACCCGGGCATGAGCTTGGAAAACCATTTTCAGCTCTTCGAACATCTCATATGCTCCGTGTCTCTCAAAACGCTTTTGGAGCCCCGGCTCTAAGCTGTAAAGCATGCCGCACTGAACGAGGGAGTAGTCATCGGTACGTGCCTGCCAAGCGTTCATAACGTCTTGTTCTGCAGGGAGAACAGGTGCGTCACCTAGCGGTGCTTGTAGGACATAATCTTTCTTGGCAGCTATGAGGATGATCCTCAGGTTCCGGACCCAGTCCGTGTAGTTGCTGCCATCGTCTTTCAGCTTGGTTTTCTCTAGGAACGCGTTGAAGTTGAGGACTACGTTGGCCATTTGATCTACAAGACATATTGTAAAGATTTTAGACTAAGTTCATGATAATTAAGTTCATCTAATCAAATTATTCAATGAACTCCCACTTAGATAGACATCCCTCCAGTCATCTAAGTATAACATGATCCGAGTTAACTAGGCCGTGTCCGATCATCACGTGAGACGGACTAGTCAACGTCGGTGAACATCTTCATGTTGATCATGCTCGACCTTTCAGTCTTCTGTGTTCCGAGGCCATGTCTGTACATGCTAGGCTCGTCAAGTCAACCTAAGTGTTTTGCATGTGTAAATCTGTCTTACACCCGTTGTATGTGAACGTTAGAATCTATCACACCCGATCATCACGTGGTGCTTTGAAACAACGAACTGTCGCAACGGTGCACAGTTAGGGGGAACACTTTCTTGAAATTATTATGAGGGATCATCTTATTTACTACCGTCGTTCTAAGCAAACAAGATGAAAAACATGATAAACATCACATGCAATCAAATAATAATAGTGACATGATATGGCCAATATCTCATAGCTCCTTTGATCTCCATCTTGGGGCTCCATGATCATCTTGTCACCGGCATGACACCATGATCTCCATCATCATGATCTCCATCATTGTGTCTCCATGAAGTTGCTCGCCAACTATTACTTCTACTACTATGGCTAACGCATTTAGCAATAAAGTAAAGTAATTTACATGGCGTTTCTCAATGACACGCAGGTCATACAAAAAATAAAGACAACTCCTATGGCTCCTGCCGGTTGTCATACTCATCGACATGCAAGTCGTGATTCCTATTACAATAGCATGAACATCTCATACATCACATATAGATCATTCATCATGCATCACAACTTTGGCCATATCATATCACAAAGCACTTGCTGCAAAAACAAGTTAGACGTCCTCTAATTGTTGTTGCAAGTTTTACGTGGCTGAAGTAGGGTTCTAGCAAGAACGTTTTCTTACCTACGTGAAAGCCACAATGTGATTTGTCAACTTCTATTTACCCTTCATAAGGACCCTTTTCATCGAATCCGCTCCAACTAAAGTGGGAGAGATAGACACCCGCCAGCCACCTTATGCAACTTGTGCATGTTAGTCGGTGGAACCGGTCTCACGTAAGCGTACATGTAAGGTTGGTCCGGGCCGCTTCATCCCACAATACCGTTGAAGCAAGATAAGACTAGTAGCGGCAAGAAAGTTGACAACATCAACGCCCACAACAAATTGTGTTCTACTCGTGCAAGAGAACTACGCATAGACCTAGCTCATGATGCCACTGTAGGGGAACGTTGCAGAAAACAAAAATTTTCCTATGGTTTCACCAAGATCCATCTAGGAGTTCATCTAGCAACGAGTGATTGGATTGCATCTACATACCTTTGTAGATCACGCGCGGAAGCGTTCAAAGAACGGGGATGAGGAAGGCGTACTCGACGTGATCCAAACCACCGGAGATCCTAGCGCCGAACGGACGGCACCTCCGCGTTTAACACACGTACGGTCAGCGTAACGTCTCCTTCTTCTTGATCCAGCAAGGGGGAAGGAGAGGTTGAGGAAGATGGCTCCAGCAGCAGCACGACGGCGTGGTGGTGGTGGAGCTGCAGTACTCCGGCAGGGCTTCGCCAAGCACTATGGAGGAGGAGGATGTGTTGGAGAGGGAGAGGGAGGCACCAAAGATGTGTTATGAGAGGCCCTCCTTCCCCACTATATATAGGGAGTCCAAGGGGGGGGGGGGCGCCGGCCCTAGGAGATCCAATCTCCTAGGGGGGTGCGGCCAAGGGAGGAATCCCTTCCCCCCAAGGCACCTAGGGGGTGCCTTCCCCCTTTGGGACTCTTCCCTTCTTGAACCCTAGGCGCATGGGCCTCTTGGGGCTGGTGCCCTTGGCCCATGTAGGCCAAGGCGCACCCCCTACAGCCCATGTGGCCCCTCGGGGCAGGTGGCCCCACCCGGTGGACCCCCGGGACCCTTCCGGTGGTCCCGGTACAATACCGGTGACCCCGAAACTTGTCCCGATGGCCGAAATAGCACTTCCTATATATAATTCTTTACCTCCGGACCATTCCGGAACTCCTCGTGACGTCCGGGATCTCATCCAGGACTCCGAACAACATTTGGGTTACTGCATATACATATCCCTACAACCCTAGCGTCACCGAACCTTAAGTGTGTAGACCCTACGGGTTCGGGAGACATGTAGACATGACCGAGATTGCTCTCCGGCCAATAACCAACAGCGGGATCTGGATACCCATGTTGGCTCCCACATGCTCCTCGATGATCTCATCGGATGAACCATGATGTCGAGGATTCAAGCAACCCCGTATACAATTCCCTTTGTCAATCGGTATGCTACTTGCCCGAGATTCGATCGTCGGTATCCCAATACCTCGTTCAACCTCGTTACCGGCAAGTCACTTTACTCGTACCGTAATGCATGATCCCGTGACCAGACACTTGGTCACTTTGAGCTCATTATGATGATGCATTACCGAGTGGGCCCAGTGATACCTCTCCGTCATACGGAGTGACAAATCCCAGTCTTGATCCGTGTCAACCCAACAGACACTTTCGGAGATACCCATAGTATACCTTTATAGTCACCCAGTTACGTTGTGACGTTTGGTACACCCAAAGCACTCCTACGGTATCTGGGAGTTACATGATCTCATGGTCTAAGGAAAGGACACTTGACATTGGAAAACTCTAGCAAACGAACTATACGATCTTGTGCTATGTTTAGGATTGGGTCTTGTCCATCACATCATTCTCCTAATGATGTGATCTCGTTATCAATGACATCCAATGTCCATAGTCAGGAAACCATGACTATCTGTTGATCAACGAGCTAGTCAACTAGAGGCTTACTAGGGACATGTTGGTGCCTATTATTCACACATGTATTACGATTTCCGGATAACACAATTATAGCATGAATAAAGACAATTATCATGAACAAGGAAATACAATAATAATGCTTTTATTATTGCCTCTAGGGCATATTTCCAACAGTAAGTAGATGCTCCTAACCTAAATAAAACAGGGCCAATAGCTCTAGTTTTGTTTTTTCAAGAATTAACAAAACTCTAGACATTTTTCAATTGCCCCCAAACTTGGTGGACAACCCCATAATATTACAAAGTAATTTTATGACAAGTCTCCCAGTTAACAAAGTTCATTTAGACTTAAAATATAATGCAATATAGGATTAAAGAAAATAATAAATATATTGCAAAACAAAAAAAACTAAACTAACCTAACCTATTGGACTCTTGGCCCATCTAACAAAGAACTAGGCCCAGCTCGGCGCCCCTCCTTTAACCTAGTCCTTACCCAACACCCGATCGAGCCCCTCGATCTCTCACCATCTCCCTCGCGCCGCCACACGCCCAGAGGCGAGGTACCTCACGCCCGAAAGCCCCCTCATAGTCTCTCCTCTCCCCCGCTTGCCCGCGCTCCCAACGCCTGCCGTCATCGTCACGGCCACCGGCCTCCTCGACGCCTGAAAATATCCCCAAGAGTTGCGCCATGGACGTCTTCTTCGACAAGGGCCACTGGTCCGTGCTGAGATCCACCATATGCTCGGCATCGCCGGTCTTCTTCGTCCACGGCCGCCGCAGCCATCGTCGTTGATCTCCATCATCGCCGCCGCCTAGACTCGCCTAGTTCGTCCACGGCCTCCCCGGGGTGAGCCTCCACCGCCCCCTTTCTCATTAATCTTCCCGACGCGGTGCCGGAGCTCCCCGACACCCACGACCACCACAACCAGAACCTCCTCCGCGCCCGCGTGCTTGACGCCGTGCCCGTTCGACCCTGACCGCACCCGCGCCATGAAGCCCTCGCCCCGCGACGTGCATCACCGCCTGCACGCGCGCACGCGCACTGCCCTGACGCTCGTTTGCTCCCGCGCACCCCGTCTGTCGTGGCCGGCATGTCCCCGGCCGCCTCCGCTCACGACCGCCGTGCCCCTGCTACTTCCCCGGCTTGCTCGCCCCGCTCCCGTGCTACTTCTCCACTGCCTCGCTACCCCCCGTAGCACCTAGCTGCTGCTGCTGCCACTGTTGGTGCCTGCGGCCGCCGCTGCAACTTCTGCCTCGCGCCCGCCGCTCGTCGCGTTCGCGCGCGCCCGACCCCCTGCTTCCCCCATGCTGCGTCCCTTCCCCGCTACGGCCTAACCGCCGCCGCCTCCTACACCTGCCGCTCGCCGGTCTGCTTCCCCGTCGGATCACTGCCGCTGCTGCTGGCCGACAGCCCGTGCGAGGCCTCTGCGCCCGCCGGCGCTTGTTGTGGCCACATCCAGCTCAGCCTCCCTGGCCAGTGGGGTCGGCTGGCTTAATTGGGGGGGGGGGGGGCTAAATCCCCCTAATACCACTGCCCAGTGGGCCCCCACGTCCCTGTTTTATTAAAAAAGAGTTAAAAATAAATAAATGATCAATTAGTTAAATAATTAATTAACTTAATTAATCTAGTTTAATTAAACCAAATTAACCTGCTAATAAAACTAACCACTGTTAATTAGTTAACAGCCTATGACATGCGGGACCCACCCATCAGTTGACTCGTCAACGGTCAACTTTGACCGCTGACGTCCTAAATGTCTTTTTAACTTATTCTGTTAATAAAAAATGAATTAAAACTTTAAAAATTAATATTAAATAATACGTAACTCGAATGAAAATACTTTGTACATGAAAGTTGCTCAGAACGATGAGACGAATCCGAATACACAGGCCGTTCGTCCGCCACACATCCCTAGCATAGCAAACATGCAACTTTCCCCCTTCGGTTCGTCTGTCCGGAAACGCGAAACACCGGGGATATTTCCCCGGTTGGTTCCCCCCTTCACCGGTATCACCTCGTACTGCATTAGGGCACACCTAGCACCGTTACTTGTCATGTCATGCATCGATATGCATCTGTTTGCATTGTATTCATTGTTTCTTCCGCCTCTTCTCTCCAGTAGACTACAAGACTGACGCCACTGTTGGCGCCCCGATCAACTACGTTGTTGACGACCCCTACATGCCAGAGCAACCAGGCAAGCCCCCCCTCTTGATCACCAGATATCGCCTATTCTTCTCTCCACTGCTTGCATTAGAGTAGTGTAGCATGTTACTGCTTTTCGTTAATCCTATTCTGTTGCATAGCCTGTCATTGTTGCTACAGTTGTTGATACCTTACCTGCATCTAGTATAGGATGCTAGTTTATCATCACTGGCCCTACATTCTTGTCCGTCTGCCGTGCTATACTATCGGGCCGTGATCACGGGTATATACTTGTATACATATACATGATACATGTGATGACTAAAGACGGGTCGGCTCGTAGAGTACCCGTGAGTGATTCACAGATTGGGGGCTGAAAGGACCTTTGTCCCGACGGCCCTCTAGGTGGATCTTTGTGGCGGAGCGACATGGCAGGTTGGGACCACCCAGGAGAGAGGTGGGCCTGGCCCTGGTCGGCGTTCGCGGTCACTTCAAGATAACACGCATAATGAGATCTTGGTATTTGATCTGAGTCTAGCCACTGGCCTATACGCACTAACCAGCTACGCTGGAACAGTTATGGGCACTCGATGTCGTGGTATCAGCCGAAGCCTTCGTGACGTCAGCGACTGAGCGGCGCGCGCCGGGTTGGACCGCGTAGCGCAACTTCCTTGGAAATGGAGGTTGCTAGGTCTGCTCACCGGCCGCCCTCGCAACGTGTAGGTGTGCAATAGGTGATGGGCCCAGAACCCTGCGCGCATAGGATTTAGACCGGCGTGCTGACCTCTCTGTTGTGCCTAGGCAGGGCTGCGACGTGTTGACCTTTCGAGGCCGGGCATGACCCAGGAAAGTGTGTCCGGCCAAAGGGGATCGAGCGTGTTGGGAAATGTGGTGCACCCCTGCAGGGAAGTTTATCTATTCGAATAGCCATGTCCCTTGGTAAATGGACGACCCGGGGTTGTACCTCAACCTTATGACAACTAGAACCGGATACTTAATAAAATACACCCTTCCAAGTGCCAGATACAACCCGGTGATCGCTCTCTCACAGGGCGACGAGGGGAGGATCGCCGGGTAGGATTATGCTATGCGATGATACTTGGTTAACTTACCATCTACTCTCTTCTAATGCTTCAAGATGGAGGCTGCCAGAAGCGTAGTCTTCGATAGAACTAGCCATCCCCCTCTTATTCCGGCATTCTGCAGTTCAGTCCACATAGACTACCCCTTTCATTGATACCAATGCATATGTAGTGTAGCTCCCTGCTTGCGAGTACTTTGGATGAGTACTCACGGTTGCTTTGCTCCCCCTTTTCCCCTTTCTATACCCGGTTGTTGCGACCAGACGTTGGAGCCCAGGAGCCAGACGCCACCGTCGACCACGACTCCTACTACACTGGAGGTGACTACTACTACTACGTGCAGTCCGCTGACGACGACCATGAGTAGTTTAGGAGTATCCCAGGCAGGAGGCATGCGCCTCTTTCGTTCTGTATCCCAGTTCGTGCTAGCCTTCTTAAGGCAAACTTGTTTAACCTTATGTCTGTACTCAGATATTGTTCCTTCCGCTGACTCGTCTATGATCGAGCTCTTGTATTCGAGCCCTCGAGGCCCTTGGCTTGTAATATGATGCTTGTATGACTTATTTTATTTGTAGATTTGTGTTGTGATATCTTCCCGTGAGTCCCTGATCTTGATCATACACATTTGCGTGTATGATTAGTGTACGGTCAAATCGAGGACGTCACACACGCGCGGGGCGTCGCGGTGGGGGGGGCGTGACCAGGGGTTGTGGCGAGCAAGCGCGGGGCGCGTGACGTAGCCGGCAGCGATGGGCGGCGCTCGGTCGGGGCGGCCTCGGCCACCAGTGGCGGACGCCGACGGGGGAAGGCGTGGGGTGGCAGCGAGCGGGCAGGACTGGCGTGCGGGGGCTGCACGCGCGCACTCATGGGTGCGTAGGGGGGAGCAGCCTGGGGCGGTCGGAGGGAGCGGCCGGACAAGGCGAGGTGCATCCATGGGCCGGGAGGACTTGGGCGGAGGCTATGTCGATGGAAACTAGGGGGAAAGGCGGGGGATCCGCGCTGGTCACCGAGAGGAGGTCGGTGGTGAGCTCGCACGGGGCCGGGGTGGACGAGGTGATGCGAATCGACGGCGGCTCTCCGCGGACGGTGCCGAGGGGAACAGACGATGGTGACGCGATGCGGCAGCTTGGCGATGAGCCCTTTTGATTGGGATGATCAGCGCGATGAGGTGGTCCTCCTGGGCATCTACCGATGGTACGAGGTGGCCGGTGACCGAGTTAATGGGGAGGCGGCGGCGATGACTGCGTCGGGTGTCCAAGAAATTGAAGGGGGCAAGGAAGTGTGAGGGAAAATGAGGGTTAGGACAGGTCCAGGGGGTCGCGGACAGGTTTTGTAGTCATCCAGGAACAATGTAGTGCCGCCGTGGCAGCATCCGCGCGGTCGCGCGCGAGGGCACGCGCCCTGGACAGCCAGTACATGAGATGGAACAAGACACGGCTATTGGGCTGGGTCGGCGCTGTAGAAATGGGCTATAGTGCACTGTAGCTAGGTTTTACTTTTTTTTTACTTTCTGTTTTGTTGTTGTTGTTTTTAAATTAGAGTTACTGTTTTCTATTTATTTTAGCTAGAAATGAACTTTGTTAAAAGTGCCACTTAGCACATAATTACTAGGCAATATTTTAACGCATCACATAAAGTTACAATTTATCTTGACATGGTTAGATATTCATATGAATTGAAACGATTAATTTAATTGTTGCTAACTCTATTTTAAAATGGTTAGGGGCATTTTTTTAATTCAAAATATGTTGGATAATCCATAAAAAATGTTAGGGAATATTTTCAACCCAGCCTACATTTTTATTTTACTATTTGAAAATATGAAATTTTGACTTGTCTTTGAATTTGAATTTGAATCAGTTTCGAATCAACGCGAGTTTATCAACAGTAACCGAGGTGGCGTGGCATCATTAGCAGAGGTTCACTGTAGCTTAATTATCCGAGCGTCACAATTCTCCTCCACTACAAGTAATCTCGTCACGAGATTTAAGAGGGGGAGTGACGGGGGATGTTCTGGATACGAAATTCTAACGAGTATTTTCGGTCTTGGTTGTTCTTCTCAAGAGGTCGATCCATAGCATTGATGTCTTCATTCTTATCCATCAATGCATCATGTTGAAGTTGTCGTCCTTCCTTCGAAAATTATGTCGTACTTACAAATAGGTAAGGGACTGCTCTACAACGATAGAATGGTATAAGGGGAAATCATATGGGGGTTATCCCAGGAATGAACACATGAGTATCTATCGAGTTGAACGAATGAAACATATCGAGAGCCAAGTAAGAAGGTACCATAAGAAGTTTCAAGCGGATAGACAATCGTTCGTTGCCTGAAACATAGTGTGAAAGGGGTTCAAGGCAACGGGAATAAGTATTATGTTTAATACCAGAATTGATGATCACACGGAAGGTGGCTCGTGAATTACATACGAAGCCAAGCGTGAGGAATAACATTGGAAATAGGGGTGTATAGGAGAGTCAGGTTTCGATCCTGTGGAACTGTGGGTTATGGGCCCACCATGTGGGTTAAAAGTAGGAGCGGTGACATCTTGCATGGTCATGATAGCAATGGCATGTCAGAGGGTAGCCTGTCGATTATGTAGGCAACAACATCGGTACCAAGGGCGAGGGACGAAGAGAACCATTTTCCTGCTCGTTGAATGAGGCGGGCCAATAGACAAAGTTCTTGTCCATCGGTGGCTACCGGAATGTCATCAACAATAGTAACAGGGTCTTGCTAACAGAATTGTACACCGAGGTTGTCGGTGTCAAAACCGGCGGATCTCGGGTAGGGGGTCCCGAACTGTGCGTCTAGGCCGGATGGTAACAGGAGACAGGGGACACTTTGTTTTACCCAGGTTCGGGCCCTCTCGATGGAGGTAATACCCTACTCCTGCTTGATTAATATTGATGATATGGGTAGTACAAGAGTAGATCTACCACGAGATCAAGGAGGTTAAACCCTAGAAGCTAGCTTATGGTATGATTGTTGTGTATGGAGTTGGTTGCCTACGGACTACAACCCTCCGGTTTATATAGACACCGGATAGGGTTAGGGTTACACAGAGTCGGTTACAATGGTAGGAGATCTTGAATATCCGCATCGCCAAGCTTGCCTTCCACACCAAGGAAAGTCCCATCCGGACACGGGACGAAGTCTTCAATCTTGTATCTTCATAGTCCAAGAGTCCGGCTGAAGGTATAGTCCGGCTACCCGAACACCCCCTAATCCAGGACTCCCTCAGTAGCCCCTGAACCAGGCTTCAATGACGATGAGTCCGGCGCGCAGATTGTTCGGCATTGCAAGGCGGGTTCCTCTCCAAATCTTGTGTACCTGTAGGAATAATGTCCGATTTTTGTAGTGATCCTCGGCTTCCACGCCCAATAATGGCCGTCTTCCACGTGTTCAAACGAATGCGGAAAGCCGGGGTGTTCTTACATCCACACCCCTAGCCGTATAAACGAGCCGCCTATTTAACGGGATGGGGATTTAGGTCCAAACCACATCTTCTCCTCTCCGCGAGTTATCATCGGAGCGCTTCCAGCAAAGGTCCATTCCAACATGGCCAGCCGTCGCAGCTCCTCCCCTCGCCCCTCCGGTCGCAAACCCGGGGATTGGGAGAGTTGCACCGTCCCGCATAGCAAGTTAGCGTCACTTCAGGCCAAGGGATTTCTCCCTCAGGCGTACATGGTCCCGGTCCGAGCCAGTCTCGCCACCTATAATGGCGGAAAACAAGCGGAGAGCACCCCCAATCCTTCTAAAGGAGAGCGGGTGTGCCTCGTTCCCTATCTAATGAGGGGACTGGGATTTCCAATTCACCCATTTCTCCGCGGGCTTCTGGAGTTCTACGGCCTCCAGCTGCACAATCTCACGCCCGCCTATGTATTACACATCGCAGGTTTCGTCGCACTTTGCGATTTTTAGGTGTTGAGGCTCATTTCACGCTGTGGAAGAGGTTATTCTGCCTGGTGCCCCGTTCTGAAAAGGGGTCTATATATCAAGTGGGCGGAGCCGAAGTATGGCGCATCACCGGGACCGGATACCTATCCGGAACCTCAAAGAAGGCGTCCGAGGACTGGCCTTCGGAATGGTTTTACATAGATGACGTCCCGCTACCGGACCCTATCCGGGTCAGTCTCCCTGAATTCGACAGTGCTCCATTGAAGAAACGCTTAAGCTGGCGTCCGCGGAGCTCTCAGAGAGAAAGTGACAGAGACGTCCTTTCCCTGATGGGCCGGATAAGACTGTTGGCTCATTCCGG
The DNA here is from genome assembly GCF_056163025.1 of Triticum urartu. NCBI lineage: Eukaryota > Viridiplantae > Streptophyta > Magnoliopsida > Poales > Poaceae > Triticum > Triticum urartu. Next base: position 440,382,266 of record NC_141874.1, on the reverse strand, counting down.
ACTAACCATGATTGGAGTCATGGCCGCATGCATTATGCGGGGGGTGCACCCGCTTCAATATAGAGGCCACCCCATGTGGGATTTCAACGGGGAGGATGACGCCACATGCTACGGTCGTAAGGGGCCGGACTCAGCCGCCGCCTTAGTAAAGATCTTATCCTCTTTGTATAAGGGAGAAAAGGAGGAATTCCTCCGCGTCAATCCGCAGGCCGGATTTACGATGTACGATCCTCCAAGTTGGGTAAGCGAATAATTGCGCTTGCCCGTTTGCTCTATACTCCCACGGTTAGATATGTAGTCTAACGACTTCAGTGCAGGAACTGCGACAGGAGGTAAAGGATATAATCAGCCGCCCTCCACAGCCCGAGGAACCAGAACGGTCCCTCGATCCGGACTCCGAAGAGGATCCGGACATATCGGTGGAGCTTATCGATGGGGTGTTCCATCAGCTAAGCAAGGACAATACTTTGGTAGCCATCACGGCTGATTACCCAGGGTTAATCCCGGCCTCCCAGGTGACAGAAGCCGGAGTCTCATTCCTTCGGGAGAGATTGTACCCTCGCGTATTCCGGCGTTTCTGACGACAACCGTGTTTTGCAGGGGAGTTTTCCGAGGCAGGAGGCCGAACCTGCGGCGGCTAGCCAACAAGGGGCCGCAGGGCCCCGTGGGGGCAAAAAGGAATGAAGTTCGGACTGAGATGCCGGCGCAAAGGTATAGCGCACCCTCTGTTTCCCTGGTGTTATTCTGTCAGGGCATATTAACATTCGTGCTATCTTCAGAACGAAGAGACCTCGCCGGACTATATCCGGAGAGGTTGCCAATCGTGCCTCCACCAGCCAGGCTCCAACGTCTGGCCAGGAAGCGGAGGCGAGCACAAGGGGCGCACCGGACGCTCCTCCGACGGAGGATGCGGACAGGCTGTCTGCCACAAATTCTGAAGTGGAGAGTGCCATGAACCACAGGCGTCGCCGAACAGTTCTACGCGACGCTTATTTCTCCCAAGAGGCTTTAGATGCCTTTAATTCGGGAGACACGTACCTCCGTGCCGCTCAAAATGGTTTAGCCAGAGCCACGGAGCAGTATGTAAAAGACATACGGGTAAGAAAATTTTGGTCAAATATATATATACCAGTAGCCCCCGAGACTTGAAACAGTTAGAGCAACTGATTTAAGGATCATATAATATGTAGGTTCTTACAGAGAAGAATACTGTACTGTCCCAGGAGCTGGGAAAGTGCAAGGCCCAACTAGAGGCCGCACTAGCCGCAGTAGGGGAGCCCAAAGAGACCCCCTCAGGTAAGATACACTTCGAAAGATTAGTATTGTGCGGTGTGGGTGCAAATCTGACAAATCATGTTGCAGATGGCGCCGGACTCGATCCGGAAAGGCAACAACTCTTACGCCGGTTAAAGGCCGGTGAGAGTACATTGACAAAGGTGAGGCGAGAGAAGAATGATCTTCAGGATGCCAACACCAGGCTGGACGTCGAACTTAAAGATGTTCGTGGCCAGTTGTCGGACTCCACGAAGGAGAATCAGCGGCTTCGACGCGGCATTTTTAGTAAGTGCTTGAACGAACTTTGAAAAAAGAGTTCGGCGAGGAAGTCGACTAACAGAGTAATGTCTGTAGGTATGCTCACAGGTCGTCCTGCAGAGGAGATGCCTGGTTCTACGGGTGACCTTCTTCCCGAACTCATGCAACTGCACGAGCGAATTCGGCAGGCAATGCGAGGCGTTGCCCAAGCCTTATGGCCTGCCCACTCCATGCCCGAGGGCCTTGGAGAGCTTGTGGAGAAGCTGAAGGGAGCTCGGCGGCGCTTCCGGTTGTGGAAGATATCGGCCTGCCGACAAGGCGCTAGGGAGGCCTGGGCCATGGTGAAGACCCGTTTTACGAAGTCTGACCCAAACCACATGGCCGAGGTTGGACCAGTGGGGCCTGACAGGAAGGAGATCCCTGTAAGCTTAGTATACGGCCAAGTAGAGTTAGCCGCGAAGTATTCCCAGCAGGACTGTAAATTAGACAGCCTGTTAGATGGTATAGAAGAGGAATACAATCAGTCAGAGTGACTATGTAATTGTGAATTGACATGTGTAATGCCTTCTAGCCGGATTGTAGATCATTTGTCGTTGCCAACCTATTCGCTTCAACCTCGGGACCTGACGGTCCGGAGTGTGTCCGAATACCATAGCGGTTATATAAGAACCGTGGTATGCGTGGAGACCAGGCGTAGGGGTCATTAGTGCTTTATCAGACAAGTGCCCAACTAGTTATGTTATATTACATGGTTAGTAAGAAACATCTTCCAGAGAGAATAGTTCCGTTAGGGGTTCCTTTCACTGGGAGGCATGCCCTAAAGTGCATGTCTGGACTGCGTAAAAAGACGCAGAAAAAAAGCATCTGGGGGCGCATAAAAATGAGTAAAAAGATCATCTTTTATCTCACCGACCGAATATTCCCTTAAGAACGCTAGCTTTCGGCTTCACCCAGTCTGAGGTACACATCCGGCTGACCCAACAGTAACAATCGCAGAGGTGCTCCCTTTACCGCCTAGCCGAACAATCGGGAACGTAGGGGTAAGCACAGGAGCCACGCAACCCAGCTTGGCCAAAACTTAAGTCATATCGATGCATATAATGGTGAAGAAAAAGGTACATGCAGAAGTTTGACGCATGTGTTGGGCGTGAAGCCCGTATAAATAAGCTTTTGTTAAAGAAGCCCCCAGGTTTAATGAGCGTGATTGGCGCGTCACTAGATGAGCCTTTAAGGGCTATAAAAGAAAAGAGGGGAAGGAGAGAAATGTAAGACAGAAAAATGCAAAAAATGGACAGAGGAAGGAGACGAACATAGAGTCCGGTGCTAGGCATAGAATCTTCGAAGACGGGTGGCGTTCCATGGGTTCGGCTCGAGTCGGTTATCCAACGCATCTCGCAGGCGGTATGCCCCGCCAGTCAGGACTTGGTCGATTATGAATGGACCTTCCCACTTGGGCTTGAGTTTGTCCTTTTTCTTATCCGGCAGGCGTAGAACTAGTTCGCCAACATTGTAATTTTTGGCCCGTACTTCTCTTCTTTGATATCTTCGGGCCTGCTGTTGATAAAATGCGGAACGGGCTTTTGCCATGTCACGCTCCTCCTCCAGGGCGTCCAAGTTGTCCTGCCGATCGAGCTCGGCTTCTCTTTCTTCGTACATGCGCACTCTTGGTGAGTCATGAATTATGTCGCAGGGCAGAACTGCCTCTGTGCCGTACACCATAAAAAATGGTGTGTATCCGGTGGTGCGATTTGGCGTGGTCCGCAGCCCCCATAGCACGGAGTCGAGCTCCTCTACCCAGTGCGTGTTAGATTCCTTGAGGGACCGCACCAGTCTGGGTTTAATGCCGCTCATGATAAGACCATTTGCACGTTCGACCTGGTCGTTGGTTTGTGGGTGATAGACGGAAGCATAATCGAGCTTGATGCCCATGTTTTTGCACCAGAGTTTTACCTCGTCGGCGGTAAAGTTTGTACCGTTATCGGTTATGATGCTGTGGGGATGCCATAACGGTGTACAACCCCGGATATGAAGTCTATCACAGGTCCGGATTCGGCCGTTTTACAGGCTTGGCTTCTATCCATTTGGTGAATTTATCCACCATGACCAGTAAGTATTTTTTCCTATCGGTCCCACCTTTAAGGGGTCCGACCATGTCAAGCCCCCAGACCGCAAAAGGCCAGGTGATGGGTATAGTTTGGAGTGCGGTGGGTGGCATGTGGCTTTGGTTGGCAAAAAGTTGGCAACCAGCGCATCGTTGGACTAGGTCCTGAGCGTTTTCCCGGGTCGTCGGCCAATAAAAGCCTGTACGGAAAGCCTTGCTAACAAGGGACTGAGCAGCGGCATGGTAACCACTGAGTCCGGCATGAATTTCAGCCAGAAGGTTCCGCCCTTCCTCTTCGGAGATGCACCTTTGAAGGACTCAGGTAGTGCTTTTCTTATAAAGCTCTCCCTCATGGACTCTATAGGCTTTAGATCGCCGCACTATGCAGCGGGCCTCGTTTTGGTCCTCCGGGAGTTCCTGCCTAGTAAGGTAGGCTAGGAATGGTTCTGTCCACGGGGCGATGAACGCCATTATTACGTGGGCTGAAGGTGTAATTTCGTTGGCAGAGCCTCCAATTGTGTCAGATTGTTCGGCGTCGAGTGGTGCGGCTGGGTCCGGGCTATTGTTTGTGGGTTCCCCCTCCCATGCTACGGATGGCTTGAACAATCTTTCCAAAAAGATGTTGGGGGGACTGCATCGCGTTTTGCTCCGATGCGTGCCAGGACGTCCGCTGCTTGATTGTTTTCTCGGGCTATATGGTGATACTCCAGCCCTTCAAACCGAGCTGACATTTTTTTAGGACGGCGTCGCGGTAAGCTGCCATTTTTGGGTCCTTGGCGTCAAAGTCTCCATTTATTTGGGATATCGCGAGGTTTGAATCCCCGCGTACCTCTAGGCGCTGGATACCCATGGATACTGCTATCCGAAGACCATGTAGGAGGGCCTCATATTCGGCTGCATTGTTGGAATCCATGTACATGATCTGGAGCACATATTGGACTGTGTCTCCTGTGGGGGACGTCAGGACGACGCCAGCCCCCAGTCCGGCCAACATTTTGGAGCCGTCGAAATGCATAATCCAGTTTGAATATGTGCCGTACTCTTTAGGGAGCTCGGCCTCCGTCCATTCTGCGACGAAGTCGGCCAACACTTGCGATTTGATAGCTCGCCGTGGCTTATAGGTTATATCGAACGGGAGGAGCTCGATGGCCCATTTTGCAATCCGGCCTGTTGCGTCGCGGTTGTTGATAATATCGTTGAGTGGTACTTCCGAGGCTACTGTTATGGAACACTCTTGGAAGTAGTGTCGTAGCTTCCGGGATGCCATGAATATCGCGTATGCAATCTTTTGATAATGCGGGTACCGTGATTTGCATGGAGTGAGGACAGTGGATACGTAGTAGACCGGCCTTTGAAGGGGGAATTTGTGTCCATCCGTTTCCCGCTCGACAACGAGCACTGCGCTGACAACTTGATGTGTTGCTGCAATGTATAATAACATTGGTTCGCCGGTGTTCGGTGCGGCCCGGACTGGGTTTTTTGCCAATATGGCTTTTATTTCATCGAGTCCGGCCGTGGCGGCCTCCGTCCACTCGAAGTGTTCGGTGCGCCGAAGGAGGCGATAGAGGGGTAGTGCCTTTTCTCCCAAGCGGGAGATGAAGCGGCTTAAAGCCGCCACGCATCCGGTTAATTTTTGTATTTGTTTGAGGTCCTTTGGGACATCCAATTGTGACAGAGCTCGGATCTTGGATGGGTTTGCTTCAATTCCTCTACCGGATACAATGAAGCCCAAGAGCTTTCCGGCTGGAACGCCGAAGACGCATTTTTCTGGGTTGAGCTTGATGTCATATTGTCGGAGGTTATCGAATGTAAACCTCAAGCCGTTTACTAGGGATTTGGCATGCCTTGATTTGACGACCACATCATCCACGTACGCCTCCACTGTTTTGCCGATCTGGTTTGCCAGACATGTCTGGATCATGCGCTGATATGTTGCGCCAGCGTTTTTCAGCCCGAAGGGCATTTTGTTGAAGCAGAATGGGCCGTATGGTGTGATGAATGCTGTTGCAGCTTGGTCTGATTCTGCCATCTTGATTTGATGGTAACCGGAGTATGCGTCGAGGAAACACAACGAATCGTGTCCTGCGGTGGCATCGATAATTTGATCGATACGGGGAAGGGGGAAGGGATCCTTTGGGCAAGCCTTGTTAAGGTCTTTAAAATCGACACACAGGCGCCAGGATTTGTCCTTCTTTGGTACCATCACCAGGTTTGCTAGCCAGTCCGGATGTTTTATTTCTCTAATGAATCCGGCCTCCAATAGCTTGGCTAGCTCCTCTCCCATAGCATGTCTCTTGGGTTCGGAAAAACACCGAAGGGCTTGTTTGACAGGTTTGAATCCTTTCAGGATATTTAAGCTATGTTCGGCCAGCCTGCGTGGGATCCCTGGCATGTCTGAAGGGTGCCAGGCGAAAATGTCCCAGTTCTCTCGTAGGAACTCTCGCAGTGCGGCGTCTACATCAGGGTTTAGTCGTGCCCCGATGGAAGCTGTTTTATTGGGGTCCGTTGGATGGACCTGGAATTTGACTATTTCGTCAGCTGGCTTGAAGGATGTGGATTTGGATCTCTTGTTGAGTATCACATCATCCCTGTTAACCGTGGAGCGCAGCGCAGTCAGTTCCTCGGCCGCTAAGGCTTCGGATAGTGCCTCAAGGGCTAATGCGGCCGTCTTGTTTTCGGCGCGGAGTGCTATGTCCGGATCACTAGCTAGAGTGATAATTCCATTCGGCCCGGGCATCTTAAGCTTCATGTACCCGTAATGGGGTATTGCTTTGAAGATTGTGAATGCTTCCCGCCCTAGTAAAGCGTGATGTCCGCTTTTAAACGGGGCCACCTGAAACGTGACTTCTTCGGATCTGTAATTATCTGGCGTGCCGAACACCACATCTAGTGTGATTTTTCCTGTGCAGCGCGCTTCCCGACTGGGGATTATTCCTCTAAAGGTTGTGCTGCTTCGCTCGATGCGGTTCCAGTCTATTTCCATTTTTTGAAGGGTTTCCTCATAAATGAGGTTCAGTCCGCTGCCTCCATCCATGAGCACCTTGGTGAGGCGAAAGCCGTCCACTATGGGACTGAGGACCAATGCGGCTGGTGCTCGGGCTGTTCGGAATTTAGGTTCATCACTTGCGTTGAAGGTAATAGTAGTGTCGCTCCATGGATTTATTGTTGCAACTTGGTAGACTTCGGCGAGGCTGCGGAGTGTTCTTTTTCGCATATTGTTTGATGCGAAAGTCTCGAAGACTGTGAGAACGGTATTGGTGTCCTCGGGCTGGCTTTCTGCGGCCTCCAGGATTAAGAGGTACTCGCCGATTTTGGCCACCTGCCGGAGTATCCAACATGCTCTAAGGCTGTGAGTTGGTGTGGCGTCCTCTGTACTGTGAATTCTACAGGGTCCATCAAGCCACCTTTCCAGTACGGTTCCATGCCCTGTAGAGGGTTTTGGCTTTTTGGTGTTTATCCCGGGTGTCCTATGATGATGCACCCTCTTAGTTCGGACGGGATTACTATTCAACGCCGGATTGTCTCAAAATTTTATTTCGGTTTCCATCGCACAGTATTTTTGTACTATGGACGCCAAGTCAGCGAAGCGTGTAATATCACGACGGCTTACGGCGTTAAGGATTCCCTCGTCCGTGCAATTACTGCAAAAAATAGAGATTGTGTCTCCCTCGCGGCAATCCTTTATCCTGTTCATAACCAGGAGGAATTTGGCCCAGTAATGATGTACTGTTTCCTCGGGCCTCTGCCTGATTTGGGAGAGATCGCTTATGTCCAGGTGGGCGGGTGTCGTTGAATCTGAAACCATACCCAATCCAAGATTCGGAGGCCGAAGAGTTTCCGAACTCTGAAGTTTGGATTCTTGGATGTTGTCCAACGAATCTAGCCCGTTGCCTGATCCTAAGCTCAGGTCTTGAGTTACATCCTCCTCTCCGCGGGTATCCGGCTTGGAGGGGTCGGGAATTCGGATGTAGCTAGTCCTTAAAATAGATGAAGGGTCGCCGCACTGCGCCTCTACCACGGCAACATGGTGGGTGACTTGGGGAGAGTTAATTTCTCTTAGATCGGGTTTAAGCCCAACCTGGTTGTAATCCGTAGCGACCCCCAGGGCGGCGATGCGATCCAAGAGCTCGTTTACGGAAGAGAGCTCCATTGGATCTAGCTGCTCGGCGAGTTCCGAGCTGACGTGTAGGTTGCTTTTGATGACCCGAGAGGTCACCGTCAGCGCAACAGCCGAACAGGCGGTCATGAGGAAACCACCTCGGAGGGTTTGGCCGACAGCCAAGGCTCCCTTAGCAACGGCGCCGTCTTTAAAGACGGGAGGAGGCATCCTTCCTGATTGTGACGGCACAGAGGAACTCTCAATGAAAGCACCAATGTCGGTGTCAAAACCGGCGGATCTCAGGTAGGGGGTCCCGAACTATGCATCTAGGCTGGATGGTAACAGGAGACAGGGGACACTTTGTTTTACCCAGGTTCGGGCCCTCTCGATGGAGGTAATACCCTACTCCTGCTTGATTAATATTGATGATATGGGTAGTACTAGAGTAGATCTACCACGAGATCAAGGAGGCTAAACCCTAGAAGCTAGCCTATGGTATGATTGTTGTGTATGGAGTTGGTTGCCTACGGACTACAACCCTCCGGTTTATATAGACACCGGATAGGGTTAGGGTTACACAGAGTCGGTTACAATGGTAGGAGATCTTGAATATCCGCATCGCCAAGCTTGCCTTCCACGCCAAGGAAAGTCCCATCCGGACACAGGACGAAGTCTTCAATCTTGTATCTTCATAGTCCAGGAGTCCGGCTGAAGGTATAGTCCGGCTACCCAAACACCCCCTAATCCAGGACTCCCTCAGAGGTGTTTACATAAGTAGGAGAATATTACTTCTTATATCATATAGATCACAAGCAAGGTTAAACAAAACAATGGAAGGGAAAATGTGATTATCAGTTTGAAAAGAACACTGGAAAGTAAAATGTGTTTTAACACACATATTAGGAGTATAACCTTCCCAAGGACAAACAAAGCATTATATCGATGGTATGATAGAAGGTAGAAAACCATTTAGGTACCGGGAGAGGAATTTCATGACATTACCCATACAACGGTGTTTGGATGATTGATAAAGAAAATTTAGCATTCGCTTCAAGTGTTCTCATCGAAGATCGGAGTACCACAGACATGCTTCGAGATAGCATTGACATGGTCTTCAAGCAAAGCTCGGACTTTGGATACACAAGGACCAATTAGGAACAACTTATAGAATAAGTCTTACAATTTCCTCATGGACGAATGGCTAACCTTGCTAAAAGGATACAATTGCAATAGGTCCTCCGGCCAGGTGTGCTAGGCATGATGTCACCTTACTGGGTTATATAAAGACCATTGATATGACTCTTGTAAAATGTTCCAACCATCATATCTAACCGTGTTTTAGATCTGATTGGTGTCAGGATACCTCAGACTCAAGATGCCTGAGAAGAAAAGGTGCAACACAAATTGACGAGAAGACATTGTAAGATTCTCGGGAAATGAACTAAGAAAGCGAGTTCTGAAACAAGAGTTCATCATTAAACCAAGGAGAGGATGAGGAGGTGGCTGATGAACTTAGCGATAATTCATTGAGATTTCCAAAAGATGGATCTCCACAATTAGGTGAACAAGGAGATAACATTTGTCAAATCAAATGATATAATGAGGTATGCTCGAGGGAAAAAAATACCCAATTTAAACATTGGTTGAAAGGTGCACCCGAAATATGGGCTTAGGTAGTATGATCAATGTTAGGATGGTGATTCAATAAAAATTAGTCTAAGAATGAACTGCCGACCATTAACTTCAAAGCAATATGGTTCCTAGAAGTACATAATCCAAACAACACCGTTCACCTGTTGGTATCCTGGCTAGAATCAACATGGGAACCAAGAAAGAATGGTGATGGGAGAAGTATCACTATACTAAGAATTATTAAGAGGTGGAGCAATCCTCATAACATCCGTGACAAGAAAGACAGTTATACTTCAAGGTAGAGCATAATACAAGCTAGATAGCAAGTTGCATCCATAACATGAACATGTTTATGATGAAAGGAAGGTAATGATGTTGCCGATGGTAACTCAAACTACCAAGGGACGAGGATGGCACTTATCATGAATTCGATTAATATCCTGGAAGAGCTCAGAATGCTGATGATGATCATGACAAATTTTGTCGAGAGGCTCCACGAAGAAGCAATTGAACAACGGCTACATCAAGCAACATGACTAACACAGAGAAAGATTACTGGAACCATGAATACGACACCAACTCGGAATCAAGCTTCTTGTTTGAGGTGATACGATAAGACAAGGAAGATCGACGTAAGCTTAGCTCATCGCCGAAATTGGTGCTCTGGAAATAAGGACCAGGTAGCACAGTTAAAATCAGCACGATACTGATATAGCCGGTGAGGCTTGGGATGACGTGATCGAGTAGAAACTCGCAAGTAAAGAAGATTACTATGAGTTGTTTAATAGCGATGCGGACTCGATTCAGTTATGGTGTCCTTGAGGGTTTAATAACTCAGAGCCCGTGAAAAATTCGGAATCATTGAGAATGTAGTACTTTACGAAGAACTCATAAGAAGTTATGCAGTTCCGTGACAATCTCGAGATACTAGGTGGGCAATACTCGACGACAGACCAAAGTAAAGGTTGGACAGGTGTATTGATCCACAAAAGACAAGTGCCTAAACTTGTCCGAGAAATGGGATCAAAGAAGAACATATGGTCGGAACCATGATTGCAAAGGATCAATTCACCGATACCAAAGGATATTATATGAAGGAAACAATTATTATTACAAGAAGCTTCCATGATAGGATCTACATCGTGTCCATGGGCATGAACACAAAGGTTCAAGGTCGACTCCCACTTCCTCAATGCATAACCTTCCATTCACCTCTCATATTTCGAAAATGACATTAGTTGTTGAACGTTTTACCTGGTGCAATACCAGAGAAATATGACCCATGAAATCTTTCGGGTTCACACAGATTAGGGAAGTCATTGGTTCAACCCATCGGGGCATCTAGGAATATATACCACAAACTTTGGAGTAAATAGTACAAGATCAAAAGTAGAGTATGGTTATCAAAGCAGAGGATACAAATTACCAAAGGCATTATGTACCCATGGAAAGGCTCACAAGGTTATTGAATATGAAGGAAATTGTTGGATAATAATCCAATAAGGGGTCTTGTGGTCTACAGCGGAGCTGATGCGAGTATCGGTACACTATCAGAGGAAGAAGGAACGAAAGGGCATCGGATTATTGAAACAACTGACTAATTCAAGCTCAAATGCAAGGGAGTTATCATTTCCAAATCAAGGGATCGGAAGCCATCGGTCTGATTAAGAATGGATAAGTTGAAGAGACTTAGGGGTACAATCAACAGCAATTTGATTGGTCGATAACCAGCTCATGTTTAAGATGACATCTGAGCCGGAAACATAATTTAAAAGGATCAACCGATGATCACGTGCATTCGCACTCATGTTGAATCAATAGGATCAAAATGACGGTGTCAAAGGAGGCTAATAAATATTGCCAGACATATGGGAAGCATCCATAATGCAAGCAGACAAGTATTTGCAGAGCAATAAGCTGCTAAGGATTTTTGGAGGATCGAATAATATATAGAAAACTTTTGTGAAACACCTGAACAATTGGGGATGAGCAGATAATCGGTAAGTGCATGGAATTATCCGTAGGGGTGTTCATGTAGCAAAGAACTGCAAGGCAGTAGGCACAATGTATTCTCGTGACAATAGCGAGAATTTCAGGGTATCTTGCCATAACAAGATCAACGGGGAATATCAATGGCAATTGCATGTGGTTATCCATGGGGGTTTATTGATGGAAGGGAATTGCAATAGAGACGACACAAAGTCTAGAGAGAACATCATAGAGTATCCTCGGAATCTTCTAGTGCAGCAAATGATCATCGTAATAGGGTGCTCTCCGGTGAAAGTGATCATGAGATTCTAATGTTAAACTTAGTGAATTCGTTTAACCCGAGTAGAATAGAGTTCAAAGTCCCAGAGTAAAGACCCAGGAGAGAGGTGGGCCTGGCCCTGGTTGGCGTTCGCGGTTACTTCAAGATAACACGCTTAACGAGATCTTGGTATTTGATCTAATTCTAGCCGCTGGCCTATACGCACTAACCAACTACGCGGGAATAGTTATGGGCACTCGATGTCGTGGTATCAGCCGAAGCCTTCGTGACGTCAGCGACTGAGCGGCGCGCGCCGGGTTGGACTGCGTAACACAACTTCCTTGGAAATGGAGGTTGCTAGGTCTGCTCACCGGCCGCCCTCGCAACATGCATGTGTGCAATGGGCGATGGGCCCAGAATCCTGCGCGCATAGGATTTATACCGGCGTGCTGACCTCTCTATTGTGCCTAGGTAGGGCTGCGACGTGTTGACCTTCCGAGGTCGGGCATGACCCAGGAAAGTGTATCCGGCCAAAGGGGATCGAGCGTGTTGGGAAATGTGGTGCACCCCTGCAGGGAAGTTTATCTATTCGAATAGCCGTGTCCCTCAGTAAAAGGACGACCCGGAGTTGTACCTTGACCTTATGACAACTAGAACTGGATACTTAATACAATACACCATTCCAAGTGCCAGATACAACCCGGTGATCACTCTCTCATAGGGCGACGAGGGGAGGATCACCGGGTAGGATACTTGGTTAACTTACCATCTACTCTCTTCTACTGCTTCAAGATGGAGGTTTCCAGAAGCGTAGTCTTCGATAGGACTAGCTATCCCCCTCTTATTCCGGCATTCTGCAGTTTAGTCCACATATACTACCCCTTTCATTGATACCAATGCATATGTAGTGTAGCTCCTTGCTTGCGAGTACTTTGGATGAGTACTCATGGTTGCTTTGCTCCTGCTTTTCCCCTTTCTATACCCGGTTGTTGCGACCAGACGTTGGAGCCTAGGAGCCAGACGCCACTGTTGACGACGACTCCTACTACACTGGAGGTGCCTACTACTACGTGCAGGCCGCTGACGACGACCAGGAGTAGTTTAGGAGGATCCCAGGCAGGAGGCCTGCGCCTCTTTCCTTCTGTATCCCAGTTTGTGCTAGCCTTCTTAGGGCAAACTTGTTTAACCTTATGTCTGTACTCAGATATTGTTGCTTCCGCTGACTCGTCTATGATCGAGCTCTTGTATTCGAGCCCTCGAGGCCCCTGGCTTGTATTATGATGCTTGTATGACTTATTTTATTTGTAGAGTTGTGTTATGATATCTTCCCGTGAGTCCCTGATCTTGATTGTGCACATTTGCGTGTATGATTAGTTAACGGTCAAATCGAGGACGTCACACGCGCGCGGTGCGTCAGGGTGGGGGGCGTGACCAGGGGCTGTGGCGAGCAAGCGCGGGGCGCGCGATGTAGTCGACAACGGTGGGCGACGCTCGGTCAGGGCGGCCTCGGCGACCAGTGACGGACACTGACGGGGGAAGGCGCGGGGTGGCAGTGAGCGGGCAGGGGTGGCGTGCGGGGGGCTACGCGCGTGCACTCAGGATGCGTAGGGGGAGCAGCCTAGGGTGGCCGGTGGGAGTGGCCGGACAAGGCGAGGTGCATCCATGGGCCGGGAGGACTTGGGCGGCGGCTACGTCGACGGAAACTAGGGGGAAAGGCGGGGGATCCACGCTGGTCACCGAGAGGAGGTCGGTGGTTGATACGTCTCCATCGTATCTATAATTTTTGATTGCTCCATGCTATATTATCTACTGTTTTGGACATTATTGGGCTTTATTATCCACTTTTATATTATTTTTGGGACTAACCTATTAACTGGAGGCCCAGCCCAGAATTGCTGTTTTTTTTGCCTATTTTAGGGTTTCGAAGAAAAGGAATATTAAATAGAGTCCAAACGGAATGAAACCTTCGGGAACGTGATTTTTGGAATGAACAAGACCCAGGAGACTTGGACCCTACGTCAAGAAATAAAGGAGGAAGCCACGAGGTAGGGGGGCGCGCCTATCCCCCCAGGCACGCCCTCCACCGACGTACTCCTTCCTCCTATATATACCTATGTACCCCCAAACGATCAGATACGAAGCCAAAACCCTAATTCCACCACCGCAACTTTCTGTATCCATGAGATCCCATCTTGGGGCCTGTTCCGGAGCTCCGCCGGAGGGGGCATCCATCACGGAGGGCTTCTACATCAACACCATAGCCTCTCGGATGAAGTGTGAGTAGTTTACCTCAGACCTTCGGGTCCATAGTTATTAGCTAGATGGCTTCTTCTCTCTTTTTGGATCTCAATACAATGTTCTCCCCCTCTCTTGTGGAGATCTATTCGATGTAATCTTCTTTTTGCGGTGTGTTTGTTGAGACCGATGAATTGTGGGTTTATGATCAAGATTATCTATGAACAATATTTGATTCTTCTCTGAATTCTTTATGTATGATTGGTTATCTTTGCAAGTCTCTTCAAATTATCATTTTGGTTTGGCCTACTAGATTGATCTTTCTTGCAATGGGAGAAGTGCTTAGCTTTGAGTTCAATCTTGCGGTGTCCTTTCCCAGTGATAGTAGGGGCAGCAAGGCACGTATTGTAATGTTGCCATCGATGATAAGAAGGTGTTTTTTTATCATATTGCATGAATTTATCCCTCTACATCATGTCATCTTGCTTAAGGCGTTACTCTGTTTTCATGAACTTAATACTCTAGATGCATGCTGGATAGCGGTCGATGAGTGGAGTAATAGTAGTAGATGCAGGCAGGAGTCGGTCTACTTGTCTCGGACGTGATGCCTATATACATGATCATACATAGATATTCTCATAACTATGCTCAATTCTGTCAATTTCTCAACGGTAATTCGTTCACCCACCGTAAAATACTTATGCTCTTGAGAGAAGCCACTAGTGAAACCTATGGCCCCCCGGTCTATCTTCATCATATTATTCTTCCAATACTTAGTTATTTCCTTTGCTTTTATTTTACTTTGCATATTTATCACAAAAATACCAAAAATATTATTCTATCATATCTATCAGATCTCACTCTCGTAAGTGACCGTGAAGGGATTGACAACCCCTTATCACGTTGGTTGCGAGGAGTTATTTGTTTTGTGCAGGTACGAGGGACTCGCGCGTAGCCTCCTACTGGATTGATACCTTGTGCCGGGGTTTTTTTATCCACGGGCACCTATGGGACCGGCGGACCGGGTCCCTTTTGGTTCGGCGGGGGCGGAGGTCGCGCAAAGAGCAGATCGAGGCGAAGCCCGCGAGCGATTGGTCGTGCCAAGAGTAAATCGAAGCGAAGCACGCGAGCGATTTACCCAGGTTCGGGCCGCACGGATGCGTAAAACCCTACTCCTGCTTTGTGGTGTTGTATTGATTTCTAGCTCGGGAGCGAGATCGAGCGTGAGTGTGTGGAATTGCTGAACCCCCTCTCTACGTTGCCCCGGGCCTCCTTTTATATGCTCAAGGGGTTACCGACATAGGGCAACGGAGGGCAAAAGTGGAAAAGGTGCCGTGGGTAGGCACAACTAGGTGCTGTAGTAGGCACAGCTAGCTGCTACAGTGTTATCATACCTAACCCTGACGGCAGGGGACAAGGGCATTAAATGCCCGTCTGTGTCGCCTAGACAGCACCGAAAGGGACCGCTAGGGACGCCACCGTCTTGCCACGATGGTTGTCTTGTCAGCGCCTGCGTGCCACCGCACGCCCCTAGCTGCACAGCCTCCTGCCACGTGCGCTCGGGAGGGGCCCCGGAGCGACACATGGGTGGATGTGCTGGAGCGCGGGCGTGGAGTGGGGGCTTGCCACGGCCGTCAACTTGTCGCTTCCGGGAGCTTGTCGCTCACCGGGCCTTGTCGGGGCGCGTAGCGCGCCGCGGCAAGTTCCTTGGAATGCCTTGGATGGCCTTCCCGGCAAGCGCCTCTTGCCGGGGCCTTGGGATGCTTCTGATGGCCTTCCCGGCAAGCTCCTCTTGCCGGGGTCTTGCCTTCTTCCCGGCAAGCTCCTCTTGTCGGGGTCTTGTCTTGAGTACTTTGTTCTTGAATGGTCTTCAAAGGGACCACGGAGGGTCTTGGCGGTCACCTGGCAGGCCTTGTCGCGGGACGCTGCAACTGCCCGTGCACAAGTTCGGGGTACTAAGGGTACCCCTACTTTAGTACACCGACAGGAGCCCCCGGGCCTGGGCCAGACACGGTGCCGAGCGCTGTTGGGTCAGGCCCAAAACAGTGCACGGGCACGCGCGGCCTAGGCTACGCCGAATCTTCCTCCGCTTCCCCCGCGCCCTCCCCCCGAACGGCACGCGTTGAATGTGGCGTCATGGGAGAGGTCGTGGGGGTTCCTTTTCTCGAAATGTGGAACGTCCGCCCCCTCCCCCCTTATAAGCAGGGGAAACAGGGGCAGTCGGGCCATTCGCCCGTTGCCGTTCCCAATCTCAGAAATCTCCGCCGCTCCCTCGCCTCCCCAAAGCTGAGAGGGAGAGAGCAGCGCTTCGCCCCCCACCGCCGCCAGCACCACCAACGCCGTCGACCCCCTCCACTGCTTCCGCCATGGCTCCGAAAGCCGACAGGGGGAAGACCGTGAAGACGACCGAGGCGCATCGGCTCGCGGCGCTGCGGAAGACGCGGGCTGTTTTCCCCCCAGGCTCGGCGCGAAGGAGCTGTGGGAGGACTACTCTCTGTTCTGGTCGGCGGAGACGCGCGCGCATCCGCGCACAAAGGTACACCCCGCCGCCGCTTGCAAGGAGGCTCCGACTGGATACGCCTTCTTCGCACTGTTCTTCCACTGCGGGCTCTGCCCGCCTTTCTCTGATTTCTTCTGTGATGTCATGAACACTTATGGATTCCACCTCCTCGACTTCACCCCCAATGCCGTTCTGACAATGGCAGTTTTCGCGCATCTGTGCGAAAACTTTGTCGGAGTTCTTCCCAACGTAGCCCTCTTCCGCCATTTCTTCACTCCTCGAGTAGAGAGGGGAGAACCTCTATCCGGCGGAATCGCCTGGATCTCGAGGACCGGCAAGAAGGAGACCTATCTGGAGGGAGAGTTCCGCGGCAAGTGGGAGGAGTGGAGGGCTGATTGGTGCTGGATTGTTGAGGAGAGTCTGCAGCCTTTCACCGCCCGGCGCCAAACCCCGGTGGCGTGCGGCGACGACTGGAGCGTCCTGGCCCCGGAGGACGACAGGCTGGGGATCGCCGTCACCAGGATCCTGCGCCTCCGGAATGCCGGGCTCACTGTCAGCGCGGTTGGCGCAGACTTCCTCCGCCGCCGCATCGCCCCCCTGCAAGAGCGGGGGAGGCCAACTTGGGAGTTTAAGAACGCGGCAGACATTATGAGGCTGCGGCCGGGCCTCAACTTCAACTTCACAGTTCTGGAGCTCCATGCGATGCTGCAGGAGCTGTTCAGATATGACCCCCAGCATCCCGAGGTGTTCAGGTTGCAGGGGGGCATCGTGCCTTTGTGCAACAACTCCGCGCTCGACCGCATCCGTGCAATGATGCCTAAATGCGACTCGCACGGGATTGTGCCAACTTGGCAGGAGCCTGCCGACGAGATCGTGCAGCACTTCTTTGACAACTTGGTGGAAGTGGCAGTCCGCCCCGACGAGAAGGACGGCCTTACCCGCGACACCACCGACGCGGAGATGGCGCGCATCGCCACCAGGCTGGAGGAGGCGGTGGAAGCCGCGGCCGCGGGCGAGTTTGGGTTCACCACCGCGGAAGCAGACGCGGCAGAAGTGGCGAGCTGTGGCGAGCAAGGGGAGCCTGCCGGCAAGGAGGGGCTTGCCGGGCAAGACGCTGATCCGGGCGAGCCTGCCAAAGACACGGGCAGCTCGCGGCAAATCGACTCCTCTTCCTCCTTGCCTCCGGACAGCCCATCAGAAGTAGAGCCCCCAACGCCGCCCAGAAGGCGTCTCCGCAAGGTTGGCGACGAGGCGGAGCGGCAAGCGGGTCAACAGTCGCCACGCCGCGTGACACGCTCGACCGCGGCAAACACCGTTGCCGCGGGAGCGCCTCATGCTACGACGGCAACTGGAGCGGGGTCTAGCCGGACCGCCGCTTCGGTCCCTGCTGCTTCCCGTGCCGTGCCGACAGCCGGAGCGGGGTCTTCTCAGACCGCCACCACTGCTCCCGCTAAGCGGCCAAGGGAAGCTTCTCCTCTGCCTCCTCGCTCTGGGAGCGCGCCGGGCTTCGACTTCTCCGCGCTGAGCTCCGACGAGGAGGATGAAGAAGAGTAAGCTTCTCTTGCTGCACTCGCATCTCTTCGGTTTTTGCTGTTGTTCTTGTTTCTTAATTGCTCTTCCCTGAACCTGCCCGTTTTTAGGACTCTGGCCCAGAGAGCGGCAAAGAGAGCTAAGGCCCCGGCGGTCATCATCGAGGACGTGCCCACTGCGACAACAGGTGGCGCGCCGAGACAACCTTGCCGGACCCGGCGACTTTCCTCCATGGCAGCCCCCAGCGTAAGTGTGTGAACTATTTGCCGCGGTGAGGCGTGCATGGGTACTTGTCTTTGCTGATATCTGCTTGTTGACTTGCGTAGGAGCAGAGCAGCCTCACCAGGAGCGTCCGGAGATAGCCCCCGGCATGCCATCTGCTTCAACTACGCCGCCCAGGGAAAATTCTCCGGCAAGAGATTCTCCGGCAGGGGGTGGCTCTCCGGCAAGGGGAAGCTCTCCTCCAAGGGACGGCACCAGCATCCCCCCAGCGGTAGAGACCATGGCCACCGAGCCCAGCGCAGGTAATCTTCTTGCTTCAAAACTTCCCTTGGGTTCTTCTTCTTCTGATCTTCTTGAGTTTCTGGCTAGATTTTGCTTGACTCTTCCCCCCTTTGCCGGCCGTCAGATCCATCCGCTGCGGAGCAGATGGAGACAGAGTTCGCCGCCGACGAAGCTGCCGGTGCTGGAGACGCCGCCGGTGCCGAGGCCGCCAAGGCTGGTGCCGCAGCAACTGGCGAGGAATCTGGCGATCGTACTGACGGCCCTGGGGCCGCAGGAGCGCCAGGCGCTACGCCGACCGCCGATCCATCTGCCGAAGCCGCAGCGCCAAGCCCCGAGGAGCCCCAGCCGGGCGCTTACTTGAAGGCCGGCGAAGGCGTCTTCATCAACCTCCCCTGGGCGTCAATCTCCAGGGCGCCGGTCGAGGGGGAGGTCTTCGACGGGGAAGTGCTTGCCTCCACGGGTCTGAAGCTGGTCGACGCGCCGAGCAGCAGCAGCAACGAGCCCAAAGAGGAGCGGCTGCTGCGCAGGTTGATGTCGCTCTACCGCGCGCGACAAGCCAAGCTGGAGTCCCGCGAGGCGCTTGTCGCGAAGGCGGGAGCAGACATTGAGAAGCGCGCATACGAGTTCGGGGGTTTCCACCGGGAAGCTCTCCGATCCCTGGCGGAGGAGCGGGAGCAGCTCGCTGAAGCGAAGAAGGCCTTTCTCCTCGAGAAGGCCGAAGCCGAAGAGCTACAGCGACTGGCCGCCGTGAAGCTAGCCGCGGAAGAGGGTGAGCAGGCGCAGCGGAAGGTCCACCTCGACGCTCACGAGGAGGAACTTGCCGCGCGCGAGGAGAAGCTTGGCGGAGCCCTCAAGCAAGCGGAGGACGCTGCCGCCGCTGCCGAGGCCGCCAAAAAGGTGCTGGAGATGAAGGTGGTGCAGCTGGAGGCCGACCGCAAAGCATATGGCGAAGAGCTCAGCGCCGCCAAGGACTCCAACGCCGCCCTCGAGTCGAGGCTGGTCGCTTTGACCAAGGCGCTGGACGGCGCCAAGGAGTGGGAGGCGGCCCTGAAGAAGGAGATCGATGCCGACAAGGCGTTGCTGGAGAGTGCTGCCACCACCGAAAACGCCTTTAGGGACACGGTGGAGCACTGGACGGAGAGCCTTGTGAACGCCGCCGGGGACATCGATAAGGAGCTGGCGCAGCTGGGGGTGGAGGACTTCGGGTACTCCTCCGACGAGAACCTCCAACCTAGCGCCAAGCTCACTATGTTCTTCCAAGGCGTGGCGATGGCGCTCCAGTGGCTCTGGAATGAGATCCCGAAGCGGCTGGCCGACGAGTCGCGCGAGATCTGTGCGGGAGCCCTTCAGAAGGTGTTGATGAAGGTGGCCTTCCGCAATCCAGGCCTCCGCCTCCACAACGTCCTCAGATCCTTGCCGCCTGATATCGATCAGGAAGAGCTCAAGGCCCTTGTCGCACCCATTGTGGACAAGGTGAGCGGGATCAAGAGGGTCGAGGGCGACCGCGTCGACTAGGCCGCCGGCTTCCTTCTTTCCTTGTCGCTGCTAGCTATGTCATAGAAGACATTTATTAGAGCTGCGACAAGCTATTTTGCAATATAACTTTCTTCTGGGTAGCCATTGCAATGTTATTCCCTTTACTTGACTCCTCCCTTTGTATGTTTTTGCCCTACGCTTTTAGGGAACTTGTCGGTGCAGGCATCCAGACCACGAGCGCTGAGCGCGGAACTGGCGGTGCCGCTACCGGCAAGAAACCTTGTCGCAGCCAGCTGCAGCTCACTTAAGTTGCTGAGCGGGGCTCGAAGCAAAGTAAGGGCGCGGCTAGTGTAGCAACTAGCCGCAGCTAACTTACGTTGTTGAGCAGGCTCAAAACAATGCAAGGGCGCGGCTAGTGTAGCAACCAGCCGCAGCTCACCTAATGTTGTTGAGCAAGCTCGAAACAACGCAAGGGCGCAGCCAGCTACGAGTTGGCTCCTCCGCGCACAGGTTTCCCATACAAAGTGCAGTCGTTCAAGGGAGATAACTTGAAATTTAAAAAATTTGGCTGCTCAAACTTTGGCAACTTAGCTTTTCTGTCGTTTGCTCCCCGGCAAGACGAAATTCTTGAACGACGCCTGGTCCATACCCTTTTCTTCTCGCTTCCCCTACCTGGCGCGCCAGAGATGCTGGGGTTTCTAATCCACGGGCACCTATGGGACCGGCGGACCGGGTCCCTTTTGGTTCGGCGGGGGCGGAGGTCGTGCAAAGAGCAGATCGAGGCGAAGCCCGCGAGCGATTGGTCGTGCCAAGAGTAAATCGAAGAGAAGCACGCGAGCGATTTACCCAGGTTCGGGCCGCACGGATGCGTAAAACCCTACTCCTGCTTTGTGGTGTTGTATTGATTTCTAGCTCGGGAGCGAGATCGAGCGTGAGTGTGTGGAATTGCTGAACCCCCTCTCTACGTTGCCCCGGACCTCCTTTTATATGCTCAAGGGGTTACCGACATAGGGCAACGGAGGGCAAAAGTGGAAAAGGTGCCGTGGGTAGGCACAGCTAGGTGCTATAGTAGGCACAGCTAGCTGCTACAGTGTTATCATACCTAACCCTGACGGCAGGGGACAAGGGCATTAAATGCCTGTCTGTGTTGCCTAGACAGCACCGAAAGGGACCGCTAGGGACGCCACCGTCTTGCCATGATGGTTGTCTTGTCAGCGCCTGCGTGCCACCGCACGCCCCTAGCTGCACAGCCTCCTGCCACGTGCGCTCGGGAGGGGCCCCGGAGCGACACGTGGGTGGATGTGCTGGAGCGCGGGCGTGGAGTGGGGGCTTGCCGCGGCAAGCGCCTTGCCGCGGCCGTCAACTTGTCGCTTCCGGGAGCTTGTCGCTCACCGGGCCTTGTCGGGGCGCGTAGCGCGCTGCGGCAAGTTCCTTGGAATGCCTTGGATGGCCTTCCCGGCAAGCGCCTCTTGCCGGGGCCTTGGGATGCTTCTGATGGCCTTCCCGGCAAGCTCCTCTTGCCGGGGTCTTGCCTTCTTCCCGGCAAGCTCCTCTTGCCGGGGTCTTGTCTTGAGTACTTTGTTCTTGAATGGTCTTCAAAGGGACCACGGAGGGTCTTGGCGGTCACCTGGCAGGCCTTGTCGCGGGACGCTGCAACTGCCCGTGCACAAGTTCGGGGTACTAAGGGTACCCCTACTTTAGTACACCGACACCTTGGTTCTCAAAAACTTAGGGAAATACTTACGCTACTTTGCTGCATCATCCTCTCCTCTTCAAGGAAATCCAATGCAGTGCTCGAGAGGTAGCAAGAAGATTTCTGGCGCCATTGCCGGGGAGTCTACGCAAAAGTCAACATACCAAGTACCCATCACATACCCTTATCTCCCGCATTACATTATTTGCCATTTGCCTCTCATTTTCCTCTCCCCCACTTCACCCTTGCTGTTTTATTTGCCCTCTCTCTCTATCCTCCCTCTCTTTCTCTATTTGCCTCTTTTTACCCGCTTGCTTTTTGTTTGCTTGTGTGTTGGATTGCTTGTAACGATGGCTCAAGATAACACTAAATTGTGTGACTTTACCAATACCAACAATAATGATTTTATTAGCACTTCGATTGCTCCTCTTACTGATGCTGGATCTTGTGAAATTAATGCCGCTTTACTGAATCTTGTCATGAAAGATCCATTTTCCGTCCTTCCTAGTGAAGATGCCGCTACCCATCTAAATAACTTCATTGATTTGTGTGATATGCAAAAGAAGAAAGATGTGGATAATGATATTGTTAAATTGAAGCTATTTCCTTTTTCGCTTAGAGATCGTGCTAAAGCTTGGTTTTCGTCTTTGCCTAAAAATAGTATTGATTCTTGGAACAAGTGCAAAGATGCTTTTATCTCCCGCTAAGATCGTCTCCCTTAGAAACGATATTATGAATTTTAAGCAACTTGATCATGAACATGTTGCACAAGCTTGGGAGAGGATGAAATTAATGATACGTAATTGCCCTACTCATGGTTTGAATTTGTGGATGATTATACAAAATTTTTATGCCAGATTGAATTTTGCTTCTAGAAATCTTTTAGATTCGGCCGTGGGAGAAACTTTTATGGAAATCACTTTAGGAGAAGCTACTAAACTCCTAGATAATATTATGGTTAATTATTCTCAATGGCATACTGAAAGATCTAGTAATAAAAAGGTCCATGTGATAGAAGAAATTAATGTTTTGAGTGGAAAGATGGATGAACTTATGAAATTATTTTCTAGTAAGAGTGTTTCTTCTGATCCTAATGATATGCCCTTGTCTACTTTGATTGAGAATAATAATGAATCCATGGATGTGAATTTTGTTGGTAGGAACAATTTTCGTAATAACGCGTATAGAGGAAATTTTAATCCTAGGTCGTATCCTAGTAATCCCTCTAATAATTATGGTTATTTCTACAACAATTATTATGGAAATTATAATAAGATGCCCTCTGATTTTGAATCTAATATTAAAGAATTTATTACTTTGCAAAAGAATTTCAATGCTTTGATTGAAGAAAAAATGCTTAAGATTGATGAGTTGGCTAGGAACGTTGATAGAATTTCTCTTGATGTTGATTCTTTGAAACATAGATCTATTCCTCCTAAGCATGATATCAATGAGTCTCTCAAAGCCATGAGAATTTCC
Organism: Triticum urartu; assembly: GCF_056163025.1. NCBI lineage: Eukaryota > Viridiplantae > Streptophyta > Magnoliopsida > Poales > Poaceae > Triticum > Triticum urartu. The sequence goes on along the minus strand of NC_141874.1, from coordinate 440,359,236 downwards.
ATTGATGAGTGCAAAGAAAGAACCGCTAGGATGCGTGCTAAGAAAGATGCCTTTATGAGAGCGTGTTCTTCTAGTTCCTATGAAAATAAAGATGAAGATCTAAAAGTTATTGATGTGTCCCCTATTAAATCTTTGTTTTGCAATATGAATCTTGATAATGATGGGACTGAATATGATCCACCTTTACCTAGAAGGCATTCCAAAAGTTCAGAGTTTTTAGATCTTGATGCTAAATTTGATGAAAGTGGGATTGAAGAAATTAAAACCCTAGATGTTGCTAAACCCACTATTTTGGATTTCAAGGAATTTAATTATGAAAATTGCTCTTTAATTGATTGTATTTCCTTGTTGCAATTCGTGCTAAATTCTCCTCATGCTTATAGTCAAAATAAAGCGTTTACTAAACATATCGTTGATGCCTTGATGCAATCTTATGAAGAACAACTTGAGTTGGAATTTTCTATTCCTAGAAAACTTTATGATGAGTGGGAACCAACTATTAGAATTAAGATTAAAGATCATGAATGCTAGACTTTGTGTGATTTGTTAGGTTTCCGTGATTTTGATGATTGCTCTCTAAACTTGCACCTTGCGGATTCCACTATTAAGAAACCTATGGGAAGAATTAATGATGTTCTTATTGTTGCAAATAGGAATTATGTGCCCGTAGATTTTATCGTTTTTGACATAGATTGCAATCCTTCATGTCCTATTATTCTTGGTAGACCTTTCCTTAGAACGATTGGTGCAATTATTGATATGAAGGAAGGAAATATTAGATTACAATTTTCATTAAGGAAAGGCATGGAAAAATTTCCTAGAAAGAAAATTAAATTACCTTATGAATCTATTATGAGATCCACTTATGGATTGCCTACCAAAGATGGCAATACCTAGATCTATCCTTGCTTTTTATGCCTAGCTAGGGGCGTTAAACGATAGCGCTTGTTGGGAGGCAACCCAATTTTATTTTTATTCCTTGCTTTTTTCTCCTGTTTAGTAATAAATAATTTATCTAGCCTCTATTTTGGTTGTGTTTTTTGTGTTTAATTAGTATTTGTGCCAAGTAGAACCGTTGGGAAGACTTGGGGAAAGTCTTGATATCTTGCTGTAAAAAACAGAAACTTTAAGGAAGTGAGCCTAGCTCAGTTGGCTAGTGGAGTGGATGTACAACCCAGCCACCCAGGTTCAAGTCCTTAAGGGCGTGTATTTGGGTTCTTATTATTTAAAAAAAACTCGCTGTGGGGGGCTTCCCCTACCGCTTTCCTTTCAAAAAAAAACACAGAAACTTTAGCGCTCATGAGAACTGCTTTCCATTTTTATTTGGAGAGTGCTATTTAGTTAATTATTTTTTCAGATGATTAATAGATAAATTCCTCACGTCCAGCAATTTATTTTAGAATTTTTGGGGTTCCAGATCTTGCGCTAGCTACAGATTACTACACACTGTTCTGTTTTTGACAGATTCTGTTTTTCGTGTGTTGTTTGCTTATTTTGATGAATCTATGGCTAGTAAAATAGTTTATAAACCATAGAGAAGTTGGAATACAATAGGTTTAACACCAATATAAATAAAGAATGAGTTCATTACAGTACCTTGAAGTGGTCTTTTGTTTTGTTTCGCTAACGGAACTCATGAGATTTTCTACTTTAAGTTTTGTGTTGTGAAGTTTTCAAGTTTTGGGTAAAGATTTGATGGATTATGGAACAAGGAGTGGCAAGAGCCTAAGCTTTGGGATGCCCATGGCACCCCCAAGATAATCTATGGACACCTAAAAGCCAAAGCTTGGGGATGCCCCGGAAGGCATCCCCTCTTTTGTCTACTTCTATCGGTAACTTTACTTGGAGCTATATTTTTATTCACCACATGATATGTGTTTTGCTTGGAGCGTCTTGTATAATTTGAGTCTTAGCTTTTTAGTTTACCACAATCATCCTTGCTGTACACACCTTTTGAGATAGCCATACATGATTTGGAATTTGTTAGAATACTCTATGTGCTTCACTTATATCTTTTTGAGTTATACAGTTTTGCTCTAGTACTTCACTTATATCTTTTAGAGCACGGTGGTGGATTTGTTTTATAGAAACTATTGATCTCTCATGTTTCACTTAGATTATTTTGAGAATCTTAAATAGCATGGTAATTTGTTTAAATAATCCTAATATGCTAGGTATTCAAGATTAGTAAATTTTTCTTATGAGTGTTTTGAATACTAAGAGAAGTTTGATGTTTGATGATTGTTTTGAGATATGGAGGTAATAATATCAAAGTCGTGCTAGTTGAGTAGTTGTGAATTTGAGAAATTCTTGTGTTGAAGTTTGCAAGTCTCGTAGCATGCACGTATGGTAAACGTTATGTAACAAATTTGAAACATGAGGTGTTCTTTGATTGTCCTCCTTATGAGTGGCGGTCGGGGATGAGCGATGGTCTTTTCCTACCAATCTATCCCCCTAGGAGCATGCACATAGTGCTTAGTTTTTGATGACTTGTAGATTTTTGCAATAAGTATGTGAGTTCTTTATGACTAATGTTGAGTCCATGGATTATACGCACTCTCACCCTTCCATCATTGCTAGCCTCTTCGGTACCGTGCATTGCCCTTTCTCACATTGAGAGTTGGTGCAAACTTCGCCGGTGCATCCAAACCCCGGGATATGATACGCTCTTTCACACATAAACCTCCTTATATCTTCCTCAAAACAGCCACCATACCTACCTATTATGGCATTTCCATAGCCATTCCGAGATATATTGCCATGCAACTTTCCACCATTCCATTTATCATGATACATTTATCATTGTCATATTGCTTAGCATGATCATGTAGTTGACATAGTATTTGTGGCAAAGCCACCATTCATAATTCTTTCATACATGTCACTATTGGTTCATTGCATATCCCGGTACATCGCCGGAGGCATTCATATAGAGTCATCTTTTGTTCTAGCATTGAGTTGTAACCATTGAGTTGTAAATAAATAGAAGTGTGATGATCATCATTTTCTAGAGCATTGTCCCAAGTGAGGAATTAAAAAAAGGCCATAAAAAAGAGAAGGCCCAAAAAAAGAGAGAAGGGACAATGCTACTATCCTTTGCCACACTTGTGCTTCAAAGTAGCACCATAATCCTCATAATAGAGAGTCTCTTGTTTTGTCACTTCCATATACTAGTGGGAATTTTTCATTATAGAACTTGGCTTGTATATTCCAACAATGGGCCTCCTCAAGTGCCCTAGGTCTTCGTGAGCAATCAAGTTGGATGCACACCCACTTAGTTTCTTTTGTTGAGCTTTCATACATTTATAGCTCTAGTGCATCCGTTGCATGGCAATCCCTACTACTTGCATTAACATCAATCGATGGGCATATCCATAGCCCATTGATTAGACTCGTTGATGTGAGACCTTCTCCTTTTTTGTCTTCTCCACATAACCCCCATCATCATATTCTATTCCACCCATAGTGTTTTGTCCATGGCTCGCGCTCATATATTGCGTGAAAGTTTATAGGTTTAAGATTACTAAAGTATGAAACAATTGCTTGGCTTGTCATCGGGGTTGTGCATGATGAGAGCATTCTTGTGTGACGAAAATGGAGCATGACTAAACTATATGATTTTGTAGGGATGGACTTTCTTTGGCCATGTTATTTTGAGAAGACATAATTGCTTAGTTAGTATGCTTGAAGTATTATTATTTTTATGTCAATATGAACTTTTATCTTGAATCTTTCAAATCTGAATATTCATACCACAATTAAGAAGAATTACATTGAAATTACGCCAAGTAGCACTCCGCATCAAAAATTATCTTTTTTATCATTTACCTACTCGAGGACGAGCAAGAATTAAGCTTGGGGATGCTTGATACGTCTCCAACGTATCTATAAATTTTTATTGCTCCATGCTATATTATCTACTGTTTTGGACATTATTGGGCTTTATTATCCACTTTTATATTATTTTTGGGACTAACCTATTAACCGGAGGCCCAGCCCAGAATTGTTGTTTTTTTGTGCCTATTTTAGGGTTTCGAAGAAAAGGAATAACAAACGGAGTCCAAACGGAGTCCAAACGGAATGAAACCTTCGGGAACGTGATTTTTGGAACGAACAAGACCCAGGAGACTTGAACCCTACGTCAAGAAATAAAGGAGGAAGCCACGACGTAGGGGGGCGCCTACCCCCCCCCCCAGGCGCGCCCTCCATCCTCGTGGGCCCCTTGTTGCTCCACCGACGTACTCCGTCCTCCTATATATACCTACGTACCCCCAAACGATCAGATACGGAGCCAAAACCCTAATTCCACCGCCGCAACTTTCTGTATCCACGAGATCCCATCTTGGAGCCTGTTCCGGAGCTCCGCCGGAGGGGGCATCCATCACGGAGGGCTTCTACATCAACACCATAGCCTCTCCAATGAAGTGTGAGTAGTTTACCTCAGACCTTCGGGTCCATAGTTATTAGCTAGATGGCTTCTTCTCTCTTTTTGGATCTCAATACAATGTTCTCCCCCTCTTTTGTGGAGATCTATTCAATGTAATCTTCTTTTTGCGGTGTGTTTGTTGAGACTGATGAATTGTGGGTTTATGATCAAGATTATCTATGAACAATATTTGATTCTTCTCTAAATTCTTTTATGTATGATTGGTTATCTTTGCAAGTCTCTTCGAATTATCAGTTTGGTTTGGCCTACTAGATTGATCTTTCTTGCAATGGGAGAAGTGCTTAGCTTTGGGTTCAATCTTGCGGTGTCCTTTCCCAGTGACGGTAGGGGCAGCAAGGCACGTATTGTATTGTTGCCATCGAGGATAACAAGATGGTTTTTTCTATCATATTTCATGAATTTATCCCTCTACACCATGTCATCTTGCTTAAGGCGTTACTCTGTTTTCATGAACTTAATACTCTAGATGCATGCTGGATAGCGGTCGATGAGTGGAGTAATAGTAGTAGATGCAGGCAGGAGTCGGTCTACTTGTCTCGGACGTGATGCGTATATACATGATCATACCTAGATATTCTCATAACTATGCTCAATTCTGTCAATTGCTCAACAGTAATTCGTTCACCCACCGTAAAATACTTATGCTCTTGAGAGAAGCCACTAGTGAAACCTATGGCCCCCGGGTCTATCTTCATAATATTAATCTTCCAATACTTACTTATTTCCTTTGCTTTTATTTTACTTTGCATCTTTATCACAAAAATACCAAAAATATTATTCTATCATATCTATCAGATCTCACTCTCGTAAGTGACCGTGAAGGGATTGACAACCCCTTATCGCGTTGGTTGCGAGGAGTTATTTGTTTTGTGCAGGTACGAGGGACTCACGCGTAGCCTCCTACTGGATTGATAGCTTGGTTCTCAAAAACTGAGGGAAATACTTACGCTACTTTGCTGCATCATCCTTTCCTCTTCAAGGAAATCCAACACAGTGCTCAAGAGGTAGCAGTGGTGAGCTCGTATGGGGCCGGGGTGGACGAGGTGATGCGGATCGACGGCGGCTCTCCATGGAAAGTGCCGAGGGGAACGGACGATGGTGACGCGATGCGGCAGCTTAGCGATGAGCCCTTTTTATTGGGATGACCAGCGCGATGAGGTGGTCCTCCTGGGCATCTTCTGGTGGTACGAGGTTGCCGGTGACCGAGTTAATGGGGAGGCGGCGGCGATGGCTGCGTCGGGTGTCCAAGAAATTGAAGGGGGCAAGGAAGTGTGAGGGAAAATGAGGGTTAGGACAGGTCCAAGGGGTCTCGGATAGGTTTTGTAGTCGTCCAGGAACACTGTAGTGCCGCCGTGGCAACATCCGCGCGGTCGCGCATGAGGGCACGCGCCCTGGACGACCAGTACGTGAGATAGCAGAAGACACGGCTATTGGGCTAGGCCGACGCTGTAGTAGTGGGTATAGTGCACAGTAGCTAGGTTTTACTTTTTTTACTTTCTGTTTTGTTGTTGTTGTTGTTTTTAAATTAGAGTTACTGTTTTCTATTTATTTTAGGTAGCAAATGAACTTTGTTAAAAGTACCACTTAGCACATAATTACTAGGCAGTATTTTAATGCATCACATAAAGTTACAATTTATCTTGAAATGGTTAGATATTTATTTGAATTGAAACGATTAATTTAATTGTTGCTAACTCTATTTTAAAATGGTTAGGGGCATTTTATTAATTCAAAATATGTTGGATAATCCATGAAAAATGTTAGGGAATATTTTCAACCCAGTCTACATTTTTATTTTACTATTTGAAAATATGAAATTTTGACTTGTCTTTGAATTTGAATTTGAATTAGTTTCAAATCAACGCGAGTTTATCAACAGTAACCGAGGTGATGTGGCATCATTACCAGAGGTTCACTGTAGCTTAATTATCCGGGTGTCACAATCATCTCTATAAGTTTGGAAACTAGCATCGGCGTAACCCCTTACGACGAGCTTTTCCTCACCTCCATAAACTAGGAACATCTCTTTAGTCCTTTTCAGGTACTTCAAAATAGTATTTACCGCTGCCCAGTGACTCTCACCTGGGTTGGCCTAGTACCTACTTGTTAGGCTTATTGCAAAAGCAACATCAGGCTGTGTACATATCATGGCATACATGATGGATCCAATTGCCGAGGCATACAAAATCCGACTCATCCTGCATCGCTCATCAGATGCCGAAGGACTCCGAGTCTCTCTTAGCCTCATACCATGTGAGACAGGCAAGAACCCTTTCTTGGCCTCACTCATGTTGAACCACTTCAACACTTTATCTATGTGCGTGCTTTGGCTCAAGCCGAGCAGCCTCCTTGATCTATCTCTATAGATCTTGATGCCTAATGTAAACTGCCTCACCAAGGTCCTTCATTTAAAACTTGCCATTCAATGATTCCTTGACCGAGTTCAGCATCGAAATATCATTTCCGATCAGTAGTATGTCATCCACATACAAGATCAAAAACACAATCGAGCTCCCACTTAACTGTTTGTATAAACAAGCATCCTCATCTCTTTTGATGAAACCGAGACCAGTGAAGACCTCATCAAAACAAATGTTCCAACTCCGAGATGCTTGCCTCAACCCATAAATGGATCTCTTGATCTTGCATACTTTACTAGTGCTAGTCGGATCGACAAAACCCTCGGGCTGTATCATATACATGTCCTCGGTTAAATTTCCATGAAGGAAAGCCGTTCTGACATCCATCTGCCATATCTCGTAATCAAAATATGCCGCTATAGCTAGTACGATCCTCACCGACTTCAGCTTCGCTACCGGCGAGTAAGTCTCGTCGTAGTCAATTCCTTGAACTTGTCCATAACCTTTAGCGACAAGCCGAGCTTTGTGGATCTGAATGTTTCCATCCACATCGGTTTTTTTTCTTAAAGACCCATTTGCAGCCAATGGCCTTTACGCCAGGTGGTGGATCAACCAAGTCCCAGACTTGATTTTCATCCATGGACTTTAACTCGGATCTCATGGCCTCTAGCCATGCCTCGAAATCTGGGCTCACCATCGTTTCCGCATACGTGGCGGGCTCGTCACTTTCTAGCAACAACACATCACGCACTCTGCGCAATCTTTTCGACCTCCATGGTTCCTGTGCCGCTTCCACTATGGGTTCCTCGATTGACTCCGGTATGATCTCATTACCCATCGAGCCGTCCCCGAGTGGTACTCGAATTTCTTCGAGTCGGACTGTCCTCCCACTAGCCTCCCGACTGAGAAACTATTTCTCAAGGAAAACCCCGTTCCGAGCAACAAACACTTTCTTCTCTTCCTGGTTGTAGAAGCTATATCCCAAGGTTTCCCTCGGATATCCCATGAATATGCATTTATCTGACTTGGGTGTAAGCTTGTCTGACATAAGTCGCTTGATAATTGCTTCACAACCCCAAATCTTTAGAAAAGACAAACTGAGACTCTTCCCGATCCACATCTCATGTGGTGTCTTATCTACGGATTTTGATGGTACCCTGTTAAGTGTGAAAGCTACAGTTTCTAGAGCGTATCCCCAGAATGACAAGGGTAAATCCGATTTGCTCATCATTGACCAAACCATGTCCAACAAGGTCCTATTCCTCCATTCCGACACGCCGTTTCTCTGTGGCATACCCGGGGGTGTGAGCTGAGGTACTATACCTCGGCTTTTCAGATGATCATCAAACTCATGGCTCATGTACTCACCTCCACGATCTGATCGTAGAAGTTTTATAGTCTTGCCGAGCTGATTCTCAACCTCGTGCTGAAACTCTTTGAACTTCTCAAAAGTTTCCGACTTGTGCCTTATCAAATAGATATATCCATATCTACTCAAGTCGTCGGTAAAAGTCACGAAGTACTGATAGCCACCTTTGGCAATTGTGCTCATTGGACCACACACATCACTATGAATAAGTTCCAATAGCTCGGACACCCTCTCGTAACTCTTTGCGAAAGGAGACTTAGGCATCTTGCCGAGAAAGCATGATTCGCATGTCTTGAATGACTCAAAGTCAGACGAGGTTAGGTGCCCATCATCATGGAGCTTCTTCATGCGTTTCAGACTAATGTGTCCAAGCCGGCAATGCCAGAAGTATGTCGGATTTATCTCATTAGGCTTATGCCTCTTGACATTCACATTATAGACCGGTTCCTATTCTAGATTCAATATAAATAGCCCATGAACAATGGGTGCATAGCCGTAGAACATACCATTCAAATAAAACGAACAACCATTGTCCTTTAAATTGAATTCATAACCCTGACTCATCAAGCATGAGGCAGAAATAATGTTCCGACTAAGTGCAGGAATGTAATAACAATTATTCAATTCCAAAATAAATCCAGAAGGAAGCTGGAGCTGCATCGTGCTGACCTCCAACGCAGCAACTCTTGCTTTGTTGCCGACCTTGATGTCAATCTCCCCTTGTGCCACACGCCTAGTTCTTACCAGCCCCTGCATCAAGTTGCAAATATGAACAACCGATCCGGTATCAAATACCTAAGAGCTACTAGGTGTGTCATCAAGGTAATGTCTATATCATATGCAACAAGTGTACCTTTGCCCGAAGAAGCATTTCCGGCCTTCTTGCCATGCTCTGCAAGCCACTTGCCACAATTTCTCTTCTAGTGACCGGTCTCCTTGCAATGATAGCAAATGGTATTCGAGTCCGGTCCAGACTTTGGTGCAGCGGCGGAGGTTACCGTCTCCGTGCCCTTTGCCTTAGCCTTTTTCTTGGACCAACTCTTCTTGAACTTAGCCGATTTCTGCACCATCAACACTTGATGCGTACCTTTCTTAATATCCCGCTCTGCCACTTTGAGCATCCCATGTGATTCAATGAGCTGCTTATCCATGGCATGCATATGATAGTTCGAGATGAACGTCCCATAGCTGGGCAATAGAGAACCCAGAACTGCATCAGTAGCCAGCTCATTCAAGAGCGGGAAGCCCAAATGATCCAAAGCTTGCATATCCGATCATCTGGATCACATGTGGGCTCCGTGGATCACCTTCCTTCATCTTGCAATCCATCAAGGATTTCCAGACGTTGAACCTTTCGGTCCTATCCTGTGTCTGAAACATGCTCTTGAGACTTTCGATCATATCGTAAGCCTCAACATTTTCAAAATGATGTTGCAAATCGGGCTCCATACAAGCCAGCATTAGACAACTGATCTCCGTTGATTCATCAACGAGTTTCTGGTAGGCATTCTTAGTTGTGGCACTAGCATTATCGGCAGGTTCCTCTGGAAGTGGATCCTCTAGAACATTTTCCTTTTTATCGTGCTTGAGAACAATTCTCAGATTTCTATACCAGGTGGTAAAGTTTGTTCCATTCAGTTTATCCTTTTCCAGAATTGATTTCAATGCAAAGTTTGGTTGAGTAGGTGGTGCCATTGATCTACAACAGAAAATATGCAATCACTGAGCAATGTGTTTATGTAGAGTAATTCAAGCGTTAAACATAAATACTACCACTGAAGTTGGCATCCCTCTGCGAACTCTCAGTGATTCAGGATCCGACTACCACATGCGACTAGTGAGCTTTAGCATCATTGCTAGAAGACATGCCTATCCGGTAAGCAACTCCTTGCTAATCGTATCTCTATACGACTCATGTCGGTTGGGAAGGTATCTCATACCCCGGCCCCAACCTTCTTTGCCACAAGGCCCAAAACCGTTTTGATAGCCTTGTCAAGTTAACCTGATGCAGTGCATGTCCGTGTCCGACACGAACCCTTCAGTTCAAGGACACCTACCAGCACCCCAATTTTATGAGCCCACTACTAGACGTACTTGATGTGCGAAGGTGCAACATCGGGGATGGAAAATTTATTGATATTAACGAGGGATCTTTATACCATTCTAACATGCATAGAAAACAAGAAGCATAACAATCACAAATAAAACATATATTGTGAAATAGTATGCTCCTTCATGGATGTTCTTCCAGGCCGGCTCCTACTCTGATGACCATCTAGGAACTCCATCTTGTTTGTCACGTCGGGATGCCAAGCCACCAACCTGATCTCTATTATCCAACTACTACAACTAGTAATGAATTTTACATAGAGTCACAAGTCGACACACGGGTCGTTATACAATATAATGACAGCACTTTGGCTCCTGCCGGCTGACAAACATGACACGTAGGCCATGCATAATTTACACACATGCATCACATACACATGAGCCATACTATTTACATCAAACCTGCAAAACAAAGTTATGCGTAGAATCGTATTCTACCGGTTTGAGTGATTGTGTGTGAAATACAAGGCGCTATGCACACAGCGGTTTCCGATCTGACCGATCTTATCGATCATCACGAGTCCGATTTGGATTTGCGTTTCACTGTTAACCCTGATGGCGGATACCGACCGGTAGGGGTAGGTTGTGTCATGACCTCATCGAATCCGGTCATCAGAAAACATAGCCACATCGATCCCCATGTGCAGTTGATCTCATCAACCGGGCACACAGCCGATCTCATCAATGACAACGGATCTCATCTGCCGCCTCCACATATCTAATATGCATACAATCCAAAACCAAATCCTATAGCAGAGGCTCTGATACCACTGTTGGGTTCTATGGTAGGGTGCGTCGACTGCAAATTAAAATTTTCCTACGCGTAGAACAACCAAGAACATGCTATGGGAGATGGATTACAGATCGTTACCACTAGATGCACAGTGCCGTGCAGCAGAAGAGTTGAGGCAGCGTGTCTCCTCCTTGTCCGATCTCCCTTGAATAGTCGGTCGTCGGTTCCCTTGTACAGGTTCCCAGGAGCGGCGCAAGTGCACCGCCTCTAACGGTATTCGCGCGTGCAGGGTCCGTGCGGCAGACTGCTAGGTCCGATCACACAGTCGACAGTCGAGTGGAGGTGACTATTTGCAACACATGCAAACCCTAGTGATAGCGCCAAAGCGATCAATCACATGAGTGTGCTGCACCCACACTTTATATAGGCGTACGTCGTGGGCTCAACACTTGGGCCTCGCACGGACCCTAAAGCCCATAAGTCTACTCAGCCAGAATCCGAACACAGCTCGGATCACATCCGATCAGTGTCCTCGGATCCGACCTCATAAATTCCTTCCCTTAAGTGTGCGACCCCTTAGGTTCAAGCCGGCTTGGTCGCAGTTCGGATCACCTCCGAACTGCACGGTTGGTAGCGGCCCCTAGCAAGGCATGCCGAACACCAAGCAGACCATGAAGCTGGTTAGGCGAACCTGTACATCATACTTCTGTTCCCTTTGCCACACGATATATGTTGTCAGGCTCAAGGCGAGTCTGTCATCCTTGTGCTATCCCGACCTCTTTCTCATTCCAGTGATGCCGACCACAAACCAGATTATCTCATAATCCTTGTCACATGGCCATGCTTATCCTGGTCAGATCACACGAGGGGCCTAGAGTATATCTCTCCTGATCGGAGGGGCAAATCCCATCTTGCTCGACCATGTCTTGCAGCATGGGTCTGGACAAGCCCGAAACCTACCTTTGTAACTACCTAGTCACAGAGTAGCGTTTGGTTGTCCCAAACACTACTAGGGAAAACCCTAGTAGTAGTGAGGGTTTAATGCCCACTAGTAGCACGGGCAGCCACGCTACCAATAAGGCGCTACAACCATTACTTAGCAGTAGCTCGTGCGACAAGCGCTACTGCTAAGACACATAGCGGCATCGTTTGTTCTATACCGCGCTGCTGCTAATCTAGCTAGTTGTAGCGTGTTTACTATCTATCGCTACTACTACTCTTTTTTTTCATTTTTAGTGTATTTATACATCGTTATACAAATTTTGGTGCAATACCAATTATGAGGTTTATATCATTATGTCCATAACAGTGTGTCAAATGAAGGTGGATTAGGTTCAAGTAGAGGCAATATGTGGTGCATGTCAAAAGTATACTACTAATCCAAATTAACTTGATCTAGTTTGGACTAGTAGTACTTTCGATGTGCAGCACATGTTGCCTCCACTTGAATCTAATCCGCCAGCACAAGCTATTTAATCATCATCATAGTCATTACCACCAACAATATTTATTTAATCACCATAGTCATAGTGTAGCACATCATCATCTTCAAACTCATTCTAGCTAGCTAATCACCACTAACACTAGCTGCAGTAGCTATCTAATCACCACCAACATTAGCTAATAATAATCATCATAGTCATTACCACCAACACTAGCTATTTAATCATCATAGTCATAGTGTAGCACATCATCATCTTCAAACTCATTTCTAGCTAGCTAATCACTCCTACTGCTCTCTCTCAGGTAAAATAACATAAAACATGTATAGCACTCCTCCTTCATCAAGTTGGAGCATGCAGATGAACATGTCTCCTAATCGTGGGTTGCTCTTCTGATTGCTGCCCCTAGTACTTCTCTGCGATCGTTCACAATTTTGCTCCGGTCTTTCACTATTAAGCATTCCTCGCTATTAGAAATCCTGAATGCACTAAAGTGTATTGTATGATATCTTGGCCGTAAGCTAACAATATTCATGGTACCTTTAGTCTCGATCCAATCAGGCACAACATTCATCGGGAGTCCCTATTGAAGAACATCGTATAGTAACATACTTAGCAATGAAGTTTAGCTTAAAAAATAATGTATGCAAAAGATGCACTGAGGACAAATAGTAAAAATCTTACCATCTTTCCTAAATAGATGTGACCGTAGTTCAGTACGAACAATATTGGTCGCATGTTTTCAGTACTAACATTTCTAAGTGCAGGAAGAAAATTTGTCTTGACAGTATCAAGATCCTAAAGCCATGAAACATAATGACTTAGCTCCTCACAGTTTAGTTCAGCCCCGGGATAGTAGTAGGTCCTGTCTACCAAGCGTTGGTCATGTTTGCTTGAACGGAAATAAGCTGACAATAGAAATTAGTTGTCAACTATTTTTGAATAAACAATATCAAAGACATAAATATGGTTGAGAAACTCACATAATGGTATAACTGGAGGCGTCTGCACATCGACCCAGATGTCGGCATTACCTTCAATATCATCTTCCGGACGAATATCAAAGGTGATAACCATATTAGGCTCAAATGCATAAGTCTTGCATAGTGCTCACCAAGTTTTGCATCCAAAATAGGTGTAGTCGTCTTCATTGTATAATTTTGTGTGGAAAATATAACCATGCTCAGTCTTCAAGTAAACTTTATTTACCTCCATAGTATGACTGAAACCTATCTTATCCAAGACAAAAACTCTTGCATGGCAGGGGATACACTAGTAGAATAGTAATAAAATTAAATTATAAGTTGAAGCAAATGAAGGATATGGCATGCTTAATTATGAAAAAGACTTGCCGTTGTGACTTACTGTGTCCACGTCGAAGTTCTCGTCCAGCTTGATGCTGAAGCGCCTATCATCATCTAGGAAGATTTCGTCGCACAGGTCGCGCTCGTCTTCACAGTATTTGCAAATACCGAAATCCTTTTCGTCGTCAGACATTTCCTATGTTCATAGTTGAAACATTAATTGAAAATCGATTGAAGACAACTACCAGGATACTCAACACACAAATCCGGGGCACTCGATATTTCCTACATATTCTGGCACAAGTCATGCCAAAATTCACGGAAAAATCCGGCATGACCTTTGCTAAAATAGGACATATCGAGCGCCTAAAATTTGCCGGTACGGAAATGAATCAACACTCCGGCAAAACATAGGCCACTCGGAGGTGTAACCTGCAAACATGACCGGCCACTTGGGCAAGCACAAATCCTATTTGAGCAACACAAGATATACACTTCAAAATATCTTATAGGACTCATATTGACATGAGCATTCAGTAAGCAAAACCAAATCGTAAAATAAGTAAGTATTCAAATTAGCATGCATTCAATAAGCAAAAGTAAATCATCTCATGCGTCTGTACATCATCGAATATTATCACTAATACATCCTGAATAGTATCATACATATAACATCACTAATACAACTAAAACCCTAGCGCATGACGGGTATCGGCGTGGGCGGTGGACACCCACAGAGAAGCAACCATCACAGAATCATAGCTCCAGCGAGATACTGTAACACCCCGGATGTAACTTGCCATATTTGTACTCCGAGTCTTCCCATTTTCGGCTCTAAGTTATGAGATTCCCTTCATGGTTGGGTTTTGTCTTTGTTTTGCATTTCGTTCATGTCGTGCATTTCATATCATGTCATCATGTGCATCTCATTTGCATATGTGTTCGTCTCATGCATCCGAGCATTTTCCCCGTTGTCCGTTTTGCAATCTGACACTCCTACGTGCACCGACGTACCCCTTTTGTCTCTTTTCGTGTGCGGGTGTTAAACATTCTCGGAATGGACCGAGATTTGCCAAACGGCCTTGGTACACCATCGGTAGACCTCCTGTCAAATTTCGTGCCATTTGGAGTCCGTTTGATACTCCAACGGTTAACCGGGTAACCGGAGAGGCCTCGTGTGTGTTGCATCCCAACACCCCTCCAAAACGGCCCAATAACTCTTCCAAACCACTCCCATGTCCTCCGCCGTCGGATCACGATCGCGTGGGCAAAAACTACACCTCAGTTGGACACCCCTACCTTCTTCTAGGTATAAATATGTGCACCCCTCCTCCAAATCCGGGTCCCGAAACCCTAGCCCCGCCCCCTCTCCGCTGCCGGACACGTCTGGTCCGGCCGGACAGATCGCGCCGCCGCCCCATGCCTATCGCATGCCGCCACGTGTCCCTGCACCTCCGCCACCCGCCGCCGGCCCGCCCCGAGCCCGGCTCCGCCACCCCCGCGCGCCGCGCCGCTCCCGCGGCTCCTCCGTGCCCCGCCGCCTCACCGTCTAGTCGCCGCCCGCCGGCGGAACTCTGGCGAACTCCGCACCCGGAACCGGCCGGCCCGACCATGCCGACCCCGCGGGTGTGCCTCCCCGTCGTCGTCTCCCTCCGGCCTCGTCATCCTCCGCCGCCCTCGAGCCTGCCGGCGTCCTCCCCGTCTCTCTCCGGCGAGGTCTCCGGCGAACTCCTCAATCCAGATCCAGATCCATTTTCGAGGTTGACCCGAAATATTTTCTAAGTCCTTTATTTTCTACATTCTGGTGCACTATTCATCATGCCATAACTTTGTGTGTGTTGCTCCATTTCGTGCGCATGATATGTCAAAATGTTCATTGTGAGATGATCTTTATCTCATTCCATTGTTGCATTCTTGTTTGAGTCCATCTTGATGCCCAAATCACTGATGCAAGAGTGCTATAAATTGTTAGGTGATGTTACTTAGCAGATTATGGGGATTTGTCATTTTTGTCACATTTATTATGTGCTCCATATGGGCATGAGCTCTACATGTGTTTTGATCTATGCCATGCCATATTTACAGGGGTGCTTGCCATGTATTTTTGTGATCCTTGTGGTGACTAGAACAAGCATGCAAAGTAGCCTTCGTGATATTGCTGATTTCAGGGACTTAGGATTTTGCCAAGTCCTTGTTCTGCTGTTATTTTTATGCCATGTAAACATGATGCTACAGTGAGATACATGCTTGTTTTGAGTTGCTTCAGTAAGGATGATTTGGACATATGGTTATGCTCTATCCATCCATGCCCCTGTTTTCAATTATGGAGTGCCCTAGCATGTCTTAATCTTGCTCTACTTTTGCTATAAAATGTTCCTGGCAGATTGTTTACGTGTTAATCAATTTGGCATGGTGGTTGTAGTTGATCCAGGCATGCTATGACTTTTCTCTTGACATGGTTAGCTTCATGAACATGTCTTCTTGCTGATGCTATGCTTGTTTTGTCATACAATGCCTTGTGGTGAGTGAATCGAGCTCGTAGAGATGCCTTCATAATTCTTTTTATGCCATGCTCTATTTTCTGCTAAGTCAGAATATGTTAATAAAACTTGCTATGTTTACATGGGTGCCATCATATCTTCTGATCCTTTTTGGCTCATGGTCATTAAGGGACTTTTGTTCTATGCATTTAGTAGATTCATGCCATTCCTTGTTTTGCTATAATAAGTTCCTATAGCATGTTGTTTGCTTGCTCTAAACATTGTGTCCTGATGTTATTTCTGGCATGTTAGTATTTTCACAAAGTCTGTGATGCTGATATCTTTTGCACTTTTTCCATGCTTGTTTGAACCTGCTATTCTGTGATTTAGCCGTAGCTCAGTGTTCATGTTTTGTCAAGCATCTTGAGTAGAACACTACCATGTGCTTTTTTGCTATGTTGGAGTGCAGTAGCTTAGTTTCTTGTTGCATTCTAGATGGCATCGTGCTGTTAATCGCAGAATTGTGCCATTCTTGTTTTGCTTGCCATTTGCAAACCGTGCATCCGATTTCGGTGACCTTTATATCGATTTCGACTGAAATCATCTCATCCTTCCAGTGGCACACTTGGTTTGCCAAGTTGATGCCTTGTCCATTCCTTTTCCTCCGGAGCACGCATATGCATTGCATATCACATCTTGCATATCATGTCAAGTTTTGCATCATGTTGATTGTGCATTGCACCGTGATTGATTGTTGGTCCTTTTGCTTGTGTTCTTGCTTTGGGTAGAGCCGGGATACGAGTATGTGATCGAGGAACCTGTTGAGTACGCTAATGAGGATCAAGCTTTCGTTAACTCTAAGAACTTTGTAGGCAAGATGATCATACCCTCGAAATCACTTCTATCTTTGCTTGCTAGTTGTTCGCTCTATTGCTATGTCGCGATACCTACCACTTGCTATATCATGCCTCCCATATTGCCATGTCAGGCCTCTAACCCACCTTTTCCTAGCAACCCGTTGTTTGGCTATGTTACCACTTTGCTCAGCCCCTCTTATAACATTGCTAGTTGCAGGTGAAGTTGAAGTTTGTTCCATGTTGGAACATGGATATTGTTGGGATATCATTATTATATCTTGTTTACTTTAATGCATCTATATACTTGGTAAAGGGTGGAAGGCTCGACCTTATTCCTAGTGTTTTGTTCCACTCTTGCCGCCCTAGTTTCCGTCATACCGGTGTTATGTTCCTTGATTTTGCGTTCCTTACGCGATTGGGTGTTATGGAACCCCTTGACAGTTCGCCTTGAATAAAACTCCTCCAGCAAGGCCCAACCTTGGTTTTACCATTTGCCACCTAAGCCTTTTTCCCTTGGGTTCCATGGACTCAAGGGTCATCTTTATTTTAAACCCCCGGGACGGTGCTCCTCTGAGTGTTGGTCCAAACTAGAGCCGCTGGCAGCGCCACCTCAGGGAAACTTGAGGGTTGGTTTTAGTTGTATGGATTGCTTATCCGGTGTGCCCTGAGAACGAGATATGTGCAGCTCCTATCGGGATTTGTCGGCACATTCGGGCGGCTTTGCTGGTCTTGTTTTACCATTGTCGAAATGTCTTGTAACCGGGATTCCGAGTCTGATCGGGTCTTCCTGGGAGAAGGAATATCCTTCGTTGACCGTGAGAGCTTGTGATGGGCTAAGTTGGGACACCCTGCAGGGTCTGAACTTTCAAAAGCTGTGCCCGCGGTTATGGGCAGATGGGAATTTGTTAATATCCGGTTGTAGAGAACTTGACACTTAACTTAATTAAAATGAATCAACCGCGTGTGTAGCCGTGATGGTCTCTTTTCGGCGGAGTCTAGAAAGAGAACACGGTCTCGTGTTATGCTTGAACATAAGTAGCTTCAGGATCACTTCTTGATCACTATTAGTTTCTCGACCATGCTTTGCTTCTCTTCTCGCTCTCTTTTGCGTAAGTTAGCCACCATATATGCTAGTGCTTGTTGCAGCTCCACCTCACTACCTTTCCTACCCATAAGCTTAAATAGTTTTGATTGCGAGGGTGTGAGATTGCTGAGTCCCCATGACTCACAAATACTTCCAAACAGATGTAGGTGCCGATGATGCGAGTGCAGGGGATGCTACCGAACTCAAGTGGGAGTTCGACGAGGATTCGGGCCGTTACTATGTTTCTTTTCCAGATGATCAGTAGAGGAGCCCAGTTGGGGCAATCGGGGATCTAGCATTTGGGGTTGTCTTTCTTTATTTTGGTTCCGTAGTCGGACCTTGATTGTATTTTGGATGATATATGATATATTTATGTATTGTGTGAAGTGGCGATTGTAAGCCAACTCTTTATCCCTTTCTTATTCAGTACATGGGATGTGTAAAGATTACCCCTCTTGCGACAAGCCTACCATGCAGTTATGCCTCTAAGTCGTGCCCTGACACGTGGGAGATATAGCCGCATCATGGGTGTTACAAATCCCTGGAGAACCTGCCAGGTATTGGAGAACCTGTGCTCCAACGCAAACAAGTAGCGACGGACGTGCGCGTCCTCCTCACTAACACGGTGACGCACCACCTCCGCGGGGTCCCCGAGCCTCTGGACCGTCACTGGCCCACGCGACCGCCACCAAAGAAGGTTCGGGTCAACGACGGGCTGACTCTTCACCAACCTGCACCCCCGGCAGGTAGCGCCTCCCAGTACCACCCCGGCGGAGCCCAGTCCCGGACATGACCCATATGGTGACGCAGGTGTCCTCCGCCGACTCGACGACGAGGATGCGGGATAGGCATCATCGACTAATTGCTTTAACTAAAAAAGTAAACTAGTTCTATTAATTTTTGTACTAAAAATAAAATAGTTGTATTAACTCAATTAGTTCAATTAAGCACTTACTATGAATAAAAATAAACTAGTTTTTACTAAAAATAAACTAGTACAACTAGTTATATTAATTTTCTTACTAATTCTATTAAACACTTACTAAAAAACAGTAAAAAACTAGTTAGATGAACTCTAAAATTTAACCCTAACTGATGAACTCTAAAATTTAATGAACCCTAACTAATTTGATGAACTCTAAAATTTAATGAACCCTAACTAATTTGATGAACTCTAAAATTTGACCCTAACTAATTTGATGAACTCTAAAATTTAACCCTAACTAATTCGATGAACTCTAAAACTAATTATATTTAACAACTACTGCCATAATTAGCATCTAATTTGATGAACCCTAACTAATTAGATGAACTCTGAAATTTAACCCTAAGAACCCTAGCTAGGCAGAGGTAGGGGAGGAGCAGGAGGGCGTGCTCACCTCTGGCGCCGGCGGAGTTAGGGAGAGGGGCACGCGGCATCAAGGTCAGGGAGGGGGTCGGGGTCGGGGCGGCGGGCGCACGGAGGAGGGCGGCGATGTAGGGGGGGCGTCGAGGTCGGGGTCGGGGGCGGCGTCGAGGTCGAGATCGGGGGCGGGGGCGGCGTCGAGGGTGTGCGGAGAGCGATGGGTCGCTCGCGGAGGCCGACGGCGATGCAGGGCGGCGACAGCGGAGGAGTAGGGATTTGGGGGAAGTGGCCACGGGGAAGAACGAACCGCGCGGTTAAGTCAAAAGTAGCAGTAGCGCGTTCCAGGAAGTGTGTTGTTGCTACTATAGCTATAGCGTGTTTCTTAACAATCGCTACTGCTATTCCTTCTCCTTTTTATTTGCTTTCCATTTAATTTTATTTTCGTTGGTAGTACGCCTTTGTTCGTAAACGCGCTGCTACAAAACAAGTAGCGGTTGCGCGGTTCCACGTAGATCGCTACTACTATGTGTAGCCTATTGGCTAAGCCGTGGGAATTTTAGTAGTAGAGCTTTTGTACTTGGGCGCGCTACTGCTACAACTATATCTGTAGCGCGGTTTAAAACACCGCGCTGCTGCTAATTAGCACCAGCGTGCATTTTTATAGCCCGCGCTACTGCTAATGTTCTGTGTATAAGGTTTTCCCTAGTAGTGAAAGCAAGTCTGTCACCATCCCAAGTACATGCGCCAGCTCAGGTCTTAGGACATAGAACGTATGTTGTTACTAGAGACTTACAGATGACATATCGCTGCGTCTCATAGTTGGGTCTGTCCGACTCGGACCTTATCTCAACTCAGATCCAACTACGTCGAATCCGACCAGATCCTTCCAAGTCCTTATTATCCGGTTAGCATCCAATGCTCTGTGGCTAGTGATACCAAGCCATCGACCGTGTCATATGCTAGTCTAGTCGGCTGCGCGTCCACACAACTCTTTTGACTAGGGACCTTTTAGGACAGTCATCATATAATGCATAGTCCCACAAACAAGTCATGTACTTGCTGATACACATCATTGATAATGTCCAAGGACTATCATTATTCATAAACACATAGGAAATATCATCATACATGATTGCCTCTAGGGCATATCTCCAACAATGTTATCACCATTATATTCATGTTCTAGATCTGATCTTGCAAGTTATAGCCACCTACTACGTGTTATGATCCGGCAACCCCGTAGTGACAACAACCGGGCCCACCCCCGGTGATGACCGTAGTTTTAGGAGTTCAAGTATTCACTATGTGTTAATGCTTTGTTCTGGTTCTCTATTAAAAGGAGGCCTTAATATCCCTTAGTTTCCAATATGGACCCCGGCTGCCACGGGAGGTTAGGACAAAAGATGTCATGCAAGTTCTTTTAATAAAGCACGTATGACTATTTACGGAATACATGCCTACATTATATCGATGGACCGGAGCTAGTGCCGTATCGCCCTAGGTTATAACTGTCACATGATGAATATCATCCAACAAGTCACTGATCCAATGCCTATGAATTTATCCTATATTGTTTCTGCTAAGTTACTACTGCTATCATCACTGTTACACTTACTACAAAATTACTGCTATCACTGTTACTATTACCGTTGCTGCTGTCACTACTATCAAAACTATCAAACTACTTTGCTACTGATCACTTTGCTGCAGATAATCAATCTCCAAGTGTGGTTGAATTGACAACTCAGCTGCTAATACCTTCAAATATTCTTTGGCTCCCCTTGTGTCGAATCTATAAATTTGGGTTAAATACTTTACCCTCAAAAATTGTTGCGATCCCCTATACTTGTGGGTTATCAGTCATACAAGCATATGAGGCCGTGATCAAACCCCACATCAACTACATAACCGAAGAACAACGCCGAGTAGCGAGGAATTGTTCAACACTAGAACAGAAAGGATCGGGTCAACGACCAAAACCTAGCCCATGCCAACCAAATATAGCTAGGTGGCATGATCAAATATCTAGTCAGAATAAAGAAGAGACATTCCCTACAAAAAAGAGAGACATTCCAGTAGGCCAAGGCACTATGTATTTTTACCAATCTTCCCAGTCTTGAAAGTACTAGATATCTCTTAAATAATATACTAGCTGGTGATGACGGGGTACGGGGAAGTGTGCTTCTGATGGGATGGTCCACTCTAGCAAACTAGCACCCCGAAGAATCACATAGAAGAATGCCAAGATAAGATAGTCATAAAAGGGTGAAAGATTACATACACACTATGGTAACACCATAGGGTACCATGCGAGAACATCGCAAGATCATACACCCCATCACTAAATAAGTGGAAAGATGGCCAAAAACATACGTGGGAAGACCACCAAATAGATGGTGCATAATCCAGCGATCACAAACACATGACACACCCCACCCTACCCCCCAAGGAAACAAGAGGAATAATATCTTGAAGGAACTATGACATGGCTGGAAACGTGACTACATACACAAAGAAGTGCATGTGTGGTTTTTTGGACACACCACAACAGTAAAAGTGTACTTCGAGGGAAAGGAATACAAGAAAGAGGAGGATGCAAGCGAGTTATCTAGAATCTAGGGCAAACTGTCATCACAACAAAGCAAACTAGGACGAAGAAGCTCCCCAGCAGCCACAACACCGGGAAAAAATAAAGACTCGGGGTCTACACCATCCCTAGCAAGAACGAGGTCACAAAACTCAAACACTTAATACAACCAACACATTGGTGGGATCATTATACCTCCTAAATGTATCTATAGTTTTTGCGACATTCATGTTATATATTGGTAAATTATGCCATATATTACTTTTTGGACCAATATAACATAAAGGCTACTTTTCTATATTTGTTGCATTGATTTCAGGTATTTAGGAAATACAATTGAACATGGAAAAAATATGGCGATTTGTAAAACGTGGAGTACAACATACACCACTAAGGAGGGGCATTGGGGAGCCATGTGGCCCCCACATGGCTAGGCCAAGAGGCTTAGGGGGAGCTGCCTAGGCCGTGTGGGTCCCACGGGCACCCCTGATGCAACTCTGCGTTCCTTGATGCTTATATAACCCTACTAGACACCATCATATTGACCATGGGATTTTTATGCCGCCACCACTACACAATCCGAGGTGGAACTCATCTACAACCCTGTTCGGGAACTCTACTAGAGGGGCTGGGGTTCTTCGTGTTCTGCATCAACAACCATTCTTTAATTCTACCATCATGTGTGAGTAGTCCATCCTCTGGACAATGGGTTCATAATGATGGATATTCAACATTTTTCTCTCACATGCCTCAATAAGATATCACATGAGTTATCCTACATAATTATGATCCATCTGATGTAATTTCCTATGGTATTACTTTAGCCATTTGATGAATTATTATGTTATGGTCAGGTTATAAGTGTTGCTTTGCATGGACTACATATGTATATTGCTCCTTGAGCTAGTAGTTTTATCGTTCGCCGGTTTAAATGGACAATCAATAGAGGTAATGGTGTGAATTAGTTAGGTTTCATCTTTGTAGCTGAAGTATTTCAGTGATAGAAAGATAAAAAACTTATAATTGTGTTCTTGCCACTAGAACAAAAATATTGACTCATTGCTAATGAGAGCAGGTGAGGGGAATGTCATTATCAAATCAATATTCAGGGTCAGATGGACATAGCAACTGTGTGCACTTAATATCTCTTTATATTGAGTTATGATCCAAATTCATAAAGGCTAACTTTTGATGAAGCGGAGTGAAGCTGTCGGTGTACTAAGACATGGGTGCCTTTGTACCCTGACTTGTACATAGGCAGTAGTAGCCTTCCCGATGGCAGGGCTTGTCGGAGGACTGCTCTAAACAAGACTCAAGACTTGCTTAACAAAAGCATGAAGAAGACCTCCAGGTAGGTCATTGAGAAGTACTAAAAACAAGTACTGAAGATCAAGTATCAAGCCACCGACAAGTGAAGACTCGACAAGCCCCATGCCAACAAGCTCCCACTACTTGTCCACCGCTCCAACTCACCGACACACTAGTCACCTGTCAAGTAGGTGTCCAGCGGGCAGGCTGTTTGGTGAGCTCTGTCTGGGCATGTGTCAACTTACCGCCAGAATGATAAACTTTCATGACACTTGTCCTGGAGTGTATCAAGATAATATGAGGTAGTTGGGCGAACGCCACAGAAGGAGAGGCTATCCTTGCCGGAAGCATCACCAGTGCGACACCTCATGACGCATTTCATGCATTTGTCCTAGTCCGTCAGAGTTAGGTATTTAGCACTGTAGCCACTTTTTACCTTGTGTAAATATTGTTACCTAGATACTCCAATGTCACATCAAGTATCCGTGGGCATGATTATACGATATGCATCACACAATCTCAGATTCATCTATTCAACCAACACATAGGACCTCAAAGAGTGCCCCAAAGTTTCTACCGGAGAATCACGACAAAAACATGTGCCAACCCCTATGCATAGGTTCATGGGCGGAACCCGCAAGTTGATCACCAAAACATACATCAAGTGAATCATGTGGTATCCCATTGTCACCATAGATACGCACGGCAAGACATACATCAAGTGTTCTCAAATCTTTAAAGACTCAATCCGATAAGATAACTTCAAAGGGGAAACTCAATTCATTACAAGAGAGTAGAGGGGGGAGAAAACATCATAGGATCCAACTATAATAGCAAAGCTCGCGATACATCAAGATCGTATCACCTCAAGAACACGAGAGAGAGAGATCAAACACATAGCTACTGGTACATACCCTCAGCCCCGAGGGAGAACTACTCCCTCCTCGTCAAGGAGAGCGCCGGGATGATGAAGATGGCCACCGGAGAAGGATTGCCCCCTCCGGCAGGGTGCCGGAACGGGTCTAGATTGGTTTTTGGTGGCTACGGAGGCTTCTGGCGGCGGAACTCCCGATCTATTGTCCGTTCTGGAAGTTTTAGGATACATAGGTGTATATGGGTGAAAGAAACACGTCGGTGAACCGAAGGGGGGGCCACGAGGCAGGGGGCGCGCCCTAGGGGGGTGGGCGCACCCCCACCCTCGTGGGCACCTCCCTTCTTTCCTGACATGCACTCCAAGCTTTTCCGGTAGCTTTCCTTCCAAAAATAACTCCTCCAGTTGATTTCGTTCAGTTTCGACTCCATTTGATATTCCTTTTCTTCGAAACACTGAAATAGGCAAAAAAAAACAGCAAATCTGGGCTGGGCCTCCGGTTAATAGGTTAGTCCCAAAATTAATATAAAAGTGGATAATAAAGCCCAATATTGCCCAAAACAGTAGATAACATAGCATGGAGCAATCAAAAATTATAGATACGTTGGAGACGTATCAATGCCCTATCACAAAAAGGCTTGGGCCAAGTGTGACGCCTCGATTTGATCGTGCACTAATCATACACGCAAATGTGTACGATCAAGATCAGGGACTCACAGGAAGATATCACAACACAACTCTAGACACAAATAAAACAATACAAGCTTCATATTACAAGCCAGGGGGGCCTCGAGGGCTCGAATACAAGCTCGATACACAAGCGTCAACAGAAGCAACAATATTTGAGTACAGACATAGTTAAACAAGGATGCCTTTAGAAGGCTAACACAAAAGCAACACGATCGAAGAGGCAAGGCCTCCTGCCTGGGACCTCCTAACTACTCTTGGTCGTTGGCGGTCTCAACGAAGTAGTATCCATCGATGGTGGCATCTGGCTCCAGGGATCCACCATCTGGTTGCAACAACCAGAAAGAAGGAACAAAGGGGAAAAGGGGGTAGCAAAGCAACCGTGAGTACTCATCCAAAGTACTCGCAAGCATCAGATCTATACTAAGTATGCATTGGTATCAAATGGAAGGGTTGCATCTGTGAACTGAACTGCGGAATGCCAGAATAGAGGGGAAGGCCTAGCCTATCAAAGAATAGCTTCTTCAAGCAACTCCAAGCATCTTGCAACATGTAGAAGAGTGAAGAATAACAGTATATAATTAACAAGCATGTTGTAACATTAATGCACAGAGATCCTTCCTCGACTCCCTGCGAGAAAGCAATCCCGGGGCCATGATACGTCTCCGTCGTATCTACTTTTCCAAACACTTTTGCCCTTGTTTTGGACTCTAACTTGCATGATTTGAATGGAACTAACCCGGACTGACGTTGTTTTCAGCAGAATTGCCATGGTGTTATTTTGGTGCAGAAATAGAAGTTCTCGAAATGACCTAAAAATCAACGGAGATTATTTTTGGAATATATAAAAAATACTGGAAGAAAGATCCACGTCAGGGGGCCCACACCCTGTCAACGAGGGTGGGGGCGCGCCCTACCTCCCTAGGCGCGCCCCCTGCCTCATAGGCCCCCTGATGCTCCACCGACATCCACCTTGACTCCATATATTCACTTTCGGGGAGGAAAAAATCAGAGAGAAGGATTCATCACGTTTTACGATATGGAGCCATCGCCAAGCCCTAAACTCTCTCGGGAGGGCTGATCTGGAGTCCGTTCAGGGCTCCGGAGAGGGGAATCCATCGCCATCATCATCATCAACCTTCCTCCATCATCAATTTCATGATGCTCACCGCCATGCGTGAGTAATTCCATCGTATGCTTGCTGTACGGTGATGGGTTGGATGAGATTTATCATGTAATCGAGTTAGTTTTGTTAGGGTTTGATCCCTAATATCCACTATGTTCTAAGATTGATGTTGCTATGACTTTGCTATGCTTAATGCTTGTCACTAGGGCCCGAGTGCCATGATTTCAGATATGAACCTATTATGTTTTCATCAATATATGAGAGTTCTTGATCCTATCTTGCAAGTCTGTCGTCACCTATTATGTGTTATGATCCGTTAACCCCGAAGTGACAATAATCGGAACCATTAATGGTGATGACCATAGTTTGAGGAGTTCATGTATTCACTATGTGTTAATGCTTTGGTCTGGTACTCTATTAAAAGGAGGCCTTAATATCCCTTAGTTTCCAATAGGACCCTGCTGCCACGGGAGGGTACGACAAAAGATGTCATGCAAGTTCTTTTCCATAAGCACATATGACTATATTCGGAATACATGCCTACATTACATTGATGAACTGGAGCTAGTTCTGTCTCACCCTATGTTATAATTGTTGCATGATCGATCGCATCTGACATAATTCTCCATCACCGATCCAATGCCTACGAGCTTTTCATATATTGTTCTTCACTTATTTACTTTTCCGTTGCTACTGCTATAATCACTACAAAACCCAAAAAAATATTACTTTTGCTACCATTACCTTTTTCCACCGTTACCACTACTATCATATTACTTTGCTACTAAATACCTTGCTGCAGATATTAAGTTTCCAGGTGTGGTTGAATTGAAAACTCAGCTGCTAATACTTGAGAATATTCTTTGGCTCCCCTTGTGTCAAATCAATAAATTTGGGTTGAATACTCTACCCTCGAAAACTGTTGCGATCCCCTATATTTGTGGGTTATCAGGCCACATATCTCAAGTATCCATTTTAAGTTGTGAAAGATCAGGATATAAGTCTGAACGTCCGTTACCGTGGACACGGCTATTAATAGATAATCTTCCCTGCAGGGGTGCACCACGTTTTCCAACATGCTTGATTACTCTAGCCGGACACACTTTTCTAGGTCAATGCCCGGCCTCGAAAGATCAACATGTCGTAGCCCTACTGTCGGTGTCAAAACCGGCGGATCTCAGGTAGGGGGTCCCGAACTGTGCGTCTAAGGCGGATGGTAACAGGAGGCAGGGGACACAATGTTTTACCCAGGTTCGGGCCCTCTTGATGGAGGTAAAACCCTACGTCCTGCTTGATTAATATTGATGATATGGGTAGCACAAGAGTAGATCTACCACGAGATCGGAGAGGCTAAACCCTAGAAGCTAGCCTATGGTATGATTGTATGTTGTCCTACGGACTAAAACCCTCCGGTTTATATAGACACCAGAGGTGCTAGGGTTTACACAAGGTCGGTTACAAAGGAGGAGATATACATATCCGTATTGCCTAGCTTGCCTTCCACGCCAAGTAGAGTCCCATCCGGACACGAGATGAAGTCTTCAATCTTGTATCTTCATAATTCAATAGTCCGGCCGAAAGATATAGTCCGGCTGTCCGGAGACCCCCTAATCCAGGACTCCCTTAGTAGCCCCCGAACCAGGCTTCAATGATGACGAGTCCGGCGCGCAGTATTGTCTTCGGCATTGCAAGGCGGGTTCTTCTCCAATTTCCAAGTGTGTGTAAATAGTATCCGGCCCCATAAATGTCCTCTTGGCTTCTGCGCCTAATAAGGGCAATTTCTCGAACGAATACGAGGCGCCAGGGCATTTTTACATTCGCCTCCCTAGCCAAATAAATAAATTGTCTATTAAAGGGATTGGGATTCTTAGATCCGATCCACACCATCCTCCCCTCAGCGAGAATCCATCAGAGCGCGTTTCGGAAAGATCCATTCCAGCATGGCCAACCTCCGCAGCTCCTCCTCCCGCCCCGTAGCCCTAAGCTTGGTGATTGGGAGAGGTGTTCAGTTCCACATATTTGATTGGTCGAACTGCAGACCAAAGGATTTCTTCCTCCGGCATACATGGTGCCCGTTCGAGCCGGGCTCGCCACCTACAATGGCGGGGAGCAAGTGGAGAACTTTCCCTGTCCCTCCATGGGGGAACGGGTTTGCCTTGTTCCTTACTTACTAAGGGGACTCGGATTTCCAATTCATCCGTTCCTCCGCGGGCTCCTGGAGTTCTACGGCCTCCAACTACACAATCTCACCCCTGCCTCCATCCTACACATCGCCGGCTATGTTGCTCTCTGTGAGTTGTTCCTGGGCTGCGAGGCTCACTTCGAGCTGTGGAAAAGGCTATTTTGCCTTGTCCCGCGCACACAGAGGGAATCACTTTATCAAGTGGGCGGAGCCGAAGTATGGCGTATTGCCGATACCGGATATCTGTACGGTACCCCGAAGAAGCCGTCCGAAGACTGGCCTTCAGAATGGTTTTATATGGAGGACGTCCCCCTTTCGGACCCTGTTCGGCAGGGTCTTCCTGAGTTCAACAATGCTCCTCTGAAGAAGCGCCGAAGTTGGCGCCCGCGGAGGCCCCAGGTGGAAGACGACAGAGAAGTCCTCTATCTGATGAATCGGATTAAGGCACTGGCTCAGTCAGGTTTGACAATAACCGAAGTTATGTCGATTTGCATAATTCGGGGAGTGCAACCACTTCAATATCGTGGGCATCCCCTATGGTGTTTCAACGGGGAGGATGACGCCACCCGCTACGGGCGTAAGGGTCCGGGCGATGCTGCTGCATTAGCCAAAATGCTGTCCGAACTGTTCAAGGGAGAGGAGGAGTTGTTCACCCGCATCAAGCCATGGGACGGATTTTCCATGTACAATCCTCCAAGCTGGGTAAGCTATATCCCCTTACTTCCATCTTCCCGTGTTTTTCGTTGTAAGTATTCACCTTGCCAATTTACGGCAGGAACTGTGAAAGGCTATAAAGGAGGTCTGCAGCCCTTCTCCACAACCGGAGGACCCAGACTGGGCCCTCGACTCCAGACTCGAAGAAGATCCGGTTATCTCTGTGGAGCTGATAAACCGGCAGTTCTATTAGTTAAGCTGCGACGATGCCATGGTGGCCATTACGGTCGACTATCCCGGATTGCTCCCTGCATCGCACGTAAGAAAAACCGAAAAGTCCCAACTCAGAAAAGTAGGATCCCCTTTTAGACACTTCACCCGCCATATTCACATGGCCTTTTTACAGGGAAGGCATTCGGGACGCCCTGTAGCAACGCGCCAACAGGAGGCGCCGAGGCTAAGTAGGCCAAAAAGGAAGGCGGTTAGGACGGAGACGCCGGCGCAGAGCTACAACAAACCCCGCTCCGTGGTTGTCGTCTTTCTCAAAATATAATGACGCCCGTGTTTCTTTAATAGAAAAACGCTCGCCGGAATATGTCCGGTGATGTCGTCGATCACGCTTCCACCAGTCGGGCCAGGACCAGACACGGAGGCAGAAGCCGATATGGGGCAGACGCTGGATAATCCTCCTACAGAGGATGCAGATAGGTTATCTGCTACAAACTCAGAAGTGGAAAGCGCCATGAATCATAGGCGCCGCCGGGCCGTACTCCGTGACACTTGTTTCTCACCAGAGGCGTTTGATGCCTTTAATTCTGGAGAGGCGTACCTCCGTGCCGCTCAAGATGGTCTAGCCAGAGCCACGGATCAGTATGTAAAGGATGTACGGGTGAGTGAATCTGACGATTTGTATGTATCAGTAGCCCCTGATACTTGAAACAGTTAGCCGAACTGATTTAAGGATCATCTTTATTGTGCAGGTTCTTACAGAGAAGAATACTAGGCTGTCCCAGGAGCTGGAGGAATGCAAGACCCAACTGCGGGCCGCTATTGCCGCATTACAGGAACAGAAAAAACCTCCCGCTGGTAACAATTTAAAGAATGATGGTTACCATATAGTGCGCAGCATGGCTGCAGATCTAACAATAGATTTTGTAGATGAATCTGGAGGAAATCCGGGGGACCAGCATGTTATGCGGCAGCTAGAAGCTGGCAAACGCGTGCTGACTGAGGTTAGGCGGGAGAAAAACAATCTCCAAGACGCCAATATAAGGCTGAACGTGGAACTAAAAGACGTTCGGGGCCAGCTTGCAGACTCCGAGAAGGAGAATAAGAGGCTTCGACGTGGCATTTTTAGTAAGTGCTTGAACGAATCCTTTAAAGGTATTCGGCGAAGAAGCCGACTAACAGCGTTATGTCTATAGGTATGCTGACGGGTCATCCCACGGAGGAAATGCCCGGGTCTGCGGGTGATCTTCTGTCCGAGCTGTCAGATCTGCACGAACAAGTTCGGCACGTGATGCAGGGTGTTGCCCAAGCGTTGTGGCCGTCCGTCTCCCTGCCAGAGGGTGTTGCGGAGCTTGCAGAGAAGGTCAAAGGAGCGCAACGGCGCTTCCGGTTATGGAAGATATCAGCCTGCCGACAGGGTGCCAGAGAAGCCTGGGCCATGGTGAAGATGCGGTATACCAAAACAAACCCAAATCACATGGCCGAGGTCGGACCTGTGGGGCCCGACGGAAAAGAGATTCCCGTTAGCTTAGTTTATGGGCAAGAAGAATTAGCCGCAAAGTATTTTGAAAGTGCGTTATATCGACTAGAGGGGGGGGGTGAATAGGCGATTTTTATGGAAGTCTTCAAAACGTGGAAGTTATGAAGACAAACGATAGAAATAAACCTATTACCCTGCAGCGGAAGGTAGACTACACTAGGCAAGCCATAGTCAAGTATTCAATGGAGTGAAAGCACAATGACTAATAGCAGCAATGTAGTAAGGATCAGGTAGGAAGATATTGTGAAGCCACACAGAACACGCAGTCACTCAGTGAAGACAAAAGATAGTGCAAACATACAATGACTTCACAAGGAGTAACAGTAAGTAAAGGGAAGGGAAGATGAAACCAGTGACTCGCTGAAGACAATGATTTGTTGGACCAGTTCCAGTTGCTGTGACAACTATACGTCTGGTTAGGGCGGCTAGGTATTTAAACCTTAGGACACCCAGTCCCGGACACCCAGTCCTAAACACGCAGCTCAAGACACCCAGTCCTCACCGTATTCCCCTTGAGCTAAGGTCACACAGACCTCGCCCAATCACTCTGGTAAGTCTTCAAGGTAGACTCCCAAACCTTCACAGACTTCGTTCACCGGCAATCCACAATGTCTCTTGGATGCTCAGAACGCGACGCCTAACCGGCTGGAGGATGCACAGTCCTCAAGTGTAATAAGTCTTCATATCACACAGACAAGAAGACTTAAGTGATGCCTAATTCTCTTTGGCTCTGGGTGGTTAGGGCTTTATCCTCGCAAGGAATTCTCTCTCAAAGGCTTCGAGGTGGGTTGCTCTCAAACGACAAAAGCCATACTCTGAATCTGAGCAGCCAACCGTTTATGGTTGTAGGGGGTGGGCTATTTATAGCCACTTGGCAACCCGACCTGATTTGTCCGAAATGACCCTGGGTCACTAAGGAACTGACACGTGTTCCAATGGTCAGATTTCAAACTCACACGGCAACTTTACTTGGGCTTCAAGCAAAGCTGACTTGCCGGACTCTGGACAAGATTCGCTCTCAAAGTCTTCACTCGAAGACATAGGTTTTGTTTAAGCATCACTCCAGTCATTCTGACTGGTTCTCTTGGACCCCACTTAACAGTATGGTGGTTCCTATGACTCAACACAGAAGAAAGAGAACTACGAAAGATCTAAGTCTTCGAGCTCCATAGGCTTCATGTGGTGTCTTCTCTTGTCATAGTCTTCAATGTGAATATCTTCATATACCACCTTTGACTTCAATGTCTTCATACATTTTTAGGGGTCATCTCTGGTAGGAAAACCGAATCAATAAGGGACTTCTACCTGTGTTATCCTGCAATTCTCACAAACACATTAGTCCCTCAACTAGGTTTGTCGTCAATACTCCAAAACCAACTAGGGGTGGCACTAGATGCACTTACAATCTCCCCCTTTTTGGTGACTGATGACAAACTAGTTGAAGTTTTCAACGGGGAATATAATCTGTGAAATTGTAAAGGATAAGGAATTGTCTTCATAAGTTGCAAGGGCTCCCCCTGAAGATGTGCATATAAGTAATTTTCTTTTGGAATGCAAATGCACATGGCAGGTTGTACTTGTGGAGATCCACTTCAACTTATGATGACAATCCACTATGCATGTGAAAGTATATGAAGATAATGACATGCATAATGGAAAATGGACGTCTGCAGAATGATCTAAGTGCGGAATTTATCGTCGCAACACAAGGTGGCAGATAAGTAGCAGACGACCATCAAGTTTAAGTGTTACAACTCAAAGAACCAAATGTAGCAAAACGAGAGTTGTAAGCACGAAGCAAAATATAAAGCACCCGCCCATATGGACCCGCTTGAAGACTATCAACCTCATATGCTTCTCCCCCTTTTGTCAGTAAGGACAAAAAAGGTTTGAAGACATAGAGCATCTACTCGTTCCCATGAGGAGTAGGTGAAGCAGCAGGGTCGTTGGTGGTGTTTGGCGGTGCTGAAGAGCTTGGAGCAGAGTCGAAGCATGCTGAAGGAGGTGGTGGTGAAGTAGCATCGTCTTCATCCTCGATCACTCTGGCATTCACAGTTGCAGCAGAGGAAGAGAACTCAGAGTCTTCAAGGGATGGAGTTCGTCGCAACACTGCCCTTCGAGGAGGTGTGGAGTCAAACTTGAATCGCTCAGTGAAGCCATCCTCTTGAAGATCATCTTCAGAACACATCAGCGTTAGCCCTTTCCATGTGCGGTGAGAGGTTTCATGGGCAACAAACAGAGGAGGTGTGGTGGCAAGATTGCGAATGCGATTAACATCCACCAAGAGGCTTTGCATCTGACGCTTCAGCCAGTCATGATGCCTATCCTGTTTCTGATGAAGAGCCACAAGAAGCTCTCGGTCATTGAGAACACGAGTGCGCTTCTTGGGTCATGGAGCAGTTGTACTGTCAGTGGCTTCAGTGAGAGCAGGATGCGGTGCACGTGTAGTGCCAGCCAAAGGATACACACGAGCGACTGCTTCAACTCCTTCAATGTTCTGAGAAAAACTTTGATGCTCTGCATTCTGAAGACTTAGGGGTTCCTTGGCAGGCTCAGGATAGATGGCTTCAATCGACATATCCACATCAGGCAGAAAAATCCGATGATTGCGAGCAGATGGCTGATATGAGATAGTGGAGTGAAGTTTGATCAGCCGCATGACCCATGGGGCGTAGAACTTCAAGCCAAACAGATCAGAGCCTGATGCAGCAAGTTGGCGAAAGAAGAAGTCCTGTGCATTGAAGCATTTTCCATGAAGAATATAGAAGACTAAAGTCTTCATTGCACCTTCAAGCTTGGCATGTGGAGAGTGCCCTTTGATGGGCCAGAGAGTTCGCCTTATGATGTGATAAATAGTCCTTGGCAGATACTCTAGGTCTTCAACAAAGAACTCTTTGGGATATGCAGCATCTTGGGATAATGGCTTCATCATACTGAGCATCTAACTCATGTTAGGTTCAGGCTTCTGAAAGATGCTCTCCACAGCTTCACTGTGAAGTTGACAGCCAGATTCATAGAGATCTTCGGGAGTGGGCAGACCAGTGAGCTCAATGATGTCAAAGGCTTTGGCTTCGTGACGAACGTTTCCTGTCATCCACTCCAGGACCCAAGTCTTCGGATCTCTGTTATACCCGCGGATGTGAAGTGTGGCATAGAATTGGAGCAGCAACTCTTCATTCCAATGCTCTTGGTCAATGACGAATGGCAGCAATCCAACTTCTTTGAAGCAATCCAGAGCTTCTTCCAGACAGGGCAGACCAGCTATAGCTTCAGTGTCAAGACGCTTGTGGGGGAAGATGCGACCTTGATTGTATAGAATGCAGGAGTAATAGCTTCGCTGCGGATAGCTCCAGAACCGATCAGATGATATCCTTTCCCTTGAGTAGGGGTTCCTGGAGCTATTGAAGAATGTGTTGTCTGCTCTGAAGCCATTGATATTGAAGGATCCAGGTGCTGATGCAGGACCTGGGAACCTGGGCAATCTTGGGATTGGCTTCTATACCCGAGGCCTGTGCTCAACATGATAGTCGAACTGGGGACCGGCAGCAGGTGCAGGAACAGAAGCAATGGGATCAGTGGCTTCGCTGACTTCTGATGCTTTTGTTGGGGAGGGCTCCACATTAGCTTCAACCATGACAACGTCAGTGGCTTCATTGGTGGTGGTGGTGGCAGCCTCAAGATTTTCAACCTCCACTTGACGAGCTGGAGGGTCGGTCGCAATCACGTTCTCCTCGAGAACCGCTTCTTGGTGGGATAGGGGAGTAGCAGCTTGTGGGACTTCTTCTTCATCAGCTGATGCAGCCGGAATGTCTTCAGCAGTTTCAGCTTCAGACGCAGAGACTGGAGGCCTAGGTCCTTTGCGAAGCCTGCGCAACGCAGGCGACGCCTGTGTAGTTGGAGTTGGCTGGGCCTCAAAGTCTTCTTCCTCTTGTGGGCGATCAACCCATGAAGCATCCTGAGCGATTGGCGTCAGAGGACGACCAATGCTGATGAGTTCGCTGTTCTCGAGCTGAGGAAGGACTGCACCATCTTCTACATGGTCATGTTGACCAATGTCTTCAGCAGCGATGGGATCAGCTGCTGGAAAGTCTTCAGCTTCATGAGCCTCTGTGAAAGCAGGCTCATGGATTGTCAGTTGGCGTTCAGCGTCAGGACGAACCATGGAAATGGGTTCAACTATCAAAGGCTCTGTGGGAGCAGCCCGATCTTTCTTGGTCTTCCTCTTCTTCTTGGAGGGGGAAATAGGAGAGGCTTCAAGATGTTTCCTCTTCCTGGCTTCAGCCTCAGCAGTCCTCGTCTTCTTGAGCTCTGAAGCGGTTAACCGGCTTTTCGGCTTTGAGCCAGTCATTCTAGTTGGGAAGACAATGGGATCTGCTTCCTGCCTTGGTGCGTCAGGTTCAGCCGTAGCGGGCTTCTTCATCTTCTTTGCTGCCATCCTGGGGTCGATGCCACGACGCCCAAGGGCCTTGCGCTTCTCAGCCTCATTGTAGGCCTGCACACATTTGTCAGCCAGAACCTTCATGCGCTCACGAGAACCTTGAGCTTATGCATGTTTCTTGAGAAAGGCTTCCTTGAGCTCGTGCAGCATAATCTTGAAGTTCTTCACCTCTTGCACGCTGAGCTTGGACATATGCTTCTTGAACTGAGCCTTTTCATAGTCAATCTTTTGCTTCAGTTCAACAATGCGCTGGGCGATAGCTAACTCTGAAGCAATGGTGCCATGGAAGGCGACACTGAGGCCAATGGGTAGTTGCAGATCTTCGAAGCTGATGTTTGGCGTGTCAAACCATTCATCAATGAAGTTGTGGATGATTGTTACATCAAAGAGAGGCAGATCATTGAAGATTTCTGCTTCTTCTTTGCTCTTGATGAGTTGCTCAAGAGCGTCATCTGCAAGATCTTCATCACTTGACAGATCAATGGCATCATTGCGCAGAATGGCAGAAGCTGTTAGCTCTTGGCCGGTGTGTGGCAGAGGCATCTTGACCTTCTAGGGCTTGGAGATGCGTGATAAATCTTCGGACTGCACACTGTCTTCAGGAGGTGCAGTTGCCAGTGGCTTCGCCCGTGAGATTTTTGGTGAAGGGGCAGGCTTTGAAGCTTTAGGCTTCTTCAACTTCTTTGGCTTCGGCGCTGCAGGCGCTTCATCTAATTCAGCGTCAGCTGCAGGCTCATTCACTGCAGTCCCTTGAACCAAGATATGGGTGATGAGGCCTTCAAGGTTGTAGAAAGGACCAACGACATTGGGTTCTGCATCTCGTGTGCCATCAGCCCTTGGAGCTGAGGGACCAGGGTTGAAGTCTAGTCCCAATGTCTTCTTGTTTTGCTTCGCTGAGTTCTGGGCAAACTGGAAGTTGCGCTTGAACAGAATGTCGTCACAACACCATAGTAGTGATGATGGGTGTGCATCAACAGGCTGTGGCCCACGGACCATGCAGGGATAGAAGCCTTGTTCAATGGCTTCATCTCTGGACCTGGGTTGAAGATTCTT
Organism: Triticum urartu; assembly: GCF_056163025.1. Classification (NCBI taxonomy): domain Eukaryota; kingdom Viridiplantae; phylum Streptophyta; class Magnoliopsida; order Poales; family Poaceae; genus Triticum; species Triticum urartu. The sequence continues at coordinate 440,323,032 of NC_141874.1, read as the reverse complement.
GTATAGGATGTCTCCCCACGGTCTCTTGATGGCATTTTTCTCAGCATATTCCTGGGTTACAAATCGGTATTTGAAACATTGTTCTGCCCAATATCTTCGAATCCATTGGATTCGGGTCTTGCGCTGATTGTAATCCTCTTCAGGATCTGTCTTGTACAGTTCTGAGAGGTCATCTGGCAGATCTCTAGATGTTTCTCCACGACGCTTTCTGCCACCCTTCCGTGCTGATTTCTCTGAAGCCATGAACTTTAAACTGAAAGGCTTCAACACGTTCAAAGGCTTCAAAGATTTTCGCTTGCTGGACAAACATGAACTTGCTTCGGGTGAATTTATATGATGCTGTAAGAATTCTGCAAATGAATGCAGACTATGAGAACCAAGGGATTCTCCCACGGACATGTACCTGTGACAACATTAAGGTGCGAGGGAAGGGGAAGAGGTCATATGCATTCTCAAAAGATTTTGAATATAAATCAGTTTAGAAGACATTGACCTCATCGTGCGAAGACATTCACTCATAGATAAGGAGTTGGTTCCAGATTTGTACGAATCCAGAGATCAGTACAAGTGAGGAATCTAACTACTTTGTGAAGCATAAGTGAATATACTAGGCATGTTATGAGATGCAGTATGAGAGAGATCTAACTTGTGTGAATAGAAACTACTTGTGGTAGAAAGTGACAAAGCCATAGGATCAACGGTGCCATAAAAAGGAAGTTTTATTTACCACACTAAGAACTGCTAGATGGAGTGGAAGATGAGGCCGAGCAGTTCGATCTTCCGTGCCCTAACTTGGCGACGGAGGACACCTACGGCGACGGCGGAGAGGACGATGTCTGCGGTCGGCATGAAGACGGCGTCGGAGAGGTTGCGGCAGCGAAGCGCTTCGTCGCCGGCGTCGTCGAGGGCTAGCGGTGGCGCTAGGGTTCGTGCGAGAGTGGAAGAAGAGATAATGACCGCCGTGAAGTGTGTATTTATAGGTACAGGGGCGGCACTGCGTTATTACATAGGTACCCCTGGCAATTCACATCTGAGAAACACGTGGCCATCATGTAGAATTTTGGGGTTTGTTCCACGTCCCACGCACGCCTGGATTGTCGGGTGGTCGTTCCTACTTCTTCGGGTTTCATGTGGAGGAATGAGCATTGAAAGTGGACTTAAGGTTTGTCTTTGTATCTTCTGCTGACAAGGACACAGAGAAGACATTCGACAGTTTCAATAGAATGCATATGATTTGGAGAGATAGAGTTTGAGATAGATAGCATAGAGAGGTTAGGGTCCGATCACATTCACTTAGTTCAAAAGATTCAACAAGAAGACATAGCTATAAGTGAATGCTGTAGAGGACAGAACACTAGTATATATATATAATCAACATAGTGAAGATAATCATGAAGACATGTTGAGATTGAAGCCAAACCAAATGTGAAGACATAGCAAGGTAACGCCATGAGTGAAACACTTCAAAATAGAACATTTGGTGGTGGCGTTACCCACCGTATAGGAAGTATCAGACCCAGACACGGCGCACAATTATCGTGGCGCTCCGAAGTCAAATTCCACATTAATGTATTCACACTTAGAATGTATGTCTTCATTGATTGAAGATATACTTTACTTCGTGTGTTGCACATCTAAGTCATGAATATGCATAAGGGTTAGGATGTGTGCCTGATCACAGGACATTTGAGCATTCCAGGATATTTAGCTCACACCGTAACTTACAAAATCTCTTCTCATCCAAGGGCTTGGTGAAAATATATGCCAATTGCTCTTCAGTGTTGACGTGTATGATATCAATATCTTCCTTCACAACATGATCTCTGAGAAAGTGATGACGAATTTCAACGTGCTTTGTCTTCGAGTGCTGAACTGGGTTGTTGGCAATCTTGATGGCGCTTTCGTTGTCGCAGTAGAGTGGCACTTGCTTCAGATGAATGCCATAGTCTTTGAGCGTTTGCTTCATCCACAGAAGCTGAGCGCAGCAAGATCCAGCAGCAATGTATTTAGATTCAGCAGTGGAGAGAGATACATAGTTCTTCTTCTTTGAAGACCAACATACAAGTGATCATCCCAGAAAGTGACATGTGCCTGATGTAGACTTGCGATCAACTTTGTCACCAGCATAATCAGCATCCGAGAATCCAACCAGATCAAACTCTGAGCCCTTTGGATACCATAATCCTAGAGTTGGGGTGTGAGCCAAATATCGAAGAATTCGCTTCACAGCTAAGTGATGCGACTCCTTTGGTGCCGCTTGAAATCGAGCACACATGCAAACACTAAGCATAATATCTGGCCTAGATGCACATAGATAAAGTAAAGAACCAATCATGGAGCGGTATACCTTTTGATCGAACTCTTTACCATTGTCGTCAGGACCCAGATGATGCTTGGCTGGCATTGGCGTCGTGAAGCCTTTGCAGTCTTGCATACCGAACTTCTTCAGGCAATCTTTGAGATACTTCTCTTGAGATATGAAGATGTCGTTGCGTTGCTGTCGTATTTGAAGACCGAGAAAGAACTTCAGCTCTGCCATCATAGACATTTGATATTGCTCTTGCATCATATATCCAAACTCTTCACTGTACTTCTGATTGGTGCAGCCGAAGATAATGTCATCCACATATATTTGGCACACAAACAGTTCACCATCATATGTCTTCGTGAAGAGAGTGGGGTCGAGAGAACCAGGTATGAAGCCTTTGCTCTTCAGTAAGTATTTGAGTGTGTCATACCAGGCCCGAGGGGCTTGTTTGAGGCCATACAGTGCCTTGTTGAGCTTGTATACCATGTCAGGATGTTTTGGATCTTCAAAGCCAGGAGGTTGTGCAACATACACTTCTTCTTCTTCAATCTTGCCATTGAGGAAGGTGCTCTTCACATCCATTTGATAAAGAAGTATGTTGTGATGATTTGCATAGGCCAGCAGTATGCGTAAGGCTTCAAGTCTAGCCACAGGAGCAAATGTTTCATCGAAGTCAATGCCTTCCACTTGAGTATATCCTTGAGCAACGAGACGAGCTTTGTTTCTGACAACTTGACTATGCTCATCTTGCTTGTTGTGGTATATCCATTTGGTGCCTATTATGTTGTGCTTCCGAGGATCGGGACGCTTGACCAGTTCCCATACATTATTCAGCTCAAACTGTTGAAGCTCGTCTTGCATAGCTTGAATCCATTCAGGTTCCATGAAGGCTTCTTCAACTTTCTTGGGTTCTATTATTGAGACGAATGCGAAGTGCCCACAGAAATTTGCTAGCTGAGTTGCCCTTGAACGATTGAGTGGACCGGGTACATTGACGCTATCAATTATTCTTTCAATCTGCACTTCATTGGCAACGCGAGGATGTACAGGGCGAAGATTTTGCTCTTGCTGATCATTGTCGTTGTTAGAAGGAATGTCTTCAGGCTGAGCATTGTCTTCATGTTGATCAGGTGCTGAGATGATAAGTTCTTCTTCAGGATGAGCTTCAGAAGGTATAATTTCTCCAGTTCCCATTAGCTTGATTGATTCACTGGATGGAACTTCATCTAACACATTTGGCAGTTGCTCTCTTTGTGAACCGTTGGTCTCATCGAACCGCACATCCACTGTTTCAACCACTTTGTAATGAAAGAGGTTGAAGACTCTATAGGAGTGCGAATCCTTTCCATATCCAAGCCTAAAACCCTCATGTGCTTTTGGTGCAAACTTTGAGGTGTGATGTGGGTCCTTGATCCAGCACCTGGCGCCAAATACTCTGAAGTAACTGACATTTGGCTTCTTGCCAGTAAGGAGCTCATAAGATGTCTTGTTCAAAAGCTTGTGAAGATAAACACGATTGATTGTATGGCATGCAGTATCAATGGCTTCAGGCCAGAATTTTCTTGGAGTCTTGTATTCATCTAGCATCGTTCTGGCCATCTCAATGAGTGTTCTGTTCTTGCGTTCGACGACCCCATTCTGCTGTGGCGTGTACGGGGCTGAGAATTCATGTGTGATGCCCAAGGTATCAAGATATGTATCAAGGCCAGTGTTCTTGAATTCAGTGCCATTGTCACTTCTGATATGCTTTATCTTGGCGCCATAGTTGTTCATTGCTCGATTCGTGAAGCGTCTGAAGACATCTTGCACTTCAGTCTTGTAAAGGATTATGTGCACCCAAGTATATCTAGAATAATCATCAACAATGACAAAGCCATAGAGACAAGCAGTAGTAGTAAGAGTTGAGTAATGAGTGGGACCGAAAAGATCCATGTGAAGCAGTTCGAAGGGTCGAGTAGTGGTCATGATTGTCTTCGAGGGATGTTTGGCCCTCGTCATCTTTCCTGCCTCACAGGCACCGCATAAATGATCTTTCTTGAACTTGACGCCCTCGATGCCTATGACATGCTTCTTCTTTGCCAGGGTGTGGAGGTTCCTCATGCCAGCATACCCAAGCCTCCGATGCCAGAGCCAGCATTCTGAAGCTTTTGCTAGAAGACATACGGCAAGCTGTGGTCCTGCTGAGAAATCTACCACGTACAAATCATCTTTTCGATACCCTTCAAATACTAGAGACTTTTCAGATTCCATTAGAACAAGGCAATGATATTTTCCAAATATTACGATCATGTTTAAATCGCAAAGCATTGAGACAAACATTAAGTTGAAGCCAAGGGATTCAACAAGCATGACTTTATCCATGCGTTGATCCCTTGAGATTGCAACTCTACCTAGACCCAATACCTTACTTTTACCAGTGTCAGCAAATGTGATGTGGCTCTTGTTGGATGGACGTAAGGTTGAGTCCATAAGAAGGCTTCTTTTGCCAGTCATGTGATTTGTACACCCACTATCAATAATCCATTCTGAAGACGCTGGTGTCGTACCCTACAGTGCAGTTAGGGGGATAGGCTTCACGAAGAGCATTGTGAAGCAAAAACATTTGACGAACCAGTGGGTTATGAAAGCTTAGATCCAGATTAGGACTAATAGGGAGAGTAGCAAGCGATTCAGGAACGAAGTACATAGTAAGACCACTCGGGCATTTGATCTTGCGCCCTACAAGATGTTTAAGGTCCCCAGCAATAGCGTCAGACGATTTTGGTTTTCTGCTGGAGACCTTTCCCTGCAAAAGAGAGTTAAGCTTTCTTAGCCACCCACATCTTCAAGGGTGGGTTAGAAGCAATAAGTCTAAGTCCAGCATCTGAGAACTTTGGCTTTGGAGCCCTAGCAAACAGTCTTGCAGGCGGACAATAGTACTCATAAGAATAAGCAGAATAGTTTTTGGTCTTATGAACATGGCGGTTTGATGAACCGCTCTCATATTCATATGCCTGAGTATGGTTTTCCTGCAAAACATTTGCGTTAGTGCGACTCAGGTGAGTCCTTTGTCTATATGAAGCCTTTGGACCGTATGAAGCCTTTGGTCTGAGGTTTGTCTTCTTCACGTGAGGTGTCATGATGACATTCACAGGAAGATTCTCCAGACACCTTTTCGGAACCCAGATCTTCTTCATAGGCGGTCCATTCCTGTAGTTAGTACCAATGTACCTGGCAAACACTTCACCATTCCGATTCTTAAACAGTTTATAGTTTGCATCAAGGGATTCATCAATGATAATGGGGTTAGCACAAGTGAAGCCAGATAGATTGGATGGATCTACTGAAAGTTCCTTTGCAGCAACCCACGTGGTTTTGGGGTACTGCTCAGGTTTCCAGTAAGAGCCATCAGCATTCATTTTCCTTATGAACCCAACACCCTCTTTCCTCGGGTTTCGGTTCAGAATCTGCTTTTTGAGGACATCACATAGTGTCTGATGCCCTTTAAGACTTTTGTACATCCCTGTTTCAAGCAATGTCTTTAACCTAGCATTCTCATCAGCAATAGCAGTGGTATCCTCAGCAGAGGGGTTAGTTACCACATCAACAGTTGAACATATTGCAACAGTAGTAGTAGAACATTCAGCAACAGAAGTAGCATTATCACGCTCAATGCATTTAAGACATGGTGGTTCAAATCCTTCCTGAGCGGAACTGATCTGTTTGGCGCGAAGTGACTCGTTTTCCTTTTGAAGATCTTCATGAGCCGCTCTCAATTTCTCAAGATCTTGCTTCCTTTGAAGATAATCATAGGAAAGCTTTTCATGAGTTGTTGAGAGAGTTTCATGACGACTTTCAAGTTCCTCATACTTAACATGAAGATTTTTATGTCTTCAATTAAGGATTCAGATCGAGTCATTTCAGCACCTAACAGATCATCGCTTCTGTCTAACAGTTTTTGAATATGTTCCATAGCTTTCTGTTGTTCAGTTGTAATTTTAGCAAGTGTTTTGTAGCTGGGTTTTGAACCACAATCAGAGTCATCGTCACTAGATGTTTGATAGTGAGTAGTGCGTGTGTTTACCTTGGCACCGCGTGCCATGAAGCAGTAGGTAGAAGCGGAGTAGACCTTGTCATTTGCATCGGTGTCGGTGATGAAGTCATTGTCTTCAGTGTTGAAGATGGACTTGGCAACGTATGCTGTAGCCAGACTTGCGACGCCTGAATCGGACTCCTCCTCAGACTCCACCTCCGCCTCCTCAGAAGCGGACTCCTCCTCTGAATCCATTTCCTTGCCAGCAAACGCACGTGCCTTGCTAGATGAGCTCTTCTTGTGTGATGAAGACTTTGAGGAAGACTTGGAAGAAGACTTTGAGTATTTCTTCTTCTTCTTGTCGTCAGAGTCATATTCCTTGCTCTTCTTCTTCTTTTTGTTCTCATTGTCCCACTGTGGACACTCAGAGATGAAGTGGCCAGGTTTCTTGCACTTGTGACATGTTTTCTTCTTGTAGTCGTGAGCAGAAGCTTCATCATTCCTTGAGCTTGATCGGGAAGACTTTCTGAAACCTTTCTTCTTGGTGAATGTTTGGAACTTCTTCACAAGCATAGCAAGTTCCCTTCCAATGTCTTCGGGATCATCCGAACTGCTGTCAGATTCTTCTTCAGATGAGGAGACAACTTTTGCCTTCAAGGCACGAGTTCGCCCATAGTTTGGACCGTAGATATCTCTTTTCTTAGAAAGCTGAAACTCATGTGTGTTGAGCCTCTCAAGTATGTCAGACGGATCAAGTGTCTTGAAATCAGGATGTTCTTGAATCATCAGGGCTAGGGTGTCAAACGAACTATCAAGTGATCTTAGTAGTGTCTTGACGACTTCATGTTTGGTGATCTCAGTAGCGCCGGGGGCTTGAAGCTCATTTGTGATGTCAGTGAGTCGGTCAAATGTGAGCTGGACATTCTCATTGTCATTTTGCTTGAAGCGGTTGAAGAGGTTGCGAAGGACACTGATTCTCTGATCTCTCTGGGTTGAGACGCCTTCATTGACCTTGGAGAGCCAGTCCCAGACCAGCTTAGATGTTTCCAAAGCACTCACACGGCCATACTGTCCTTTGGTCAGATGACCACAGATGATATTCTTGGCGGTAGAGTCCAGTTGAACGAACTTCTTGACATCAGCAGCAGTGACACCTTCTCCAGCCTTGGGAACGCCGTTCTTGATGACATAACATAGGTCGACGTCAATGGCTTCAAGATGCATGCGCATCTTATTCTTCCAGTAGGGATATTCAGTTCCATCGAAGACGGGGCACGCAAGGGAGACTTTAATTATCCCTGCAGTCGACATAGCTAAAACTCCAGGTGGTTAAACCGAATCACACAGAACAAGGGAGCACCTTGCTCTGATACCAATTGAAAGTGCGTTATATCGACTAGAGGGGGGGGTTGAATAGGCGATTTCTATGAAAGTCTTCAAAACATGGAAGTTATGAAGACAAACGATAGAAATAAACCTATTACCCTGCAGCGGAAGGTAGACTACACTAGGCAAGCCATAGTCAAGTATTCAATAGAGTGAAAGCACAATGACTAATAGCAGCAATGTAGTAAGGATCAGGTAGGAAGATATTGTGAAGCCACACAGAACACGCAGTCACTCAGTGAAGACAAAAGATAGTGCGAACATACAATGACTTCACAAGGAGTAATAATAAGTAAAGGGAAGGGAAGATGAAACCAGTGACTCGCTGAAGACAATGATTTGTTGGACCAGTTCCAGTTGCTGTGACAACTGTATGTCTGGTTAGGGCGGCTAGGTATTTAAACCTTAGGACACACAGTCCCGGACACCCAGTCCTGAACACGCAGCTCAGGACACCCAGTCCTCACCATATTCCCCTTGAGCTAAGGTCACACAGACCTCGCCCAATCACTCTGGTAAGTCTTCAAGGTAGACTCCCAAACCTTCACAGACTTCGTTCACCGGCAATCCACAATGTCTCTTGGATGCTCAGAACGCGACGCCTAACCGGCTGGAGGATGCACAGTCCTCAAGTGTAATAAGTCTTCAGATCACACAGACAAGAAGACTTAAGTGATGCCTAATTCTCTTTGGCTCTGGGTGGTTAGGGCTTTATCCTCGCAAGGAATTCTCTCTCAAAGGCTTCGAGGTGGGTTGCTCTCAAACGACAAAAGCCGTACTCTGAATCTGAGCAGCCAACCGTTTATGGTTGTAGGGGGTGGGCTATTTATAGCCACTTGGCAACCCGAACTGATTTGTCCAAAATGACCCTGGGTCACTAAGGAACTGACACGTGTTCCAACGGTCAGATTTCAAACTCACATGACAACTTTACTTGGGCTTCAAGCAAAGCTGACTTGCCTGACTCTGGACAAGATTCGCTCTCAAAGTCTTCACTCGAAGACATAGGTTTTGTTTAAGCATCACTTCAGTCATTCTGACTGGTTCTCTTGGACCCCACTTAACAGTACGGTGGTTCCTATGACTCAACACAGAAGAAAGAGAACTACGAAAGATCTAAGTCTTCGAGCTCCATAGGCTTCATGTGGTGTCTTCTCTTGTCATAGTCTTCAATGTGAATATCTTCATATACCACCTTTGACTTCAATGTCTTCATACATTTTTAGGGGTCATCTCTGGTAGGAAAACCGAATCAATAAGGGACTTCTACCTGTGTTATCCTGCAATTCTCACAAACACATTAGTCCCTCAACTAGGTTTGTCATCAATACTCCAAAACCAACTAGGGGTGGCACTAGATGCACTTACATATTCCCAACAGGATTGTAAGCTAGACCGCCTGTTGGATGGTATAGAAGAAGAATTTAGTCAGTCTGCATGACTATGTAATTGAAGTGACATGTATAATGCCTTCTAGCCGGATTGTAGATCGTTTGTCGTTGCGGACCCTTTTGCTTCAGCCTCCCGCCCCAATAGTCTGGAGTGTATCCGAATACCCGCTCAGTTATATAAGAACCGGGGTATGCGTGGAGACTAAGTGTAGGGGTCATTAGTGCTTTATCAGACAAGTGCCCAACTAGTTATGTTATATTACATGGGTAGTAAGAAACATCTTCCAGGGAGAATAGTTCCGTTAAGGGTTCCTTTCCCTGGGCAAGCATGCCCTAAAGTGCATGTACGGACTGCGATAGGAAACGCAGGAAAAACATCTGGGGGCAGATATGAAAAATAAAAGTCATATTTTGTTCACCGACTGATTATTCCCTTAAGAACGCTAGCTTTCGGCTTCACCCAGTCTGAGGTACACATCCGGCTGACCCGGCGGTAACAATCGCAGAGGTGCTCCCCTTATGCCCTAGCCGAATTAACGGGAACGTAGGGCATAAATACAAGAGCCAGGCAACCCAGCTTGTCCAAAACTTAAGTCATATCGATGCATACAATGGTGAAAAAAGGTACATGCAGAAGTATAACACATGTGTTGGGTATGAAGCCCGGATAAATAATTTAAGCTTCTGTGAAAGAAGCCCCCAGGTATGAAGAGTGCGGCTAGCGCATCTGTAATGTGCAAACAAGGCACAAGGTGACCCTTGAAGACCTAGAGAAATAAGAAAAGAAAGAAAGAAAGGAAAATAAGACAGATAATGTATTTGTGAAAAATGGACAAAGGGAGGGGACTAACATAGAGTCCGGTGCTAGGCGTAGAATCTTCGGAGCCTGGCCAGGTTTCATGGTTCGGCTCGAGTCGACTAGTCGATGCATCCCGCAGTCGGTAAGCTCCACCGGTCAGAACTTGGTCGATAATGAAGGGACCTTCCCATTTGAGCTCGAGCTTATTCTTTTTCTTATCCGGCAGGCATAGAACTAGTTCGCCAATGTTGTATGTTTTGGCCCGTACTTCTCTGCTTTGGTATCTGCGAGCCTGTTGCTGATAAAATGTGGAACGGGATTTGGCTACGTCGCGCTCCTCCTCCAAGGTGTCCAGACTATCCTGCCGATCGATCTCGGCTTCTCTTTCTTCGTAAATGCGCACTCTAGGTGAGTCATGAATTATGTCACAGGGCAAGACTGCCTCTGCGTCGTACACCATAAAGAAGGGTGTATATCTGCTACTACGATTCGGCGTGGTCCGCAGCCCCCAGAGTACGGAGTCGAGCTCCTCTACCCAGTGCGTGTTAGACTCCGTTAAGGAACGCACTAATCTAGGTTTAATGCCGCTCATTATAAGACCATTTGCTCGCTCGACTTGACCGTTGGTTTGTGGGTGATAGACTGAGGCATAATCGAGTTTGATGCCCATTTTGCTGCGCCAGAGTTTTACCCCGTCCGCCGTGAAGTTCGTGCCATTATCAGTGACGATGCTGTGGGGGACGCTGTAACGGTGTACAACCCCAGATACGAAATCTATCACCGGTCCGGATTCAGCTGTTTTAACTAGTTTGGCCTCTATCCATTTGGTGAATTTATCCACCATGACCAATAAGTATTTTTTCTTGTGGGTTCCCCTTTAAGGGGTCCGACCATGTCAAGCCCCCAGACCGCAAAGGGCCATGTAATGGGGATTGTTTGGAGGGCGATGGGTGGCATGTGGCTTTGATTTGCAAAGAGCTGGCAACCGGCGCAACGTTGGACCAAGTCATGTGCATCTGCCCGGGCCGTTGGCCAATAGAATCCTATACGGAAGGCCTTGCTTACAAGAGCCCGGGCTGCAGCTTGATGACCGCCGAGTCCGGCGTGAATTTTTGCCAAAAGATTCTGCCCTTCCTCTTCGGAGATGCACCTTTGAAGGACTCCGATAGTGCTTTTCTTGTACAATTCTCCCTCATGGACCCTGTAGGACTTGGATCGCCGCACTATGCAGCGTGCCTCATTTTGGTCCTCCGGAAGTTCCTGTCTAGTTAGGTAGGCCAGGAATGGTTCTGTCCACGGGGCAATAATGGCCATTATTTCATGGGCTGAGGGTGTTATTTCGGTGGCGGAGCCTCCGATTGTGTCAGAGAGTTCGGTATCGGGTATTTTGGTCAGGTCCGGACTGTTGTTACCGGTGTCCCCTTCCCATGCTACGGATGGCTTGAAGAGCCTTTCCAGAAATATGTTGGGGGGGACCGCGTCGCGTTTTGCGCCGATGCGGGCGAGGATATCCGCCGCCTGATTGTTTTCCCGAGCCACATGGTGAAATTCGAGTCCCTCAAACCGAGCTGACATTTTTAGGACGACATTTCGATAGGCCGCCATTTTCGGATCCTTGGCGTCGAAATCTCCGTTTATTTGGGATATTGCGAGGTTTGAATCCCCACGCACCTCCAGGCGTTGAATGCCCATGGAGACTGCCATCCGAAGACCATGCAACAGAGCTTCGTATTCGGCTGCATTGTTGGAATCCGTATACAATATTTGCAGTATGTACCGAACGGTATCTCTGGTTGGGGACGTCAGGACGACGCCAGCCCCTAGACCGGCCAGCATTTTAGAACCGTCGAAGTGCATGATCCAATTGGAGTATGCGCCGTACTCTTTAGGGAGTTCGGCCTCCGTCCATTCGGCGACAAAGTCGGCCAGTACTTGCGGTTTAATGGCTCGGCGAGGTTTGTATGTTATGTCAAATGGGAGGAGCTCAATGGCCCATTTGGCAATCCCGCCCGTAGCGTCGCGGTTGTTGATAATATCATTAAGTGGCACTTCCGAGGCTACTGTAATCGAACACTCTTGAAAGTAGTGTCGCGGTTTCCGTGATGCCATGAATACCGCATATGCTATTTTTTGGTAATGCGGGTACCGTGATTTGCATGGAGTGAGGACAATGGATACATAGTATACCGGCTTTTGAACAGGGAATTTGTGTCCGTCCGCTTCCCATTCGACAACGAGCACCGCGCTTACAACTTGATGAGTTGCCGCAATGTACAATAGCATTGGTTCGCCGATGTTTGGCACGGCCAGGATCGGGTTGGTTGCCAGAATGGCCTTTATTTCTTCCAATCCGGCTGTGGCCGCGTCCGTCCACTCGAAGTGTTCGGTGCGCCGGAGGAGGCGATAAAGGGGTAAAGCCTTTTCTCCCAAGCGGGAGATAAAGCGGCTTAGAGCCGCCATGCATCCAGTTAGCTTCTGGATTTGTTTGAGGTCTGTTGGGGTAGCCAACTATGACAACACTCGGATTTTGGCCGGATTAGCTTCAATACCTCTACTGGAGACAATGAATCCCAGGAGCTTTCCGGCTGGTACGCCGAAAACGCATTTTTCCGGATTGAGCTTGATGTCATATGTTCGGAGGTTGTCGAATGTGAGCCTCAAGTCGTCTATCAAAGAGTCGATGTGTTTGGTTTTGACGACCACATCGTCTACGTATGCCTCTACTGTTTTGCCAATTTGTTTCTCCAGGCATGTCTGAATCATGCGCTAATATGTTGCACCGGCGTTTTTGAGCCCAAAAGGCATTATGTTGAAACAGAAAGGACCGTATGGTGTGATGAATGCCGTTGCGGCTTGGTTGGACTCCGCCATCTTGATTTGGTGGTAACCGGAGTATGCGTCGAGGAAACACAATGACTCGCGTCCTGCGGTAGCGTCAATGATTTGATCGATGCATGGGGGGGGGAAGGGATCCTTTGGGCAAGCTTTATTGAGGTCTTTGAAATCGACGCAAAGGCGCCAGGATTTGTCCTTCTTTGGTACCATCACCAGGTTTGCTAGCCAGTCCGGATGTTTTATTTCTCTGATGAATCCGGCCTCCAATAACTTGGCTAGTTCTTCTCCCATGGCCTGTCTCTTAGGTTCAGAGAAATGCTGAAGAGCTTGCTTGACCGGCTTGAATCCCTTTAGGATATTGAGGCTATGCTCGGCCAGCCTGCGTGGGATTCCTGGCATGTCTGAAGGATGCCAGGCGAATATGTCCCAATTCTCGCGCAGGAACTCTCGTAGTGCAGCGTCCACAACGGGGTTTAACTGTGCCCTGAAGGAGGCTGTTTTGGTAGGGTCCGTTGGGTGGACTTGGAATTTGACTATTTCATCCGCTGGTTTAAAAGAGGTGGACTTGGATCTCTTGTCGAGTATCACATCGTCCCTGTCCAGTGTGGAGCGTAGCGTGGTTAACTCCTCGGCCGAGAGGGCTTCGGATAATGCCTTGAGGGCCAATGCCACTGTTTTGTTTTCGGCGCGGAGTGCTGTGTCCGGATCACTGGCGAGAGTGATGATTTCGTTGGGTCCAGGCATTTTAAGCTTCATGTACCCATAATGGGGTACGGCTTGGAAGATTGTGAACGCCTCCCGTCCTAAAAGAGCGTGATAGCCACTGCTGAACGGGGCCACTTGGAATGTAATTTCTTCGGACCTGTAATTGTCTGGCATGCCGAATACCACATCTAGTGTGATTTTCCCAGCACAACGTGCTTCCCGACTGGGGATAATTCCTCTAAAGGTTGTGCTACTTTGCTCGATGCGGTTCCAGTCTGTTTCCATCTTTTGAAGGGTTTCCTCATAGATGAGGTTTAGTCCGCTGCCGCCGTCCATGAGTACTTTGGTGAGTCGAAAGCCGTCCACGATTGGACTGAGGACCAGTGCGGCTGGTGCTCGGGCTGTTCGGAATTTGGGTTCATCACTAGCATTGAAGGTAATAGCCGTGTCACTCCATGAATTTGTGGCTGCTACGTGGCAGATTTCGGCCATGCTATGGAGTGTTCGCTTGCGCCTGTTATTTGACGCAAAGGTCTCGAACACTGTTAACACCGTATTTTTATCCACTGGATGGTGCTCTGTGGTATGTGGGATAAGAAGATCCTCACCACTTTTGGCCACCTGCCGGAGTATCCAAACATGCTCTAAGGTTGTGTGTTGGTATTATATCCGCCGTGCTATGAATTTTGCAGGGTCCGTTGAGCCATCCCTCCAGTACGGTTCCTTTCCCTGTAGAGGGTTTTTGCTTTTTGGGAGTTAACCCGGGTGTATTGTGATAATGCACCCTTTTATTTCGGACTGGGTTTGTGTTCAGGGCCGGATTATCCCAAAAGTTTATTTCGGTTTTCAAGGCACTTTCCATCGCATAGTACTTTCGTACTATGGACGCCAAGTCAGCGAAGCGTGTTATCTCATGGCAATTTATGGCGTTAAGGATTCCCTTGTCCGTGCAATTATTGCAGAAAAATAAGATTGCGTCTTCCTCGCGACAGTCCTTAACCTTGTTCATCGCAAGGAGGAATCTGGCCTAGTAATGCTGTACTGTTTCCTGGGGCTCTTGCCTGATATGGGAAAGGTCGCTTGTGTTTGGGTGGGTGGGTGGAATTGAATCCAAACCCCTACCCGATCTGGGATCCAGGGGCCAAGGAGTTTCCAATTTTGGAAGTTCCGGTTCTGGGATGTTACCCGCTAATCCTGGTCTGCTGCCTGATTCTAAGTTCAGGGATTGGATGTTGTCCTCCCGTGAACGGGCTTCTGGCTCGGAGAGCTCGGGAATCCGGACATAGTTGGTCCTCAGGATAGAGGAAAGGTCGCCGCATTGTTCCTCCACCACTGCAATATGATGGGTGACCGGTGGAGAGTTAATCTCCCTTTGATCGGGTTTAAGCCCAATCCGATCATAGTCTGTAGCGACTCCCAAGTCGGTGATGCGATCCAAGAGCTCGTTTAAGGAGGAGAGCTCCATTGGATCCATCTGTTCGGCGAGTGCCGATTTGACGTGGAGGCTGTTTTCGATAACCCGAGAATTCATCGTCAGCGCGGCGGCCGAACAGGCGGTCATAATGAACCCGCCTAGCTGGAGAGTTTGGCCGACAGCCAAAGCTCCCCCAATAGTAGTACCATCTTTAATGACGAGACGAGACATCCTTCCTTCTGGCGACGGCACAGAGGAACTCTCAATGAAAGGTTCAATGTCGGTGTCAAAACCGGCGGATCTTGGGTAGGGGGTCCCGAACTGTGCGTCTAAGGCGGATGGTAACAGGAGGCAGGGGACACAATGTTTTACCCAGGTTCGGGCCCTCTTGATGGAGGTAAAACCCTACGTCCTTCTTGATTAATATTGATGATATGGGTAGTACAAGAGTAGATCTACCACGAGATCGGGGAGGCTAAACCCTAGAAGCTAGCCTATGGTATGATTGTATGTTGTCCTACGGACTAAAACCCTCCGGTTTATATAGACATCAAATGGGCTAGGGTTACACAAGGTCGGTTACAAAGGAGGAGATATACATATCTGTATTGCCTAGCTTGCCTTCCACGCCAAGTAGAGTCCCATCCGGACATGAGATGAAGTCTTCAATCTTGTATCTTCATAATCCAATAGTCCGGCCAAAAGATATAGTCCGGCTGTCCGGAGACCCCCTAATCCAGGACTGCCTCACCTACCTAGGCTTAATAGAGAGGTCCCCCCCGGTCTACATCCTCAACACTCCGGGGTCTAGGCACATCGCCCGTCGCACTCCGGGTCGTTGCGAGCAGGGCAGACCAGGCACCACCTCTGGGGTGCCGGCCTAGCCGTCCCGCAATGCTGAACTGGACGTCTAACAAAGCTTCAGCTGATACTACGTTGTCGATGAAGGAAATATGCCCTAGAGGCAATAATAAAGTTTTTATTTATATTTCCTTATATCATGGTAAATTTTGATTATTCATGCTAGAATTGTATTAACTAGAAACTTAGTACATGTGTGAATACATAGTCAAACAGAGTGTCACTAGTTTGCCTCTACTTGACTAGCTCGTTGAATCAATGATGGTTATGTTTCCTAACCATAGACAAGAGTTTTCATTTGATTAACGGGATCACATCATTAGAGAATGATGTGATTGACTCGACCCATCCGTTAGCTTAGCACGATGATCGTTTAGTTTGATGTTATTGCTTTCTTCATGACTTATACATGTTCCTATGACTATGAGATGATGCAAACCCCGAGTACCGGAGGAACACTTTGTGTGCTACCAAATTACACAACGTAACTGGGTGATTAAAAAGGTGCTCTACAGGTGTCTCCAATGGTACTTGTTGAGTTGGCATAGACCAAGATTAGGATTTATCACTCCGATTGTCGGAGAGGTATCTCTGGGCCCTCTCGGTAATGCACATCACTATAAGCCTTGCAAGCATTGTGACTAATGAGTTAGTTGCGAGATGATGCATTACGGAACGAGTAAAGAGACTTGCCAGTAATGAGATTGAACTAGGTATAAGGATACCGACGGTCGAATCTCGGGCAAGTAACATACTGATGACAAAGGGAACAACGTATGTTGTTATGCGGTTTTGACCGATAAAGATCTCCATAGAATATGTAGGAACCAATATGAGCATACAGGTTCCACTATTGGTTATTAACCGGAGACGAGTCTCGGTCATGTCTACATAGTTCTCGAACCCGTAGGGTCCGCACGCTTAAAGTTCAGTGACGACCGGTATTATGAGTTTATGTGTTTTGATGTACCGAAGGTAGTTCGTTGTCCCAGATGTGATCACAGACATGACGAGGAGTCTCGAAATGGTGACACGTAAAGATTGATATATTGGACGGCTATATTCGGACACCAGAAGTGTTCCGGATGGTTTCGGAGAAAACCGGAGTGCCGTAGGGGTTACCGGAACCCCCGGGGGAAGTATTGGGCCTTAGTGGGCCTGAGGGGAGAGAGAGGGCAGCAGCCCAGGAGGTGGCGCGCCCCCTCCCATGAAGAGCCTGAATTGGACTAGGGGAGGGGGGCATAGCCCCTCTTTCGCTCTCCCTCTCCATCTCTTTCCTTCCCCTTCCTGGTAGGACTAGGAAAGGATGAATCCTACTCCTACTAGGAGGAGGCTTCCTCCTCTCCTTGGGGCGCACCAAGGTCGGCCGGCCTCCCCCTTGCTCCTTTATATACGGGGGCGGGGGCACCCAAAGACACACAAGTTGATTGTTCCAAGCCGTGTGAGGTGCCCCCCTCCACCATAATCCACCTCGATCATATCGTAGCAGTGCTTAGGTGAAGCCCTATGTCGGTAGCAACATCATCACCGTCATCACGCTGTCGTGCCGATGGAACTCTCCTGCGAAGCCCCGCTGGATCGAAGTTCATGGGACGTCATCGAGCTGAACGTGTGCTGAACTCGGAGGTGATGTACGTTCGGTACTTGGATCGGTCGGATCATGAAGATGTACGACTACATCAACCGCGTTCTCATAACGCTTCCGCTTACGGTCTACGGGGGTACGTGGACGATACTCCCCCCTCTCGTTGCTATGCATCACCATGATCTTGCGTGTGCGTAGGAATTTTTTTGAAATTACTACGTTTCCCAACAGTGGCATCCGAGCCAGGTTTATGCATAGATGTCATATGCACGATTATAACACAAAGGAGTTGTGGGCGTGGGTATATACATATTGCTTGTCGTCACTAGTTGATTCTTGATTTAGTGGCATTGTTGGATGAAGTGGCCCAGACCGACATTATGTGTATGCTTACGCGAGACTGGTTCTACCGACGTGCTTCAACATAGGTGGCTAGTGTGTGTCTGTTTCTCCAGCTTAAGTTGAATCGGATTAAATGAACAGGGTTCTTTCTGAAGATCAAAAAGCAATCACTATACCGCGTTCTGGTTTTTGATGCATAGGTAAGAACGGTTCTTGCTTAGCCCGTAGCAGCCATGTAAAACTTGCAACAACAAAGTAGAGGACGTCTAACTTGTTTTTGCAGGGCATGTTGTGATTTGACATGGTCAAGACATGATGCTAAATTTTATTGTATGGGCTGATCATGTTTTGTAACACAGTTATCGGCAACTGGCAGGAGCCATATGGTTGTCGCTTTATTGTATGAAATGCAATCGCCATGTAATTGCTTTACTTTATCACTAAGCTGTAGCGATAGTCGTGGAGGCAATAGTTGGCGTGATGACAACGATGCTTCGATGGAGATCAAGGTGTCAAGCCGGTGACGATGGTGATCATGATGGTGCTTTGGAGATGGAGATCACAGGCACAAGATGATGATGGCCATATCATATCACTTATACTGATTGCATGTGATGTTTATCTTTTATGCATCTTATATTGCTTAGATCGACGGTAGCATTATAAGATGATCTCTCACTAAATTTCAAGTTATAAGTGTTCTCCCTGAGTATGCACCGTTGCCAAAGTTCGTCGTGCCGAGACACCACGTGATGATCGGGTGTGATAAGCTCTACGTTCACATACAATGGGTGCAAGCCAGTTTTGCACACGCAGAATACTCGGGTTAAACTTGACGAGCCTAGCATATGCAGATATGGCCTCGGAACACTGAGACCGAAAGGTCGAGCGTGAATCATATAGTAGATATGATCAACATAGTGATGTTCACCATTGAAAACTACTCCATCTCACGTGATGATCGGACATGGTTTAGTTGATAGGGATCACATGATCACTTAGATGATTAGAGGGATGTCTGTCTAAGTGGGAGTTATTAAGTAATATGATTAATTGAACTTTAATTCATCATGAACTTAGTATCTGATAGTGTAGGATCGAAAGTATGTCTAGAGGGGGGTGATTAGACTACTTGACCAAATAAAAGCTTAACCTTTTCCCAATTTTAGTTCTTGGCAGATTTTAGCTATTTTAAGACAAGTCAAGCAATCATCACATAATTCAAGCAAGCATGCAAAGAGTATATTGGCAGCGGAAAGTAAAGCATGCAACTTGCAAGAATGTAAAGGGAAGGGTTTGGAGAATTCAAACGCAATTGGAGACACGGATGTTTTTCCCAAGGTTCGGATAGGTGGTGCTATCCTACATCCACGTTGATGGAGACTTCAACCCACAAAGGGTAACGGTTGCGAGAGTCCACACAGGGCTCCACCCACAAAGGGTAATGGTTGCGCGAGTCCACACAGGGCTCCACCCACGAAGGGTCCATGAAGAAGCAACCACCCACAAAGGGTCCACGAAGAAGCAACCTTGTCTATCCCACCATGGCCATCGCCCACACAGGACTTGCCTCACTAGCGGTAGATCTTCACGAAGTAGGCGATCTCCTTGCCCTTACAAACTTCTTGGTTCAACTCCACAATCTTGTCGGAGGCTCCCAAGTGACACCTAGCCAATCTAGGAGACACCACTCTCCAAGAAGTAACAAATGGTGTGTAGGTAATGAACTCCTTGCTCTTGTGCTTCAAATGATAGTCTCCCCAACACTCAACTCTCTCTCATAGGATTTGGATTTGGTGGAAAGAAGATTTGAGTGGAAAGCAACTTGGGAAGGCTAGAGATCAAGATTCATATGGTAGGAATGGAATATCTTGGTCTCAACACATGAGTAGGTGGTTCTCTCTCAGAACATACAAGTTGGAATGGTGTATGTGTTCTGATGGCTCTCTCTCCGAATGAAGAGGAGGTGGAGGGGTATATATAGCCTCCACACAAAATCCAACCATTACACAGTTTTCCAATCTCGGTGGGACCGAATCAAAAAACTCGGTCGGACCGAAAATGTAAACCTAGTGACCGTTAGAGATTTTCGGTGGGACTGACATGCAACTCGGTAGGACCGATATGGTTAGGGTTTGGGCATAACGTAATCTCGGTGAGACCGATTACACAAACTCGGTGAGACCGAATTTGGTAATTAGCTAACCAGAGAGTTGGTCAGGCAAAACTCGGTGGGACCGATTTGCTCTTTTGGTGAGACCGAAAAGTTACAACGGGGAAACACTGAATTTACATTGCAATCTCGGTCGGACCGATTCGCTCTTTCGGTGAGACCGAAAAGTTATGAAAGGGAAACAGAGAGTTTGCAATCCCATCTCGGTGAGACCGAGATCCCTATAGGTAGAACCGAATTGCTAGGGTTTGGCAGTGGCTAATGACAAGTGAAACTCGGTGGCGCCGGATAGGAAGAATCGGTAGGACCGAGTTTGGCTTAGGGTTTAGGTCATATGTGGATATGGGAAAGTAGTTGAGGGTTTTTGGAGCATATCACTAAGCACATGAAGCAAGAGGCTCATTATGCAACACCTCATCCCTCCTTGATAGTATTGGCTTTTCCTAAAGACTCAATGTGATCTTGGATCACTAAAATATAAAATGAAGAGTCTTGAGCTTTTGAGCTTGAGCCAATCCTTTTTCCTTAGCATTTTGAGGGTTCCACTTTCACATCCATGCCATGCCAATCATTGAGCTTTCCTGAAATAATCATCTTGGAATAGCATTAGCTCAATGAGCTATATGTTGTTATGAATTACCAAAACCACCTAGGGATAGTTGCACTTTCAATCTCCCCCTTTTTGGTAATTGATGACAACATATAGATCAAAGCTTCGACAAATGATAATAAGCATGAAATATATCGTCACTTTGAGAAGTATGTGATAAGTAAGAGCTCCCCCTAAATTTGTGCATATTTAAAATTTGCTTTGGACTGCAAATGCACAAGGAGTTAGAGTCATGGGTTACTCTTCCATGTCACATACATCTTGGTGGAGCGCTTAAAATGAAAAGAATGAAATACATGCACTCATCACCAAGAATAGTGAAAGATCACATAAGATAGATAAGATAATAGCATTAAGCAAGCATTAAGTGTAGCTTATGATCAAACACATGATCAACAATGTCTCACAAATAATGACGTAGTATCTCAAGCACTCAAAAGCAAACAAGTTTGAAAAACCACCAAATAAAGCAAGAGAGAAAAGCAACACTCTCTCTCTCGAAGCCTATGATCTATACATTTTTCTCCCCCTTTGGCAACAAGTTACCAAAAAGTTCCTAGAAAATGCATAGTACTAGATCGACACTCAGGCTTGATCTTCTGGTGGTGGTGGAGTCCGGATCACTCCAAGGACGAAGGCTTCTGTAGACGCTGAAGTAGACGCTGGAGTTGGAGCTGAAGTAGATGCTGGAGCTGGTGGAACTGAGGCTGTAGCTGGTGCTGAGGTGGTGGCTCTTGTGTCAGCAACTGGCACGGCAGACGACCTCGGACCTCGTGGCACTCTAGCAAAGACATGAGTGGTAGTCCTGCCTCTCCTCTCCTGCATATCATCTTGGAGCTGCTCCACTGCAGTCTGAATCTCCGTTACCTTGACATCCAAGTCATAGAACTTTTGTTCCATGATTCTCTCTAGGCTTGCCTAGTTTTGAGTTAGGGTGGCTAGTCCTTGCTCAATCTGCAGAGTGGATGCAATCAGGTAACCAAGCTGCTCTTGTTTGGTCTTCAAGAAATACTCAGATGCCTCCTCTTGAGTTGGCATCTTGGCAGCTTTCTCCTTCCTTGCCTTCTCCTTCTTTGCATATGCTTGGGCAGATGATGGCTCGTTCTCAGTCATGACAACTTGATTGTCCTCAAAATCTGGACGGATGGGTAGGTGTTCCTTGTCCAATAAATATATGCCCATGACCATCTTGGAGTTAATGAGCTCCTGGATCTAAGGGGCATATCCGCAACTCCTCTTCTGATCTGCTGCAGTCCTTTTGATAGTTTCCACTATGAGGCTCATCACCTTGAACTTCTGAGTCACATTAAATACATGTAGCAAGTTGATAGCATGGCCTCTGATCATCTTGTGATCTCCAGACTTGGGCAACAAGGTGTGCCTCAAGATCCAATTGATAGTTGGCAGCCCTGACAGAAGGTAATGCACAGACCCAAATTTGAAGGTGTCAAGAGCTTCATTGGGAATTTCCTTGTACATATTGGACATAGTGTTATGGTCCATATTCTTCTTGGCATATATGTCCAAGTCATCATCATGCTCCTCTGGGGCATTAATGATCTGTGCCCACTCAGCAACTGTGGATTGGTACCTTGTACCCTCAGACATCCATGTGATCCTCCCATCTGAATAAAAATGTGCTGTGGAGTAGAACTGCATTATAAGCTCCTCATTCCACTTTGTGAGCTTCTGCCCAACAAAGTCAGCTACTCCACAAGCTATGAATCTGTCTTGCACTCCAGGATAGTGCTCCTCATTGTCCTTGATGTACTGCCAGTCAACCCATCTCATATCACAGACTATTGGCTTCTTATCAAGCAACACTGTCTCATAGAAGTCCTGCTGTTCCTTAGTGTGGAACCTGTAGTCAACAGAAGTCCTCCTCCTTGAAGCATACGGGTCTGCTTCTCTCCACTTCCTCAGCCCTGAATCTCTCCTGAGCTTCATGTCCTCAGCCACAGGATGCGCATCGTTGTGGTCTAGGATCTTGGGCTTGAGCTTTCTCAGAACTTGCTCTTCATCCTCTTCTTCAGCAACAGTCTCAGGCACTGGGGCCTTGTTCTTCTCAGCTGCAGGAATGCTCCTTGTATTCCTCTTTGGTTTTGGCTTGGAGGCAGCTTTGGGCTTAGATGCAGTAGCCCCTGATCTTATGGCATCACCCATCAGCTTGGGTGCCTTGGGTGCTGGTGCAGCTACCTCTTCTTCCTCTTCCTCTTCCATGATGGAAGCCTTTCCTAGCACTCTGGCTACGGTCTTCTTGACCCTTTCCTTTCTTTTCTTTCCCTCAGCAGCAACTGGCTCTTTAGGTGCAGGCTTCTCAGTTGAAGCTCTTGCCTTTGACATGGGCTGCCTGCCTGCTGGCCTTTTGATTTTCAGCCCTGTCTTTGTGCCTTGAGCTGGCTCAACTCTCTTTGATGTGGCCTCCTCCTCTGCCACATAATCTTCATCTTCGGAATCAGAAGTTCTCTTCTTCCTCTGTCTAGTGGCAGCTTTTGGCAAGTTGCTAGGGGTGCTCCTGCTGCCCTCATCTGAAGAGCTGGAGGGACTAGTGCCCTCACTCATGTGCACCTGCTGCTCTGACATGTTCTGGCTGTCACTTTGATCAGACATGCTGCAAGCTCTGACTGCTGACCCTGTGAACAGTTTATAGATGAGGTAGAAAAGATGAGCATCACAAAATGCAGAGATTTTTGCAAAAGAATGATCCAAAAACTTAGTTTTAGTTTCCCACTGAAATCATCTCGGATCTACCGATTTTCAAACTTGGTGATACCAAAGCAGTTTTGGAACCTAAACTAGTGAACTCGGTAGGACCGAGTCACAGTTCGGTGGCACCGAGACTGCTAGGGTTTCACAGAGTTCCAAAATCGGTCACACCGATAAGTAATTCTCGGTCAGACCGAGTCTCACTTGTGCAATGGCATAAGCCAAATCGGTGGGACCGAGTTTTTCAACTCGGTGGGTCCGAGATGGTTTCGGCGGAAACCTAACCCTAAAATTTTCGAATCAAAGCTAATCTACGGGCGTATTGACTGGATAGGAGTGTTTCAATCGTGGCAAGAATCATGAAGAACACAATGTGCTAGGAATCGGACGGGGAATAGCACTGTGATCGAGTCCATACCCTAGTTCGGCGGAGACTCGCTACGGCGGCAACGGCGGGGAAGAATTCCCGTTGACGGCGACGGAGACCAGCGACTGGAGGCGGCTGGTGGCGAGAAGACGATCCGGAGACCACGTTGGCAGAGCAGGCTATCGCGCGGGCGAAGGGGTTCAGAGAAATTTCCAAATTTTGCCCGTGACTATATATAGCCCGACCCTGTCGGTGTGACCGAGTGGAACAACTCAGTGGCGCCGAGATTCATAACTGCAGGCAGTTACTGAAACTCGATGTGACCGAAATGTTCAAATCGGTTGCACCGAGATAGAAAACCTAGATCAACTTAATGATCTTGGTAGGACCGAAAGTGGGGTATCGGTCAGACCGAGAATCATAAAGAGGTTTTGGAAGTTTAAGTCTATGACGAATCGGGGACTCCGAGCGCTACTCACACAGAGTGGTTCGAATCTGACTTGATCAAATTTTGTGATGCAACATGAATAGAGTTTGAGACGAGAAAAGCATAGATAGCTAGAGGAGGTACTTAGGCATTCTTGTCCATCCACTTGGCAAAATAAAATAAAACCAAACAATCAAAATAACAAGTGGATGTCCTCGAATGAGTAAAATATGCAACCAGCATGCTCACACAATAAGATGGCAAATGAAATATGTGGCAAGGCATGCACAACCAATTCTAGCATCTATCAAGCAATTTGCGATGACAAGGTCATCTATATATGAGTATATTGACTTAGGAGTCAAGTGAGAGCACTTGATCATAGGTCATACTCATCGTTTAAGCTCAAGTGGGGTTACCACTTTTACATAAAGCATTGTTGTGTTCACATCTTTAGAGTTGCTTTAGCTTAAGTCTTAGAGTAAAGCTCCCCCTAGATGTGATATCCCCCCTAAGAGGGATGAACTAACCTTGGGTTTTGTCGATGATGACTTCATGTAGATGTTGAAGATGTGGATGCTCAATGTTGATGTAGATCACTTGGAGCTATCCATTTGAGTGAATTGCACTTTCAATACCTACATGGGTTAGTCCCACAAGGAACAAACAAGGATATCCATAGACATAGAGTGATGCACACAAAATATGATGTCCATGAAAACTTTTAGGTTACCTTGTCCCTTGTCTTACCAACAAGAGGGTTTGTGACTCCTTGAACTAGTGCAAGATGTGGAAGTTGGTTGCACTTGTTCTTGCCAAAATGATAAGAGTGAAGTATGTTGGCGGAGTCACCCTCAAGAACTCTCTAGTTCTTCTTCTTTTGGATCCACATCATCTTGATGGGAATACTTGGAGTTGTAGTCGTACTTGATGAAGTGGAACTTGAAGTAGTCTTGGGAATCCACTTGACTAAGGTCTTAGGAGCTTCTTCAAATGCGTCAATTTCCTCTTGAAGCTTGTCCTTGCCTTTTTGCTTGTAGTCTTGTGGTGGAAGATCATCTTGAGCTTGTGTCCCCTTGAAAGAAGTATCATACTTCTCTTGCTGAGGAACAAACTTTGTCTTGGGGTATTGATCTTCTTCCCACTCAACTCCATTGGCATTGAACTTTCGTTCAAAACCAACACCTTGATTATTCCGGTGCATTCCTTGCTTGCGCACAATTTCCTCGAATTGCTTACTCCCGGCAAGGCTTTTGTACACTCCTTTCTCTATAATTCCCTTCAATAAGCTATTTTCTTGCTCAAGTGTAACTTGGCTAAGAGAATCATTAGTGGAATCAAGAGAACTACTAGAAGCAACAATATTGGATTTAGCATGATCATTGTTACTGCTAGAGGAAGAATCTTTCTTGTTCTTGTTACTAGACTTGACTTGAGGCATGTAAGTGGATAAGAGTAAACGCTTGGCAATGTAAGAAGAGGTTTTCTTGCGGAGATCATCATTGATTGCTTTTAAGAACTCATGCTCTTGCTCAAGATTGAGCTTTTCAAAGCGTAATTTGTCATGAGCTCTTAAAAGTTCTCGATGATCTTCGAAGATAGTTTCATGAGCTAACTTAAGAGTGTTTAGTTCTTTAGTTAGAGCCTCAATCTTCTCCTTATCATTTTCATTCGTTTTATCTTGATTAGCATGTTTAATTGATGTTTCATCATAGTATTCATCACTAGAGTTGTCAACAAGCAAATCATCACCTAACAAGTCATCTTCATCACTATTGAAATCAACATACTCGGGGTGTGTTACCTTAGGACCTTTGGCCATGAAGCATCTTCCAATTCCTTCATTTGGTGAGTCAAATATGTCGTAGGAGTTGGTTGACACAAGTGCTAGACCGGCAACACCTTCATCTTGAGTATCTTCGGAGTCGGAGTGATAACTTCTCTCGGAGTGGCTGTCGGAGTCGGAGCCGGATACCCATTCACCAACATGAGCTTGATGTCTTCGTCTTGTGTAGCTCCTTGATGATTTTTCCTTCCTTTCCGAATACTTGCTTCTCCATGAGTATCTTCATTCATAACGATCATCTCTACACCTCCTCTCTCTTTGTGGTGATTCTTTGCTTCTTCTTTTTGGAGAATCTTCTCTTCTCTTGTAGGGAGCTGTACACTCATTGGAGTAGTGTCCGGGTCTTCCACAGCTGTAGCAGTTTCGCTCTCGACTAGAAGATCTTTTGTCATTGTAGGACCTTGACTTGAAGTTTCTATCTTTGCTTCTACTCTTGTAGAACTTGTTGGAGTTCTTCACCATTAAGCTCAATTCTTCATTAAAGTCTTGTTTCTCACTTGATGATGTAGGGGCTTCACATGAGGCTTTATAGGCACCACTTGATTTGTTGTGAAGTTCCTCTTTATCCTTAAGTGACATCTCATGAGCAACAATTCTTCCAATCACCTTCGTTGGCTTGAGATCTTTGTAATTGGGCATCATTTGGATCAATGTGCACACGGTATCATATTTTCCATCCAAGGCTCTTAGAATCTTCTTGATGATGAATCTGTCGGTCATCTCTTCACTTCCTAAGCCGGCAATCTCATTTGTGATGAGAGCAAGCCTAGAGTACATTTCAGCGACACCTTCACCATCCTTCATCTTGAACTTGTCAAGTTGGCTTTGAAGCACATCCAACTTGGATTCCTTGACGGAGTCGGTACCTTCATGCATATCAATCAAAGTGTCCCAAATTTCCTTCGCATTCTCAAGACGACTGATTTTGTTGAATTCTTCAGGGCACCATCCGTTGAAGAGAATATCACAAGCTTGAGCATTGTATTGCAACATCTTCAACTCATCCGCGGTAGCTTCACGGTTTGGTTCTCTCCCATCAAAGAAGTCACCTTGCAAACCAACACACATAATAGCCCAAACGGCGGGGTTATGTCCAAGAATATGCATTTTCATTTTATGCTTCCAACTAGCAAAATTAGTACCATCAAAGTAGGGACCTCTACGGTGGTAATTTCCCTCGCTAGACACCATACTCTCCTAGGTTGTGAAACCAAGGCTATGACCACCAAAGCTATGGAGATCAAAGCAAATGGAGACCAAAGCTCTGATACCACTTGTAGGATCGAAAGTATGTCTAGAGGGGGGTGATTAGACTACTTGACCAAATAAAAGCTTAACCTTTTCCCAATTTTAGTTCTTGGCAGATTTTAGCTATTTTAGGACAAGTCAAGCAATCATCACATAATTCAAGCAAGCATGCAAAGAGTATATTGGCAGCGGAAAGTAAAGCATGCAACTTGCAAGAATGTAAAGGGAAGGGTTTGGAGAATTCAAACGCAATTGGAGACACGGATGTTTTTCCCGTGGTTCGGATAGGTGGTGCTATCCTACATCCACGTTGATGGAGACTTCAACCCACAAAGGGTAACGGTTGCGAGAGTCCACACAGGGCTCCACCCACAAAGGGTAATGGTTGCGCGAGTCCACACAGGGCTCCACCCATGAAGGGTCCACGAAGAAGCAACCACCCACAAAGGGTCCACGAATAAGCAACCTTGTCTATCCCACCATGGCCATCGCCCACACAGGACTTGCCTCACTAGCGGTAGATCTTCACGAAGTAGGCGATCTCCTTGCCCTTACAAACTTCTTGGTTCAACTCCACAATCTCGTCGGAGGCTCCCAAGTGACACCTAGCCAATCTAGGAGACACCACTCTCCAAGAAGTAACAAATGGTGTGTAGGTAATGAACTCCTTGCTCTTGTGCTTCAAATGATAGTCTCCCCAACACTCAACTCTCTCTCATAGGATTTGGATTTGGTGGAAAGAAGATTTGAGTGGAAAGCAACTTGGGAAGGCTAGAGATCAAGATTCATATGGTAGGAATGGAATATCTTGGTCTCAACACATGAGTAGGTGGTTCTCTCTCAGAACATACGATTTGGAATGGTGTATGTGTTCTGATGGCTCTCTCTCCGAATGAAGAGGAGGTGGAGGGGTATATATAGCCTCCACACAAAATCCAACCGTTACACAGTTTTCCAATCTCGGTGGGACCGAATCAACAAACTCGGTCGGACCGAAAATGTAAACCTAGTGACCGTTAGAGATTTTTGGTGGGACTGACATGCAAATCGGTAGGACCGATATGGTTAGGGTTTGGGCATAACGTAATCTCGGTGAGACCGATTACACAAACTCAGTGAGACCGAATTTGGTAATTAGCTAACCAGAGAGTTGGTCAGGCAAAACTCGGTGGGACCGATTTGCTCTTTCGGTGAGACCGAAAAGTTACAACGGGGAAACACTGAATTTACATTGCAATCTCGGTGGGACCGATTCGCTCTTTCGGTGAGACCGAAAAGTTATGAAAGGGAAACAGAGAGTTTGCAATCCCATCTCGGTGAGACCGAGATCCCTATCGGTAGAACCGAATTGCTAGGGTTTGGCAGTGGCTAATGACAAGTGAAACTCGGTGGCGCCGGATAGGAAGAATCGGTAGGACCGAGTTTGGCTTAGGGTTTAGGTCATATGTGGATATGGGAAAGTAGTTGAGGGTTTTTGGAGCATATCACTAAGCACATGAAGCAAGAGGCTCATTATGCAACACCTCATCCCTCCTTGATAGTATTGGCTTTTCCTAAAGACTCAATGTGATCTTGGATCACTAAAATATAAAATGAAGAGTCTTGAGCTTTTGAGCTTGAGCCAATCCTTTTTCCTTAGCATTTTGAGGGTTCCACTTTCACATCCATGCCATGCCAATCATTGAGCTTTCCTGAAATAATCATCTTGGAATAGCATTAGCTCAATGAGCTATATGTTGTTATGAATTACCAAAACCACCTAGGGATAGTTGCACTTTCAGATAGTATTTTGCATGTCTATGTTTTTGTAGATAGATGGCCCGTGTTGTTGTTCCGTTGAATTTTAATGCGTTCCTTGAGAAAGCAAAGTTGAAAGATGATGGTAGCAATTACATGGACTGGGTTCGTAACTTGAGGATTATCCTCATTGCTGCACAGAAGAATTACGTCCTGGAAGCACCGCTAGGTGCCAAACCCGCTGCAGGAGAAACGCCAGATGTTGTGAACATCTGGCAGAGCAAAGCTGATGAATACTCGATAGTTCAGTGTGCCATGCTTTACGGCTTAGAACCGGGACTTCAACGACATTTTGAACGTCATGGAGCATATGAGATGTTCTAGGAGTTGAAGTTAATATTTCAAGCAAATGCCCGGATTGAGACATATGAAGTCTCCAATAAATTCTACAGCTGTAAGATGGAGGAGAATAGTTCTGTCAGTGAACATATACTCAGAGCGTGTGGTTATCACAACCACTTGACTCAATTGGGAGTTAATCTTCCAGTTGATAGTGTCATTGATAGAGTTCTTCAATCACTGCCACCAAGCTACAAGAGCTTCGTGATGAACTATAATATGCAAGGGATGGATAAGACAATTCCTGAGCTCTTTGCAATGCTAAAGGCTGTGGAGGTAGAAATCAAGAAGGAGCATCAAGTGTTGATGGTCAACAGGACCACCAGTTTCAAGAAAAAGGGTCAAGGGAAGAAGGGGAACTTCAAGAAGAATGGCAAGCAAGTTTTTGCTCAAGTGAAGAAGCCCAAGTCTGGACCTAAGCCTGAGACTGAGTGCTTCTACTACAAAGGTACTGGTCACTGGAAGCGGAACTGCCCCAAGTATTTGGCGGATAAGAAGAATGGCAAGGTGAACAAAGGTATATGTGATATACATGTTATTTATGTGTACCTTACTAATGCTCGTAGTAGCACCTGGGTATATGATACTGGTTCTGTTGTTAGTATTTGCAACTCGACAGGGGCTACGGATTAAGCGAAGATTGGCTAAGGACGAGGTGACGATGCGCGTGGGAAATGGTTCCAAAGTCGATGTGATCGCAGTTGGCACGCTACCTCTACATCTACCTTCGGGATTAGTTTTAGACCTAAATAATTGTTATTTGGTGCCAGCGTTGAGCATGAACATTATATTCAGATCTTGTTTGATGCGAGACGGTTATTCATTTAAATCTGAGAATAATGGTTGTTCTATTTATATGAGTAATATCTTTTATGGTCATGCACCCTTGAAGAGTGGTCTATTTTTGATGAATCTCGATAGTAGTGATACACATATTCATAATATTGAAGCTAAAAGATGCAGAATTGATAATGATAGTGCAACTTATTTGTGGCACTCCCGTTTAGGTCATATTGGTGTAAAGCGCATGAAGAAACTCCATTCTGATGGACTTTTGGGATCACTTGATTATGAATCACCAGGTACTTGCGAACCATGCCTCATGAGCAAGATGACTAAAATGCCATTCTCCGGAACTATGGAGCGAGCAACAGATTTGTTGGAAATCATACATACTGATGTGTGTGGTCCGATGAATGTTGAGGCTCGCGGCGGGTATCGTTATTTTCTCACCTTCACAGATGATTTGAGCATATATGGGTATATCTACTTGATGAAACATAAGTCTGAAACATTTGAAAAGTACAAAGAATTTCAGAGTGAAGTGGAAAATCATCGTAACAAGAAAATAAAGTTTCTACGATCTAATCGTGGAGGAGAATATTTGAGTTACGAGTTTGGACTTCATTTGAAACAATGCGGAATAGTTTCGCAGCTCACGCCACCCGGAACACCACATCGTAATGGTGTGTCCGAACGTCGTAATCGTACTTTACTAGATATGGTGCGATCTATGATGTCTCTTACTGATTTACCGCTATCGTTTTGGGGTTATGCTTTAGAGACGGCTGCATTCACGTTAAATAGGGCACCATATAAATCCGTTGAGATGACGCCTTATGAACTGTGGTTTGGCAAGAAACCAAAGTTGTCATTTCATAAAGTTTGGGGCTGCGATGCTTATGTGAAAAAGCTTCAACCTGATAAGATCGAACCCAAATCGGAGAAATGTGTCTTCATAGGATACCCAAAGGAGATTGTTGGGTACACCTTCTATCACAGATCCGAAGGCAAAACACTCGTTGCTAAGAATGGATCCTTTCTAGAGAAGGAGTTTCTCTCGAAAGAAGTGAGTGGGAGGAAAGTAGAACATGATGAGGTGACTGTACCTGCTCCCTTATTGGAAAGTAGTCCATCACTGAAACCGGTTCCTGTGACACCTACACCAATTAGTGAGGAAACCAATGATGATGATCATGAAACTTCAGATCAAGTTACTACCGAACCTCGTACGTCAACTAGAGTAAGATCCGCACCAGAGTGGTACGGTAATCCTATTCTGGAGGTCTTGTTACTTGACCATGACGAACCTACGAACTATGAGGAAGCGATGATGAGCATAGATTCCGCAAAATGGCTTGAGGCCATGAAATCTGAGATGGGATCCATGTATGACAACAAAGTGTGAACTTTGGTTGACTTGACCGATGATCAACAAGCCTGTAGTAATATGGATCAAACTTATACTTCTGGAACTCATAAAATTCTCAAATAAATTGCTGGACCTGAGGAATTTATCTATTAATCATCTGCAAAAATAATTAACTAAATAGCACTCTCCAAATAAAAATGGCAGCAATTCTCGTGAGCGCTAAAGTTTCTGTTTTTTTTACAGCATGATCAACAAGACTTTCCCAAAGTCTTCCCAACGGTTCTACTTGGCACAAACACTAATTAAAGAAATAAAACCACATCTAAATAGAGGCTAGATGAATTATTTATTACTAAACAGGAACAAAAATAAAATTGGGTTGCTTCCCAACAAGCGCTATCGTTTAACGCCCCTAGCTAGGCATGATGATTTCAATGATGCTCACATAAAGGATAAGAATTGAAACATAAAGAGAGCATCATGAAGAATATTGCTAGTAAATTTAAGTCTAACCCACTTCCTATGTATAGGTATTTTGTGAGCAAAGTGGAAACAATAATCAATTAGCATAGGAAGGTAAAACAAGCATAACTTCAAAACTTTAAGCACATAGAGAGGAAATTTGATATTATTGCAACTCCTACAAGCATATATTCCTCCCTCATAATAATTTTCAGTAGCATCATGAATGAATTCAACAATATAACCAGCACCTAAAGCATTATTTTCATGATCTACAAGCATATAATTTTTATTACTCTTCACACAAGCAAATTTCTTCTCTTGAATAGTAGTGGGAGCAAACTCAACAAAATCATGATGTAACTTGAACATGAGTACAGGCACAGTATGTACAAAACAGTAGTCATTAAAGCCATACATATACAGAGCCAATTACACGTTGTTAATACGAGTATGGACAAGAGAACCATCCTAGACATACTAGGCGGCACGCTTGCACGCGATGGAGGGATACAACAACGGGACATAGCAAAGTCTACATCAACGTCGGCGAAAACCACTAGAGCAAGGAATCTGCAGGGGACGACGCAGGGTGCCCTCGATAAAAGGATCTCGTGGCCCGTGAACAATGTGAAGTAGATCCTGGCTCTCATTTCAAGAAAGGTGTGTTACAAATCTCTGAATGGATGTGATCACGAGAACCTAGGGTAGAGTTAGCAAAATTATTTAACCTGAATAGAAGAGAGATCAGATTCCCAGAGTATAGACGAGGAATAAAAGATCCTATACCACCCAATGGAGACGTGGGCCCGTAAGCCACACAGCCATGTTAGTAAAATGGGTTTTCAAAGACTAGACTCAACTTCGGCCAAGGAGTTACAAAGCGGGGTTCCTACAGGCAGTCGGCTCTGATACCAACTTGTGACGCCCCGATTCGACCGTACACTAATCATACACGCAAATGAGTACGATCAAGATCAGGGACTCATGGGAAGATATCACAACACAACTCTAGACACAAATAAAATAATACAAGCTTCATATTACAAGCCAGGGGGCCTTGAGGGCTCGAATACAAGCTTGATACACAAGCGTCAGCGGAAGCAACAATATCTGAGTACAGACATAGTTAAACAAGGATGCCTTAAGAAGGCTAACACAAAAGCAACACGATCAAAGAGGCAAGGCCTCCTGCCTGGGACCTCCTAACTACTCCTAGTCGTCGGCGGTCTCAACGAAGTAGTATCTGTCAGCGGTGGCATCTGGCTCCAGGGGTCCACCATCTGGTTGCAACAACCGGAAAGAAGGAACAAAGGGGAAAAGGGGGTAGCAAAGCAACCGTGAGTACTCATCCAAAGTACTCGCAAGCATCAGATCTATACTAAGTATGCATTGGTATCAAATGGAAGGGTTGTATCTGTGAACTGAACTGCAGAATGCCAGAATAGAGGGGAAGACCTAGCCTATCGAAGACTAGCTTCTTCAAGCAGCTCCAAGCATCTTGCAGCATGTAGAAGAGTAAAGAATAGCAGTTTATCATTAACAAGCACGTTGTAACATTAATGCCCAGAGATCCTTCCTCGACTCCCTACGAGAAAGCAATCCCGGGGCCACATATCTCAAGTATCTGTTTCTAGTTGTAAAAGATCAGGATATAAGTCTGAACATACGTTACCGTGGACATGACTATTAATAGATAATCTTCCCTGCCGGGGTGCACCACGTTTTCCAACATGCTTGATTACTCTGGCCGGACACACTTTTCTGGGTCAATGCCCGGCCTCGGAAGATCAACACATCGTAGCCCTACCTAGGCTCAGCAGAGAGGTCCCCTTCGGTCTACATCCTAAGCACTCCGGGGTCTGGGCCCATCGCCCGTCGCACTATGGGTCGTTGCGAGTAGGGCAGACCAGGCACCACCTCTGGGGTGCCGGCCCAGCCGTGCCGCAATGCTGAACTGGATGTCTAACAAAGCTTCAGCTGATACTACATCGTCGAGGCCCATAACTATTCTCGCGTGGTGGTTAGTGCGTAAAGGCCAAAGGCCAACTCAGAACAAATACCCAAACCATAGTGTATTATTAGCTTGCGGAGACGAGCTGAGACTCACGATCGATGTGACGCTGTCGCTCTGTCTCGTGGACTTACGGCAAGGGCCCAGAATGCCCGGCCGTGCCACGTAATTAACTTGCGGGTGCTCTCCAGGCCTGCCCAACTTTCACATCAACTCGCAGGTACCCCTCAGGGCCGATCTGACTTCAACAACGGTCTCAAGTAAAGTCAAGGTAACCGTGTGTCCAAACATCAAGGGGAAAACCCGAGGAACCACCCTCGGAGGATTCCACTCGATGTAATCATCAAGTTGAACGTAAGAGGAACCACCCTCGAGCTTCAAACTTGACGGGTTGCACGACAGAGTCGTATCGGGAATGGTGAAGGAGGAACCACCCTCGTTGACCATGACCAAATAGCTACACTACAGAGATCTCATCAGGAGTGATGTATGAGGTTCCACCCTCGGTACTCAATGGTAACTCTGCAGAGTTGAGCAACAAAAGGGGCATGACGTGATGCGAGGTGTCGGGCTCTGGTCGTCGATCACATTGATCGAGTCGTCGATGATGAAGCAGGGGCAACAAGGGCAAGGTGGTGGTCACTGATGGATCACTAACCAACCTATACTAAGCAGTTTAGGATAAGAAGGTAAGGTAAAACCGCAGGTACAAAAGCAGGATATGCATCACAATAGGAGCAATCAAATATAGTAGCAAAATCTAATGCAATCATGAGGGAATGGAATGGGCTATATCGGGATGATCAAAGGGGAGCTTGCCTGGAAGCTCTGCTGAAAAGAACTGATCGTCAGGGCGTAGTCATACTCGATGGCTGCATCAGTCCCGAGGTCTACCGGAGAGAAGAGGGGGAAGAAACAGTAAATATAAAGCACACAAATGCAACATAGATGCACGATATGAAATTAAGCGGTGCTAGGTGTGCCCTAACGTGGTACTAGGCGATATTGGCGAAGGGGGAAAAGATCCGAGAAAGTTTCCCCGGAGTTTAGCATTTCGGACAGAC
Source organism: Triticum urartu (assembly GCF_056163025.1). NCBI lineage: Eukaryota > Viridiplantae > Streptophyta > Magnoliopsida > Poales > Poaceae > Triticum > Triticum urartu. Next base: position 440,288,189 of record NC_141874.1, on the reverse strand, counting down.
GAGCCGGAGGGGGAACGTTGCATGTTCGCTCTAGAGATGTCTGGTAGACGAACGGGCTGCGTATTCGGGTTCGTCTCATCGTTCTGAGCAACTTTCATGTACAAAGTATTTTCATCAGAGATACGGTTATTTTTATATTATTTTTAGAAGTTTTATTGAATTCCTAGAATTATTATTAAATCTAAAAGGGGGTTATTGCATCAGCATGATGTCATCACAATGTTAGCGGTCAAGAGAGTTGACCAAAGTCAACCCTGACGTGTGGGGCCGTTCTGTCATAGACTAACAACTAATTAACAGTTTTAATTAGTTAAAAAAAGTTAATTAGGATAATTGCAGGATTAATTAAGTTAATTAATTACTTAACTACTTAATTTTTTATTTTACATTTTTTTGAACATGGGTGTGGGGCCTATTGGGCAGTGGCCCATAGGCCATAGCGGGCGCAGGCGAGTAGGGCTGCGGGCGCCTGGGCGTGGCCGCCCGTGTGGAACCGAGCACGGCGGTTGGTGAGCCGGCCGTGGCCAGGGGGTCACCGTGGAAGGCGCCGGTGAGCAGGGCTAGGCCGGTGGCGGCGGGTGGCATCGGTGGAGGGAGGGGCGGCGCAGCGCTAGGGCGAGGCGTCGGGCAGGCGCGGGCGGGTGCCAGCAGGGGGAAGCGCGGCGATTCCAGGGCGCTGGCGCGGTAGCCAATGAGCGTGGGGCGGCGGCGAGCTGCAACGGCGGGGCGGCAGACGTGCGCGATAGCCGGGCGCGATGCGCGGGGCGAGAGAAGGGGGAGGAGGCCGGGGCCTCATCGTCTTTGGTGAGTAGGGGGCCGTCGAGGTGCGGGGACGTCTGATGGGGAGGAGGACGAGGACGAGGCAACACGGAGCAGCTCCGGCGAGCGGCGTTGAGGTAGTGGTGGAGACGCCGGGCGGCGAGGTCGAGGCGGCCTCAGGCAGTTCCAGGCGAGGGCGACAGCGGCAGGGCGGCACCGGGGATGGGCGCCGGCGTCGGTCCACGAGATCAGGCTCCTCCCAGATCCAAATCAACGAGGGGTGAGGGGAACGAGAGAGGGAGTGGGGGTCATGGGGGATATGGGGGGTTAGTGAAGGAAATATGCCCTAGAGGCAATAATAAAGTTGTTATTTATATTTCCTTATATCATGATACATGTTTATTATTCATGCTAGAATTGTATTAACCGGAAACTTAGTACATGTGTGAATACATAGACAAACAGAGTGTCACTAGTTTGCCTCTACTTGACTAGCTCGTTGAATCAATGATGGTTATGTTTCCTAACCATAGACATGAGTTGTCATTTGATTAACGAGATCACATCATTAGAAAATGATGTGATTGACTTGACCCATCCTTTAGCTTAGCACGATGATCGTTTAGTTTGTTGCTATTGCTTTCTCCATAACTTATACATGTTCCTATGACTATGAGATCATGCAACTCCCGAATACCGGAGGAACACTTTGTATGCTACCAAACGTCACAATGTAACTGGGTGATTATAAAGGTGCTCTAAAGGTGTCTCCGATGGTGTTTGTTGAGTTGGCATAGATCGAGATTAGGATTTGTCACTCCGATTGTCGGAGAGGTATCTCTGGCCCTCTCGGTAATGTACATCACTATAAGCCTTGCAAGTGATGTAGCTAATGAGTTAGTTACGGGATTTAGCATTGCAGAATGAGTAAAGAGACTTGCCAGTAACGAGATTGAACTAGGTATTGAGATACCGATGATCAAATCTCGGGCAAGTAACATACCGATGACAAAGGGAACAACATATATCCTTATGAAGTTTGACCGATAAAGATCTTCGTAGAATATGTAGGAACCAATATAAGCATCCAAGTTTCGCTATTGGTTATTGACCGGAGACGTGTCTCGGTCATGTCTACATAGTTCTCGAACCCGTAGGGTCCGCACGCTTAACGTTCAGTGACAATCACATTATGAGTTTATATGTTTTGATGTACTAAAGGTAGTTCAGAGTCCTGGATATGATCACGGACATGACGAGGAGTCTCGAAATGGTTGAGACATAAAGATCGATATATTGGACGACTATATTTGGACATCGGAATGGTTTTGGGTGAGATGGGCATTTATTGATGTACCGGGAGGTTACCGGAACCCCCCGGGAGGTATATGGGCCTTATTGGGCCATAGTGGGGGAGAGGAGAAGGGAGCAAATGAGGGGGCACCCCCCACCCCCAAGCCCAATCCGAATTGGGAGGGGGGACCCCCCCTTTCCTTCCTCCTTCCTCCCCCTTCGTTCTCTCCTAATCCAACTAGGGAAGGGGGGGGGGAATCCTACTCCCGGTGGGAGTAGGACTCCCCTTGGGGAGCGCCTAGGAGGTCGGCCCCCTCCCCCTCCTCCACTCCATTATATATGGGGGACGGGGCACCCCATAGACACACAAGTTGATCATTGTTCTCTTAGCCGTGTGCGGTACCCCCTCCACCATAATCCACCGCGGTCATATCGTAGCGGTGCTTAGGCGAAGCCCAGTTCTGGTAGCATCATCATCACCATCATCATGTCGTCGTGCTGATGAAGCTCTCCCTCTACACTCTACTGGATCGTGAGTTCGTGGGACGTCACCGAGCCAAACGTGTGCAGATCGCGGAGGTGTCGTACCTTCGGTGCTAGGATCGGTCGATCGTGAAGACGTACGACTACATCAACCACGTTGTCATAACGCTTCCGCTTACGGTCTACGAGGGTACGTGGACAACACTCTTCCCTCTCGTTGTTATGCATCACTGATACGTCTCCAACGTATCTATAATTTTTGATTGCTCCATGCTATATTATCTACAGTTTTGGATGTTTACGGGCTTTATTAAACACTTTTATATCATTTTGGGGACTAACCTATTAACCCAGAGCCCAGTGCCAGTTTCTGTTTTTACCCTGTTTTAGGGTTTCGAAGAAAAGGTAAATCAAATGGAGTCCAATTGACCTGAAATTTCACGGAACTCATTTTTGGAAGGAAAGAAGCCCAGAAGACTTGGAGTGCACGTCGGGGGATCTGCGAGGAGGTCACGAGGCAGGGGGCGCGCCCACCCCCCTGGGCACACCCTCCACCCTCGTGAGCCCCTCGTGGCCCCCCTGACATACTTCTTCCACCTATATATCTCCATATACCCTAAAAACATCCGAGAGCACAATAGATCGGGAGTTCCGCCGCCAGAAGCCTCCGTAGCCACCGAAAGCCAATCTAGACCCGTTCCGGCACCCTGCCGGAGGGGGAATCCTTCTCCGGTGGCCATCTTCATCATCCCGGTGCTCTCCATGACGAGGAGGGAGTAGTTCTCCCTCGGGGCTGAGGGTATGTACCAGTAGCTATGTGTTTGATATCTCTCTCTCTCTCGTGTTCTTGAGGTGATACGATCTTGATGTATCGCGAGCTTTGCTATTATATTTGGATCCTATGATGTTTCTTCCCCCCTCTACTCTCTTGTAATGAATTGATTTTCCCCTTTGAAGTTATCTTATCGGATTGAGTCTTTAAAGATTTGAGAACACTTGATGTATGTCTTGCCATGGATATCTGTGGTGACAATGGGATATCACGTGATCCACTTGACGTATGTTTTGGTGACCAACTTGCGGGTTCCTCCCATGAACCTATGCATAGGGGTTGGCACACGTTCTCGTCGTGATTCTCCGGTAGAACTTTGGGGCACTCTTTGAGGTCCTTTGTGTTGGTTGAATAGATGAATCTGAGATTGCGTGATGCATATTGTATAATCATGCCCACGGATACTTGAGGTGACATTGGAGTATCTAGGTGACATTAGGGTTTTGGTTGATTTGTATCTTAAGGTGTTATTCTAGTACAAACTCTAGGGCTGTTCGTGACACTTATAGGAATAGCCCAACGGATTGATTGGAAAGAGTAACTTTGAGGTGGTTTTGTACCCTAGCATAATCTCTTCGTTCGTTCTCCGCTATTAGTGACTTTGGAGTGACTCTTTGTTGCATGTTGAGGGATAGTTTTATGATCCAATTATGTTAGTATTGTTGAGGGAACTTGCACTAGCGGAAGTATGAACCCTAGGCCTTATTTCCTATCATTGCAATACCGTTTACGCTCACTTTTATCACTAGTTACCTTGCTGTTTTTATAATTTCAGATTACAAATACCTTTATCTACTATCAATATACCACTTGTATCACCATCTCTTCGCCGAACTAGTGCACCTATACAATTTACCATTGTATTGGGTGTGTTGGGGACACAAGAGACTCTTTGTTATTTGGTTGCAGGGTTGCTCGAGAGAGACCATCTTCATCCTACGCCTCCTACGGATTGATAAACCTTAGGTCATCACTTGAGGGAAATTTGCTACTGTCCTACAAACCTCTGCACTTGGAGGCCCAACAATGTCTACAAGAAGAAGGTTGTGTAGTAGACATCAAGCTCTTTTCTGGCGCCGTTGCCAGGGAGGTGAGTGCTTGAAGGTATATCTTTAGATCTTGCAATCGAGTCTTTTAGTTTCTTGTTTTATCACTAGTTTAGTTTATAAAAGAAAACTATAAAAAAATGGAATTGAGTTTGTCTCATACACTTCACCTTTTTAATATCTTTCGTGAGTATGATGGAAAGGATAATTGTGCTCAAGTGCTAGAAGAAGAAATCTATAAAATGTTTGGCACTAAATATTTGAATGATGAGCATGATTGCAATGTTGTTAGTATGAATTCCTTGAATATCCATGATTCTAATGATATGCAAAGCCACAAGCTTGGGGATGCTATGTTTGATGAAGATGATATTTTTTGTCCCCCAAGTTTTGATGAGCAAATTTATTATGATGAAAGCATTCCTCCTATCTATGATGACTATTGTGATGACACATATGCTTTAAAGAATAATGATAACCATGACTTGTCATCTTGATCTTAATTTTCAATCACATGATAGTTATTTTGTTGAGTTTGCTCCCACTATTATTCATGAGAAGAAATTTGCTTATGTGGAGAGTAGTAGATTTTCTATGCTTGTAGATCATGAAAATAATGCTTTAGGTGCTGGTTATATTGTTGAATTCATTCATGATGCTACTGAAAATTATTATGAGGGGGGAACATATGCTTGTAGGAATTGCAATAATATCAAGTTTCCTCTCTATGTGCTTAAAATTTTGAAGTTATGCTTGTTTTACCTTCCTATGCAAGTTGATTCTTGTTCCCACAAGTTGTTTGCTCACAAAATCCCGATGCATAGGAAGTATGTTAGACTTAAATGTGCTAGTCATATTCTTCATGATGCTCTCTTTATGTTTCAATTCTTATCTTTTATGTGAGCATCATTGAAATCATCATGCCTAGCTAGGGGCGTTAAACAATAGCGCTTGTTGGGAGGCAACCCAATTTTATTTTAGTTCCTTGATTTTTGTTCCTGTTTATTAATAAATAATTCATCTAGCCTCTGTTTAGATGTGGTTTTATGCTTTTAGTTAGTGTTTGTGCCAAGTAGAACCTTTGGGAAGACTTGGGGAAAGTCTTGTTGATCATGCTGTAAAAAACAGAAACTTTAGCGCTCACGAGAACTGCTGCCATTTGTATTTGGAGAGTGCTATTTAGTTAATTCTTTTTGCATATCATTAATAGATAAATTCCTCAGGTCCAGCAATTTATTTGAGAATTTTATGAGTTCCATAAGTATACGTTTGATCCAGATTACTACAGACTGTTCTGTTTTTGACAGATTCTATTTTTCATGTGTTGTTTACTTATTTTGATGAATCTATGGCTAGTAAAATAGTTTATAAACCATAGATAAGTTGGTATACAGTAGGTTTAACACCAATATAAATAAAGAATGAGTTCATTACAGTACCTTGAAGTGGTGATTTATTTTCCTATACTAACGGAGCTTACGAGTTTTCTGTTAAGTTTTGTGTTGTGAAGTTTTCAAGTTTTGGGTAAGGATTCGATGGACTATGGAACAAGGAGGGGTAAGAGCCTAAGCTTGGGGATTCCCAAGGCACCCCAAGGTAATATTCAAGGACAGCCAAGAGCCTAAGCTTGGGGATGCCCCGGAAGGCATCCCCTCTTTCGTCTACTTCCATCGGTAACTTTACTTGGAGCTATATTTTTATTCACCACATGATATGTGTTTTGCTTGGAGCATCAATTTATTTTGTTATGATTTGATTGCTATTATTTAGAACAATGTTTTGCATCTTTTATTTCAATAAAAGTGGCATTTATAGCCTTTACTATGCCTATGTTACAAGTATACATGTTGCTGTTTGAAAACAGAAAGTTTACCGCTGTTGCAATAATTTCCTAGAAAAGTCAGAATGTGATAAAATGTTGAAACCTTTTGGGGAACTTTCTTTCATAATTTTTGGAGCTAGGGAAGTATGGATGTTGCTGCATTCTTTATAGATTATCCTCTTTAGGCAGATTGCTGTTATGTTTGCATTGTTTGCATATGTTTGCTTCTTTAATGATTCTATTTGAGGATATGACTATTAAATATGCAGAGGAATTTAGTATGCAATGTTGAATAATAATTTTAGTGATTTGCTACAGTAGAGTATGATAAGGTTTTTGCAATGGTTTATACTAACCTATCTCACGAGTCCTTGTTGAGTTTTGTGTGGATGAAGCTTTTGAGATTTAGGGAGACCGTGATATGAGAGGAATTAAGGAGACGCAAAAGCTCAAGCTTGTGGATGCCCAAGGCACCCCAAGATAATATTTCAAGAAGTCTCAAGCGTATAAGCTTGGGGATGCCCCGGTTGGCATCCCACCTTTCTTCTTCAACAACTATCGGTTAGTTTCGGTTGATCCTAAGTTTTTGCTTCTTCACATGATGTTTGCCATTCTTAGAATGTCATTTTATTTTGCTTTGCTTGCTGTTTGAATAGAATACCAAGATCTGAAATTATTAAATGTTAGAGAGTCTTCACATAGTTGCATAATTATCCGACTACTCATTGATCTTCACTTATATCTTCCGGAGTAGTTTGTCGTTTGCTCTAGTGCTTCACTTATATCTTTTAGAGCACGGTGGTGGATTTTTTTATAGAAACTATTGATCTCTCATGCTTCACTTAGATTATTTTGAGAGTCTTAATGCATGGTAATTTGCTTAAAATCCTAATATGCTTGGTATGCAAGATGTATAATAAAACTCTCTTATGAGTGTGTTGAATACTATGAGAAGTTTGATACTTGATAATTGTTTTGAGATATGGAGATGGTGATATTAAAGTCATGCTAGTTGAGTAGTTGTGAATTTGAGAAATACTTGTGTTGAAGTTTGTGATTCCCGTAGCATGCACGTATGGTGAACCGTTATGTGATGAAGTCGGAGCATGATTTATTTATTGATTGCCTTCTTTATGAGTGGCGGTCGGGGACGAGCGATGGTCTTTTCCTACCAATCTATCCCCCTAGGAGCATGCGCGTAATACTTTGCTTTGATAACTTTTAGATTTTTGCAATAAGTATGTGAGTTCTTTATGAATAATGTTGAGTCCATGGATTATACGCACTCTCACACTTCCACCATTGCTAGCCTCTCTAGTACTGCGCAACTTTCGCCGGTATCATACACCCACCATATACCTTCCTCAAAACAGCCACCATACCTACCTATTATGGCATTTCCATAGCCATTCCGAGATATATTGCCATGCAACTTTCCATCATTCTGTTCATCATGACACATTCATCATTATCATATTGCTTAGCATGATCATGTAGTTGACATAGTATTTGTGGCAAAGCCACCGTTCATAATTCTTTCATACATGTCACTCATGCGTCATTGCACATCCCGATACACCGCCGGAGGCATTCATATAGAGTCATATCTTGTTCTAAGTATCGAGTTGTAATTCTTGAGTTGTAAGTAAATAAAAGTGTGATGATCATCATTATTAGAGCATTGTCCCGGTGAGGAAAGGATCATGGATACTATGATTCCCCCACAAGTCGGGATGATACTCCAGATGAAAAAAAGAGAGGCCAAAGAAGCCCAAATAAAAAAAGAGAAAAGAGGCCATAAAAAGAGAAAAGGCCCAAATAAAAAAAATTAAAAAATGAGAGAAAAAGAGAGAAGGGACAATGCTACTATCCTTTTACCACACTTGTGCTTCAAAGTAGCACCATGATCTTCATGATAGAGAGTCTCCTATGTTGTCACTTTCATATACTAGTGGGAATCTTTCATTATAGAACTTGGCTTGTATATTCCAATGATGGGCTTCCTCAAAATGCCCTAGGTCTTCGTGAGCAAGCAAGTTGGATGCACACCCACTTAGTTTCTTTTGAGCTTTCATAAATTTATAGCTCTAGTGCATCCGTTGCATGGCAATCCCTACTCACTCACATTGATATCTATTGATGGGCATCTCCATAGCCCGTTGATACGCCTAGTTGATGTGAGAGTATCTTCTCCTTTTTGTCTTCTCCACAACCACCATTCTATTCCACCTATAGTGCTATGTCCATGGCTCACGCTCATGTATTGCGTGAAGATTGAAAAGGTTTGAGAACATTAAAAGTATGAAACAATTGCTTGGCTTGTCATCGAGGTTGTGCATGATTTAAATATTTTGTGTGGTGAAGATGGAGCATAGCCAGACTATATGATTTTGTAGGGATAGCTTTCTTTGGCCATATTATTTTGATAAGATATGATTACTTTGTTAATATGCTTGAAGTATTATCATTTTTATGTCAATATGAACTTTTGTCTTGAATCTTTCGGATCTGAATATTCATACCACAATTAAGAAGAATTACATTGAAATTATGCCAAGTAGCACTCCGCATCAAAAATTCTGTTTTTATCATTTACCTACTCGAGGACGAGCAGGAATTAAGCTTGGGGATGTTGATACGTCTCCAACGTATCTATAATTTTTGATTGCTCCATGCTATATTATCTACAGTTTTGGATGTTTACGGGCTTTATTAAACACTTTTATATCATTTTGGGGACTAACCTATTAACCCAGAGCCCAGTGCCAGTTTCTGTTTTTACCCTGTTTTAGGGTTTCGAAGAAAAGGTAAATCAAATGGAGTCCAATTGACCTGAAATTTCACGGAACTCATTTTTGGAAGGAAAGAAGCCCAGAAGACTTGGAGTGCACGTCGGGGGATCTGCGAGGAGGTCACGAGGCAGGGGGCGCGCCCACCCCCCTGGGCACACCCTCCACCCTCGTGAGCCCCTCGTGGCCCCCCTGATGTACTTCTTCCACCTATATATCTCCATATACCCTAAAAACATCCGAGAGCACAATAGATCGGGAGTTCCGCCGCCAGAAGCCTCCGTAGCCACCGAAAGCCAATCTAGACCCGTTCCAGCACCCTGCCGGAGGGGGAATCCTTCTCCGGTGGCCATCTTCATCATCCCGGTGCTCTCCATGACGAGGAGGGAGTAGTTCTCCCTCAGGGCTGAGGGTATGTACCAGTAGCTATGTGTTTGATATCTCTCTCTCTCTCGTGTTCTTGAGGTGATACGATCTTGATGTATCGCGAGCTTTGCTATTATATTTGGATCCTATGATGTTTCTTCCCCCCTCTACTCTCTTGTAATGAATTGATTTTCCCCTTTGAAGTTATCTTATCGGATTGAGTCTTTAAAGATTTGAGAACACTTGATGTATGTCTTGCCATGGATATCTGTGGTGACAATGGGATATCACGTGATCCACTTGACGTATGTTTTGGTGACCAACTTGCGGGTTCCTCCCATGAACCTATGCATAGGGGTTGGCACACGTTCTCGTCGTGATTCTCCGGTAGAACTTTGGGGCACTCTTTGAGGTCCTTTGTGTTGGTTGAATAGATGAATCTGAGATTGCGTGATGCATATTGTATAATCATGCCCACGGATACTTGAGGTGACATTGGAGTATCTAGGTGACATTACGGTTTTGGTTGATTTGTATCTTAAGGTGTTATTCTAGTACAAACTCTAGGGCTGTTCGTGACACTTATAGAAATAGCCCAACGGATTGATTGGAAAGAATGACTTTGAGGTGGTTTCGTACCCTACCATAATCTCTTCGTTCGTTCTCCGCTATTAGTGACTTTGGAGTGACTCTTTGTTGCCTGTTGAGGGATAGTTTTATGATCCAATTATGTTAGTATTGTTGAGGGAACTTGCACTAGCGAAAGTATGAACCCTAGGCCTTATTTCCTATCATTGCAATACCGTTTACGCTCACTTTTATCACTAGTTACCTTGCTGTTTTTATAATTTCAGATTACAAATACCTTTATCTACTATCCATATACCACTTGTATCACCATCTCTTCGCCGAACTAGTGCACCTATACAATTTACCATTGTATTGGGTGTGTTGGGGACACAAGAGACTCTTTGTTATTTGGTTGCAGGGTTGCTCGAGAGAGACCATCTTCATCCTACGCCTCCTACGGATTGATAAACCTTAGGTCATCCACTTGAGGGAAATTTGCTACTGTCCTACAAACCTCTGCACTTGGAGGCCCAACAACGTCTACAAGAAGAAGGTTGTGTAGTAGACATCAATCACCATGATCTTGCGTGTGCGTAGGAATGTTTTTGAAATTACTGTGTTCCCCTACAGTGGGATTCGACCCAGGTTTATGCGTAGATGTTATATGCACAAGTAGAACACAAAGGAGTTGTGGGCATGGGTATATACATATTACTTGCCGTCACTAGTTGATTCTTGATTCGGCGGTATTGTTGGATGAAGCGGCCCAGACCAACATTACGCGTACACTTACGCGAGACTAGTTCTACCGACGTGCTTCGCACACAGGTGGCTGGTGGGTGTCAATTTCTCCAACTTTAGTTGAATCGGATTCAATGAACAGGGTTCTTTCTTAAGATCAAAAAGCAATCACTATATTGCGCTGTGGTTTTTGATGCGTAGGTAAGAACGGTTCTTGCTCAGCCCGTAGCAGCCACGTAAAACTTGCAACAACGAAGTAGAGGACGTCTAACTTGTTTTTGCAGGGCATGTTGTGATGTGATATGGTCAAGACATGATGCTAAATTTTATTGTATGATATGATCATGTTTTGTAACACAGTTATCGGCAACTGGTAGGAGCCATATGGTTGTCGCTTTATTGTATGAAATGCAATCGCCTTGTAATTGCTTTACTTTATCACTAAGCTGTAGCGATAGTCGTGGAGGCAATAGTTGGCGTGACGACAACGATGCTTCGATGGAGATCAAGGTGTCAAGCCAGTGACGATGGTGATCATGACGGTGCTTTGGAGATGGAGATCATAGGCACAAGATGATGATGGCCATATCATATCACTTATATTGATTGCATGTGATGTTTATCTTTTATGCATCTTATATTGCTTAGATCGACGGTAGCATTATAAGATGATCTCTCACTAAATTTCAAGGTATAAGTGTTCTCCCTGAGTATGCACCGTTGCCAAAGTTCGTCGTGCCGAGACACCACATGATGATCGGGTGTGATAAGCTCTACGTTCACATACAACGGGTGCAAGCCAGTTTTGCACACGCAGAATACTCGGGTTAAACTTGACGAGCCTAGCATATGCAGATATGGCCTCGGAACACTGAGACCGAAAGGTCGAGCGTGAATCATATAGTAGATATGATCAACATAGTGATGTTCACCATTGAAAACTACTCCATCTCACATGATGATCGGACATGGTTTAGTTGATATGGATCACGTGATCACTTAGATGATTAGAGGGATGTCTATCTATGTGGGAGTTCTTAAGTAATTTGATTAATTGAACTTTAATTTATCATGAACTTAGCACCTGATAGTATTTTGCATGTCTGTGTTGTTGTAGATAGATGGCCTGTGCTGTTGTTCCGTTGAATTTTAATGCGTTCCTAGAGAAAGCTAAGTTGAAAGATGATGGTAGCAACTACACGGACTGGGTCCGTAACTTGAGGATTATCCTCATTGCTGCACAGAAGAATTACGTCCTGGAAGCACCGCTGGGTGACAAACCCGCTGCAGGAGCAACGCCAGATGTTGTGAACACCTGGCAGAGCAAAGCTGATGAATACTCGATAGTTTAGTGTGCCATGCTTTAAGGCTTAGAACCGGGACTTCAACGACATTTTGAACATCATGGAGCATATGAGATGTTCCAGGAGTTGAAGTTAATATTTCAAGCAATTGACCGGATTGAGAGATATGAAGTCTCCAATAAGTTCTATAGCTGCAAGATGGAGGACAATAGTTCTGTCAGTGAACATATACTCAGAATGTCTGGGTACCACAACCAGTTGACTCAACTGGGAGTTAACCTTCCTGATGATAGTGTCATTGACAGAGTTCTTCAATCATTGCCACCAAGCTACAAGAGCTTCGTGATGAACTATAATATGCAAGGGATGGATAAGACGATTCCTGAGCTCTTCACAATGCTAAAGGTTGCGAAGGTAGAAATCAAGAAGGAGCATCTAGTGTTGATGGTCAACAAGACCACCAGTTTCAAGAAAAAGGGTAAAGGGAAGAAGGGGAACTTCAAGAAGAATAGCAAACCAGTTGCTGCTCAAGTGAAGAAACCCAAGTCTGGACCTAAGCCTGAGACTGAGTCCTTCTACTGCAAAGGAGCTGGTAACTAGAAGAGGAACTACCCCAAGTATTTGGCAGAGAAGAAGTATGGCGAAGTGAAAGGTATATTTGATATACATGTTATAGATGTGTACCTTACTAATGCTCGCAGTAGTGCCTGACCATTTGATACTGGTTCAGTTGCTAACATTTGCAACTCGAAACAGGGGCTACGGATTAAGCGAAGATTGGCTAAGGACGAGGTGACGATGCGCGTGGGAAATGGTTCCAAAGTCGAAGTGATCGCCGTAGGCACGCTACCTCTACATCTACCTTCGGGATTAGTTTTAGACCTAAATAATTGTTATTTGGTGCCAGCATTGAGCATGAACATTATATCTGGATCTTGTTTAATGCGAGACGGTTATTCATTTAAATCAGAGAATAACGGTTGTTCTATTTATATGAGTAATATCTTTTATGGTCATGCACCCTTGATGAGTGGTCTATTTTTACTAAATCTTGATAGTAGTGATACACATGTTTATAGTATTGAAGCCAAAAGATGAAGAGTTGATAATGATAGTGAAACTTATTTGTGGCATTGTCGTTTAGGTTATATTGGTGTAAAGCGCATGAAGAAACTCCATTCTGATGGACTTCCGGAATCACTTGATCATGAACACTTGGTACTTGCGAACCATGCCTCATGGGCAAGATGACTAAAACTCCGTTCTCCGGAACAATGGAGCGAGCAACAGTGTTATTGGAAATCATACATACTGATGTATGTGGTCCAATGAACATTGAAGCTCACTGCGGATATCGTTATTTTCTCACCTTTACAGATGATTTGAGCAGATATGGGCATATCTACTTAATGAAACATAAGTCTGAAACATTTGAAAAGTTCAAAGAATTTCAGACTGAAGTGGAAAATCATCGTAACAAGAAAATCAAGTTTCTACGATCTAACCGTGGAGGTGAATATTTGAGTTATGAGTTTGGACTTCATTTGAAACAATGTGGAATAGTTTCGCGACTCACGCCACCTGGAACACCACAACATAATGGTGTGTCCGAATGTCGTAACCGCACTTTATTAGATATGGTGCGATCTGTTATGTCTCTCGCTGATTTACCGCTATTGTTTTGGGGTTATGATTTAGAGACGGCTGCATTCACGTTAAATAGGGCACCATCTAAATCCATTGAGACGACACCTTATGAACTGTGGTTTGGCAAGAAACCCAAGTTGTCGTTTCTTAAAGTTTGGGGCTGTGATGCTTATGTGAAAAAGCTTCAACCTGATAAGCTCAAACTCAAATCGGAGAAATGTGTCTTCATAGGATACCCAAAGGAGACTGTTGGTGTCAGAGTAATGGGCCACGGGTAGGCTAACCCGAGCCCCAGAACCTTTCAAGACATCGGGGCAGGCTGGGCCCCTCAAGACTCCAGGGCGAAGAGCCGCCTTCTGAGAAGTCGGCGGCAAGGCGACCGACTGCCCACTCGCGGCCGAGTCCCGGGGACGACTTCAGGATAAGCCGACTCCTGACTGGCGACTTCCAGATTAGCCGGCTTTGGGGAGTTGGCCCGCGACACCAACAAACCCCATGCCCTCATCAAGAGGGACGGGATGGAACGGGGAGTGGCTACAGTCAAGCCTGCTCCCGCCCCTTACCAGGGGCAGGCATGGCCACAGCACGCCGTACCCGGGGAGATCCCCGTGCGGCGTGGCATTGTTGCCATGCCAGCCCTGACATCAGCACCAAAGGACCGAATCCTGCGCCCACGACGGCTTGTCTGTACGACCCTGGGGCGGCGGGTCCCACTAGCCAGTGGGACCCCAGGAGACGGCAAGTGCGCCCCCAGTCGGACCCGTTGGGAGTCGGCCCCTGAGAGTCGGCCAGATCCTCCCCCGGGGCCCACGCGCCATTAATCAGATGTGACGGAGAGTGGCAATAGTGATCGCCCGCCAGGCGGCGGGGCTATTGCCACGACTCCATGACCAAGCCCGCGTCATCAGAAGCACGGCTACAGTAATCAGCAGCCGGCAAGACCAGCCCGCGGCGGACGCGGCCTATCAGCTCCGTACCTAGCCAGTCGGCGGGGCCCACCAGTCGGCGGAGAAGACGGAGGCCGGAGGCACTGACGGCTGGGCCCGTGTCCAGCCGGATTACCATTGTACCCCTGGGGGGTATGCCTATATAAACCCCCCAGGGCACCCATGCAAAGGGTTGGAATCCATTAGCTCTAGACCAGATCATATAAGAGGGAGAGAGCTAGCCTTGCCCTCTCCTACCTCCAGAAAAACAGCTCAAGGAGCAATCGTGTAAACACTTTGCCATAGTGATCATGCGGAGACCCCGTAGATCAGCAGTAGGGGTATTATCTCCCCGGAGAGCCCTGAAGCTGGGTAAGATTCGCCGGCATGCATGTCTACGCCTCATCCCGTTTCCAGGCACCGGCGACGTTCTACTCGCCCCCACCATGATAAGCCATCCTTTGGCATATGTCGCACCCAACCCCCGACATTTGGCGCCCACCGTGGGGCCTGGTGCACCGTCATCCGGAGACCTGTTCTGGACGGGAACCCTTTTCCTCCCTGGCGAGCGCAGCCAGCCAGGCACGCCAGACGGAGTTTGCGCCGACGCGCTGCACGGCGTTGAGATCGCCTGCGCAGCTAGCCGCCTTGCCGAACTTGTCGGCGAGGTTCGCATCTCCACCGAACCTGCATCTGACGCAGGCATGGGCAGCTCTGAGAGCCTCCTCGCGGGCCTCCTCAATCAACTCCACGTCGCCGACGAGCCTGCCGTGGACTTGGAGTTTGTAGGTTCCACCGACCCGATGTTGGTCGACTCCGACACCGCGTCGCTCGACGCGTTCCCCACTAATGTGGTGGTCTACGACGAGCCTCTCCCTCATGCGGAGAGCGGCGGAAGCACCGTCACCGAGGTGCTTGTCATCAGTCATGACGAGCCCTCCAGCGGAGGAGCGCATGACCCACTTGGCGCGGCGCTACAAGACCTGACTGCGCCCATTCCGGAAGACGCTGACGCGGAGACGTTGGAGGCGCGCCGCCTTCAGCTTGTCGAAGGTGCGAAGAAGCTGACTAGCATGAGACGCTTGTCAGAAGCCTACCAGCGAGAGATGGATCGCGCTGTTGGTGGCTCGCCAGCCCCAGCTGGGCCCAGCCGCCTTGGCACGGTCCAGCAGCGCGGCATAGCCATCGCCGACCTGTTCGGGGCAAGACGCCCTGTGTACGCTACACCTGCGGAGAACATTCGAGCCGCCCAGGCGGCGGCGGACGAGCTGGACAATTTCGAGGGCAAAGAGCGATGCCTGACGATGGAGCGAGTCCAGCGGCTCCTCGACGCGGCTGCCGCGCAGAACGAGGCCGACTGCCGCACAGAGGCGCCGCAGCGGCAAAACGACAACCTTCGCCGAGACCAAGGCGCGACGTCTCGAACGCTGACTGGCGGCGCCCGAGGAAGAAAGGACAGGGATCCGACTGTCAGCCACAGTCGGACTCACATTACCATAGAGCGCGACCGAGACGGCCGCTCGAGAGCAGTGGAACGACGGGACGACTGTCCGCCGCCTCCTCCTCCTCGCAAGGAAAGGCGAGTCTCCCCGTCGCCTGTTGATCATCCGACTCTTGTCGACCGCCTTGGCCGCCGAGAGGGAGTCGGGGAAAACGACGCCCGCCACCGGATCGACCGGCTTCACCCATCCCTGGCGTTGGAAGAAGAAGACGAGTTGGGTCCGCTTTGTTTCGGGCCCCGCATTCGAGACGAGCCCTTTCCCAAAGGGTTCACGCTCCCAAGAGACACGCCCAAGTACACCAGCTCCGTGAAGCCGGAAGACTGGCTAGTCGACTACTCCATGGCTGTCAGCATAGCGAACGGCAACAAGCGTGTCGCCGTAAAATACATTCCGCTCATGCTCCAGGGCATGGCCCGGACATGGCTGAACAGCCTGAAGCCCCACAGCATCAACAGCTGGGTAGACTTCACCAAAGCATTCGTCCGCAACTTCACCAGCACGTACAAGCGTCCTCCCAAGCCTCGTCAGCTCTCCTTGTGCATACAAGGTCCCGACGAGTCGACTCGCGACTACCTCACGCGTTGGGCCGAGCTTCGGAACTCCTGCGAGGGCATGCACGAGGTGCAGGCTATCGAGTACTTCACCGCCGGGTGCAGAGAAGGCACCCTCCTCAAGCACAAGCTCCTCTGTGACGAGCCAGAAACCCTCGACGAGCTGCTGATCATAGCCGATAAGTACGCCACGGCCGACTCCTCCATGAAGGCAGAGATTCAAGTTAGCGCAACTGGGAAAGTGGCCCCTCAAGCTCCAAGAACTCCAGCGGGAGATGCCAGTCGGCGGCAACAGCAGAGCGACCACAAGCGCAAGGCCCCGCAGCCGGCTTCCAGCAGCCAGCAGGTCGCGATAGTTGAAGACCAGTAGCCGGATGGGAAGCCTCCACCCAAGCGACAGAAAGGTGGAAAGCCCAACTGGTTGTCGGCCTTCTCATACGAGCAAACCCTGGATGGTCCTTGCAAGTTCCATAGCGGCGCGAAGCCGTCGGTCACACCACCCGGAAGTGCCACTAGCTCACCAGGATCGCCAAAGGAGACAGCATCCTACCTCCCCCGCCTGCTGGGCAGCCGCCGCCGCCTCCGCCCCAGCAGCCGGCTGTCAGGCCAGTCGGCGCAGTACAAGACGAATACCCCGAAGAACACGGAGCCTACGTGGTGTTTACCAGTATGGCTGATGATCGACGCAGCAGGCGGCTGTAGCAACAAGAGGTGAATGCAGTAGCATCAGAGACGCTAGAGTTCATGCACTGGTCCAAAAAGCCTATCATCTGGAGCAGGGCTGACCACCCAGAGGTGATGCCGAGTCCGGGCTCTTATGCCTTGGTCTTGGATGCCACCTTTGCCACGGATAGACGAGATGCTCGTTTCTCGCGAGTTCTGATAGACGGAGGCAGCAGCATTAACATCCTGTACAAGGACACCATGGAGAAATTAGAAATCAAGCAAAGACAGCTTCAGAACAGTCGGACTGTGCTCCACGGCATTGTTCCTGGGCTTTCCCACTCACTGATCGGCAAGATCCCGATGTACGTCTTCTTTGGATACAAAGATCACTTCCGCCGAGAGTCAGTTTGGTTTGAGGTGGTGGACCTTGAGAGCCCATACCATGCACTACTTGGCCGACCCGCCTTGGCCAAGTTCATGGCGGTCCCCCACTACGCCTACCTCAAAATGAAGATGCCCAGTTCCAGGGGGATTCTGACAATAGCCGGCGACTACCGAAAGTCGTCTGCCTGCATGGCTGAGAGCATTCGGCTAGCCGAGTCCCTGGTGATCGCGGCTGAGAAGCGGCTCCTTGAGCGGGTTGTGGCGATGGCCGTCAAGCAGCCAGAGCTGTCGCCCAACCCAAAGGAGTCGGAGGCTGAGGGTTCGTTCAAGCCGGCCAAGGAGACAAAGAAGATACCCTTGGATCTGGAGCACCCAGAGAGGTACGCTGTCGTAGGTGCAAACCTCGATAGCAAATAGGAAGGCGAGCTCGTTGATTTCCTCCATGAGAATCGGGACATCTTCGCATGGTCCCCCAAAGACATGCCAGGTGTACCAACGGAATTCGCCGAGCACGAGCTACATGTCCGATCTGATGCAAAGCCGGTCAGGCAGCCCCTGCGCCGCCTATCAGAAGAGAAGAGAAGAGTTGTCGTAGAAGAAATAGCCCGGCTCCTAGCGGCCGGCTTCATTATGGAAGTGTTCTTTCCAGAGTGGCTAGCCAACCCGGTCCTGGTACTAAAGAAGAACAAGCAGTGGCGAATGTGCATTGACTACACAAGCCTCAACAAGGCTTGCCCCAAGGACCCGTTTGCTTTGCCAAGAATTGATCAGGTGATAGACTCCACAGTCGGACACGAGCTGTTGAGCTTTTTGGATGCATACTCAGGATATCACCAGATCAAGCTGAACCCGGCTGACAGACTGAAGACCGCCTTCATCACGCCATTTGGAGCCTTCTGCTACCTCACCATGACGTTCGGCTTGAGGAATGTCGGCGCCACCTTTCAGCGTTGCATGCAGAAGTGCCTCCTCAAGCAACTCGGGAGAAATGCCCACGTCTACATGGACAATGTGGTGGTGAAGACAGAAAAGCGTGGAACACTGCTGGAAGACCCCAAGGAGACTTTTGAGAACCTACGCCGATTCCAGATCAAGCTCAACCCCGAGAAGTGCGTCTTCGGAGTACCAGCCGGCCAACTCCTTGGCTTCCTGGTCTCCGAACGCGGCATAGAATGCAACCCTGTAAAGATCAAGGCCATTGAGAGGATGGAGGTACCCAGCCGACTGCTGGACATACAAAAGTTCACCGGCTGCTTGGCGTCCATCAGCCGTTTCATCAATCGGCTGGGCGAGAAAGCTCTCCCCTTATATCAACTCATGAAGAAGACCACTTTCTTCGAATGGAACCACAAGGCAGACGAAGCTTTTCTCTAGTTGAAGAAGATGCTGAGTACTCCACCCGTTCTGGCGGCTCCGACTCCTAAGGAACCTATGCTCCTGTACACCGCCGCCACCAGCCGGGTAGTCAGCACGGTCATTGTAGTGGAATGCAAGGAGGAAGGCAAGGCACTACCTGTCCAGAGACCGGTATATTACCTGAGCGAAGTACTGTTGTCCTCCAAGCAGAACTACCCCCACTACCAGAAGATGTGCTATGGCATACACTTTACCGCCAAGAAATTGAAGCCCTACTTTCAAGAGCATCCAATCACTGTGGTATGCACAGCCCCACTTTCCGAGATCATCGGAAGCCGAGATGCTTCTGGCCGAGTGGCCAAGTGGGACATAGAGCTGGCTCCCTACACCATCCACTACCAGCCCCGCACTGCCATCAAGTCACAAGCACTGGCCGACTTTCTCGTCGACTGGGCCGAGACCCAGTACCTACCTCCAGCGCCCGACTCCACCCATTGGCGAATGCATTTCGACGGCTCCAAGATGCGCACCGGCTTGGGAGTCGGCGTCGTCCTCACTTCCCCTAAAGGCGACAAGCTCAAATACGCACTGCAAATTCATTTTGCCGCCTCCAACAACGTCGCCGAGTACGAGGCGCTCATTCACGGGCTCCGGCTTGCCAAAGAACTTGGCATTCGCTGGATCCTGTGTTATGGCGAGTCGGACTTAGTGGTCCAACAGTCATTTGGCGACTGGGACACCAAAGATGCAAACATGGCGAGTTACCGTTTCCTCGTGCAGCAACTCAGTGGATATTTCGAGGGGTGCGAGTTCCTCCATGTGCCAAGAAACGACAATGACCAAGTAGACGCCTTGGCATGAATCGGCTCTACCCGCCAAGCAATACCATCCAGCGTCGCCCTTCAGCGCCTCCTCAAGCCGTCTGTCAAGCCTTCACTAGAATCAGACTCCATCTTTGTGCCGGCTCCCCCCGAAGAAGTCGGATCCGACTCCAGAGCTCCAGCGGACGGTACGAGGATTTTGGCAGATGGCCCCAAAGGCGCCATAGTCGAAGCCGGCCCAGGGACTGCGGTACCCGGCCCGGGGACTACGGCGGCGGGCTCGAACACTCCAGAACTCGGCCCAAGAGCCGCGCCAGTCGGCCTGGGGACTTCATTAACCCAGCAAACGGTTGTTGACTCCAACCCGCCGCCTCCCAGCCTAGCCGCCCTCGTCCAAGTCGCAGTTCTGGCAGTCAAAGAAATAGAAGCACCCTCATGGGCCCAGCCCATCCTCAAATTCCTGGTGAGCAAAGAGCTGCCGACTGATGAGACCTCAGCTCGGCAAGTACAACACCGAGCGGCAGCCTACACCATAGTCAACAGAGAGCTGGTCAGACGCAGCGTCACTGGTGTCTACCAGCGCTGCGTAGAGCCAGAGCAAGGCCAAGCAATTCTCAAAGACATCCATCAAGGCGAGTGCGGCCACCATGCGGCTTCAAGAGCACTCGTCGCAAAAGCCTTTCGACATGGTTTCTTCTATCCGACTTCCTTAGAAGAGGCCAAGGAATTGGTCCAAAAATGCAAAGGGTGCCAGAAGTTCAGCTCCAAGCCGCACCAGCCGGCTTCTGCACTCAAGACCATCCCCATTGCCTGGGCTTTCGCAGTTTGGGGTCTAGACATGGTGGGACCATTCAAGACGGCACGAGGTGGCTTAACTCACTTACTTGTCGCAGTGGACAAGTTCACCAAGTGGATAGAAGCGAAGCCAATCAAGAAACTGAACGGTCCGACTGCCGTGACTTTCATCTCCGATATCACAACTCGGTACGGAATACCACACAGCATCATCACCGACAACGGCACAAATTTTGCCAAAGGCGCCTTGGCCCGTTTTTGCGCAACACAGGGCATCCGACTAGACCTAGCGTCCGTCGCCCATCCACAGTCAAACGGCCAGGTGGAGTGAGCAAACGGCCTCATCCTATCCGGCATCAAGCCCCGGCTGGTCGAGCCTCTGGAGCGCTTGGTTGGCTGCTGGCTCGATGAGTTGCCAGCCGTCCTCTGGAGTCTGCGCACGACTCCAAACAAGTCAACCGGCTTCACGCCTTTCTTCCTCGTCTACGGTGCCGAAGCTGTCATCCCAATGGACCTAGAGTTCGACTCCTCGCGAGTCACCATGTACACCGAGGAGGAAGCAGAAGAAGCACGTCAAGACGGCGTCGATCTGCTGGAAGAGGGCCGGCTGTTGGCACTCAGCCGGTCCAGCATCTACCAACAGAGCCTGCGCCGATACTACAACAAAAAGGTCAAGCCAAGATCTTTCCAAGAAGGCGACCTTGTGCTCCAGCTGATCCAGCGAACAGCCAGCAAGCACAAGCTGTCGGCACCTTGGGAAGGCCCTTTCATCATCAGCAAAGTGCTGGGCAACGACTCCTACTACCTGATTGACGCTCATAAGCCCCGAGCGCGCAAGAGGGACGACTTCGGCAAAGAGACAGAGCCATCATGGAATGCAAATCTCCTTCGAAGATTTTACAGTTGATGCAGTATGTACCACGCTACCTTTTGTTTTAAAGTACCAAGACTTCGGGCCCCCCGAGACGAACTCGGGGACTGCCCTCTTTTGTCTATATGATAAAAGTTATGCCTACGAGTATGTTACTCTTTGTTATGCCGCTTGGCACCGGGCTCGACAGGTCAGCCCGTGGACTTGCCGCCTTGCACTATGAAATGCTTCCTGCAGCCGGACAAGTAGTGTGTGGCGCCTAAGCCGTCTCCTGTCAGAAGCCGTAGCTCGCAGAGCGACTATACGGTGGGCAGGAGCAAGGTAGAATGGGCGTTCGCATGAAAAATGGCTAAGGACTCAAAGCATAAAACATAGCTTAAAGCCGGCTTCCAGCCTTCCTTTTTTTCTTTTCGCAAACCGACTATTAAGCAGTTGGCTCAGTGCCTTCTATTCAACTTGCTAAAAAACTCTAAAATGGCTAAGTACTTGCCTTCCCAAAGTAGCCAAGCATTTGATCCAACGGCAGTCCGCAGAGCGGCTGTCCGACTGGCAAGACAGGCAACTAAGGGAAAGCAGCAAAGGAAAAAAGCCAAAAGAGCAATGAGCAAGAAAGGATAGAATTCGGATAAATATTTACATAGCATAGGCCCTTGGCTGAATCTTCGAGCAGAAGTTCACAATACACCCTGCGGGTGGAATTGTGCAAATTAACAAGTTCTTCAAAGACTACTAAAGCAGATGAAATAAAGATAAGGCGGCAGCCTAAGATGCGGCAGATGGATTCGAAGGGTCGGAGGAGACGGCAGCATCAGGCGTTGGGGCGGCCGGCTGGGCAGCCTCGGCTCGATCGCCTCCGGCGGCAGTCGGCTCGGTCACACGCGGCTGGTTGCTGGAGGCACGGTCGAGCTGAGGCTGGCCGTCCGCTCCGTCTTCTGGTTCTTCCGTCTCGCCTCTGTCCTCCGCCTCGCCTTCCTCCTCGGTGCTGGAACCGATCACCTCCACCGAGTCCTCGCCGTAGTCTGGGTTCATCCCAAACCACTCCGGCGGTACCTCCTCGCCGTCTTCAGACCGCTCGGGGACGAAGATGCTGGTGTCGGTGTACTCGGCGATCGCCGCAGCACGCTTGACGAGGGCGTCTTCCGCAGCTGCCAGCTCCGGCTGGGCCTCTGACCGGAGTGTGGCCAGCCGGTCTAGGTCCAGCCCCGGATACCACACCTTGACAAACTCCAAGGCCCAGCGCACTCCAGCTCAGGCCGAGGAACCTTTCCAGGCTTCAAGACGACCAGCCGCGACCTCCAGCCAGTCGGCAGTCCGACCGGGGGTGCGCGGAGCCTGCATGTCCGGCCACAGGGCAGCAATCGCCTGGGCGCCGACACGTTGAAGCCGGCGCAGCATCCGGTGAGTCGGCCGAAGGCAAGCCTCGATGCTCAGGATATGCTCATCAAGGGTTCGGGGGCGTCGGTGGCGATCTCTGCACCTTCCGCCCTCCGACCTTCACGGTCAGCCTCGATGGATTGGATGGCGGCCTGCGAGTGCCCAGGGAAGAAGTCTGCCAAGACGGAAGAAACGAAGAAACAATTCAAAAACCGGGAGTCGGCATGATTTATAATCGGCAGCCCGAAGAAAGAAAGTAAAGAAACTCACCATTAACAATGTCTTCTATCTCATGGAAGCCGGAGGCCAGCATTGCCTCGCTGTCAGTCCAGGAGGAGCGCTCGCTCGCGAACTCGGCTAGGAGGGCGGTTTCCGCCTCTTCTGCCTCCTTCTGCGTCTTCGCAAGCAGCTCCCTCTGCTCTGCCAATTGAGTGGCCAGCAGATCGCGCTCTGCGGTGAGCTTGCTGCACTCCTCCCCCTTGGCGCGCAACGCGGAGTTGGCTTCGCTCAGCTGCTGTTGAAGAACAGCGTTGGCTTCTGAAGAGAAGGAAGAAAGAAGGCGTTGAGTCATCAGTAAAGAAGGTCGCCGGGGAGATCCGGCCCGACTGCTCAGCAGTTGGCCCGAATCTCGGGGACTACAGCCCGCGGGTGCGCCAGCGTGCCCCCGCAAAGAAGAAAAAGGACTCACTCCGGCTCTCTGACAAGTCGGCGGTCCGCTTGCCCAGCTCTTCAACATTGCGGTTGAAGGCAGTAACACAGAGGTTGTGGTAGTCCTGCGACAAAATATTTCAGACAAAAGTAAGTACCCAGAACTCACCAATTGGAGTTCCGGGCCACCTGCTCAGCAGCCGGCCCAAAACTTGGGGACTACACCCAGTGGGTGCGCTGGCGCGCCCCCACAGAGAGGATCAAAACAAGAAAAAAAAGAGGACCAAAAAGAAAGTATACCCGGACGGCTGCTCGCGACGCCAGGTAGGCCTTGGTGCAATTCTGGATCGCATCGCCCTCAGCTCGCAGCTTCGTCTGGACGTCCAGAAGCGCCTGGTTCAGCGGCCCCGTACCGCCTCCTCGCACCCACCCAATGGGTGCGGCGCTCGTCGCTTCGGCGTCTGGGATCGCCGAGCTGGCGGTGCCGGCCTCCAGGGGGCGTCGCGCCGAAGTCGCCTTCTCAAGACGGCGGCGCGTTGGCGAGCCGACTTGAAGGAGTAGCCTCGCCACAGCCTCGTCCTCAGTCGGCGGCACCGGCGGGTCCGCCGGCTGTTCGCCTTGAGCGCTCCCAGACGGAGGCGGAGGTGGTGGCGGAACAATCACATCCGGCGTGGAGGAGTCGCCGCCTTCCCTCTCAAGGATGGGGTTCTCGCCGCCGGCTTCCCCAGTCTACCCCGTGAACACCGGAGGCGGTGGCGCAGAGTTCAGCGGGGTGATGAACACTGCCGATTGGCGGTGCGCGGCCTCCTCAGCCTGCCGTTTCGTCGTGGCGACGGCTTCGGCCTCGGCCAGTTTCTTCTTGGCGGAGGCCCCCGCCTTATCGGCCTCCACCTTCTCCAGGCGGGCGGCCTCCTCCTCGTTGCGCTTCTCCTGCGCATTCCGCTCCATCGCCTCCCGGAGGTCGGCTGCGGGATCAATCCGCTGAGTGGTGGAGGACGTCTCCGCTGACCCCATGACGGAGGCGGCGACGACCCTCTCAAGAGTGAGGGGAGCCCTGAAGCAAGGGAAGCAAGTAAAAGACTCAGACAAAGCCACAAAGAAAGAATAAAGCGTTGAGACGGAATACTCACGCGGAGACCAGTGGCGGCTTCTTCACTTCCTTACGGAAGCGGATGGCCTTCGCAGCCGCCTCGTCCCGCCGGGTCGCCGCCACCGAACTCTTGGGCTTCTTCGGCCGACTGCCGAACAAGGTCAGCACGGCCCTATGCTTCTTCCCGCCGCTTGGAGCACCCGGCGTGGCAGAAGAGCCCGCGCCGGGGTGGCTGGCTCCTGGCCGATGGCGGGGGGCGACCTCCTCATCATCATCAGGCCAGTCCTCTAGGCTGGCCCCGAGCCGTGGGCCGCCTCCTCCCTCCGCGTCGTCTTCCAAAGCCGCCGCCCCCAGATCAGGGTCGCCGACGTCGCTCTCTGCCCGATCGGCAAGGAACTCGCGGGCCGGCCCCGTGGTGCCGGCTGGTGGATGGAGGAGGGGATTCTGACTAAAGCCGACTGGTTAGGCCGCACAAAACAAACTCGGCAAGAAAGAAGACAATCCAAAGAAAGAAAGAAAAGGCAACTCACTGTGGGTGGGGGGTTGGCGCGGGAGTATGACTCCTTGCCAAACTGCCAGTCCTCCAAGAGCTTGCTGTCCGAGAGGTAGTTCACCATGTAGGCCACCTCCTCGTGAGGCATGTCCTTGGTGCACATCCGACTCGGGTCACGGCGCCCGCTCATTTGGCATATCATGTGGGGGCGACCTTGGAGCGGGAGAACTCGGCGCGCCATGAAGGCGGCCAGCAGGTCTGGACCAGTCAAGCCCTCCGACTGCGTCAGCACTCGGAGTCGCGCGACGGCGCCGGCTCCCGTAGGCGTCAGCGACCTGGCCCGGTACGACCAGTTGGGCAGCCTCCCAGCCGGCGGGCCGGCTTCGAAAGCCGGTAGGTTGACCCAATCACCCCTCGCAAAGACGCTCTTGACGTAGAAGTATGATCGCTGCCACATCTTCACTGAATTTATCAGCTTGATGGTGGGGAAGGGGTTGTCGGCCCCAATCTCCGCACGGCGATGAAAGCGCCACATTGAGCCGGCACGCTTGCAGCCTGGGTGCCGAGCTTGGAGAAGAAGAACTCCCCCCAGAGCTCGAGGGTGGGGAGGACTCCGAGGAAGCCTTCACACAAGGCCACGAAGGCGGACAGCAGCACCACCATGTTGGGCATGAGATGGTGCGGCTGGAGGCCATAAAACTCCAGAAAAGAGCGGAAGAAGCTGCTCGCCGGAAGCCCCAATCCACGCAGGCAGTGCGAGCGGAAGATGACCCGCTCGCCCTCCTCTGGCACTGGGGAAATCTCCCCCTCGGCGCAAGACGCACCCGCACGTAATCTTCGTTGGGGAGCCGGCGAGTCTTGCGGAGGAACTCGATGTGGTCGTCATGAACTTCTGAGCCGTCCCAGGTGCCAGAATGCACCGAGGGAGGCGCGGTGGCAGAAGAAGAACTCATCGCGAGCTGATCGCCGCGGCGTTCGGCAAAGCTTGGGCGCGCGGCGGAGCGAGGAAGAAGAAGAAGGAGAAGAGCAAGGAGTAGTGGGAAGGAGGGGCACGCGTGCTCTGCCGCGCCCCCCACCTCCCCCTACTTATAGCCTCATGGGCTGCGAAGCCGAGGGGGCGGTCGTGGGATTTACTGCGCCCACGACCCCACGACCCCCACGTTTCCACGACAAAGTTACTGTGCGCAGTAATTTCACAAGAATCCCAACCGTCCGCTCGAGCCACAGCGGATCCGCTCGGGCGCCGAGGCACGGTAATGGCGGGCCCCTCCTACGGGCCCGTCCCGTCACGCACGTAGGCTGGCAGACTGGCCCGGCCGCGCCTTGCCACGTGACAGGCCCAGAACGGGCAGAGGCCTAGAAGCTTAGCCAGCACGCTACTTGGATCCTGCCATGACGTTCGAAATACTGTGCAAGTCAGAGTTGGGCGGGTCCGACTCCTTCTAGTCGGCTCGGCGGAAATCAAGCAAGAACCATTGGACGAGCACCCGGAAAGAGAAGCTGCTGAGGCTTCTCGGCCGATCGTCCGCGGCGCCTCACCAGCTTCAGGGACTACTATCGGAGTAATGGGCCACGGGTAGGCTAACCCAAGCCCCAGAACCTTTCAAGACATCGGGGCAGGCTGCGCCCCTCAAGACCCCAGGGCGAAGAGCCGCCTTCTGAGAAGTCGACGGCAAGGCGACCGACTGCCCACACGCGGCCGAGTCCCGGGGACGACTTCAGGATAAGCCGACTCCTGACTGGCGACTTCCAGAGAAGCTGGCTTTGGGGAGTCGGCCCGCGACTCCAACAAACCCCATGCCCTCATCAAGAGGGACGGGACGGGGAGTGGCTACAGTCAAGCCCGCTCCCGCCGCTTACCAGGGGCAGGCATGGCCACAGCACGCCGTACCCGGGGAGATCTCCGTGCGGCGTGGCACTGTTGCCATGCCAGCCCTGACATCAGCACCAAAGGACTGAATCCTGCGCCACGACGGCTTGTTTGTACGACCCTGGGGCGGCGGGTCCCACTAGCCAGTGGGACCCCAGGAGACGGCAAGTGCGCCCCCAGTCGAACCCGTTGGGAGTCGGCCCCCGAGAGTCGGCCAGATCCTCCCCCGGGGCCCACGCGCCATTAATCAGATGTGACGGAGAGTGGCAATAGTGATCGCCCGCTAGGCGGCGGGGCTGTTGCCATGACTCCATGACCAAGCCGCGTCATCAGAAGCACGGCTACAGTAATCAGCAGCCGGCAAGACCCGCCCGCGGCGGACGCGGCCTGTCGGCTCCGTACCTAGCCAGTCGGCGGGGCCCACCAGTCGGCGGGCCCCAACAGTCGGCGGAGAAGACGGAGGCCGGAGGCACTGACGGCTGGGCCCGTGTCCAGCCAGATTACCATTGTACCCCTGGGGGTAGGCCTATATAAATCCCCCAGGGCACCCATGCAAAGGGTTGGAATCCATTAGCTCTAGACCAGATCATATAAGAGGGAGAGAGCTAGCCTTGCCCTCTCCTACCTCCAGAAAAACAGCTCAAGGAGCAATCGTGTAAACACTTTGCCATAGTGATCATGCGGAGACCCCGTAGAGCAGCAGTAGGGGTATTATCTCCCCGAAGAGCCCTGAAGCTGGGTAAGATTCGCCGGCGTGCATGTCTACGCCTCATCCCGTTTCCAGGCACCGGCGACGTTCTACTCGCCCCCACCATGATAAGCCATCCTTTGGCATATGTCGCTCCCAACCCCCGACAGTTGGGTACACCTTCTATCACAGATCCGAAGGCAAGATATTCGTTGCTAAGAATGTATCCTTTCGAGAGAAGCAGTTTCTCTCGAAAGAAGTGAGTGGGAGGAAAGTAGAACTTGATGAGGTAACTGTACCTTCTCCCTTATTGGAAAGTAGTTCATCACTGAAATCAGTTCCAGTGATTCCTACACTAGTAAGTGAGGAAGCTAATGATGATGATCACGAAACTTTTGCCGAACCTCGTAGGTCAACCAGAGTAAGATCCGCACCAGAGTGGTACAGTAATCCTGTTCTGGAAGTCATGTTACTTGACCATGATGAACCAATGAACTACGAGGAAGCGATGATGAGCCCGGATTCCACAAAATGGATTGAGGCCATGAAATCTGAGATGGGATCCATGTATGAGAACAAAGTATGGACTTTGGTTGACTTGCCCGATGATCGGCAGGCCATAGAGAATAAATGGATCTTCAAGAAAAAGACAGACGCTGACGATAATATTACTGTCTACAAAGCTCGACTTGTTGCAAAAGGTTTTCGACAAGTTCAAGGAGTTGACTACGATGAGACCTTCTCACCCGTGGCGATGCTTAAGTCTGTCCGAATCATGTTAGAAATTGCCGCATTTTATGATTATGAAATTTGACAATTGGATGTCAAAACTGCATTCCTTAATGAATATCTTAAAGAAGAGTTGTATATGATGCAACCAAAAGGTTTTGTTGATCCGAAAGGTGCTAACAAAGTGTGCAAGCTCCAGCGATCCATTTATGGACTGGTGCAAGCCTCTCGAAGTTGGAATATATGCTTGGATAGTATGATCAAAGCATATGGTTTTTATACAGACTTTTGGAGAAGCCTGTATTTACAAGAAAGTGAGTGAGAGCTCCGTAGCTGTAACATCCCAAAATTCTAAATTTTGGAATATTATATTAAATAGATAGATTTGATTGATTGTTTGATTGATTGACTGAAAGTGAGTGAATTCGAACTTTTTGAAAGTTAAATGAGAGGAAATAAAAGGACTTTCCCAAACTTTCATTTTTTCATTTATGATCTTTGTGAATTCAAATTCTTTTCAAATACAAAACCCTAGAGAGAAGAAGACATGACTTCTTCCATTTAAATAAATGAAAAGGGTGTTTGAAAAATATTTGTATTCCATTGGGAAATATTTTCCAATTCAGAAACTTTATGCAACTCAATGATTTTCACGAGAGAAGATAAAATGACTTGTTCAAATTATGAAATATGAGTTGAGAGTTTCAAAGATCACATTTAAAGTCTCTTTTGAAATTATTTTTCAATTTGGAGTTATTTGGATTTTATTCAAATAATTTTTCTCCAAAAAGAAAATACATGGAAAATAGGGTAACATGATTCCCTACAACAGTAAATTGGAGAGAAATAAATTTGATTTCATTTTGGTATTTTAAAATGATTTTTGTTGGATCTTATTAGAGCAGGAGCACTGTTAGAATTATTAGAATTTGTGTGTATTTTATTTAATTCCAGAAAAAAATGTTCATGCCGTAGAAAATCTTTTTCTGAAAATTTTGATATATAATATGCCTATATAAAAAAATTATTTTATTTTGTTATTCGGTTTTCCTTCTATTTCTATTTAAAAAAAACTGTACGTGCGGCCCATATTTATTTATCGCCTACATGCGCAGTATAGTAGCTTCTAGCGCCCCATTGTTTTTTTTCTCACTTAAATAGGCCAGGCCCAGCCAGCCTTTTCTTTTTTTTTCTTTTTTTCTCTTAGGCCGAATTTTGTAAAAAAAACTGCACAGCAGCGTGCGCGCGGCCGGCCGAAGGCCTTTAGGCCCATCCGCCTCTTTTCTTCTCTGTTTCGTATATTTTCGTCTACGTTTAGTCCCACATTGCCTAGCCTTTGACCCCTAAGCCTCTTTTCCACCAATAAATATAGACCCATAGAGCCTCCAAAAAAATCATCCGATTCGGGTTAAATCAATATTTGGGTTTGACTAGATTCATTTAAGAAAAATATATTTCTCCTCTCCGGCGCGACTTTTGGAAATTGTCTCCTTTCTCCAAAGTTGTCTTTTCTCTTCCTTATAAAGGTATATTTCTTTGTTTTTTTTCTTCTTATACCTCCGTAGTTTATTATTTTTAGACTAGTATGATAAAATAATTAGATTATCAATTAGTCTATGTATTTATACATTAGACCCTAGCCCGTAGCTATTTTTCCTTCCGTAAAACAGCTTGGCCCTGATTTTTCAAATAGCCATAACTTTTTACTCTTTGTCCAAATCCAACGAAACCAACGCCCACTTCTTCGTTATGATCTCCTCTATCCAGTAATCCAACTCAAAAACGTTTTTGAAAAGTTTAAAATTTAAATTAGATCAGATTTGAATTCAAACTTCGTTTGATCATAACTTGAGTATCGTAGCTCTGTTTGAGTTGATTCTTTTTGCAAATCGAAGCTCTTGACCTAAACATTCCGATAAGGCCAAATTCATATAATTTTGGTACTGTTAGAAATTTTTTTATGTTGCAAGAGTTATTTGCTTGATGTTTTCCGAATTGTCTTCTTCGATCTTTCTGATACTTTGAGTGATTGCTTATGTGTGGTTACTATTGCTTGCTTACGGTAGATTGACCGGAGTGTGACGAGTAGAACTATCAAGAGTTTTGAGTGCGAATCATCTTCATCAACATTGCAGGTAAGTTCACACTTTGATCATACATCTTTCATACCCAGTTTTTATTGCATTAGACCAAACCTCCAACATTGCATGATTAGGATCTAATTAAATTATGGGATGGGAAGTAGTTGAGGTAGTACCTATTACCTGTTTATTATCAAACCCTTGGGAGTTACTATTACGTTATGCTTACATTGCCATGCTATGCTCGTAGGCGTGGATTGGGTTTTGAGAGTATTCATGACAGATGTGAGAGTGTTAATTAATGGTTTACTTAAGGTGGCAACTTAAACACACATCTGGGTGGATTGAGGCACCTGGGTATTCCAGGATTGCCTGTCTAGGCACCTGGGTAGACCAGGATTGCCTGTTTTTTTTGGACCGCCACCCAAGCTCAAAGGGATCATGAGATTATTCATACTAGAAACTTCCGTGTGCAGCCACAAGCTATTATGGGCTCTAGCATAGTTAATTAAGTCGTGCGAACTCTTACAGGGTAGACTAGCAGATGTAGGGGAAAGTAGGTGTAACGGTCTATCCATCGTAAGGTGCTAGCGCTTCTGAAAGACTATGTCTCGGTCATCCGTCTTCTCAAACACCATGTAGTGCGAGAAACCCAAATGGAGTCGATCGAGTCTTGTGGGGAAAAGTGCGCAAACCTCTGCAGAGTGTATAAACTAATCATGATTATCCGTGTCCCCGGTTATGGACATCTTGAGTATCTACTACATGGATTATCATGTGAATCTCAACATGTTACTCTAAAATTTAATTTTGTTGGGTTTTGTTTAATGATGATGCTTAATTGGGATTGAGAATGCTGTCAACCATTCTCAATGTTTAACAACTACCATGATAGTTAAATAAAATGTATTCCTTTGCAGTAGGGAAAAATTGGCTTTACGCAAAACTATAACCGTAGAGCTTTTCCACCAGCCAAATGTGCATGTAGTGATAGCCTTTATTCATCATTCTCTATGGTGTGAATTTGCCAGTACATTCAATGTACTGACCCTTTATGGCTGCAATGTATCATGTTGCAGGATTATCTTACGACGAGTAAGTGATACGTTAGGGTTACGATTTCTACACTCAACTTTGCCGTTGATGTTGATGGGAATCCACAACCTTGTTACTTCCGCTATTTGGATTGAGGTAATAGTATTTACGTTACTTTATACATGTGATTTTCCTCTATTATAAATCCTCGAGTACTGTGTGTGTCAGCATACCGATCCAGGGATGACACGTAAGCACAGAGACTTGATCCATTCGGATCGGGTCGCTACAGTAGCATTTCTGATATTATATGTAGATGATATATTGTTGATCGGAAATGATACTGAATTTCTGAATAGCATAAAAGGATACTTGAATAAGAGTTTTTCAATGGAAGACCTCGGTGAAGCTGCTTATATCTTGGGCATCAAGATCTATAGAGATAGATCAAGACGCTTAATTGGACTTTCACAAAGCACATACCTTGATAAAGTTTTGAAGAAGTTCAAAACGGATCAGGAAAAGAAAGGGTTCTTGCTTGTATTACAAGGTGTGAAGTTGAGTCAGACTCAATGCCCGACCACTGTAGAAGATAGAGAGAAAATGAAAGGTGTTCCCTATGCTTCAGCCATAGGCTCTATCATGTATGCAATGTTGTGTACCAGACCTGATGTGCGTCTTGCTATCAGTTTAGCAGGGAGGTACCAAAGTAATCCAGGAGTGGATCACTGGACAGCGGTCAAGAATATCCTGAAATACCTGAAAAGGACTAAGGATATGTTTCTTGTATATGGAGGTGAAAAAGAGCTCATCATAAACGGTTACGTCGATGCAAGCTTTGACACTGATCCGGATGACTCTAAGTCACAAACCGGATACGTGTTTTTATTAAATGGTGGATCTGTCAGTTGGTGCAGTTCCAAGGAGAGCGTCGTGGCGGGATAGCGGAATACATAGCTGCTTCGGAAGCAGCAAATGAAGGAGTCTGGATGAAGGAGTTCATATCCGATCTAGGTGTCATACCTAGTGCATCGGGTCCAATGAAAATATTTTGTGACAATACTGGTGCAATTGCCTTGGCAAAAGAATCCAGATTTCACAAGAGAACCAAGCACATCAAGAGACGCTTCAATTCCATCTGCGATCAAGTCAAGGAGGGAGACATAGATATTTGCAAGATACATACAGATCTGAATGTTGCAGACCCGTTGAGTAAGCCTCTCTCACGAGCAAAACATGATCAGCACGAAGACTCCATGGGTGTTAGAATCATTACAATGTAATCTAGATTATTGGCTCTAGTGCAAGTGGGAGACTGAAGGAGATATGCCCTAGAGGCAATAATAAAGTTGTTATTTATATTTCCTTATATCATGATAACTGTTTATTATTCATGCTAGAATTGTATTAACCGGAAACTTAGTACATGTGTGAATACATAGACGAACAGAGTGTCACTAGTTTGCCTCTACTTGACTAGCTCGTTCAATCAATGATGGTTATGTTTCCTAACCATAGACATGAGTTGTCATTTGATTAACGGGATCACATCATTAGAGAATGATGTGATTGATTTGACCCATCCGTTAGCTTAGCACGATGATCGTTTAGTTTGTTGCTATTGCTTTCTCCATAACTTATACATGTTCCTATGACTATGAGATCATGCAACTCCTGAATACCGGAGGAACACTTTGTGTGCTACCAAACGTCACAACGTAACTGGGTGATTATAAAGGTGCTCTACATGTGTCTCCGGTGGTGTTTGTTGAGTTGGCATAGATCGAGATTAGGATTTGTCACTCCGATTGTCGGAGAGGTATCTCTCGACCCTCTCGATAATGTACATTACTATAAGCCTTGCAAGCAATGTAGCTAATGAGTTAGTTACGGGATGTAGCATTATGGAACGGGTAAAGAGACTTTCAGGTAACGAGATTGAACTAGGTATTGAGATACCGACGATCAAATCTCGGGCAAGTAACATACCGATGACAAAGGGAACAACATATATGGTTATGCGGTTTGACTGATAAAGATCTTCGTAGAATATGTCGGAACCAATATGAGCATCCAGGTTCCACTATTGGTTATTGACCGGAGACGTGTCTCGGTCATGTCTACATAGTTCTCGAACCCGTAGGGTCCGCACGCTTAACGTTCAGTGACAATCGTATTATGAGTTTATATGTTTTAATGTACCGAAGGTAGTTCGGAGTCCCGGATATGATCACAGACATGACAAGGAGTCTCGAAATGGTTGATACATAAAGATTGATATATTGGACGACTATATTTGGACATCGGAATGGTTCCGGGTGAGATCAGGCATTTACCGATGTACCAGGAGGTTACCGGAACCCCCCGGGAGGTATATGGGCCTTATTGGGCCATAGTGGGAGAGAGGAGAAGGGAGCAAAGGAGCCCCCCCCCCCAAGCCCAATCCAAATTGGGAGGGGGTCCGGCCCCCCTTTCCTTCCTCCTTCCTCCCCCTTCCTTCTCTCCTAATCCAACTAGGGAAGGGGGGAATCCTACTCCCAGTGGGAGTAGGACTCCCCTTGGGGCGCGCCTAGGAGGCCGGCCCCCTCCCCCTCCTCCACTCCTTTATATACGGGGAAGGGGGCACCCCATAAACACACAAGTTGATCATTGATCTCTTAGCCGTGGGCGGTGCCCCCCTCCACCATAATCCACCTCGGTCATATCGTAGCGGTGCTTAGGCAAAGCCTTGTTTCGGTAGCATCATCATCACCGTCATCACGCTGTCGTGCTGACAAAGCTCTCCCTCGACACTCTATTGGATCGTGAGTTCGTGGGACGTCACCGAGCCGAACGTGTGCAGATCGCAGAGGTGCCGTACGTTCGGTGCTAGGATCGGTCGATCGTGAAGACGTACGACTACATCAACCGCGTTGTCATAACGCTTCCGCTTACGGTCTATGAGGGTACGTGGACAACACTCTTCCCTCTCGTTGCTATGCATCACCATGATCTTGCGTGTGCGTAGGAATATTTTTGAAATTATTGTGTTCCCCTACAGTTATGGTTTGCGGGGCGTGGGGAGGGATAGATGTAGGCAGGGCGGGCCGGTTGTGTGGGCTGGCCTGGCCGACCGGCTGAATGGCTAGCTGGGCCACGAGGCTCACTGGGAAAGGGGGGTTTACTTTTATTTATTATATTTCTTTTCTGCTTTTATTTATTTTAGAGCATCTAACCATTCCCTAAAATTTTGGTTTCTCCGCCAATATTACCAAAAGATTATTTGTAACAACTTGAATATTTTAGTTTGCATGTTTAATAAATTTGAATCTTGATATTAATTTGGATTGATATTTGAAAGATGTTTGAAATCTAGTGAGGATTAGCAACAGTAAGAGCGATGACATGGCATCATTAGCATGGGCTTACTGTAGCATAATTATCCGAGCGTTACACCAAGCGAAACGGTTTAGTACTCCGTCCTGAAGTAAATTTGGGTTCAGTAGTCGAGCAATTGCTCCACTGAAGAACGTACCAATGTTTGGTGACACTGGCAATCTATCATCATTTGTCCCATGAACTCGCGTCGCCGCCGCCAAGTGCGGCTACGGCGGCAGATCCCAGTCGATTCAAGAGGCCGGCCGCAGCACCCAGCACACCCTAGTGATTCCCTTGCTCCCCTCCTCCATTTCCTCCTATCAGATCTCACTCCTCTTTCGTCCTCCAGGGCGACACCGGGGCGGAAACCCTAGCGCCGCCAAGGACACATCCTAGTGGCTCCCCTGCTGTAACGCCTGGATAATTGTGCTACAGTAATCCAACGCTAATCATGCCATGTCACCACGGTTACTGTTGATAATCTACCGTTAGTTCAAAACCGAGTCAAATTCAAATTTAAAATAAAGTTAAATAATAAAAGTTTTCAAAAGTTAAATCAAAAATGTTCGGGCAGTGCCATAAATTGCATATTTAATTATGGTGTAATAAACACATTTTTATAAAGTGCCTAAGAATTTTAAAATGGATTAAAACAGAAAAGAAAAATAAATAAAAAGAAAAGGAAAACACAAAAACAAAACTAACAAAAGAAAAAAAGAGAAACCCCCTGCCCCCGGGCTTCGGCCTGGCAGGCCGCAAGCCCCCCCCCCTCCTTGGGCCTCAGCCCGCCAGGCCCAACCGGCCACCCCCTCCCCTTATCCCCCCAGTACCGTAACCTAACTCCCACCGACACCCACTCTTTCCCCCCACTCCCTCGACTGGATCTGGATCGGGGCAAACCCCCGATCCCATCGCCCGTCGCCGCGACGACCTCGCCGCCCGGAGCACGCGCCACCTCGTCGGCCTGCCTCCTCTTCCTCGCCGGCCTGCATCCCGTCTCTGCCACGCTTGGCGTCACCATCGTCCTCCCCAACAACCGTTGCCCCGTGCCCTACCTTCCCCTTGTGAGCCCCGACCTCTCCTCTCTCCCCCGCCGCGCTCACCGTGTCGCGTCGCGCCCCTTTGCTTGCTATGCCGCTCGGAACCGTGCCCCGTGCACTCGCCCGCCGTCTCGCGCGTGGCCTCGCCCCGGTTCGCCAGCCCCGCTCCGCGCCCTCCCCTGCATGTCCCCGCGCGCGCTCACGCTCGTCGCGCGGCAACCGCGCCCCGCCTTTACTTGCGGCCACCACGGCCACGGCCGCGCCCGCTCGGCCGCGCGTGTGCCTGCGCCTCCCCTCGTCCGCCCGCTTGCCGCTGCCCTACTCTGCACTGCCGCGACCTATGCCGCGCGCCCCCACCGCCGTCCGCTAGCTGGCATGCTTCCCTGCTGCGCTGCTAGCTCCACCAGTGGTTGTTGCCGCTCCTACTTCTGCCTATGCCCATCGCTGGCCACCGCCCCGCATGCCTCCGTTTGCCGACCGCGCCGCGTGTCCACTCCCCCTCCCCGTCCGGCGCTGCTCACCGGAGATCCCCGCCGCTTGCCCCCGCGGCCTTCTCCTCGCACCCGCGTCGCCACCCGACGCCGCGGCCAACAGGCGTCGTGGCCGTCGTCCCCGCCACTGGCCTTCCACTCCCGGTGCTGGCGCCCACCACCGTTGGCCTGGGCAAGCGCCCAATTGGGCTGGCGCCCGCGCGCCCGAGACCCGTGCCCATTTGCCCGCTATGGCCCTTGGCCAATGACGAATGGGCCCACGCCCAGAACGAAAATTTTAAAAAAAGAGGTTTATAAAAAAATAAAAATAATAATAAATAGATAATAAATAAAATTAATAATTAATTAATTAACTTAATTAATTAACTTAATTAATTAACTTAATTAATTAAATAAATAATTATTTAACTTAATTAATCCTGCTATGATTAACCTAATCACTAATTAAACTAATTAAACATTAATTAATTTGTTTAATTAAAATGCGTCACTCACCAGTGGGACCCACTGGTCAGGTTGACCAGTCAACCCCTGTTGACTGCTGATGTCAGCATGACATCATGCTGATGTCATAAATCTAAATTTCGAATTAAATTAAATAATTAATTAAATTCCAGAAATTAATAAAATCTTTAGAAAATCATATATTTTAATCCGTAACTCGGATTAAATTATTTTCAACATGAAAGTTGCTCAGAACGACGAGACGAATCCGGATACGCATCCCGTTCGTCCGCCACGCATCCCTAGCATAGCGAACACGCAACTTTCCCCCCTCCGGTTCGTATGTCCGAAAACGCGAAACATCGGGGATACTTTCCTGGATGTTTTCCCCCTTCGCCGGTACCCCCTCGTACCGCGTTAGGGCACACCTAGCATCAGCTTTGTCATGTCATGCATCATCATGCATTTGTTTGCATTATATTTATTGTTTCTTCCCCCTCTTCTCTCGCTAGACATCGAGACCGACGCCGCTGCTACCCAGTACGACTACGGTGTTGACGACCCCTCTCTCTTGCCAGAGCAACCAGGCAAGCCCCCCCCCCCCCTTGATCACCAGATATCGCCTACTCTTCTCTATACTGCTTGCATTAGAGTAGTGTAACATGTTACTGCTTTCCGTTAATCCTATCCTGATGCATAGCATGTCCTTGCTACTACTGTTGTTACCTTTACCTGCAATCCTAATGCTTAGTATAGGATGCTAGTTTATCATCCGTGGCCCTACATTCTTGTCCGTCTGCCATGCTATACTATCGGGCCGTGATCACTCGGGAAGTGATCACGGGTATATACTTATACATATATACATGCTATACATGTGGTGATTAAAGTCGGGTCGGCTCGTAGGAGTACCCGTGAGTGATTCCGATGTTGGGGGCTGAAGGGGCAGGTGGCTCCATCCCGGTAGAGGTGGGCCTGAGTTCCCAAAGGCCCCCGACTGTTACTTTGTGGCAGAGCGACAGGGCAGGTTGAGACCACCTAGGAGAGAGGTGGGCCTGGCCCTGGTCGGCGTCCGTGGTTATTTCAAAATAACACGCTTAACGAGATCTTGGTATTTGATCTGAGTCTGGCTACTGGCCTATACACACTAACCATCTACGCGGGGACAGTTATGGGCACTCGACGTCGTGGTATCAGCCGAAGCCTTCATGACGTCAGCGACTGAGCGGCGCGCGTCGGGTTGGACCGCGTAACGCAACTTCCTTTGTAATGGAGGTTGCTAGGTCTGCTCTCCGGCCGCGTACGCAACGTGCAGGTGTGTAATGGGCGATGGGCCTAGACCCCTGCGCCATAGGATTTAGACCGGCGTGCTGACCTCTCTGTTGTGCCTAGGTAGGGCTGTGATGTGTTGATCTTCTTTGGCCGGGCATGACCCAGAAAAGTGTGTCCGGACAAAGGGGATCGAGCGTGTTGGGAAATGTGGTGCACCCCTGCAGGGAAGTTGATCTATTCGAATAGCCATGTCCCTCGGTAAAAGGACGACCCGGAGTTGTACCTTGACCTTATGACAACTAGAACCGGATACTTAATAAAATACACCCTTCCAAGTGCCAGATACAATCGGTGATCGCTCTCTCACAGGGCGACGAGGGGAGGATCATCGGTTAGGATTATGCTATGCGATGATACTGGGTGAACTTTCCATCTACTCTCTTCTTCTGCTTCAAGATGGAGGTTACCAGAAGCGTAGTCTTCGAAAGGACTAGCTATCCCCCTCTTATTCCGGCATTCTGCAGTTCAGTCCACATATGATACCCTTATTCCATTTGATACCAATGCATACATATGTAGTGTAGCTCCTTGCTTGCGAGTACTTTGGACGAGTACTCACGGTTGCTTTGCTCCCTCTTTCCCCCCTCTCTATACCCGATTGCTGCGACCAGACGTTTGAGCCCAGGAGCCAGACGCCACCGTCGACGACTACTACTACTCGGGAGGTGCCTACTACTACGTGCAGCCTGCTGACGACGACCAGGAGTAGTTTAGGAGGATCCCAGGCAGGAGGCCTGCGCCTCTTTCAATCTGTATCCCAGTTTGTGCTAGCCTTCTTAAGGCAACTTGTTTAACTTATGTCTGTACTCAGATATTGTTGCTTCCGCTGACTCGTCTATGGTCGAGCTCTTGTATTTGAGCCTACGAGGCCCCTGGCTTGTAATATGATGCTTGTATGACTTATTTTATTTGTAGAGTTGTGTTGTGATATCTTCCCGTGAGTCCCTGATCTTGATCGTACAAGTTTGCATGTATGATTAGTGTACGGTCAAATCGGGGGCGTCACACCTGCCGCCGCTGCCATTGGCGTGGCCACAGTGGTACGGGCCCCGGTGCCGAAGGTGCTGGGATCGAAAGGTTGCGACCGTGACTCCCCGGGGCAGCTGGGGTGGCGTCAGTGGAGTTGGCCGGGCGCGGTGGCCGAGGCGGCATCCCTGGTCATGGGACGCATGTGGCCTCCACCCTGTCCATCTTCCCGTGAGGGGGCTGATTGTGGCGGGTGGAGAAGGCGGGCTGGCGGATTCCGGGGCAGTGGCCCAAGGTAGCAGATTTAGCGACGGCCTGCTTATCCGCACGACGGCAGGTCGGGCATGGCTGCCTTGGGGCGGCGTGCGAGGGATTCGGGACCTAGTGCCCGGATCTGACAGCCGCAACGGCGGTTGCCATTGTATGGGCAACGACATCAGCTAGCGCGGCGCTGGGTGCTCCATGTAGCACCCGGAATTGGGGCGGCGACCCTTCTTCTTCGATGGAGGCGGACTCCGGGGTCGTGAGAGCGACTCGAAGGATGGATCTCGAGGTGGAGGCGGCCTTTCTGAGGCTTGTCGCGGTATGTGTGACGCCCCGAGACCGATGTGCCAGCTGTCCCCCAGTTATTCGCCGTCGTTGCCATGTCATTTGCTTGCGTGTTGCATCTTGTCATGTCATCATGTGCATTGCATCATCATGTTTTCGAAACTTGCATCCGTCCCGGTCTCCTCGTTCTCTCTGCTGTCCGTTCTGAGCCCAGACACACTTGCACGCGCCCGCGGCATGTCCGAAATAGTATTTTATAAGTGGCCGAAAAATGTTCTCGGAATGGGATGAGAGTTGGCATGCGGTGTTGTTATAGTGTTAGTAGGTCGCTTGCCAAGTTTCATCGCATTCGGAGTTCGTTTGATAGCCCAACCGTTAAACTATAGCGGCAATATAGCCGGTCTAACGTCGGACGTTTTCGGTCTCCGGAAACAGACACCGGGCCTCCCTCTCTCTTCTCTCGTCTCAGTCCGAGGCCTTCTGCATAGCCCAACACCTCTCCAAAGTGGCCCAAAACCCACCTAAACCTCCTCCATCCTCTTGGTCGTTCGATCACGATCGTGTGGCCGAAAACCGTGCTCAATTTGGAGCCTCCTACCTCCCTCTACCTATAAATATGTGCTCTCCTCCAAAAATTCCGCGCAGATCAAACCCTAACTTTTCCCCTCGTGCCGCCGGACACTTCTTCCACCGACGGACATGTCCAGCCGCCACCTCACTTCATCCAATCAGAAGCTGCCACGTCACCGCCTCCGCCGCCTCAGGCAACCGTGAATCGCCACCTGTCCACCGCCGACGTCCCCGCGCCGCCGGGCCCGCGGAGCCCATCTCCGGCCCGCCCCGGGCCGCGCCGGGCCCGAGGAGACCCGCAGCCTCGCCGCTCGCCGGATCTTCGCCGGACTTCGCCGCGCCTCGCCGGAGTGCCCCGCCTCCACCTCGCCGTACCGCACCTTCGCCCGCTGCGAGCTTGCACGCAGCCCGAGCGCCCCGCTCCTCCCTGGTCGCGCCGCTGGACCTCCTCCTTGCTCCGCCGCCGCCATGGAAGCACCTCGCCGGAG
The DNA here is from genome assembly GCF_056163025.1 of Triticum urartu. Lineage (NCBI taxonomy): Eukaryota > Viridiplantae > Streptophyta > Magnoliopsida > Poales > Poaceae > Triticum > Triticum urartu. Next base: position 440,247,420 of record NC_141874.1, on the reverse strand, counting down.
CTCCTTCACCGCCTGCCATCACGCGACGCCGCCGGATCCGGCCGGAACGGGTCCGGAGTGACCGGATCGGGTCGTTCCCGAGCGCCCAACGCCTCCCCGCCTTGCTTCTAACCTCACCGGAGGTCTCTGCCGTCAGCGCCGCCGCCATGACCTCCTGCCTCGAGCGGTCGTAGGAGGGAGACGGCCGGCCAGCCTCCCGGGCCGGCCTCATCCACTCATGGGCCGCGCCAAGCCGTCGGCCCAGCCACGCCGGCCTCACCCCTCCACGTCCTAGGCCGAAGCCCATGGTGAGCCTGCCTTATCCAGCGCCCTGTGCATCATTTAGCTATCCAACGCTCACCTCTCAGTCCTGTTTTTTCTTTAAGTCCCAGATCTTGTTAATTATTTTGCCATTTTCATCATGTCGTAACTCTGCATCCGTAGCTTCGATTTGAGCGTGTAGCATATCAAAATGTTTGTCTCAACGAGTACATCATTTCATCTCATTGAATCATTTTCATTTGAGCTCATATTGATGCCTGAAATGTTGTTGGAAGAGGGCTATGTGAGTATTTTGTCAGATCTCTTTCAGCAAATGGCATTTTGTCATTTTTGCCATGATTAATGCGTGCATGCTATGACCCTGAGCTCTACATGTGTTTTGTTATATGCCATGCCATCTTTACAGTGGTACTTGCCATGTATTTTTGGGATATTTGTGGTGACTAGCACAAGCTTGCAAAGTAGCGTAATCGGTAATGCTGATTTCAGGGACTTAGAATTTCACCAAGTCCTTGTCCTGTTGTTGTCGTTATGCCATATGTTCATGTTGTTTCCTAGTGATCCGTGTCTCTTTTGAGGATAATCAGTAAGGATGTTTTGTTAATATTGTGGTGCTCTATCCATCCATGTCTTTGTTTGCATTTACCGAGGATTTACAACTGATCGACTTATCACGTGCGGCGGCTTACAAGAGGTATATGTAATACAAGTGATCTAAGTCAATACTGATCCGTACCGCGGGGGGGCTTCGCCCTCCCACCTCCCGCACCCCACAGGCGTCCCTGTCGATGGGCGGCGGCCCACATGGGCTAACTTCAGACTCGCTACGCTCCGCTTCGGCCCAAGCCCACCGACGACGGGCCTCAGTACGCACGCTCGTCAGAAGTTAACCTTCCTCTTTATATTTGAATTTGGAGCATAATATAACAGACTCCACCTTTGAGACAAATTCCATCTTGTAGCATGAATGAGAATCTCCTCCCTGAACAACAAAGAAAACACTTTCAACGCCAAACAACCACTAGGGCTAATAAGTTATACCAACTAAGACTGAGCAAAGCTCAAACTTAGCAACATGTAGCTTTGTCAACATATCAGCGGGATTATCATGAGAATAATCTTGCATACCTTCAGTTTACCATTTTCGACTGACCAAACTCATTGCAAATGACAAATCAGGCCTAGAACACACCATTAAAGAATCAACGGCACTGGAATATGAAACTCTTGACATATACTCAAATTCTTCATTATTACTAGGGGCCCAAGCCTACCGGCGACGGGCCTCGCTCCGCTCGCTCGTCAGAAGTTAGCCTTCCTCTTTATACTTGAATTTGGAGCATAACATAACACAGAGAATGCGTGGGGCCAAACATTCTAGAATTCACGCGTGGGGTCAAACATTATAGGATTCGCGCCTAGAGCCCAACATGACTGAGGGTGTTCGCCCAAAAATGCTAAAATCTTAGGTCAGTTTTTAACATTCACGTTATCAATAGGAATTTTCTTAGGGGAGAAAGCACTATGTATATTTACTTGGCATAAGTTAAATAAGTTTTAATACTTACTAAAAGGAGATTCAAACGCCTGCCTTTGCATCATTGTGATGGACACAATTATCTTTAGTAGTTGATGCAAAGCAGTGAGGTCAAAGACAATTTTGTATGCAGTCAAACCTCATGGTACACCGTTTTTCCCGTGGCGTGCCAAAAGGGCTTGATGATACAGCCTCTAGTTTCTGAATACTATAGGATTCAGGAGTGCATGACATTCGAACCTTGCATCTTTCACATTCCCGTGTTTCTGAAATGCCGTGAACAAATGAGCCCATAATATTTCTTTGATCCAAATAATTTTCATACAAGCCATGAAAAAGCTCGAGTCTTGAAAGTTGAAACTAGTAGCGCAACCTCCAACATGACGCTGCCTCTGTGAATACTGTTATTATTGTGTTGAATTTTGTGATTTGTTTTAACTGAGTCCCGAAGAACACAAGCTAATATGCAGAGAGCCAAAGACAAATGTATCCAAGTAACCGACTAAACCAAAAAATCATATATACTGCTAAATGGTATCATAATTTACACCTTCACTGTTATCCCAAAGAAAGAGGGAAAAAGGACAATATAATCAAAGAAGCAATGAATAGATCAGCATGAATCAAACACTGGTGGTCTGTATCATGCTCTCCAAAATGATGAATGAACGAACGAAGTCGTCAGAGTTGCTAGCTTAGCCGCTATGGAATGAATGCATGGTGAAACTAGCAGCAGTGCGTCGGGGGGCTAGACCCTGACTGCTTGATGCCGCCGAGCATCCGTGTCACCGTCCCGATCCCGCCCTCCCTCCATCCTTCACCCTCCAACAGCCTCGCAGCCGAAGCGAGGTGGACGCTGAAGATCAGCATCAAGAACATGAGCAGCAACATCACCTCCGCAATCCTCGCCATCGTCATCGCTGTGTATCCCAGAGAGAGACGGAGAGAGACTTGTCTCGTAGTATTTCAAATGTCAGCAGTTCTGGCGCTAAACCAGATGGGCTTCGGTTGATTTGGAGAAATCATGCCATGGGTGAGCTTGCTTATATAGGCATCGCTGGGGTTCAGAGTCGCACGCACTGTTTCGGCAGTGTTCATGCCGTTTGCAAGGTTTCAAGGCCTGTGTTCTCGCTTGGAGGAGCATGCATGACCTTTGGCGCCAAGTTTCTGACCTGTTCTGCAGGATTCAAACGCGAGGAAGGAAGAATTTCCTGGTGGTAATATTTGTTTTTTCTCCCCTACGCGGGGGATTTTGGTCTGAATCGGTGGCCTGCTCAATACGTGCACTTCAGTTACTTGAATCGTTCTTCCTAGCTTGTTGGACCTTGGAACTTTCAGTTAAGGTAATAGAATGCGCGTTTGAATTCCATTCTCTATTCTTTCAGAGGTCAAAATAATAAATGTCAACTCATCATTCGTCCAAAGTCAAGTGGTCAGCACTGAGCAGTACACATGTAAGCTCTCTTCGCAAATGCATGACGGTTACCTCATCAACCATCTCATGCAAGATGTAACCACGATGGGGGACCGAGTCGCATATCATGGGACTTATTTTTTGAGGTGTCATATCATGGGACTATACCTAGCCATCCGTCGGGCCGGGCCGGGCTTCAGGCCAGGCCTAACAAAGCCCAAGGCAGAAAACCTAGACTCGGTTTCGGCCCGACAATGAAAAAGCCCGCCGAGCCTCGGGCCTCTTCCCTAAAACGCAAAAAAGCCAAGCCCAGGCCTGGCCCGTGTGCTTCACGCTCAAAACTCAGGTCCAGCCCTGGCCCGCATGCAAGACCGGGCCGGCTAGGCCAGGTATACATGGGACATGAGCAAAATATCCATCTATGAGAAACTATTAAGAAAAATTGTTTAAAAATCTTTGTAAAGTTTGAGATTTTTTTAAATAATATGATCATTTAAAATACTAGATAAATATAACATAAAAAATATAATTCATGATAGATCTAGTGATACTTAGTATTGTAAATATGGCGTTGTATCTAGTGCATCCGGGATGGTTTGTGAATCCCTGTATCTATCGACTCCTCGACCGCATGCTGCAAGAGACTTGTGTGGGAAACGAGCACAGCCCGTTGCAAAGTAAACAAGGACCACGTCTATGGATTTTATTGTTCCTGTTTAACGTTTCTAGTACTTGCAAATTGTCGCTTGTGAGCTTATCCATTGCAGATTGTAGCTTGTGAGTTCAGAGACTAGTGAATGTAGCTTGTTGTGAATGAACAATTCAGAAATAAACAAATTTCTTTGATTTGTGGTGTTCCGTGATACATGATGCAATATAACTCAACCAGGGCATACTATAACTTGTGCTTATGCATTCCTTGTGATTCTGAATTCCTACTTTTTTTTACATATATTCACAAACAAGAAAATGCTGTTGAAAATTCCACCCCCCCCCCCCCCCCTTGAACTGAGCAGGTGTTATCTTTGCCTCTACTTGTTGTTGCTGCTGCTATGACACCTAACTTCTCTACCAACTATTAGTTTTCTCTTAGGAAAGGCTACAGCTTTATAACCATTGAACTTGCTCTATCTACATTAATGAAAACAGCCAGTGTCGGAGCTAGCCGAAATCACGGGAGGCGAAACATAAATCATCAATGTTTGGGGGGCCAAATGCTAAAAAAATATCTACTCTAAGCCCTCCTTAAAAAATCTCCAGGAATTGATCTAAGGTTGGGGGGGGGGGGGGCACTGGCCCCCTGGCCTCAACATAGCTCCGCCACTGAAAACAGCCCAATGTTGCTCTTTTGTCAAAACAAGAAAAAAGAAAAGATGATGTTGTTGTTGCAACCTTCCAAACCACTGCTAAAATGTTGAACACCCACCACTGTTTAATATCTTTTGACGGATGCTATTGTGGAGGTTGACGTGGATTTGGCAATTGATTTGTTCATTGCTTGATTCATATGCTACTGTCAAACTTTCACATCTGATGCATACTACTGCCGGTACATACACCTTGTAATAATTGACGACTCGATGAACTCGGTGCTTTTACTGTTATACAATTGAATAAGGGGATGAATGCTCATAGGCCGACAAAGTTTCTTGTACATGTATTTCTCCTGGGTGATAGTTGCTGATTGTTTGCATAAAAACAGAGCATGTTTCAGGTTTAAACATAATGTAAGATGGTGCTCTTGCTACTTGCTACACTCAATTCAATACGCATCAAGTCAGGAAAAATAAAAGGACGACAGTTTGACAAAACACATAATTCCATCAATTACAAGAATTCAGTGCATCAAGAATCAACAATAACTCATATAAATTCATGTTTTCTAACAGACTAGGGCCATTTACCTTACTATTCTTAGCTTCATTGTGCCAAGTTCGATACTCCCTCAGTTAGGCCTTCTTTGTTCGTAGGATTTTTGTAGGAATTCTATAGGATAGAATTTTCAAAGAAAAAAAATCTTTCGGAGCCCTCCAGTTTGTAGGAATGGGTTCATATTCCTATGTAGGATAGAAATCAATCCTTCATATTTCAAAGAAAATATAAAATAACTTAGACTCAATGAAAAAATTCCTATCCTATACATTACCGGTATGCTATTATTGTTGTTTAATATTGTGTGCATCGCTTGATGCAGAGGCCAGGGATGATAGTTTTGATTTATGCAACAACATAAGCGTAGTTTACATCATAGGGAATCCAGTTTGCAACGTCAACACAAACCATACTGAGATCGACATTTGTTTTGTATTAGATTGAATGTCCTTGGGACCTAAAAAAATGTGCGTGTAATTATTCAAATTGTTGTATAAGTAAGTAATATTTAGGAATCACATTTTAAAATATGTGTATTATTCTAAGTAATTAAAAAAACTTTATATTCTAGAAACACTATTTTAATTATATGAACATTTTAAAAAAATTACTTGAATATTTTCTATATAAGTTATTTTATCTGTATGTATTATATATATTTATAACACGCAAACATATGAACTTTCTTTTTATTACTATCATTATAATTTGGGTACTTAGTATAGTTTCTCAAAAATAAAAATAAAAACAATCATGTGCAAACGGGGTAGACCGTAGACCATTTAAACCCCACTTCGTCTACAACAAATTAAGCCTTTTATGGTCAAAAAAAATCTAAGCCTTGTAATCTTACTAGACATCAAAATGCTATCTTGAGGTTGCCTGTTCGAGGTGAGACCCATCGGTCATAGAGACGTATACTACACAAGCTATCATGTTTTATTGTTGCATGTGGGTCCTATGCCATGCTGGCACGTCAATCGAAATATGATGTCATGTCATTGCATTTTGCGTGTACGGACCAGATTAACACCATATTTAGACGTGTGTGCTAAGTTATAAAACCAGTTATCTGTATTTCGCGATAGCGGGCACCAAAGTGAATATTTGTGTCAAGTTCAAGCATCAAGTGATGTAATTAGCTCTATCAAGTGCTATATTCACACTTCTGGTTTTAATATTACAAAAGGGATAACTTAACTATACATTCCACAAATCACGATAGAAATACAAGAAGAGCAGAAGCTCGATCATGTTTCCATTTTCAAGGTTTGATCCATCCTTTTCTTTTGACCTGTGATCCACCTATATATATTGAACCAAAGAACAGTTTTACAGGAGTAACTTGTGCATGCACGTCAGCAGCAGTGCGTGCGGGTGCTGGACCGTGACTTAGCGGCGCTGAGCATCTCCGTCACCATTTCGATCCCGTTCCCGGTCCACCCGTGATCTCCCTCCAATGGCCTCGCTGCGCCGACGACGACGCCGAGGACATGGATGACCAACAGGAGCAGCACTGCCACGTTCGCCGTCGCGGCCGCCATTGTCGTCCCGACGTGGTATCTCGCGCACGGCAGAGGCGGACAGCTTCAGCTGAGAAGAGAAAGAGCTCGGGCTGCCTCCGGAGCTTCAAGTGCGCTTCTTGTGCTTTAGGCCGCGGCTAAGTTGGATTTGGAGCTTGAGCTCGTTTATATAGATGCATCAAGCAAACATGCAAACTCAAGTATAGTCTGTGAGACTGTTCTCTTGGCGTGTTGCAAACGTGAAGGAGGGAGAAATCGTGCAAGACTCGTTCGTGTTCTCTGCGCTTAAATTTCCACCACGCCGCGCTGCCGGTCTCACACGCGGGGGGGTCAGTTGGAGTTGATGGCCTGTTGATCCCATACTTACGACACTTGAACCGTTCATGTTTGCTCAACTAGCAGGCTGCAGCGTCAGGCATGGGTACGCGGCAGCTGATGAGAAGTGTCGCGGAAACCTGCACTAACGTGAAGGAAGACATGCTTTTCAATCCGCGGTTCGTGCTTTCAGGTCAAACCGAAGAATATGAATATTATTATGTTCAACACAAGAAGTCAATAATGCGAAGTTGTGCATCGGTGCATGATCGGTCTCCCACCCACCATGGCAGCATTTGGAGGAGGTGGTCTCCAGTGATAAAGGACGACATTGACTATGGTTATCCCAGACAGTGGTCGCCAAAGGGTTATGAACGCCATATGCTTTTCTTTAGCCTTCTCAAGACATTTGTTCAAATTACATGTCCAAGGTACATTTCTGCTTCCGTTGTGTGAACTGCAACTTGGTCATGAGACTTAATTTCTTAAACTTTACTTGTTTAAAGTTGTTGTATATATATATGTATATGTTGCTGTTCTATCGGAGTTTTGTTTTGTTATCTGTTCTCATCACTGAATGAGCGACTCATGTACTAAGTATATATTGAATTCATGCTACAGTCAACTTATCCAAAAGTCAAACTGATAGAGGGAGGTGGGCAATATATTTTAAGAAATTTATCACTCTATGCCAAGCGATGACGCTCCGGCTCAGTTGCATCGTGTGAGGCCTTTTGTATGATTTTCTACAGCTAGATTTGCATAATCTTGATTCCACCGCTACGGACAATACTCGAGTGTTCAGGTAAACTCAGAATTAGGGACGACCATATTTTTAAAAATTGGGACAACATATATTTTAAAAATGATTTTTTTTGGGACAAATCTACAGAAACAAAAGACCTTTTCACTTCAAATCGAGTCAAACTGCTTCAATTACCTTATGTGGGGTGGGTCTAACAGGTTTTCTGTTACTCTTTTTTTTGTGGGGTTTCTGTTACTCAATTTGTGTAGATGATGGAATCCCAGAAAGATAAATAAGCATCAGGACCATACCTCTAAAATTGTCGCTAAACATGCAGAGCGTGTCTAACAGATCAGGAGATGCAGATTGGTTTGAAACAAATACCATCACAAGCGCCCCTTCTTCCTAGTTACACTACTACATGCAAGAGTTGTACTTAGCCTACATACATACGATCTGGACCGTTCATCTATACTACTCCCTCTGTAAACTAATATAAGAACGTTTAGATAACTAAAGTAGTAATCTAAACGCTCTTATATTAATTTACGGAGGGAGTACTATCTAAAACACGAGGTCGTGGGATCCATACGATCTGGACCGTTCATCTTTAACTCAAATCGAATATGTATCTCTAAAGTGGTTCAGGAATTTGTGGCACTAATCATGGTTGGCAGTACAGCTTTTCTTTTGACGAACAATGTCTGCTAAGACGAGGAGAACACAATTTGTACCTAGATGGATTTGTGGACAAGCAAGCAACTGGTACTGTGTGATTAGCCAAGCATGCTGTCCTCCCATATAAGGTTATTATCTTAGTTTTTTTTCTCAGTTTCCATCTATTTGGTATGGTACTAATCATCATCAGAAGTTGTATAACCAAGTTTTAGATGGCTTGAGCTTGAACTTTTAAGACGGATTACATTTATTCAACAAACAAACTATCGTTATTTGGCTACTGCAGTTTCGCAATCACTATGTTTACATAGTACCAGGGCAGTGGATACAACTTTTTCGGTTTAGAGTACAAAAAGATCGATGCCCACTTATCTGGACTGAAGCATGATTTTTTAACGACATTCATTACCTGGGACAACAAAATATGATGTGCATACAGGGAGTTAAAGAGGTTTTGCAACACTTAATGTTTTTACCATACAAAAGCATTAACACTCAACTATGACATTGTTTTAAGACTTGCTTTCTAAAATTCGGAGGTGGCTTCACTTTCGTGCTATATATATTGTGTAAAGCATGCATTGCGCGTCGATGATTGCTAATAACTAGTAGCAAGCCTTTGTGATGTCACTGCCACCAAGTAATAGCTGAGAGATAAAAAGTTGATGAAATTAATGCAAATTATTTAAGTAACCTTTACGACCCGAATCATGTGATTGAAGCTTATCCAAAGCAGTGATTTGAGCAACTGAGCCACCCTACATAGTTACAAGTTTACACAATTTAGCAAAGGTACATACAAAGTAAAAGATCTTGAACAACACATGATTGCTAGAGAACATCAAAGAAAGAAGGGGCATAATTACACGACTATCACTATCAAATCATCATATGATAGTTAGAGGTTATTAGTAAAAATGTTAAGAGTTCTACAGCTGGCATGCCACTCAACTATAGTGTGGCAGCATTGTAATCATCAGGAGCAAAGGTGAAATATGACAGAACATTTCATATCTAGAAACAATGTATGGTTACTGTAACATGATATGATTAGAATGCTACATGATGGTTTGTTTAGAAGAGAATTAATCCCAGAATGTAGCATGTATCATGTGGTCAAAACTGGAACCCTGTCGTAATTGATTTTCATTATTAAGTTAACTGTTTCTCATTGTGTTTTCTTCCAAGGTGCGAAATTCAACCTACCTTTTTGTGACAAGTCGGACCGGCAGGGGGTGTTGTCTCTTCAGTTGGTATCACCTTCATACACAATGTTTCGTGCTGCATTGTCTTCCTCTTGGAGTACCGCCTCTTCAATGACGCACCATTAGACATTCCGTACACTTTGCCGCTCCGTAGTCTTCTTGAACACTGAACACTTCCATTCTCTGGACTCGCCCCTTGGTTTAGTGCTTCTAACACATGTTCTGTTCCGGGACACACTGAGCTGTTGCCCAACTTGGAAGATCCATGTTCTTCTTCTATTTTATATATATCATTATTAACTAAAGTAGAGTCCATGGAGTGAGTAACAATCCTCTGCCCACTTGCATCTGTCTCTATATCTTCATGTGAATTATCTGCTCTAGATGCTTGACCATTACATGTTTCTCCAGGTCCAGGATCTTCAAAAGATTCATCAGGCATACCCATCCTATCATTACATAATCCCTCAGATGCAGCCATGTTGCTCACTGAGATATCATAACCACCACTATTGCCAGAAGGTTCCTGAATTCTTGGTTTTACATAGTTTGGAAGCCCAGGTCCATCTGTATTACCAGTAGACTCTTTGGATGTTCTGAAATCAAACTCTGTCAAAGTATGTTCCATTGAATTGGCAAAGCTGCTGCGCAAGAACTTCTCTACACAATATTCAGTTGATTTTGCTGGAGATAGTGTGTGTTCATTCGCCTGTTTCATGTTAGAATTAGCATATTTCTCCCATTGAATAGGAAAACCAAGCCTGAACTGTTCTGAAACCTGCATAAATTTAATGTGGTTAGATGATAAAAGCTTGACCATATGTTAAGGTACCATCCAAAAATGAAATTCACAGGGATAAACAAGACGGACAAGGGGAACTATTTAAGTATGAAAAACTACGAACAATCATTTTGGTAACAAAAAATCTAGAACAAACTGATGTATGAAGAAAGAAAGCAAACCTCACGAGAAAATCCATTCCAATGCATCTGTTCGATATTTAATGGACCCCTAGTTAATACAATTTTGTTATCTGCAGTCTCAAGAGTACCATCAGCATGCCGCACCGTAATGGAACCAGAACTGAATACTCGACCTGCTCGATTCCTGTTAGCAAAATGAGTATGTTAATGTTATGAGGTGTCGAGAAAAACTGCTCATTAACAAGCTAACAGATGGTGTAACACTGTAGAAATTTTGAATGCTACCAGTTCTGGTGCATACAACAAATAATACAACGAGGCAAAATTTCCTATTCATGGAGATACAGTCACATAAACCAGCATATGAGTTAAAGTGATGTTTTGACACACGATCAGAAATACAATCAAGGTTTATGGTTTTGTCTGCACTAGAAAATGATTTTTTAACACAAAACAATGAGAAGCGATGTTCTAAAAAAAACATAATCATGTTCACAGTTTATCCTCCCATTGATGTAACACTATGTAACATATCATCAGCACAACTTAATGGAGTTACATCAGTGGTAAGGTGTTTATTTTCAAAATAAGCAAATGAGCTGCTTAAACCAGGTACTTGAGAATCTTATGTTTCCCATCAACTATTTTCCACCATGTACTCCCGTATTTTTTTACATATGTCGGTTTCAGAAAACCTTTAAGAACTACTTATGGTAAAGATCAAGTTGGAGATGGCGCCAACAAGGTTTATGATGTATATACCTTTTCTTCAGTCTACTCATGGTGGAACCAGTTTCCAGTACCAGTACGAATTTATGTCCACTAAGATCATAGAGAAATTTAAAAATTACACATAGTGCTGATGATATTGTTCATAATTTATGTGCATAATGATGTATTGTTCCTACTTAAACTTTGTTAGTTTTTTTTTTTTGAAGTCTATTTCCTTTAGCAAAAGCATAGCTGTTGACTGAATGTAAACTGTACACTCACGCCCAGATTTGCAGGATTGCAGGATGCAGCAATAGATTTTGGGTCAAGATAACAATGTTAATATTACTGAAACCTGAGCGCAGCAACAAACTTGAGGCATAGGAAATCCAAGCAGACTGAGATGTAAGTACAATTTTTGGGTAAACATCCATCTACATGCCTAGCACCGCAATAGCAAACAAATTACAGCGAGGGAAGCAACCTCCGAAAAATCCGGCGGGGGGAGGGGGGAAAGATAGGGGGGAAATGCCTCACTTCTCGACGTTGTCGATGTACCCGGCAACACGGATCTTGCCGCCTTGACCCCTCACCAGCCACCAGTCAAGGAGCGCAACCTAACCGAAAGAGGAAAAGAAGCAGGGGAAGACGTCAGGCCCAGTGCTTAGCAGGACGGAAGCGAAGTGAAAGGAAGAGGGGAAGTGCGAGCGTACGCATCTCTGCACGGTGGCACAGTAGGTGGGAGCACGCACGGAGGCCGGCGCTGGGGCACGAACCGCCGTCCCGTGGGTGGAGGCACTCACGGAGGCCGGCGCTGGGGCACGAGCCACCGTCCCGTGGGTGGAGGCACTCACGGAGGCCGGCGCTGGGGCACGAGCCGCCGTCCCGTGGGTGGAGGCACTCACGGAGGCCCGCGCTGGGGCACGAGCCGCCGTCCCGTGGGTGGAGGGGACTGGTTCGGGTTTGGACGCCATGCTCCGTGTCCTCATTTGAGAGATTTTTGGCAAGGGAAATGCTTATCGGTAGTGGAGGGCAAGTGGAGAGGACCAAGACTGGAAGGTCGACGGCGGCGGCGGCGGCGGCGCTTGGCGGCGGGGGGAGACTCGAGACGCCGGAGAAACCAAGAGGTGGCGGAGAGAAGGGCATGAGGAGCTTATTTCGGTGCCCTTTGCTTCAGTCTAAAAGCATTTGCACGCGACTCTCCTCACCGGGAATGCACTGGGCTACAGTACAGCTGGGCGTGTCCACCAGAGACGGGCAGCGCTAGGCATCAGACTACTGATGCCCAGCCTCCCATCAGACCACTCACGAGCCCTACGATTAATCTAATCTGATGCGTTGGCTGCCCCGCTTGGGCAGTAATTTCTCGTGCGTACATAATCCAGCCTATATAAACTGCTTCCACAAATCATGCACTTTATTGGGCCAGCCGTTAAGTGAGCCTCTAATTACATGTAATTATTTGGCGATAATCAACCTTGGATTTAGTAGGATGCAACTTACAGATTTTAGGTAGGTTGCTCGTTAGGAAGCGAAACTTTTAACCAACACCAAATTTGCATCAGATGCACGTGCTTCCACCTCTGTTTGTAATTCGATTATGTTTGCATTAATTGGAGAATTTGCTTATGCGGTGAATGTCTGCTTCGATTTATTTGAAAAAATTTGTCCTATCTAACATTATATTATGTTTCAAAAACATGACAATCTTGCTCTCATAGACTATCTTTCCCTAATAATAAAGTACGGATTGACTCACTGGGTTTACCGTCATAATACGATTTTTTTCTCATGTCATAATACACTTTTACGATTTGTATAGATAAAATCGTAATATAAACGAGGTGGTACTAATTTGCCTGACCTCTCTGGCCCCAATACCCCTCCCCGCTCCTCCCACCACGATCTCCGGCGGCGTTCCTGCGCCCCCCACCTCCCACCCGACCGCCAGCGGTGCTCTTGCACCCCAACCTCCCACCCTCCTCCCGCCTCCCACCCCAACCTCCGACGGGCCCCTGCGCTCTGCTCTGCGGTCAAGCCCCTGTCCTAGCTGGTCTCCTCCCTGCGCATCACCTCGCCAGCAGCGCTAGGTCGGAGGCGTACCCCGTTTAGCATGGTCGTGGCCGATATGTGCAGCTTCTCGGAAGAGGTCGTGGGGGAGTGGAGGCCACGCCAGCGAGGCGTTCCCACCTACTAACCCGGCCTTCGGCGGCGCTCCTCCCGCCCCGACGTCCAGCGGCGCTGCGAAAATGGAGCCCAAACTATTGCTTCTCTCCTGCCCCTTCCTGCCTTCGTTCTCCTCCTGAAACTCGGAGCAGAAGTCAACTCGGGTCAGAAAGTCTCTGTTGTGTCTTGCTCGAGCATGCTATCAAGCGGTGCTGGACACGGACTCTATATGAACCGCCATGCTTTGCTGCATAAAAAGGCCTCACACCTATACGGAAGCATCTAATCTGACTATTGTACAATATCATCGTTCTACGAACTCCGTCGGAAAGCCGATCGCCCAATCTCGTCGTTGTACCAACTTCGTTAAACGATGGCTGCCACTGTTCCACCTGAGGTATGCCGTACAATCAACAGTTTCTGATTAAGCAAACAAATGATCACTTTTAATTTTGTTATTCCTGCTGGTTTTCTATGAAGTATGAAGCATCCAAACAACAATTTGATGATGATGCAGAATTTAAAGATAGGGTTCAACAAGCTTGATCTTCTTAGATGCAGAGCCTAGAAAGATCGTGGTCTTCTCATTCTCTTATAAGCGATATAAACACTACAGGGAGGGGAGCAGAAGACGGCAGGGATGAATTTGACCACGTTTACAAGCTCTTAGATTACATCTTGAAGAAAAGGTATTCTTAGTTTCTAGGGCATAAAATTGATAGAGGCTACAACCAAATTGCCACTTTTCCCATTTGAAAAGCATACAAAAAATCTAATTACGCCATGTTTCAGTCTGTTAATTTACTATTCAGCCAATGCAATATGTCACTGTTACTTCCATGGCCTCTTTTCTGCAAGGAACAAGGGGTATTTAGAATTCTATATCTATTTCTGAAGTGCCTTGTGATGGTTGGTGCTTCATTAGGGAGGAGGCGGAAGCTGGAGCGACAACCGTGGTGCAGGAAGTGGGGTGTCATGGAGGCGGAGTTGGTCAGTGCGAAGTTGTGCGAAGCGAAGCCAGGCTACGCAGACAAGTAGACAAAGGGCGAAGGTGGCTGGGTGCGACAGATGGAGGCCCTAGGACAAGGTGGTGAGGTGAAGAGGACGGGGTCGAGAGCAGCTGCAGTGCGTGCATCTGCCCCCCTTCATTGTTTTTTCACCAAGCCTACATAAAATCTATCAAATTGTTCAGGATAAGATAGCTGAATACATCTACCTCTGGTTAATTTTATTTTTTAACATGCAAGTACTTTATTCAGCTGATCAGGTCTTCTTTTGCGTCCATTCCTCAATTGTATTCATTGGTTGATCGCCATGCATCGAGAACATGTCGTCTTGATGCATCTATCAACATGGGTTATAGAACGAATTATCAACAAGTATGGTGTTAGCCAGTGTTACCGTGCTTTAAAACTATGCAATAGTGATCTAAAAAACCATAAATATCCAACATAGTGGTGGACTTTGGCATTTTGTGTTTTTGTTATGACTTGCCTTTGAATATTTTGTTAATTTTCTAATTAATCTTTCCTTACCAGCACTGTCAGGGTATGATTCACTATAGAAATTTTGATTTAAGATCTCAATGATGCCAATTCTTTACATACGTATAGTTGGTCAGCACCTACTTTCTGACAACTATATAGGAAATTTGATTGAAGATCTGATTGATGGCGAATCTAGGTATATTCAGCTCCTGCTTTCTAACCCATCAAATATTTTGGTATGCATTTATTTTCCCCTCATTAGTCAGATGCTTGCTGCCATTGGATATACAGTGACATCATTCTTTATTTCAGAAAAGTGATTGCTCCATCAGATTCACATAAAAAGAAATTGCACAACTGCTCCGGTTCTGATATCTGATGCAAAAGTGGAGTAATGGACTGACTTTTTTTTCACTCACTGCATAGGCAGCGTTACAGTAGAGATATGTTGTACTTCTCAGCATTATGTTCTTCCCTCAGTCTAAATAGTTACTGTTACTAATTATTATGTTCTTCCCTCAGTCTAATTAGTTAGTGTTAGTTGCCTAAATTAGAAGGGCAGTGGTAGCGAATTTTTACTTACAAAGCAAGTGTATTCTTTGGGTTTTTGGTCATAAAGGTGTCTTTACTTCTTAAAATTGCTAATTATTCTTTTTTGCTCACTCAATTTTGGCGGTTTCTCTAACCCGTTGCAACGCACGGGCTTTTTTGCTAGTAGTAATAGAGAATTGCTTCGAATATGCTTCCGTCAAAAATGAAAAATTATTTCCCATGTTTCATAAGCATCACGATTTTGCTTCCATCGACTAGAGAATTGCTTCGAACCTTCTTCTGTTAAAAAGGAAAAATAATCCATATGTTTCAGAAGGATCACGATCTTGCTTCCATCGACAAGACGACTACTTCGAACCTTCTTCTGTCCAAAAAGAAAAATATTCCACATGTTTCGGAAGGATCACGATCTTGCTTCCATCGACAAGACGACTGCTTTGAACCTTCTTCTGTCAAAAAAAGAAAAATATTCCACATGTTTCGGAAGCATCACGATCTTGCTTCCGTCGGCTAGAGAATTGCTTCGAACCTTCTTCTCTTAAAAGGGAAAAAACAATCCACATATTGCGGAAGCATCACGATCTTGCTTCCATCGACAAGGCGACTGTTTCAAACCTTCTTCTGTCAGAAAAGAAAAATATTCCACATGTTTCGAAGCATCACGATCTTGTCTCCATGGACTAGAGAATTGCTTGCAACAAAATGTTGTTTTGCTTCCATTAAAGAGAAACATATTTTGTCTCCATGGACTAGAGGATTACACATGGTTCATACAAATTCTTGGTTAGTTTACAAAGAGAGAGAAAGTTCTACTGCCAAGTAAAGTCAATTTGCTTCCATACATAGAATTTCGCTAATTCAAATGTGACCTAGGCATCGTGATTGAAGGCGGGATCCACGGCGCGGGCGGGTAGAAGCTGGGGTGCCCCTGCCCAAGCCCCTCGATCTTATTTGCCATGTCGTCCTTGATGTTGTATTCCCTGACAGTCTGAAGCATCTGAGTCGTGGAGGAAGTAAGACGGTGACAAATCTGCATCCAGGTAAGAGTATCAATTGTTTGCATCGTACAATTTTGAACTGTGAAATTGACAAGAATAAGATAAATCAATAGATAGTGCAGCAGGATTGTTGGCCTTTCTGAGACATGCATTGTGGCCATGAGATATGGGAATGGGGCACGAGGAAGGTCACCGACGTGCAGCCTCGTTGAACCGGTGGTGGAGGCAACGGTGGAGGAGCGCATATAGCAATTTATCAGATTGGATCTGCCGCTTGCCGGAGTGGTCACAGCGGCTGCCTTTGTGGAGGATGCGAGCTGCTACAACCACCTCTTGCTGATGTGAACGCTGAATCACTGCTTAATCCCTGAGTAGTGCATGTCGTGGAAGTATGGAGATGGACATGGGCATGGCCAGAATGACAGGGAAGCGAACAATTGGGGATCTGTTTTGATTTCCCCACTAATCGTGGGTGCATGATTAACGGGTTAGTTGGCACCTTCCTTCCGTGATTAATGGGTGTGTGGGAGTGGGAAGCGAGGGAGAGCTTCTCGGCCATGCAATGGAAACCGAATTGAGGGTATAGGATTGGTCTGAGGATGGGAAACAATTAGACGTATGAGGAGAAGTGTTTCCCATAGAAAAATACCAGGCCCAGATAACACCTCCCCAAGTGAAAATATCTATGTATCCTTCCAGTAGAAGTAATCTATTTCCCTTCCGTCAGCTCCCCTCGCGGCTCGTTTCCTCTCCCACGCATCCCCTTTCCTTTCCAACGCGTCCAACCAGTCTTGCATCTCCGCCGCCCACCTCTAGCAAGATATCATCCTCCCCATCCTTTTTCTCGAATACGCATGAGAGTGCGTATTATGTATTAAAGGATGAGTGGGGTAAAGAGCCCCTCCACATTGGTGTTACATGATCAATTTACATGAACCCAACTCCACGCAAGTTACAGATAAGCCTATCCTCTCCCTGGAGCCCACATTGTCAACTAACCTAGGAAAGAGGCTATGTGTCCTTTAAGCAGCCCAGCTTGTTTCCACGTCCGTCCCTCGTCATCTATCCTACCAATTACATGGCTTATCGATGGTGTTGCTCCGTCAAAGACAATTGCGTTGCGGTTGAAAGGATCGATATAGTTGACTAGAGGGGGGGGGTTGAATAGCCAACTAACAACTTTTTAATTTTCTTTACCAATTTAAACTTTGCATCAAAGTAGGTTGTCTAGATAAGCAACTAGGTGAACAACCTATATGATGCAACAACAACAAGCACACAAGCAAGCAAGGGATATAACATAAATAAGCTTGCACAAGTAAAGGCACGAGATAACCAAGAGTGGAGCCGGTGAAGACGAGGATGTGTTACCGAAGTTCCTTCCTTTTGAGAGGAAGTACGTCTCCGTTAGAGCGGTGTGGAGGCACAATGCTCCCCAAGAAGCCACTAGGGCCATCGTATTCTCCTCACTCCCTCACACAATGCGAGATGCCGTGATTCCACTATTGGTGCCATTGGAGGCGGCGACCAGACCTTTACAAACAAGGTTGGGGCAATCTCCACAACTTAATTGGAGTCTCCCAACGACACCATGAAGTTTCACCACAATGGAATATGGCTCCATGGTGACCTCAACCGTCTAGGGTGCTCAAACACCCAAGAGTAACAAGATCCGCAAGGGATTAGTGGGGGAATCAAATTTCTCTTGGTGGAAGTGTAGATCGGGGCCTTGTCAACTAATCCCTAAAGAATCAACAAGTTTGATTGGCTAGGGAGACAGATCGGGCGAAAATGGAGCTTGGAGCAACAATGGAGCTTGGGGATAGAAGAGGTAATCAACTTGGAGAAGAAGACTCCCCTTATATAGTGGAAGAACAAATCCAACCGTTATCCACCAACTCAGCCTGCGAAGCACGGTACTACCGCACCGAAGGCGCGGTACTACCGCTAGGGCACACGGTACTACCGCAAGTCATTGCGGTACTACCGCCCATGCAACAGAATCCAAAGCAGCCCTGATGCGATGAAGCAGAGGGCGATAGAACCGCTGGCGCGGTACTACCGCTCCCCCTTGCGGTACTACTGCAAGGCAAGGATAGTCCAGATCTGGGAAGTCATGGACATATCAAAATACATCCATGGCAACTTCCGCTGAGTTGGAATTTGTGCAAAAATCCGACATGGTAGTACCGCATGCCTGGAGCGGTACTACCGCGTAGGGCGCGGATGTAAAAAATTACATCTGCCTCTACTTCCGCTCATGTTGCTGTGCCAGGCCAGGGCTCACGGTACTACCGTACCCGTGGGGCGGTACTATCGTGTAGGGCGCGGATGTAAAAAATAACATCCGCCCCTACAACCGCTCGAGCGGTTGAGCCTGGCCAGAGGCCACAGTACTACCGCTCCCAAGGAGCGGTACTATCGTGCCAATGGCCGGTACTACCGCAAGGCCCCGCGGTACTACCGCTCTGAAGAGCAGTACTACCGCGTGCCCCAGAACAGCAACACTAGGAGTCCTTCATTTTGCAAAGACACGGAGAGATGGAGGATGCTCCAAAGAGCCAAAGGAAAGGTGGTGCAAAAAGGAGCAGACGTGTACGTGTTGATTCCACCCAAACCTTTCCAACGCGGACCCCCTCTTAATAGTATGGCTTTCCTACGACTCAAGACCACCGAAAAGAAACGTAGAGAAACGCCGTCTTCGATAAGCTCCGAGGGGTACCAAATCATCTTGTGCTTAGACACGGTATATCTGAAATGCTCATTGCACACTATTAGTCCGCAAAAGCACTGTCATCAATCACCAAAACTACTAAGGGATAAATATGCTCTTACAATCTCCCCCTTTTTGGTGGATTGATGACAATACGGGATTTGCACAAAGGGATATAAAGAGAAACAACGGCAATCCCACCATCTATAAATATAGACGGGCTCCCCCTAGATGTGTGCATATTTGAGAAGTGCTTTGGACTGCATGATACACATGCTAGGATCAACACTCCCCCTATATTTTATAGACAAGGCATATCCAACAAAAATGAACCTATCACTAAGCAAGATACAAACTATGAGTATAAAGTAAAGGACACAAGATAGCATAGGCTCAATAAGGTATGCAAGAGTGCATATGTCTTACACCATATGATTGAGGGGACTCACAAGCACAAACCAAACCAAAACAAACGAGGTTCAAACGGAACGAAACGAGAGCAAAGCAAAAAGACGAAACACGACACATGACGCACACACAAATCCTACTCTCTCCCCCTTTGGCACCGGGACACCAAAAAGGCAGAGAGGATGCCTACGACACAGGTGGTAGCTCACGCTGAGACGATCACTCGTCGCGCTCCTCATCGCTCTCGGCAATGGGAATGGTCTCCTCCTTCTCCTCCTCAGAATCAGTCCACTTGTAGCCCTGCTTTGCCATCCAAGCTGCCTCTGGGGTGATGAGATTCCCAGACCCGCTGGAAACGTCCTCGCCAAACATCCTCAAGATCCTATTGTCGCACCGGTGACTCTCCTTCTGAGCAACATAAGACTGGTACTTCCCCTTAGCCTTCATGCAGAACAGAGCCTTCATCTTGTTCTTCAGCTTCTTAGCCCAAGAAGGCTCAGAAGATGAAGGCGAGTAGCCAGCATAGCTGTCCTCATCAGCGTCCTCCTCCTCAATCTCATCCGCATCCACAACCATCTAAGCAGCTGTTGCCTCAGCACGGGTAGTAGTGTTGGCCCACTGAGGCTTGACACGGAGCTTGATGGGCTCATGACGAGTCCAGTCAGGGGCAAGAAACTCATCATCGGGATAGAGCTTCTCCCAAGTCTTCGAGATCAGCAGAAACAGGCAAAGTCCATATATGGGTACCTTACGGTTAAACACCGCAAACCGAAGCTCGCACCACATGATATGTGAGACATCAAGTGGTTGTGTCTGAGTATGACACGCCTCTTCACAAATGAGCATCATATCCACAAGATAGGCATGCACCTTGTCCTTGTCACCAATGCGTGGAAAGAGGGAGTTGCGGAAGATGCGATACATGATTTCAAGGAATGGGTTCAGCCCCACGCCTTCTTGCCACTAGGAAGCAACTTCTCAACATAGTAGGACTGAAGGTTGTTCTTGTTGGCTGACTCGGTATTGGCATGAGGGCATACACCAACGGGCGTGTTGAGCCCCTCATCAGGAACCTGAAGCAAATCCATGAAGTCCTTCCATGTAGCAGTCAGCTGCTATCCATTGGTCATCCAGGTCATGGTCCGTTCCTCAACAGGATGGAAGTGGACCGAAGCAAAGAACTGGGCCACAATCTCAGGGTCATAGTCTAGGTGGAAAGAGATCACATCCTCAATGCCAAACTGCTCCACCAGATCCAAGGCCTCACCAAAATAGGCACGATGCTTATCCTGCCTCATATGATTCATGTCAATCTAGTGCACGTCCACATAGATGTTCTGCTTGGCCTTGATCACATCCAGATAGATAAGATTCTGCTGCTTAGTCCAAAACACGTCATTCCCTCTGAAGTTTGCACGGGGATTCACATAGGGGTTGATCTTCCCGCGAGTGACAAACTCAACAAGTGGTATATCATCCATGCCCATGGCGGGCTCCTTGTTCTTGGTGGTGGTGGTCTTGGTCCTGCGTTGGGGGGTATTGGAGCCCTCTGGAGCTTCATCTTAGTTGCGCAAATGCTTGGAGCCCGTGTCACGGCTGGGATTGGAACGGCATGCAGGAGCACCGGAGCCACCACCTATGACACAAAAACACAGAGAACACGCAAGAGAAGCGAGAAGGATCAATGCAACGACCACAACAAAACAGGAGAAACAAGTAGAACTAGCAGTGTGTAATTGACACTTGAGAGATTTGACACCAACGGTAGTATCGCATGTATGCGCAGAACTAAAATTTTAGTACTGCTCCTAGTCACGGTAGTACTGCGCCAGGATGGCACGGTAGTACCGCGCCTAGGAGCGAAAGTAAAATTTAAGTGCCGTGCCTCGCGCGGTAGTACTGCTCCTGAGGAGCGGTAGTACCATATGAGTGGTAGTACCGCAAGGGTGGTGTGGTAGTATCGCACGGGGCCAGATCCGAACAACAAACGGATCTGAGCACAACCATGACAGCGGAGCGGTACTACAGTTGATCAACTCTACCAAGGGGCAACATATCAAGTACCAATTCTGCACATTACTACTCTCCTACATCCTACTCTTGCAAAGATTTGGCCTAAAATCTCAAGAACACCATGCATCTCCCCCAAAAACCTAGAAACGAAAGAACAAACCAAAGAGAGAGGTATTTGGGGATAAATCTTGTTCCATGGCAAGAGGAAGTGGTGGGGAACGATCCCACCGGTCGGAATGCGAGGAGAGCGGCCGGAGACGGAGATCCAGTGAGGTTCTCCAGCGCCGTTCTTGGGAAGGAGAGAGAGAGAGACGGCGTGGGAAAAAAGAGTTGAATGGGTATGGAGGAGTTGGAACTCCCCCTGCCCGCTCTTAACCCCCACGTGTTCGCGACTGCTCGGTAGTACCGCATGTCATCGCGGTAGTACCGCCCGAGCAGAAGTACCGCTCCTCCAGCGGCAGTAAAAAATTAATGCCGTGCTGGGTGCGGTAGTACCGTGCGCAGCTCCTATGGTAGTACCGTGGCAAGCCACGGTAGTACCGTGGGCCCAAGAAAATGCAAGTTTCAAAACAGAGAAGAAAAGGGCCTTTGCAATGCAATCTTCAACCAAACGGACACACCAAAGAGGTAACACACGAGGCAACTCAGACACAAGCTCGGCACGAAGAAGGGAGGACAAAAGACAACAAGCACCAACCGTGAGACACAACCTCTCCAAGGAGAGAGAGGTGGCCGGAGCCACCTATGTTTGAGTCAATTGGTATGGCACCGCGATGAATTATCCTTGGGCCCATGACCAAAACTCGTCTTTGAAGCACAAGAACCGTCACAAAAGGCTAATGTGAAGGAGTTGATCAATTTATGCATAATGGGGGGAGGGAGAGTTCATTGAGAGAACAACACTCCCCCTATGTCCATGCCTACACCTAAATAAGAAACAAGTTGAGTATGGTGGGATGTGCAAGGGTTCAAGCAACATTGCTCGAATCAATGATATTTAGCTCATGCCTTAACTCGCGAAATCTTGCTTCATCCAAAGGCTTAGTGAAGATATCTGCAAGGTTATCATGAGTGTTGACATAGTTGAGCTCGATCTTCCCTCGCCTAATATGATCCCGTATGAAGTGATACCGGATCTCAATATGCTTCGTCTTGAAGTGTTGCATCGGGTTGAGAGAAATCTTGATGGCACTTCCATTGTCACACCAAAGAGGCACTTTGTCACAAATGACACTGCAATCCTTTAAAGTTTGCCTCATCCAAATAAGTTGTGCACAACAACTACCGGCAGCCACATACTCCTCTTCGGTGGATGAGAGAGACACACAACTTTGCTTCTTGGAAGACCAACTCACCAAAGAGCAACCAAGAAATTGGCACCCTCCGGAAGTGGACTTCCTATCCACTTTGTCTCCCGCCCAACCGGAGTCCGAATATCCCACAAGGTTGAAGTTAGACCCTCTTGGATACCATAAGCCAAAGTTTGGGGTATGAGACAAATATCGAAAGATTCGCTTGACCGCCACATAGTGGCTTTCCTTAGGTGCGGCTTGAAACCATGCACAAATTCCCACACTCGACATGATATCTAGTCTAGATGCACAAAGGTAAAGCAAGGAGCCAATCATGGAGCGATATATATACCTTTTGATCCACCGCTTTACCATTGGGATCTATGTCAAGTTGGCATTTGACGGTCATTGGAGTGGAAGCCGGCTCGACATCACTTAGCTTGAATCTCTTGAGCATGTCTTGAGTGTATTTGGCTTGGTTGATGAAGGTTCCTTCTCTTCGTTGCTTGACTTTGAACCCGAGAAAGAACTTCAACTCTCCCATCATGGACATCTTGAACTTGGAGGTCATGAGTGCGGCAAATTCCTCATTGAAAGCTTTGTTAGGGGAACCAAAGATAATATCATCAACATATAGTTGGCACACAAACAACTCCCCTTTGACCTTCTTAGTAAAAAGAGTGGGGTCGATTTTCCCAATTTCAAAACCGCGATCTTGCAACAACTCGGTAAGGTGGTCATACCACGCACGTGGTGCTTGCTTAAGGCCATAGAGTGCCTTATCGAGTTGGTACACATGCATGATCGGGAAAATAGGGATCCTCGAACCCGGGGGGTTGCTTGACATATACCAACTCATTAATAGGACCACTAAGAAAAGCACTCTTCACATCCATTTGTTGCAACTTAAAGTTATGATGAGAAGCATAGGCAATCAACATGCGAATGGATTCAAGGCGAGAAACAGGAGCAAAGGTTTACCGTGGTCAATACCCTCGACTTGGGAGTAGCCTTGTGCTACCAAACGAGCCTTGTTGTGAATGATAATTCCATGAGCATCTTGATTGTTCTTGAATACCCGCTTGGTTCCAATGACATTATGGTTCCCGTTGGCCTTGGCACCAATATCCACACCTTGTTGTGCTCGAAGTTGTTGAGTTCTTCATGCATGGCATTAAGCCAATCCGGATCTTCGAGTGCCTCATATACCTTTTGGGGTTCAACACAAGAGACAAACGCGTGATGTTCACAATAGTTTGCCAATTGTCTACGAGTGCTTACCCCCTTTCGTATGCTTCCAAGCACATTTGTCATGAGATGACCCTTGGTAGATAGCCTGGATGCAATCTTGGTGGTGCGATGCTCCAATTCCTCCTCAGGAGAGAGATGAGGAGCGGTTACTTGATCATCTTGAGCGTCATCTTGAGCGTCATCTTGAGCTTGTTCTTGATCTTGAACTTGCTCGGAGGGAAGAACTTGACCTTGGGCATCACTTGGTGGTTCAACGCCATCTTGAGGTTGATCTTGCCCTTGGTCTTGTTCATGAGGTTGAGGGCCTTCAAATTGTTCTTCGGAAGCGTGTGGGTCTTGGGTTGGTGATGGTTCCACTTGAGTAGAACATTGTCCTTCTCCTTCGGCTACAAGGGGTTCCTCAATGGGTAGGATAAAACCAACACCCATTCTTCTTATAGCTTGGGGAGGAATTTCATCACCTACATCACAAGTACCACTTTGCTCCACTTGGGAGCTGTTATTATCATCAAACTCCATGTTACACATCTCCTCAATAAGTCCCGTGGACTTATTGAGGACATGGTAAGCATGAGAGTTTGTAGCATAACCAACAAATATGCCCTCATGAGCTCTAGCCTCAAATTTAGACAAACGAACACCTTTCTTGAGAATGAAACACTTACACCCGAACACCTGGAAGTACTTGAGGTTGGGCTTGTTACCGGTGAGTATCTCATAAGGAGTCTTGTCGTGGGTTTGTCATGGCAGATGTCCTTGTGAAAGGACTTAGTCGTGGAGCCATCGCAATGGGTTAGCTTAAAGGGGTTAAACCGGACAAGGGGACATGGGGATTTTATACTAGTTCGGCCCCTTCGGTGAAGGTAAAAGCCTACGTCTAGTTGTGATTGGTATTGCTGGGGTTTCGAAGGCCAGGGGGCGAATCCGCTTTGTCTGGCTCTCGAGTTGTTCTCTATCTTCTAAACCGCTGCCGGGTCGTCCCTTTATATACATAGGTTGACGCTCGTCGGTTTATGGAGTCCCGAAGCCGGATCATAAACGTGTCCGGTTCGGTCTCTACACTTCCTATCTTACAATGCAAGTTACATAATTAGGTCAGTTTACATCTACAGGCCTTAACTCACCTCTGGGCCTTGGGCCTTCATAAAGTGTCATCATTCTTACATCTTCATGGGCTTCTAATCTTCGTAAAGCTAACCCAGCTATTCCTGGCTGGTTTACATCCAGTAGTAATATCCCCAACATTAGGCCCCAGATTGGTTTCAACTTGTTCATGTCAATCTTCAATACTTAGAAAAATTCCTCCCTTGCATCTTCACCTTGATCTTGTAAACCGCCGTGACGTCATACTTCAGGATCATGATAGACCGCCCTGACATCATCTATCCGTTGAAGCTGAAGATTACCTTCATTAATGCATATCCAGTCATCGAAGCAACACCATTATTAACTATCTGTTTTTGAGCTCCTCGATTCCCGCACTTGTCGCCTTATCGCTTCACCTTATAAATAGGGCCAGGGTCCTTATCATTTTTCCCCTTGTCTCGTTTGCTTCTTCTTCCTCCTCGCGACACCTCCGCACCTGAGCGCCGCCGCCATCGTCAAGCCTCGCCTCTGCCTCACCATTGGCCGTTGCATCAACCTGTTTGTACCAGAGTTCCGCAGCACACCTCCGCTGCTTTCGCGGCCGCAGTAAGTCCTTTCCTCCTTCCTTAGATTCATTAGGGTTTCCCTGTTCTTCACAGTTCTTTGAAGTTCATTAATGCTTCAGTGATGTTCTTCCCTGTTCCTCCTTAGTCTATAGATGGACACTTCACGCTTGACGTATCCCTTGCCGTGGCTAATCTTTTGTTACCACCACAAACCCTTATGCGCAAAAAACTGATCTAGTCCTTCATAAACTGTTTCGGGTCCTACCCTTTTTAGGTCAAAATATTTTTGCCTTTCTGTCTTCGGTAGATCCAAAATTCCCATGTGATCCTGTGAAACTTGTTTTTCCTTACTTAGCCCTTTTCTCTTTAGATCTATATCTTCTGTACTACGTAGGCGGCTTACCTTTGTAAAAACAATCTATCTCATACCATTAGTCCCCTAGTAAACCAGCAAACCTTCTTTATGTTGATTGTAATAGTCCGATTTAACAACACATGTATGCCCTCGATATGACCTTGTCATTCACTATTGTCTTCGTCTCCGGTTTACGCAATTTCACATACCTGTATATCTTTATTCCACTGCATCTTGTATACCATCGTGAATGATTTGTAAACCGGCATTTCTTTTCCAGCTTTTGTTTCACAATGGCCAAACAGTTTGCCGCTTGAAATTGGGCTCGTTCCCGGGTCACCGAGGAACAGTTGAACGGGATGGTCAACATTGGCACCTTGCCTAAGAAAACTGAAATTCGATGGCGAGTTCCAGGAACAGAAAATCCTCCAACCCCGAGGCAGGGTGAGGTTGTGGTCTTTGTCGACCACATAGGCCGTGGTTTCAAACCGCCAGGGTCAAAGTTCTACCGAGATGTGCTTGCCAGTTTCCAACTCCATCCTCAAGATATCGGACCCAACTCGGTATCCAATCTATGCAACTTCCAGGTCTTCTGTGAAGTGTATTTACAAGAAGAACTGACTGCTGAACTGTTCCGGGACTTCTTTCATCTGAACCGGCGCACATAATTTGTAAATGGTCCCAATACTGAACTTGGTGGTGTTTCTATTCAAAAGCGGAAGGAAGTTGAATTCCCTCATGCCAAACTGCACAGCCATCCTAAGGAATGGAACCAGACTTGGTTTTACTACAGAGATACTTCTCCTGATGATGAGAATCCCCTCCCAGGCTATCGTGATCACCGTCTTTCCAACAGCCATCCAATGCCGCAATGCTTAAGTTCTGCAGAACGGGCCAAATATGCCCCTCAACTCGCCAAGCTCTGGGCTTTTATGGCCAACGGTTTAACAGGCGTTGATTTCGTGCGCTGTTGGATATCTTGGAGCGTCTTGCCGCTAAGCCGCCACCCCGGTTTGATCTGTGAGTACACCAGTGATGTTGAAGACCCTCAACGCCATATCAACATTTAGGTGACCGATGAAGAAGTCACTAAAAGTGTAAAGAAAATTTTGAATGAATCGGAATCAGTCTGTAGTCAAACCAGCTTGAACCCCTTCTATACTAAGAACAAACCGCCTGCTGTAAGCACTATACTTCCTTTTCATCTTTGATATCCGTAACTTGTTCAACTTGTAATCATTCTTCTATGTATGTATGAATAGGGTGATGTTCCCTTCTGGAAGCGGAAATCCGTAGATAAAGTGGTAAAGCCAACCGGGGATAAAGCAGTCAAACCATCTCCTCCCAAAACCAAAGCCGTCAAGAGGACCTCAAAGCGGAAAACGGCTGACCGGATCAACATGGAACTTGATGAAGATGCTGAGGATCCAGAAGTTGAGGTAGAAATTGACTCACTTGGCTCCCTTTTCATGCACCTCATTAACAATGATCTTTATTAGGAGGACGTAGAAGGCAGTCAAGCTAATGATGTAGAGGTAATTACCCTTTCCTACGGTTCAGACTCTATGCCAACACAAAAAACCCGTCAAGCAGTCTGGAAAGTAAGCTTTTCTCATCCTCTTGTTTACTTGGACCCAACATTTATTTTGAAGACACAGCAGCATGAAGCTCGCCGGACAACCCGACACAGTGGCCAACAGGTCACTTCGGCCGGTTTACCTGATACCCCGGTTCGGAAGCGCCGGTCTGAGGTCTCTTCCACTTCTGACCATTCTTATCCCAAGGTAGGTTATTTCAGACAACCTCTTAATCCGTCCGATTCAAATTATCAGGTGACACCTCCCTCATCCTCTGGCGAGTCGACAGCAACCCAACTCCCTCCTCTAAAACTGTGGCTGGGTAAATTTTCAAACTCCTTCTTCCAATGTGTTACAAATCTTGAATAAGATGCTAACCCTCTTTTAATTTATTTGCAGAGCCAAAGCCAGACCTAGCAAGAAATCTCAGGTCAACAATCTGTTAGAGGACCAGGCAGTTTTTGGAGAAGAGCAGAGAGGTGAACCGGACCAAACTCGTGAACCGGAGGGTCCTCATCCTGAAGCTGCCTCTGATGAACCGCCCCTTCAAGATCGGAATACTGATGAACCACCAGAAGCTGACCCTGCCGTGCCTGACACTGAACTGGCAGCTCCAAACCGGGCTAGTCCGATGAGAGATACTGAAACTCCGTCCTCACCCGCAAAAACCACTGAAGGCCAAGGAGATGATGTTATCATTTCTGGCATGGGCCACAGCTCTCCTGGCCATCCTGTAATCTTGGCCCAACATAGTGCCAAAGAAGAGCGTGCTGCTAGGGAAAAAGGCAAATGGAGTATTGACTTATCAAGTTATGCCCATCTCAACGCTGAAGAGCTTCACTCCGGTTTCTTAAACCGTCTGCACTCAAACCGCGACTATGAAGCCGGTTTGGTGAATTTGATGAAGGAACGCTATGAGGTACTTTCATCTCCCTTTACTTCTTGATTCTAAAGTTGAAATGCTAGCCCAAGTAGCCCCCAAGGGCCGTTTTATGATGTTAATCGTGAACCAGTTCTTTGTAATACTTTAAGTCTCTCCCACTGACCCTCAAAATGTTAGGTCCTTAGTGAAAACCAAGACTGATACTTTACCAATGTGATGATATAGCTTTCCTCAGCGTAGCCCCCAAAGGCCGGTTTAGCTTTGCAAGGTAATCCGGGTTTTAATCCATGCGTCTGTTTTGAACAGATGTACATTAGCCCCCAAGTGTCAAGGATAATGCTTGCATTGTTCTGGAGACTTCATAAAAGATGTAGTGAATCAGAGGTACGAAGTGCATAACTTGTTATACGCTTTGTACTTTAGCTAAATATATATCCTGTTGTTTGACATTTCTTCATTGTTGTAGGCCAAACTAAGCAATAGAGATGCCCGGACCGCTGATTTGCAAGAGAATGTGAAGTCCCAACAAGCAGAAGCTGCGAAAGCTAAAGAGGAGCTGACCAAAGCCCTGGCAACGATGGAGAAGCTGAAAGAATCTTTTAACAAAGATCGTGCTGACTGGGAAACCGAGAAAGCCAGTTTAACCAAAAAAGCTGAAGATGCCGAAGCAGCCATGAAACCAGTTGTAGATGAACTAGCTGGTTTGAAACGGCAAATCAACACCATGACTTCCATTGTCTTTGGTAAGTATCTCCTTGTGCATTTTATCCAATTCATTGAACCTTATCATTCATCAGAACACTGATTTTAAACCATCACGGGCACTCGTATTGCTCATCTGGGCACAAATATGCGGATGAAGCTTAAAGCGGCGTATACTTTGATTGAACAGTTGTACTCTGGATCCCAGCGGGCTATTTGCACCGCGGCTTACAATAAACCGACACCATCATTGATAAAGGAAACTCTTGAGAAGCTGGCCATGTTAGCAGCCCGGATTACCAAACTGAAGAAGGCAGCTGCAAGAGCAGGCGCATTAACCGCACTAATCCGAGCCAAGGCATGGATTCCAGACCTTGAAGCGGAGGACATCATTAAAGGATACCCAGGTGTAAAGGAGGACGGTTCAAACTTCGACAATGATGACCTCTGAAGGTTGACCAAAGAAATGCGGCCAATAGCTAGCAAATTGGCAGAGGACACAGACTTGTCTCATTTCCAGCCGGCTTATGACGTTGAAGGGAAGAGACAGCCTGCCGAAATCCATGAAGTCAAAGAACTTGTGCCTCCAATCCGTAAGCATACCTTTGCTCCTGATATTAACCCCTCCAGCCTTATCCATGAAGAGGTCGTGTTTCAAGCTTTAACTGGAGTCGATTAGTCGACGGTTGATTTCCAGCGTCTAGGGAGGGATGAAGAAGAAGTGATCGCACCAACTGATCCTCAACCTTCAAACCGTCCAGACGAAGCGTCTTAAACCGGCAGCCGGTTTACCAGATATTTGTATGCCAATGCCAAAAAACAATTATGCACTTGTGTCTGCTTTGAAGCTTCTTGTAACAGAATAGAAAAAACTCCTTTATCTGTCATGCCATCGAGCATGTTTTGTGACACTTCGTGAAAATTTGTTCCACTTTTTGGGATCTATTTATGCATTGCCCATGATGAGATGTGTTCCTGGATACAAGAACTTGAAAGTATCCTAGCGGTTTACCACTGGACGGGTTATGATGCTCAACAAATATACAATTCTTAGATGAATGATCAAAGTTTTTGTATAAAAAGTAATATGTGCAACATACCTCGTTTGTTGACCAACTGCTTGTATGGTAAAGGTGTCAACACCAATCCCGAGTGTTGATAACTTCATCCTTATTTTGCCGGATTATGATAATAAACCGTACCGGGATATAATAATCACAGGGTTTTCTTTATAGCACTGGCGATTTAGTCAAACCAGACCGGGGTAAGGAATGCCGGCTTGTAACTGATCATGTATTGACAACGTGTAGTTGAAAGTCAAGCCGGGCCAGAGACACCGGTTTATCAGAATATATTATGAACCTCAATAAAGGCAGAAAACTTAGCAAATAGGATTCCAAAAAAGAAATATGCAAGGCTTTTTACGAGCTGCCAGGCTCCAAATCGAGGCTTTTCATGGGCTGCCAGGCCTCTGAGTTAAACCGTTTAACAAAGCCTTTTAAGATGGGCCTCCAATTAACCAATCGTCGTTTTAACTTTGACAAGTTCAGGGTCTGTAGAAGATTGACTTGTCAAACGTTCGGCGGGTCATACCAGGATTACCTGGACAGGAGTGGCTTACTTGATGAAGGCAGGTTAACCTGGGGTTTTAGGTGAATACACCAGGCTTCCAAGCCATGGCTTGATAGCCAATTACAAGGGTCCTTTCAAACTCTTTGCTGCTTTGCACAAAGAGCCCCCAAGTAACTTTGTGAGTTGTGCTCAGTGGGTGCCCATGTTTGAGTTTGTGCTGTGTGCAACACTCTCTTTGGCCCCACATAACTTCCTTTGCAGCTTAACGCCTATCAAAGGTGTAGCTATGGTGTGATAACAACCAAGCCCCCTAGTGAAATCTCTTTGTATCTGTGCGGCTGCAGAGACCGGTTTAACAAAATTTTGCTTTGTTAGTAGAAACCCTTATAGGCACACACATGATGTAAAAAGAATAGAGACCCCGCTTTATTCGAGGCTCCAGTTTATTATATAATATATACATTGTCATAAATATGTACATATGAAGAGCCTATGGCTCAAGTATAGTAAGGCCAAAGAAGAGCTATATTCCACGGCCGCTTGGTCTCTTCCTCCGATTTACGTGAGTCTTTGTGCTCTCGAACATCAATGAGGTAGTATGACCCGTTGTGCAGATTCTTGCTGACCACAAATGGTTCTTCCCAAGGTGGGGATAACTTGTGCATATCAGTCTGATCCTGGATGAGCCGGAGCACCAAATCACCCTCTTGAAAGGTTCTAGTCTTAACCGGCCGGCGGCTGTGATAACGTCGGAGATCTTGCTGATAAATCGCCAAACGAGCTACTGCAAGATCACGCTCTTCATCTAATAGGTCCAGGGAATCTTGACATGCCTTCTCATTGTCAGCTTCAATGTAAGCTGTCACACGAGGCGAGTCGTGACGGATGTCACTAGGAAGAACTGCCTCTGCTCCATAAACCATGAAAAAAGGTGTGTAACCCGTAGACCTGTTGGGTGTGGTATTGATGCTCCATAACACAGAGGGTAACTCCTCAACCCAACAACCCGGTGTCCGTTTCAAAGGAACAATAAGCCGGGGTTTGATACCTCGTAAAATTTCTTGATTTGCCCTCTCCGCTTGACCATTAGACTGGGGGTGAGCCACCGATGCTATATCAAGCCGGATGTGCTCACTTGGCAAAATTCCTCCATCTCTCCTTTTGACAGATTAGTACCATTATCAGTTATAATGTTGTGTGGAAAACCAAACCAGAATATTGAACCGCCGTGGCCGCATCACACTTACTGACTGGCTCTGCTTCCACCCATTTGGTGAATTTATCAACTGCCACTAACAAGTGGGTCCTTTTGTCCTTGGATCGCTTGAAGGGTCCAACCATATCAAGCCCCCAAGTCACAAACGGCCAAGTTATTGGAATCATCCTCAACTCCTGAGCCGGAATGTGAGCACGGCGTGCGAATTTTTGACAACCGTCACATCTCATGACTAAATCCTCCGCATCAGCCTGAGTTGTTAACCAGTAAAAACCATGGCGAAAAGCTTTAGCCACCAAGGACTTTGAACCGGCATGGTGACCACAATCCCCTTCATGGATTTCTCGCAAAATCTCACAACCCTCCTAAGGAGAAACACAATGTTGAATTGCCCCTGAAACGCTGTAACGATGCAATTCCCCGTTGAGTATAGTCATTGATTTGGAACGCTGTATTATCTGCCGAGCCGAGGTTTCATCCTCTAGTAACTCGCCTCGGTTCATGTAAGCCAGGTATGGGATTGTCCAATCCGGTATAACATGCAAAGCTGCCACCAATTGAGTCTCCGGGTCAGGAATAGCCAACTCCTCCTCTGTTGGTACTTTGACCGACGGATTATGCAGCACGTCAAGAAAGACATTTGGTGGGACCGGTTTACGCTGAGAACCAAGGCGGCTTAAAGCGTCCATCGCTTCATTCTTTCGCTGGTCTATATGGTCCACCTGATAACCCTTGAAGTGACCAGCCACTGTGTCCACCTCTCGTCGATATGCAACCATGAGTGGGTCTTTAGAATCCCAAGTACCAGACACCTGTTGGGCCACCAGATCTGAATGCCCAAAGCACTTAACCTAGCTTAAGTTCATCTCCTTAGCCATTCGAAGACCATGGAGCAACGACTCATATTCAGCTGCGTTATTAGTACAAGGGAACATTAAACGGAGGACATAACAAAACTTGTCACCTCGTGGGGAAGTTAGTATGACCCCAGCCCCCGAGCCCTCCAACTGTCTGGATCCATCAAAGTGAATAGTCCAATACGTTTTATTTGGCTTCTCCTCTGGTGCCTGTAACTCCGTCCAATCATTGATGAAGTCCACGAGTTCTTGGGATTTGATCGCTGTGCGAGGTATGTATTTGAGCCCGTGAGGTCCAAGCTCAATAGCCCATTTGGCAATCCGGCCCGGTGCTTCTCTGTTTTGAATGATATCTCCCAGAGGGGCCGAACTGACCACTGTGATAGGATGGCCCTTAAAATAGTGTTTAAGCTTCCGGCTTTCCATAAACACTCCATACACCAGCTTCTGCCAATGTGGATACCTCTGCTTTGACTCGATGAGCACCTCACTGATATAATAAACCGGCCGTTGAACCGGATATTCCTTGCCAGCTTCCTTGCGCTCCACCACAATAGCCACGCTAACAACTTAGGCATTAGTAGCCACATATAGCAATAACGGCTCCTTATCGATTGGTGCTGCAGGCACAGGCGGTTCAGCTAACTGCCTCTTTAGATCCTCAAACGCTTTATCAACTGCCTCGCTCCAGACAAAATCATCCGTTTTCTTGAGCATCTGATATAAAGGGATAGCCTTCTCCCCAAGACGACTAATAAACCGGCTCAAAGCCGCAATCCGGCCGGCCAGACGTTGAACGTCATTGATACACGCCGGTTTAGCAAAAGATGTAATTTCTGAATTTTTTTCCGGATTAGGCTCAATGCCTCTATTTGACACCAGAAAACCCAAGAGTTTGCCTGCTGGAACACCAAAGACACACTTTTCCGGATTGAGCATCATCTTGTAAACCCGGAGGTTGTCAAAGGTTTCTCTCAAGTCATCTATCAATGTTTCTTCCTTTCTGGATTTTATCACAATATCATCCACATATGCATGAACATTGGCCCAGTTTGCTTATGAAGACAATTCTAAACACAACGTTGATAAGTCGCCTGGGCACTCTTAAGCCCGAAGGGCATGGAGACATAACAGAAGGCTCCAAAGGGAATGATGAAAGCTGTCTTCTCCTGGTCCTTAACTGCCATTTTGATCTGATGATAACCGGAGTAAGCATCCAGAAAGCACAAATGGTCACAACCCGCCGTAGCATTGATGATCTGATCAATACGAGGGAGGGCAAAGGGGTCTGCAGGACAAGCTTTGTTCAAGTCTGTGTAATCTACACACATACGCCAAGTGCCATTTTTCTTAAGAACCAGCACCGGATTAGCCAACCATTCTGGGTGAAAGACCTCCATGATAAACCCTGCGGCCAACAACCGAGCTACCTCTTCACCCATAGCCTTACGCCTTTCTTCACTGAAGCGGCGGAGAAACTGCTGGACCGATTTAAACTTAGGATCAATGTTAAGTGTGTGCTCAGCGAGTCCCCTCGGTACACCTAGCATGTCAGAAGGTTTCCATGCAAAGATGTCCCGGTTCTCACAGATGAACTCGATGAGCGCGCTTTCCTATTTGGGATCCAGGTTAGCGCTGATGCTGAACTGCTTGGATGAATCACCAGGAACAAAATCAACCATCTTA
Source organism: Triticum urartu (assembly GCF_056163025.1). Taxonomy (NCBI): domain Eukaryota; kingdom Viridiplantae; phylum Streptophyta; class Magnoliopsida; order Poales; family Poaceae; genus Triticum; species Triticum urartu. The sequence continues at coordinate 440,212,855 of NC_141874.1, read as the reverse complement.
GTATCTGTGGCCGATTTAAATTTCAACGCCGGATCGTGTTCTGTAGTTGGCTTTTTCAAAGAAGTCATATCTCCCGGATCAACTTGGTCCTTATAAAACTTCAATTCCTCCGTGTCACAAACCGACTCAGCATAAGCCGCATCACCTTCCTCACATTCCAAAGCAATCTTGCTGCTCCCGTGTACTGCGATGGTCCCCTTATGACCGGGCATTTTAAGCTGTAGATAAACATAACATGGCCTCGCCATGAACTTAGCATAAGCTGGTCGCCCAAACAAAGCGTGATACAGACTTTTGATTTTCACCACCTCAAAAGTCAATGTTTCTGACCTTGAATCATAGTCATCTCCAAAAGCCACCTCTAAGGCTATCTTGCCTACTGGATATGCAGACTTGCCAGGCACCACACCGTGAAAAACAGTGTTTGACGGTTTAAGACTCTTATCTGTCAACCCCATACGACGGAAGGTATCATAATATAGAATGTTGATACTACTTCCCCCATCCATGAGTACCTTTGTGAACTTATATCCCCCAACTTGAGGTGCCACCACTAGGGCCAAGTGACCCGGATTGTCAACCCGGGGTGGATGATCCTCTCTACTCCACAAAATGGGTTGCTCAGACCAGCACAAATACCGAGGCACCGCCGGTTCAACAGAGTTTACTGCCCTCTTGTGAAGCTTCTGATCACGCTTACACAAGCTAGTGGTGAAGACATGATATTGCCCACTATTTAGCTGCTTAGGATTGCTCTGATAACCCGACTGCTGCTGTTTGTTGTTGGTTCCCCTGATAGTTGTAACCTCCCTGGTTGCCTTGGTGCCCTTGATTGATGTGTTCGGTTTGATTACCCTAAAATCCTGAACCGGAACTGCCACCTCCATAACCCGGCCCATGGAAACCACCTCTTGAACCGTCGGGCGGGCCATTATTGTACTGAACATATTGGAGTTCTTGAAATCTCGCATGATATAACAATCCTTCCAAAGATGCGATGCTGGCTTCTCCTTTGATCCATGCTTTGGACAAGGTTGATTTAACAGGCGCTCCAAATTGGGGCCTGAACCTCCGCCCCTCTGGGGCTGCTTTCCCTTACGGCGCTGGCCATTCTCCTGAGCATTGGTGTTAGCGACAAAGTCCAAGCTGTTGTTGGCTTTGCGCTTACTACTGTTCCCATGGCCTGCCGGATTATGCTGCTGACTCTTGGTGTTGCCGTTCTTTTTCCCTTTCCCTGGTTTGTCCTCCTCTGAGTTAGGGTCTTTGGTATTATCTGAATCGGCGTACTTAACCAAAGCGGCCATAAGCGTTGACATATCATTGCAGTGACGTTTGAGCCTCCCTAACTTCTGTTTGAGCGGCAGAAAATGGCAATTGCCCTCCAACGTTAGCACTGCGGTATCTGCATTGATATGATCCGATGAATGCAAAATCGCTGAGACCCGCTTGACCCAATGGGTCGTGGACTCCCCCTCCTCTTGGATACAAGCGGCTAGATCCACAATTGACATGGGCTGCTTACAAGTATCTTTGAAGTTCTGGATAAACCGGTGCTTCAATTCGGCCCATGATCCGACAGAGTTAGTTGGTAAGCTCTTCAACCAAGTACGAGCTATTCCTTCCAACATCATGGTGAAGTATTTAGCACATACCGCTTCATCCACATCTAGCATCTCCATTGCCATCTCGTAGCTTTCAACCCATGCTTCTGGTTGTAGATCAGCGGTATAATTGGGTACCATACGAGGTCCTTTGAAATCCTTGGGCAGTCTCACATTACGCAAAGCGGGGGTAAGACACGGCACCCCTAAGGAACTGAACACCACACCTGGCTCTACTGAAGCGGTAGGGTCAACCGGAGTAGGTTGACGGGCTCCGTGCAGAGCTGCTGACTCGGCCTCTCGACGCGCGCGACCATGGTCTACCACATCTTGCGCATTAGCACCTCCCCCTGCCTGGTTGTGCCCTCACGACGGATTACGGTGACGTGCGCTGCTTGATACGGCCGGTTCATCCTCAACGTGCCTGCTGTAGCTCCTTCTTGGACGGGGGGTGGAATGAATCCTCTCGCGGCTGTGTGAATATGCCTGCTGCTGGTTTAGAGCTGTTTGAAGGAGATCTCTGGCCCGTCGTGCCTCAATTGCAAATGGTGATTCACCGTCGGTCGGGAGGGCTGCCAATCGTGAAGCGGCGGCCACAATGTTGTCCAACGGGTTGGAGTAATGCCCGGGAGGTGTTGGAACATACTATGGCACAATGTTGTTCTGACGAGGCGGGTCCATCGTGCGCGGCTGAACCGACGCTCCTGTTCCTGGCGCCTCCGTCCGGTTTAATACTGGATGGTTACTAGTTCCTGCTCCTGGCGTATTGAAGAGATTTCGTGGCTCATAACCCGACGGGAGATGCAATCGGTACCTTCTTCTCATGACTTCTTCAGAAGCGTTCTGATCCAGCCTAATCCGGTAGGCCTGGGCTTCCAACTCGGCCCGTTCTGTAGCCATCCTAGTGTTCTCTGCCGCTAGGTCCGCTTTGTCCTGAGCTATCTGATCCTTCACCTTTGCAATCTCCGTGTTGTGCTGATCCCGGGCTGCTGCATCCACCTCTGCGGCCATCAATGTTGCCAAAGCGTCGAACAAGTCAGACATGACTTGAGCCGGAGGCGGCGTATAGCTTCATGCCCCTGCCGGCGTGGCCGTTGCTGAACCAGAGAGTATTGCTGCGGCAGCTGACGAATGAGGCGCCGACTATGTACTGGCCATGAAGATAGCGGCCCAGTTTGGTAGATCAGGGGAGTCCGGAATTCTATTGCCCTCGGATCCTCCACCAATCCGGCCATCCTGCAACTGATAGAGCGACTCGGTCTCTCCAGAAGACTCATCATCGGAACAGATGACGGTTTCCCCATCGGACGCCGGTCCGTCCTCGTATTCTGCTCCATGGATGACGCCTACGAAAACATGCTTCGCCATGGGCTGAACCGGTGAAGGGCTTGCGCGCTGAGCCGTCTCGATGATGTCGGTGCAGATGTCCGGCTCAGGGGCCGGTTCGCCAATCTTGCCGATGAAGACGTGAATCCCACCAAAGGGGACCCGGTACCCGTATTCGATTGAATCGGCCTCGGACCCCATCCTGCGTTGTCGATGTAGAGCTTGCCGCGACGACTTTTCGTCATCCGGCCCACAGCGTACCCCTTGAGTCCATCAAAGCTGCCCTTCAAGAACTCGAAACCATCCTGCGATAGCCCCACGGTGGGCGCCAACTGTCGTGGGTTTGTCACGGTAGATGTCCTTGTGAAAGGACTTAGTCGTGGAGCCATCGCAACGGGTTAGCTTAAAGGGGTTAAACCGGACAAGGGGACACGGGGAGTTTATACTAGTTCGGCCCCTTTGGTGAAGGTAAAAGCCTACGTCTAGTTGTGATTGGTATTGCTGGGGTTTCGAAGGCCAGGGAGCGAATCCGCTTTGTCTGGCTCTCGAGTTGTTGTCTGTCTTCTAAACCGCTGCCGGGTCGTCCCTTTATATACATAGGTTGACGCTCGCCGGTTTACGGAGTCCCGAAGCCGGATCATAAATGTGCCCAGTTCGGTCTCTACACTTCCTATCTTACAATGCAAGTTACATAATTAGGTCGGTTTACATCTACAGGCCTTAACTCGCCTCTGGGCCTTGGGCCTTCATAAAGCGCCATCATTCTTACATCTTCATGGGCTTCTAATCTTCGTAAAGCTAACCCGGCTATTCCTGGCCGGTTTACATCCAGTAGTAATATCCCCAACAAGTCTTGTTCAAGCCTTTGTGGAGGTAGAGTTGATTGGATGCATGACACGCAGTGTTGATGGCTTCGGCCCAAAAGTTGTATGGAGACTTGAACTCCACCATCATGGTTCTTGCCGCATCCATCAACGTCCGGTTCTTCCTCTCCGCTACACCATTTTGTTGAGGGGTGTAAGGTGCGGAACATTGATGTTTGATCCCATCATCACTAAGAAACTCATCGAATGTGTAGTTCTTGAACTCGGTGCCGTTGTCACTTCTTATTGTCAAGATCTTTGCATTGTGTTCACGTTGAGCTTCATTTGCAAAGTCAATGACGGTTTGTTGGGTCTCACTCTTCCTCTTGAAGAAGTACACCCAAGTGTATCTTGAATAGTCTTCCACAATCACTAAGCAATACTTTCTACCCCCAAGACTATCAAAGGATGGAGGCCCAAAGAGATCCAAGTGAAGGAGCTCCAAAGGCCTCTTTGAGTAAATGATAGTCGTGGGAGGGTGGGCCTTCTCATGTAGCTTTCCTTCAATGCAAGCACTGCCAGCACGATCTTTGGCAAAACTAAAATTTGTTAGTCCACGGACATGGCCCCACTTGAGAAGACTTTGCAAAGATCTCATATTGACATGGGCTAAACGGTGATGCCAAAGCCATCTATCAGTGTCAAAACCGGCGGATCTCGGGTAGGGGGTCCTGAACTGTGCGTCTAAGGTCGATGGTAACAGGAGACAGGGGACACAATGTTTTACCCAGGTTCGGGCCCTCTCTATGGAGGTAATACCCTACGTCCTGCTTGATTGATCTTGATGAATATGAGTATTACAAGAGTTGATCTACCACGAGATCGTAATAGCTAAACCCTAGAGGTCTAGCTTGTATGGTTATGATAGTGTCGCCCTCTCCGAACTAAGTCCTCCGGTTTATATAGACACCGGGAGGATCTAGGGTTACACAAGGTCGGTTACAAAGAAAGGAATCTACATATTTAGTCGCCAAGCTTGCCTTCCACGCCAAGGAGAGTCCCATCCAGATACGGGTGCGGTCTCCGGTCTTCGTATCTTCACAGCCCATCAGTCCGGCCCATGGCTAACAGGCCGGACGCCCGAGGACCCCTTAGTCCAGGACTCCCTCACCATCCCACGCAACCTTTAGCCATTAGGCATGTCGTGGTCTTAGTGGGTCGCTCCGAAAAGTAATCATATAGAGACCATTCTCCACATGCCCAACAAAGGCTACTTTAAGAGTCTTGCTCCACAAGAGGGCCACGGTATCAATATCATAGAAAGTGGCAAAGCCCATGATTGCAAGTTGATGAACGGAAAGTAAATTGTATGCAAGGGACTGAACAAGCATGACCTTATCGATCGTGAGATCATGATAAATGACAACCTTGCCAAGCCCCAATACCTTAGAGGACGAGGCATCACCCCACTCGACGTTGGTGGGCATAGATGGAATCTTTTGTACGTCCACCATCAAGTCCTTGCTTCCAGTCATATGATTAGTGGCTCCACTATCGAGCAACCATGATCCACCACCAACACCTACAAGAGATCAATGCTTGGTTTTATGTACCCATTTTGTAATGGGTCCTTTGATGTTAGTGACAAGGGTCTTAGGAACCCCAATAGACCATTCAATGTACTCATAAGAAGAACCAACAAATTTAGCATAAACATGCCCATCACTAGCATGGCATAACACATAGGAAGGGTTAAAGTCGCCGGCGTTGTTGGAAGGGGTGGCATTGCCCTTCTTGACACCACCACCCTTCACATTGTTCTTCTTCTTCTTAGAGGCACCCTCTCCCTATTTGAAAAAAGTTTGCATGAGAGGAGGATGTCGTTTGGCCTTGTCATTCTTGTGCTTGGACTTGGGTGCAAACCCTATCCCTTCCTTTGCCACAACTCCATTTTGATTGCTCAAAAGATCATTGAGGTTCTTCTCACCTTGTATGCATGACACAAGGCCTTTCTCAAGTTGCTCCTTCAACTTTGCATTCTCCTCAATAAGATGCACATGCTCACAACAAGGGTTAGTAGCATTTGCATTATCAATTAAAACCATATGAGGAAAAATGGCTTTCTCCTTGGTTAGCCTCACTTGGAGTTGATCATGAGACTCTTTAAGATTAGCATGAGTACTCTTCAAGGCCTCGTGAGCCTTGTCAAAGATATCAAACTCCTCCTTGAGTCTAGCAAGATCAACACCAAGTTTGGCTGAGGGAGTCCTGGATTAGGGGGTCTCCGGACAGCCGGACTTTATCCTTTTGCCGGACTGTTGGACTATGAAGATACGAGATTGAAGACTTCGTCCCGTGTCTGTATGGGACTCTACTTGCCGTGGAAGGCAAGCTAGGCAATACGGATATGTGTATCTCCTCCTTTGTAACCGACCTTGTGTAACCCTAGCCCCCTCCGGTGTCTATATAAACCGGAGGGTTTTAGTCCGTAGGACAACGTACAATCATATCATAGGTTAGCTTCTAGGGTTTAGCCTCTTTGATCTCGTGGTAGATCAACTCTTGCAATACTCATATCATCAAGAACAATCAAGCAGGACGTAGGGTATTACCTCCATCAAGAGGGCCCGAACCTGGGTAAACATCGTGTCCCCTGCCTCCTGTTACCATCCGCCTTAGACGCACAGTTCGGGACCCCCTACCCGAGATCCACCGGTTTTGACACCGACATTGGTGCTTTCATTGAGAGTTCCACTGTGTTGTCACCATAAGGCTTGATGGCTCCTTCGATCATCGCTAGCAATGCGGTCTAGGGTGAGGCTTTCCTCCCCAGACAGATCTTCGTATTCGGCGGTTTCGCACTGCGGGCCAATTCGCTTGGCCATCTGGAGCAGATCGAGAGCTACGCCCCTGGCCATCAGGTTAGGTTCGGAAGCTTAAACTACACCGCCGACATCCGCGGAGACTTGATCTTCGACGGATTCGAGCCCATGTCGGATACGCCGCACAGTCATGACGAGCATGACATAACTCTGCCATCGGACAGTGTTCAGGAGATCGCATCCGCAACTACTCCGGCCGTTAATCCAGAGCAAATCGCGCCATCCGAGAGCGGAGGGATAGACCCCGCCATGGAGGCCGCCCTCTCAGTGGCGATAGAGCCAGATACTGACTTCACCCCTTACGAGAGCCGTATTGCCGAACCACTGGGTTCATCTCCGGTCATGGACTCCGAGCCGCTCACATCCGTGCCCGTCGAATCCGACTGGGCACCGATCATGGAGTTCACCTCCGCGGATATTTTTCAGCACTCGCCCTTCGGCGACGTGCTAAATTCATTAAGGTCTCTCTACCTGTCAGGAGAACCTTGGCCGAACTATGTCCGGGTAGAATGGGATGCGAACGACGAAGAAATTCGCTGCCCACCCACCACCCACTTAGTAGCCACTGTCGACGACTTAACCGACATGCTCGACTTCGACTCCGAAGACTTCGACGGTATGGACGACGAAGCCGGAGACGAACCAGAACCACCGCCCTCAGGGCGCTGGACCGCTACCTCATCATATGATATATATGGTGGACACCCCCAAACAAGGCAATGGCGACGAGACAGCGGAGGATGACCCCTCCAAGAAGCAACCCAAGCGCCAACGTCAGCGGCGCCGCTCTAAGTCCTGCCACAGCAAGAGAAGTGATACTGGCACAGGAGATAACAACAATCCCCTCCAACACGATGTAGAGCTGGAGGACGAACAAGCTAGCCTTCCAGAGCAGGCAGCAGATGGAGAACCGGAGGAGGACAATTACATGCCTCTCTCCAAAGACAAGGCGAGCCTCAGCGACGACGAATTTATCGTGCCTAAGGACCCCGTCGAGCAAGAGCGCTTCAAGCGCCGGCTTATGGCCACGGCAAATAGCCTGAAGAAAAAGCAGCAACAGCTTCAAGCTGATCAAGACTTGCTAGCAGACAGGTGGACCGAAGTCCTTGCAGCCGAGGAGCATGAACTCGAGCGCTCGTCCAAGAGTTACCCAAAACGCAGGTTGCTACCTCACCTCGAGGGGGAAGCATTGAAACCTCATTCACTAGTGTATGATGCGGCTGACCGGCCACTACGCGGCCGAGCCAGAGAGGCGTTTCAGCCTGAAGTTCAGCCCGCACCCCGTCGCCACTCAATCAAAAATACTAAGTCCCAGGGTAACACAAAGGACCTGCGAGACATATTGGACAGTAAGGCAAAAATCGCAAGGTCAATATACGGGACACGGGTACGCGCGCCAACACGGGACGATGATCGTCGCGTCGGATACACCAAGAGTAAATATGGTCGGGCCGGATACAGCAGAGAAGACTCATACGAACTGCGTCGGGATATAGCCTGGCACAGAGGCGCCGCACACCCCCTATGCTTCACTGATGAAGTTATGAATCATGAATTCCCGGATGGTTTCAAACCCGTAAATATCGAATCATACGATGGCACAACAGATCCCGCTGTATGGATTGAGGATTTCCTCCTTCACATCCACATGGCTCGCGATGATGATCTACATGCCATCAAGTACCTCCCACTAAAACTCAAAGGACCAGCTCGGCATTGGCTGAACAGCTTGCCAGCGGATTCCGTCGGCAGTTGGGAGGATCTGGAAGACGCATTTCTTGAAAACTTCCAGGGCACTTATGTGCGGCCATCGGATGCTGATGACTTGAGCCACATAACCCAGCAGCCAGGGGAATCGGCCAGACAATTCTGGACACGGTTCCTGACTAAGAAAAACCAAATTGTAGACTGTCCGGATGCAGAGGCCCTAGCGACATTCAAGCATAACATCCGCGATGAGTGGCTCGCCCGCCACCTCGACTAGGAGAAGCCGAAATCTATGGCAGCCCTCACAACACTCATGACCCGCTTTTGCGTGGGCGAGGACAGCTGGCTGGCTCGCAGCAACAACACATCGAGGAATCCAGATACCTCGATACCAAAGATGTTAACGGTAGGCAGCGTCGTAATAGACCAAAGCGCCGCAATAACGGCGATAACACCGAAGATACGACAGTCAATGCCGGATTCAGAGGCTCCAGATCCGGTCAGCGGAAACAGCCATTTAAAAGAAATACTCCGGCTCCGTCCAGTCTGGATCGCATACTGGATCGCTCGTGTCAAATCCACGGCACCCTCGACAAGCCAGCCAATCACACCAATAGAGAATGCTGGGTGTTCAAGCAGGCCGTCAAGTTAAATGCCGAAAACAAGGACAAGGGGCTGCATAGCGATAACGAGGAGGAGCCCCGGCCGCCGAACACAGGAGGACAGAAGGGGTTTCCCCCACAAGTGAAGACGGTGAACATGATATACGCAACCCACATTCCCAAGAGGGAGAGGAAGCATGCACTAAGGGACGTCTATGCGATGGAGCCCGTCGCCCCAAAGTTCAACCCATGGTTTGCTTGCCCGATCACCTTCGATCGCTGGGACCACCCCACTAGCATCCGTCATGGCGGATCCGCCGCACTAGTCCTAGACCCCATCATTGACGGATTTCACCTCACTCAAGTCCTTATGGACGGCGGCGGCAGCCTGAACCTGCTTTATCAGGATACAGTGCCAAAAATGGGTATCGATCCCTCGCGGATCAAACCCAGCAAAACCACCTTTAAAGGCATCATCCCAGGTGTAGAGGCCCATTGCATAGGCTCAATTACACTGGAAGTGGTCTTCAGATCACCGGACAACTTCCGAAGCGAAGAGTTAATCTTCGACATCGCCCTGTTTCGCAGTGGCTATCATGCACTGCTCAGACGGACAGCATTTGCAAAATTCAATGCAGTGCCGCATTACGCATACCTCAAGCTCAAAATGCCAGGACCTCGCGGGGTCATAACAGTAAATGGAAACACAGAAAGCTCGCTTCGTACGGAAGAGCACACTGCAGCCCTTGCAACAGAAGCACAAAGCGGCCTGTTCAGGCAGACCACTCATTCGGCGTCACAGCCCCCGGACACCTTCAAGCGAGTCCGGAACAAGCTGCAACAGGATCGCCTGGCACGATCAGAGCTCGCCTAGCAATTTGGCCCCCATCCTAGTCCCAGTGAAGCCACGAAATCCGTGCCGCGCGTACATAACTACGTATGGAAAATACCATGGACATAGGCGGGGGCACGATCAGGACACGCCCCGCATTGTGGCTTAACCGCACTAGGGGCTGTATACCTTTGTCATTCCTTTTCTCTTTCAGGGCCTAACTCTCTGGAAGCCCTTTTCGGCAGTACGATTCCCAAACACATTCCGGAAGCAACAACCAAGGCGGCAAGAAGCTAAGATGAACACGGGAACCGCCAGGTGGTCTCTAGTAATAATTGATATACTTGCTTTTCACTATTTATGCGTAGCTTGCCCTGGGATAGGACATTTCGAATTGTCCTACTTTATGCTTATTGCACTACTTGTACCAAGTACGCTTCGACGTATTATTTAAATAACAATGCATATCATTAATCTGTCATTGCATTATTTAAGTTTTTCTCTTTCTCTTATATGTCCACTTACGACAATCCGCACCAGCACGTTCGGGTACGGTCAGTTCGCCAGGGGTTCGCGTTTACCCCATAATATGGCGCAAGAAGTCCGAACACTTTCGACAGTGCGGCATCCCGAACTTATGCAACAGCTCCGAATCATGTCTTTGGTCAAATGTTGGATTGCCCGGCTCCCATGCTTTGGTACCTTACGTTCCGCTATGTCGGCTAAGGTAGCGGTGGGAGAACTACTGCAATTGTGTCCCGGTTCTTCCGGACGAGCACCTCAGTAGAGAAAGCCAAAAACAGACTGTCATGATAAGGCGAGAGACTGGTCGCTGTTCGAGAGGTCTCAAGTTGTAACATCCCAAATTTCCAATTTGGAATGTTATACACTAGATCATCAATGCATATCATATTTATTGCATTTTGGTTGATCCTAGAAATTTCACGCAACTCAAGGACCCTCGGAGAGAGTTGGGGATTTCGTTATTTTCAAATTTGAGTTTTCTCAAATTTTGAAAAAATGGGATCATTTGATTTTATTTATTTATTATTCAATTATTTCTATTACAAAAAAATATGAGAGAGGGAACAAAATGACTTTCCCAAAATAAAGAAATATTGATGATTTAATAATAAAATCAAATAAGTTTTATTTCGGAGTTTTTCGTTGTTTTTTTAATTTAGGAAAAATTGCACGTTTTCAAGTATTGCATTTAGGGCCAAGAAAATGTTCATCCTGTTCTAAATATTTTATTTAGACGGTGAAAATTTGTTTTGGCATTTTTAGATTTTTATTTATTTTTCTAGAATTTTTTTAGTCCGGCGAAATTATTATTTTTTAAATAAAAAAACCCGCGCTCGACTGGGCCAAAGGCCCAGCCGAGCCAGGCCGGCCCACCAGGAGCCGCCGCCTCCTGCGCCGTGCTGCCGCCAGACTCAGAGTCCGAGCCGGAGCTGCCCACTTCGCCCGACCCCCTCCCCAAGCCAGGCCGCCACCCCCCTTCCCCCTTTAAATAGCCACCCGCCCCCCTAGAGCCCCTAGTCGAGCCGCGCCGCCCCGCCCACACAGCCCCACCGCCGCCGCCGCCCGCGCCGCCTACCGCCGCCTTGCCCGCGCCGCCGCCGCCTTGCGCCCCGCCGCCGCCAGGAGCCACCGCCCCGCCCACGCAGCCCCGCCGCCCACCTCGCTGGAGTCCGAGCCAAGGTAGCCGCCGCCGCCCGGTTTTCTGAGGAAAACCGATTCGTTTTTTTAGAAAACCCTAGTTTTCGGTTTTTAAAATAGATCGGTTTTTTTGGTTTATTTATTTAGCGAGCATTCTCTCGTTCGTTTGTTTTAACGAACGCGTTCATCATTAAGTTCCAGAAAATGAACGTTCGTTCATTATTCTGTTCGTCGTTTCTCCTTTTCTCGGATTTTCCGCGATTATTTCTGATCGCGATTTCTGATCCGATTTTCGTTCTAGTATAACTTTTTGCTCGTTTATCGGAATCAGGCAATTCAAGCACCTGGAGTTTTGTCTCGAAACCCTCTTTCCGTTTAACCAACTCAAACAAGTTTTTGCCTCAGTAAAATTTGACCTAGATTCAGATTAGTAAATGGAGTTTGTTTCTTTTGCCGTTTGTCGTTCGTTCTTTGTTCGATTTGATTCTTTTGCCAACCGGAGTTCTTAAGTTGAACTATCTGGTTAGATCTCTTATTTGAGTTTTACCTGTGCATTAGATGAGTACTTATTGTATGCTTGTTTGTTTGCGATAGAGTACCCGGATTGCGCCGCTTGCTACTTCGAATCCCTAGGTTTCACGGATCATCAGCAAGGCAAGTAACACTTTGATCATACTTCCTATTACCCAGTTTTTATCGCATTAGATCAATCCTCACACATTGCATGTTTAGGATCTAATTAAATTGTGGGTTTTGGAAAGTAGATGAGGTAGTACCTATTACCTGTTTTATTTTCAAACCTTTGGGAGTTACTTCTATGTTGCTTATCGCTATGCTATGCTAGTAGACGTGGATTGGTTGAGTGTATCCATGACAGATGTGAGATTGTTAAATTAATGGTTTATCTAAGGTGGCAACTTAAACAAACATCTGGGTGGATTGAGGCACCTGGGTATTCCAGCGATTTCCTGTTTTTCTTTTGGACCGCCACCCAGGCTCAAAGGGATCATGAGACTATTGATACTAGAAACTTCCGTGTGCAGCCACAAGCTACTATGGGCTCTATCATAGTTGACTAAGTCGTGTGAACTCTTACAGTGGTAGACTAGCAGATGTAGGTTGGTACGGTCTACCTGATCGTAAGGTGCTAGCGCTTCTGACAGACTATGTCTCGGTCATCCGTTTCTCAAACACCATGTAGTGCGAGAATCCCAACGGAGGAGATCGAGCCTTGTGGGGAAAAGTGCGCAAACCTCTGCAGAGTGTATGAACTAATCATGGTTAGGCGTGTCCCCGGTTATGGACATCTTGAGTATCTAGTACTTGGATTATCATGTGAATCTCATCATGTTACTCTAATTCATTTTGTTGGGTTAATGCTGATGCTTAATTGGGATTGAGAGGGTGTCTACACTCTCAATGTTTAACAACTACCATGATAGTTAAATAAAATTTATTCCTTTGCAGTAGGGAAAAATTGGCTTTACGCAAAACTGTAACCATAGAGCTTTCCACCAACCAAATATGCATGTAGTATAGCTTTATTCTTCCATTATTCTCTATGTGTTACTTTGCCAGCATATTCCATGTGCTGACCCGTTTTCGGGTTGCAACGTTCATGTTGCAGACTTTTTAGACAATGAGTAAGGAGACTTTTAGGTCATGGTTCTATACTCAGTGATGCCGTTGGAGTTGATGGACTCACTTATCTTCTAAGCCTTCCGCTGTTATCGTTATTAGATGGCCTTAAGCCATATTTATTGTAATAAGTTCTCTTTTGAGACACTCGATGTAATAAGTGTGTGATTGCTACTCTGTTATAAACCCTTCACGTACTATGTGGTGTCAGCATTACTGATCCAGGGATGACACCGGAGCACAGAGATCAGACTGGTTGAGGTCTGGTCGCTACAAGATGGTATCAGAGCACACGCTGACTGTAGGACACGACCACTAAGCTAAAAGCCCTAGATCACTACTCACTCTTCTCATTCTGACTCCTCATATTTTCCTACTCTTTTAGGATGGCGGATGCAAGGAACAAGTTCACGCAACCAGATGAAGATACACCCTTTGGACGTCACCTGAAGGAAGCCACTAGATATCTGAACATCGGAGTACCAAGCTTCACCGGAACCTACAACGCCACTTTACCTGAAGAGGAGCGCTGGATGATTCAAGTTCAAGTTCCAGGAAGGATGTTCATGCCAGTCACCGAACCCATAGAGTTTTCCTTTGATGCACCAACCTGGAGTCTAGGAAAGAGCATGGCAGCTCACATCACCATGAGACGTATTGGAGAAGTTTACCGCAATGATCTCAAGGATACTATTTACCAGATTTGTGGGTGCCGAGATGAGCACTGGGAGATGATCAACACCAAGAAGGATAGATCCATTGCAGCTTTTATCCAGGAGTTGAACCAGCGCATTCGACGTCAGGAGAACCAGATGTGCGCAGACATGATAGATCTGAAGAAGGCAAGAACAAGAATCAAGGAATTGGAGGAAGAACTCAAGGCTACACGTGAAGATTATGAAGAGGAAATCAAAGTACTAGTGGAGAAGAATGACGACCTGATCAAGAAGATCGGAATATTCATGGGAGGCCCTACACTAGTAGAAGAAGACGAAGAACCCAAGGAGATTCACCCGGAAGACTACATCATCATCGACGACACCGACTCAGATCCAGATGATAGCGATGATGACTATGTTGATGAAGCTGGAGCTGATATCATGGAGTCTACAACCGAAGAATATTTCTAGTAGACCACCCAACAGTAGTAGTAGTCCACCATGTAAATATAGTAGTTCGAGCACTTTTGTGATAGTTAGATCGATTGTGTGCCCTTGTTTGATTGAATGAAGTGAATTGTTTGCTTTTGCGTCATGTGCATAAGGGTAGTGTTTCTCTTTAAACCCCTCTCTATTCTTAAATCTCATCTTTTCTAAACCCATCAGATGCCTCCGAGACGTGACCCCAGATTTACCTTCCCACCGGAGCTCACTCAGTTGATCCAGTAGCAAAATACGTTGATGCAGTTGCTAGTCCAGAATCAGAATCAGGGGAACAACAACAACAACCCACCACCACCGCCACCACCTATTGACCACTTAGCCCGTTTTCTTAGGCTGAACCCGCCAGTGTTTTCCAGTAGCACCGAGCCTATAGTAGCAGATGATTGGCTCCGCAAGACAGCCAGGGAGTTGACCACGGCAGGATGCACAGATGCGGAAAAGGTGAAGTTTGCCGCACATCAGCTTGACGGACCCGCAGCATCATGGTGGGAGAATTTCACAGCCACTTTCCCTATCAACACTGTCACATGGGACCAGTTCCAGCAGGCTTTCCGTACTGCCCATGTTTCAGCAGGAGCTATGGCCATGAAGAAGCGTGAGTTTCGCAACTTGCACCAAGGAGGGCGGACATTTGGCCAGTATGTGGAGGACTTTAGTAAGCTAGCATGTTATGCCCCAGATGACGTTGCTACGGATGCAGCTAAGCAGGAGAAGTTTCTGGAAGGACTGAATGATGAGTTGAGCATGAAGTTGATGGTAGCAACCTTCAACAACTACCAGGAGTTGGTAGATCATGCTCTTATGATTGAAGGGAAGCAACAGCAAATTGAGAACTGCAAGGAAGTATGGACAAGGGAAGTACAATTCTGGAGCTCAGCAGAAGCCGCGCTTTACCCCTAGACCAGGAGGACCTTTTCAGCATACCCATGGGGGAGGAAGCTCGCACAATCATAATGGCCCCAAGAATGGTAATGGTAATGGAGGAAGCAACGGCCATAACCGTACCAACCCATCAACCCCAGCCAAGAGAGACCTGAGTCAAGTCACTTGCTTTAAGTGCCAGAAGACCGGACATTATGCCAATGAATGTCCTGAAGCTCAGAATGGAAATGGAAATGGAAGCTCTGGGAAGAAGCCGAACCCTTTCAACAGGGGACAGGTGAACCACGTTAACGTGGAGGAGGTTGAAGCCCAGCCCGATGCAGTAATAGGTAAGTTTTTGGTTAAGTCATTTACTGCACTCGTTCTTTTTGATACTGGTGCATCACATTCATACATCTCAAGGGGATTTGTGGATAAGTACAAACTGCCAACCCAAGCCCTTAGGTCACCCATGTTAGTAACCTCACCTGGAGCAGAGTATATGGCTAGTCTATGGTGTGATCGGTTACCATTAAGGATTGGTAACTATATATTTCCCTCGGACCTAATAGTATTGGAATCTCAAGGATTGGATGTGATATTAGGCATGGATTGGTTATCGAAGTATGAAGGGAACATTGAATGCGCCAGTAAGTCAATTTTGCTTACAACGCCAGAAGGAAGAAGGATCAAGTATGTATCCCGGCATGTGCCGAAGAGGACTCAAGTAAATTGCTTAACATGAGTTGTGCAGGAGGAAGTACCCGTAGTGAAGGATTTCCCTAATGTGTTTCCAGAGGAATTGTCAGGCATGCCACCGGATAGATATATTGAGTTCTTGATTGAGCTTTTGCCAGGCACAGGGCCATATAGGATGCATGCAAAGGATTTGGAGGAAATTAAGAAGCAGATTAAGGAGTTACTGGATAAAGTTTATATTCGCCCAAGTTCTTCACCTTGGGAATCGCCAGTACTTTTAGTGGAGAAGAAGGATGGATCGTTAAGGATGGTTGTTGATTATCGAGGATTGAATGAAGTAACCATCAAGAACAAGTACCCACTACCTATGATTAATGATCTGTTTGATTGATTGCAAGGAGCTAAGGTATTTTCCAAGATCGATCTGCGATCAGGATACCATCAATTGAAGATTCGAGAACATGATATACCTAAGATGGCTTTTACCACCAGGTATGGGCTGTATGAGTATATCGTTATGTCATTTGGTCTGACTAACGCACCTACCTATTTTATGAACATGATGAACAAAGTATTTATGGAGTTTTTGGATAAGTTCGTCGTAGTGTTCATTGATGATATCCTGGTTTACTCGAAGAATGAAGAGGAGCATAAGGAGCATTTGCGTTTCGTACTTGGAAAGCTCAGAGAACATCAACTATATGCCAAGTTTAGCAAATGTGAATTTTGGTTGAAGGAAGTTGGATTCCTTGGACACGTTATATCCGGAGAAGGTATAGTAGTAGATCCCACCAAGGTTGACACTGTGACAAATTGGGAAGCCCCAACAACAGTTGGAGAGATCCAGAGTTTTCTAGGACTCGCAGGATACTACCGGAGATTTATTGAAAATTTCTCAAAGATTGCGAAGCCTATGACGGAGTTGTTGAAGGATACCAAGTTCAAATGGACTGAGGAATGTGAGGCCAGTTTCCATGAGTTGAAGAAACGTTTGGTTACATCACCTGTGTTGATTTTGCCGAATCAAAACAAGGATTATGAGGTGTATTGCGACGCTTCACGTCGAGGACTTGGAGCAGTGCTTATGCAGGAGGGAAGAGTTGTTTCATATGCCTCACGACAGCTTAAGCCTCATGAGTTGAATTATGCCACGCATGATTTGAAGTTAGCAGCCGTAGTGCATGCATTAAAAACTTGGAGACATTTTTTTCATTGGAAACCATTGTGAAGTGTACACGGATCACAAGAGTTTGAAGTATATTTTCATGCAGAAGGAGTTGAATCTCAGGCAAAGGAGATGGTTGGAGCTCATCAAGGATTATGATATGAGATTGCATTATCACCCCGGAAAGGCTAACGTAATAGCCGACGCGTTGAGCCGTAAAAGCCACGTCAATACCCTAATGACGGGAGATTTACCAAGGGAGTTAGCCGAAAATCTTCGTGAGCTTTGTTTGGAGATAGTTCCGAGAGGCTATGTAGCACCATTAGAGATTCAGTCTACTTTGATGGATAAGATCAGAGAAGCCCAGAAGACTGACAAGGAGATTGCTTCTATAAAGGAGAAAATGAGCAAATGAAAAGCTAAGGGATTTCGTGAGGATGAGCACGAAACCCTATGGTTTGAAGACCGGGTTTACGTGCCCAATGACCCGGAGATCAGGAAGTTGATACTGCAAGAGGCACATGATTCACCATATTCGATTCACCCAGGAAATACCAAGATGTATTTGGATTTGAAGGATATTTTCTGGTGGACCGGAATGAAGAAGGATATTGCGGAGTATGTAGCAGTTTGTGATGTATGTCAGAGAGTAAAGGCAGAGCATCAGAAGCTAGCAGGATTGTTACAGCCATTGCCAATACCCGAATGAAAGTGGGATAAGTTAGGCATGGATTTTATTATAGGATTGCCCAGAACACGTTCAGGCTATGACTCGATATGGGTTGTAGTCGATCGTTTGACAAAGGTAGCTCATTTCATCCCAGTGAAGACTACATACACCAGTGCTAAGTTAGAAAAGATATACATGACCAGGATCATATGTCTGCATGGAGTTTCAAGGAGCATTGTATCAGATAGAGGAACCCAGTTTACCTCAAAGTTTTGGAATCAGTTGCACGAAAGTTTAGGTACCAGGCTAGAGTTCAGTACAACTTTCCATCCACAGACAGATGGACAGACCGAAAGAGTCAATCAGATTTTGGAGGATATGCTGAGAGCTTGTGCGCTAGATTATGGATCTAGTTGGGACGAAAATTTACCATATGCAGAGTTCTCTTACAACAACTGTTATCAATCCAGTTTGAAGATGGCCCCTTTCGAAGCCTTGTACGGAAGGAGGTGCAGGACCCCATTGTCGTGGGATGAAGTTGGAGACCGCCAGTTGTTTGGACAGGATCTGATTAAGGAATCTGAACAGAAGGTGAAATTGATTCGCGATAGGCTCAAGGTAGTCTAGTCCAGGCAGAAGAGCTACACAGATTCAAAATGCAAGGAGACAGTCTACAAAGTCGGAGACCGAGTCTATCTTCGAGTATCTCCACTTCGAGGAGTTAAGCGCTTTGGAGTTAACGGAAAGTTAGCGCCATGTTTTGTAGGGCCATACAAAGTTTTGGAGCATATGGGAGAAGTAGCTTACAAGTTGGAATTGCCCGAAGGATTGTCAGGAGTTCATGATGTATTCCACGTTTCCCAGTTAAAGAAGTGCCACGCAGAGATGGCTGATATACTGCTGAGAGATACAGTGCCGCTGGAAGCGATTCAGTTGGACAGTGATTTGACCTATGAGAAGAAACCAGTTAAGATTCTTGAGTATGCCAGCCGAGTAACCCGCAGCAAGGTTATCAAGTTTTGCAAAGTTCAGTGGAGCCACCACACGGAGGATGAAGCCACCTGAGAGCGAGAGGAAGATCTGCTGAAGGACCACCCTCACCTATTTTCTAGCCAACCCGAATATCGAGGGCGAGATTCATCTTAAGGGGGGTAGGTTTGTAACATCCCAAATTTCCAATTTGGAATGTTATACACTAGATTATCAATGCATATCATATTTATTGCATTTTGGTTGATCCTAGAAATTTGACGCAACTCAAGGACCCTTGGAGAGAGTTGGGGATTTCGTTATTTTCATATTTGAGTTTTCTCAAATTTTGAAAAAATGGGATCATTTGATTTTATTTATTTTTTCTTCAATTATTTCTATTACAAAAAAATATGAGAGAGGGAATAAAATGACTTTCCAAAAATAAAGAAATATTGAGGATTTAATAATAAAATCAAATAAGTTTTATTTCGGAGTTTTTCGTTGTTTTTTTGAATTTAGGAAAAATTGCACGTTTTCAAAAATTGCATTTAGGGCCAAGAAAATGTTCATCCTATTCTAAATATTTTATTTAGACGGTGAAAATTTGTTTTGGCATTTTTAGATTTTTATTTATTTTTCTAGAATTTTTTTTAGTCCGGCAAATATTTAAAAAAAAACCCGCGCCCGACTGGGCCAAAGGCCCAGCCAAGCCAGGCCGGCCCGCCAGGAGCCGCCGCCTCCTGCGCCGTGCTGCCGCCGGACTCAGAGTCCGAGCCGGAGCCGGAGCCGCCCGCGCCGCCCGAACCCCTCCCCAAGCCAGGCCGCCACCCCCCTTCCCCCTTTAAATAGCCACCCGCCCCCTCCCCCTGGAGCCCAGAGCTGAGCCACGCCGCCCCGCCCATGTAGCCCCGCCGCCCGCGCCGCCGCTGCCTTGCGCTGCCGCTGCCGCCAGGAGCCACCGCCCCGCCCACGCAGCCCTGCCGCCGGCCTCGCCGGAGTCCGAGCCGAGGTAGCCGCCGCCGCCCGGTTTTCCGAGAAAGACTGATTCGGTTTTTTTAGAAAACCCTAGTTTTCGTTTTTTTAAATAGATCAGTTTTTTCTGGTTTATTTATTTAGCGAGCATTCGCTCGTTCGTTCGTTTTAACGAACGCGTTCATCATTAAGTTCCAGAAAACGAATGTTCGTTCGTTATTCTGTTCGTCGTTTCTCTTTTTCTCGGATTTTCCGCGATTATTTCTGATCGTGATTTCTGATCCGATTTTCGTTCTAGTATAACTTTTCGCTCGTTTATCGGAATCAGGCAATTCAAGCGCCTGGAGTTTCGTCTCGAAACCCTATTTCCGTTTAACCAACTCAAACAAGTTTTTGCCTCAGTAAAATTTGACCTAGATTCAGATTAGTAAACGGAGTTTGTTTCTTTTGTCGTTTGTCTTTTGTTGCTTCGTTCGATTTGATTCCTTTGCCAACCGGAGTTCTTAAGTTGAACTATCTGGTTAGATCTCTTATGTGAGTTTTACCTGTGCATTATATGAGTACTTATTTTATGCTTGTTTGTTTGCGATAGAGTATCCGGATTGCGTCGCTTGCTACTTCGAATCCCTAGGTTTCACGGATCATCAGCAAGGCAAGTAACACTTTGATCATACTTCCTATTACCCAGTTTTTATTGCATTAGATCAATCCTCACACACTGCATATTTAGGATCTAATTAAATTGTGGGTTTTGGGAAGTAGATGAGGTAGTATCTATTACCTGTTTTATTATCAAACCTTTGGGGGTTACTTCTACATTGCTTATCGCTATGCTATGCTAGTAGACGTGGATTGGTTGAGTGTATCCATGATAGATGTGAGATTGTTAAATTAATGGTTTATCTAAGGTGGCAACTTAAACACACATCTGGGTGGATTGAGGCACCTGGGTATTCCAGCGATTGCCTGTTTTTCTTTTGGACTGCCACCCAGGCTCAAAGGGATCATGAGATTATTCATACTAGAAACTTCCGTGTGCAGCCACAAGCTACTATGGGCTCTAGCATAGTTGACTAAGTCATGCAAACTCTTACAGTGGTAGACTAGCAGATGTAGGTTGGTACGGTCTACCCGATCGTAAGGTGCTAGCGCTTCTGAAAGACTATGTCTCGGTCATCCGTTTCTCAAACACCATGTAGTGCGAGAATCCCAACGGAGGAGATCGAGTCTTGTGGGGAAAAGTGTGCAAACCTCTGTAGAGTGTATAAACTAATCATGGTTAGTCGTGTCCCCGCTTATGGACATCTTGAGTATCTAGTACTTGGATTATCATGTGAATCTCATCATGTTACTCTAATTAATTTTGTTGGGTTAATGTTGATGCTTAATTGAGATTGAGAGGGTGTCTACACTCTCAATGTTTAACAACTACCATGATAGTTAAATAAAATGTATTCCTTTGCAGTAGGGAAAAATTGGCTTTACGCAAAACTGTAACCATAGAGCTTTCCACCAGCCAAATATGCATGTAGTATAGCTTTATTCTTCCATTATTCTCTATGTGTTACTTTGCCAGCATATTCCATGTGCTGACCCATTTTCGGGCTGCAACGTTCATGTTGCAGACTTTTCAGACGACGAGTAAGGAGACTTTTAGGTCGTGGTTCTATACTCAGTGATGCCGTTGGAGTTGATGGACTCACTTATCTTCCAAGCCTTCCGCTGTTATCGTTATTAGATGGCCTTAAGCCATATTTATTTTAATAAGTTCTCTTTTGAGACACTCGATGTAATAAGTGTGTGATTGCTACTCTGTTCTAAATCCTTCAAGTACTGTGTGGTGTCAGCATTACTGATCCAGGGATGACACCGGTGCATAGAGATTAGACTGGTTGAGGTCTGGTCGCTACACAAGTCCTTAAAGACTTTTTCCGCTTTGGGCGAGGAGTCGGCCTTGTCCGGCTTAGGCGTGTATAGCGCCCCAAATTCGGCCCTCCGAATACCAGGGGCTTCGCCAAAATTTAAAATCATAGACTTCTATGGCTAAGTGAGAGTGATAAAGCATTATAGTCCGATTGCCTGGTTCGTTGCGCTAAACACCTCCCTTGAAGGACCCAAAATTGGGGTAAAGAGTGTTCAGGTTTATCCCGAACACCCCAGTACTAGTTACATGGGGATAGAAGCCAATGACTGGCCAACTCTCAGATTTTATAAACGGCCGCACAGAAGGTAATATTTTAAATTAATAAAGCGTCGCATGGCGCAAATGAACTCGTTTCATATTACAGGATCACATGAGGATGTTCATTCAAAAATTACATCCTTGGCACACTCATCTGCCACTAGGCGGGAACCCTTCAGGACACTCTCATAATAATTCTTGGGGCAGCGATGCTCCTTGCCCTCCGGCGGACCCTCCTTCACCAGCTTCACGGCGTCCAGCTTTGCCCAGTGCACCTTCGCCCGGGCAAAAGCCCTGCATGCAACCTCGATGCAGACGGACCGCTTGATGACTTCAAGCCGTGGGCAGGCTTCCAGAAGCCGCCTCACCAGACTGAAGTAGCTGCCGGACAGGGGCTCGCGAGGCCACATCCGGACTATAAGGCCCCTCATGGCCTGTTCGGCCGCCTTGTGAATCTCGACCAACTGCTTCAGCTGGTCGCTCAAGGGCACGGGGTGTTCGGTCCCAGTATACTAAGACCAGAACAACTTCTCCGTCGAGCTCCCGTCCTCAGCCCAGTAAAACTCCGCGGCATCCAGTACACTTCGGGGAAGATCTGCAAACGCTCCTGGAGAGCTCCGAACCCGGGTAAGAAAAAGGAAAGTCTCCTTCACGTGCTTGCTTTGCATAATGAATGCCTTA
Source organism: Triticum urartu (assembly GCF_056163025.1). Classification (NCBI taxonomy): domain Eukaryota; kingdom Viridiplantae; phylum Streptophyta; class Magnoliopsida; order Poales; family Poaceae; genus Triticum; species Triticum urartu. Next base: position 440,190,437 of record NC_141874.1, on the reverse strand, counting down.
CCCGCTGCTATCTTCTTCACCGCGTCAATCTCCTGGAGGGCCTTGTGGGCTTCAGCCTTGGTGCTCCGGACGCTTTCAAGCGCCTGCGCGAGCTCGGACTCTCGTGTCTTAGAGTCAAGCTCCAAGGACTCGTGCTTTTTGGCGAGAGCCTCGAGCTCTTGCTGCACCTCGCCTACTCGGGCTTCTTGCTTTTCCCATTCAATGCGCTCCTTGGACGCTTTGTCTTCGGCCTCGGACAACGCCTTCCTCAGGGTCGCCACTTCGGTCGTGGCCCCTGGCAAACCCATGATGATCCTATTACTTTACAACTAAATTTCTTTTTAACTATATAGACATGGGTATTTCTTATCTTTGCTCTCTTCAAGCTGCCTCTTGGTAAGGCCGAGCTCGTCCTCGGACCACTTCAGGTCCTGCTTCAGCGCAGAGACCTCCGCCGTAGGTGTGGCAACGGCCAGCAGTGAAGCCTACACATACACATAGACATACTCTAATTAGACTCCTGAGCTATCATTTGATCCTCTATTAGGCTTTTCTTCGCGAATGCCGAACAGAGCATCAGGGGCTACTATCTATGCGGTAATATTTTCTTATATTTTGATTGCTTATCTCAAAGCCTGTTAGGATGCTGGCGCAAGCTTCGGTCAGTCCGTTTTTGGCGGACTGAACCTTCTCGACCACCTCACTCATGATAGTGCGGTGCTATTCATCGATGGAAGCGTTGCGAAGCGCTTCCAGCTAGTTGTCTAGTGCCTCTAGTTGGACAGAGGACACCGACACGGATGGTTGGCCCCCTTAATGGGGGACCGCCTGCTGGAGTCCGGAACCATCGAAGGTTCCGACGCAGTGTTCGGCTGAGGGCCGAACTCGGAGCCCATAGGAGCCTTGCTCCCTTGGTACCCAGGGTCCGGGAAGTCGTCTCGAGGCGCCCCTAGGACCACCTCCCCTTGGCTCGGTGCCTTTTGAGACAACACCTCGGCGTTGTCTGTAGGGCGAGGGGTGGTAGCGGTCGGGAGAGAATCGCTGTTCATATCCGACGAGTCCAGAGAGCCGCTCGACTAGGATACGTCGAGACGAGCTCGGGACAGACTGCATAATCATGTTCGGCATGAGGAGAGGCAGTGTAATAAAACATACCATGAAGTACTATGGTGCCCGGACACTTACGATTTCGCCAGGGGCTTGACCGTGGGTAGCCACTCGTCGACACAGTCGGCGGCCGTCGTGGCGCAGTCTGGAGGGAGGGTCCTTCCCCTCTTGGACCCTTCGGCCTCCTCGGATGGGTCAACCTTCCTTTTCTTGTCTCCCCCGGCTGGGGGGGGGGAGAACTTTCCTCTTCCTCCTTCTCGTCTTCGTGGAAGGAGTGCGCGTCGAAGTCATCGAACGATGAGTCCGATACAACCTTGCGCTGGAGACCCTTTCGGGTCCCCGCAGCCTTCTTCTTGGTCTTCTTCACTGGCACCTTGCAGGATCTTCGGGCAGGGGGGCTGGGCAATCAAGCTGCTCCGCTGTCTTTATCCAGTCATGTCAATGGCATAGAAGCTTAGATCCTGCATATGACTAAACCGGGGCAAATAAATACCCTGAGAGATATAAAAACTTATCGTATTGGCGCAGCGTTTTGCGCTGAGTCCGTGGTCCTCGGTGAGGGAAGGAGGAATCTTGGCGCCCTTGAACAGCACCCTCCAGACGTCCTCGTGCGTTGTGTCATAGAGCTCTCGCAGCGTCTGGTGCTTGGCCAAGTCGAACTCCCACAAATCGAATGCCCGTCGTTGACACGGGAGGATTCGGCGGAAGAGCATGACCTGGACCATGTTGACGAGCTTGATTTTCTTGCCCGTCATGTTCCGGATACAGGTCTGGAGTCCGGTCAACTCTACCGAAGAACCCCAGGACAGGCCATTCTCTTTCCAGGAGGTGAGCCGCGTGGGGATTCCGGATCGAAATTTGGGGGCCGCCACCCAGTTGGAGTCGCGCGGCTCGGTGATGTAGAACCACCCTGATTGCCACCCCTTTATGGTATCCACATAGGCGCCCTCGAGCCAGGTGACATTAGGCATCTTGCCCACCATGGCGCCTCCGCACTCTGCTTGCTAGCCACCCACCACCTTCGGTTTAACATTGAAGGTTTTCAGCCATAGGCCGAAGTGGGGCCTGATGCGGAGGAAGGCCTCACACACGACGATAAACGTCGAGATGTTGAGGATGAAATTGTTGGGGAACGTAGCATAAATTCAAAATTTTCCTACATGTCACCAAGATCTATCTATGGAGTCATCTAGCAACAAGGGAGGAGTGGATCTACATACCCTTGTAGATCGCGCGCGGAAGCGTTCAAGAGAACGGGGTTGATGGAGTCGTACTCGTCGTGATCCAAATCACCGATGATCCTAGCGCCAAACGGACGGCACCTCCGCGTTCAACACACGTACGGAGCAGCGACGTCTCCTCCTTCTTGATCCAGCAAGGGGGAAGGAGAGGTTGATGGAGATCCAGCAGCACGACGGCGTGGTGGTGGAAGTAGCGGGATTCCAACAGGGCTTCGCCAAGCGCTGCGAGAGGAGGGAGATGTGTCATGGGAGGGAGAGGGAGGCGCCAGGGCTTAGGTTGGGCTGCCCTCCCTTCCCCCCACTATATATAGGGCCAAGGGAGAGGGGGGAGGCACAGCCTTGGCCCTTCCTCCAAGGAAGGGTGCGGCCAGGGAGGAGTCCCTCCTCCCCAAGGCACCTAGGAGGTGCCTTCCCCCTTTAGGACTCTTCCTTTCCCTCTTCTCTTGGCGCATGGGCCTCTTGGGGCTGGTGCCCTTGGCCCATATAGGCCAAGGCGCACCCCCTACAGCCCATGTGCCCCCCCGGGGCAGGTGGCCCCACCCGGTGGACCCCCGGACCCTTCCGGTGGTCCCGGTACAATACCGGTGACCCCGAAACTTGTCCAGATGGCCGAAATAGCACTTCCTATATATAATTCTTTACCTCCGGACCATTCCGGAACTCCTCGTGACGTCCGGGATCTCATCCGAGACTCCGAACAACTTTCGGGTTACCACATACTAATATCTCTATAACCCTAGCGTCACTGAACCTTAAGTGTGTAGACCCTACGGGTTCGGGAGACATGCAGACATGACCGAGATGACTCTCCGGTCAATAACCAACAGCGGGATCTGGATACCCATGTTGGCTCCCACATTTCCACGATGATCTCATCGGATGAACCATGATGTCATGGACTTAATCAATCCTGTATACAATTCCCTTAGTCTAGCGGTACGATACTTGCCCGAGATTCGATCGTCGGTATCCCGATACCTTGTTCAATCTCGTTACCGGCAAGTCTCTTTTACTCGTTCCGTAACACATCATCCCGTGATCAACTCCTTGATCACATTGTGCACATTATGATGATGTCCTACCGAGTGGGCCCAGAGATACCTCTCCGTTTACACGGAGTGACAAATCCCAGTCTCGATTCGTGCCAACCCAACAGACACTTTCGGAGATACCCGTAGTGCACCTTTATAGTCACCCAGTTACGTTGTGACGTTTGGTACACCCAAAGCACTCCTACGGTATCCGGGAGTTGCACAATCTCATGGTCTAAGGAAATGATACTTGACATTAGAAAAGCTTTAGCATACGAACTACATGATCTTGTGCTAGGCTTAGGATTGGGTCTTGTCCATCACATCATTCTCCTAATGATGTGATCCCGTTATCAATGACATCCAATGTCCATGGTCAGGAAACCGTAACCATCTATTGATCAACGAGCTAGTCAACTAGAGGCTTACTAGGGACATGGTGTTGTCTATGTATCCACACATGTATCTGAGTTTCCTATCAATACAATTATAGCATGGATAATAAACGATTATCACGAACAAGGAAGTATAATAATAATCAATTTATTATTGCCTCTAGGGCATATTTCCAACAGTCTCCCACTTGCACTAGAGTCAATAATCTAGTTCACATCATCATGTGATTAACACTCACAGGTCACATCGCCATGTGACCAACATCCAAAGAGTTTACTAGTGTCACTAAACTAGTTCACATCATCATGTGATTAAGACTCAATGAGTTCTAGGTTTGATCATGTTTTGCTTGTGAGAGAGGTTTTAGTCAACGGGTCTGCAACATTCAGATCCGTATGTACTTCGCAAATTTCTTATGTCATCTTGTAGATGCAACTACTACGCTACATTTGGAGCTATTACAAATAAATGTTCTACTATACGAATCCATCTTACTGCTCAGAATAATCTGGATTAGTGTCAAAGTTTGCATCGGCGTAACCCTTTACGACGAACTCTTTTACCACCTCCATAATCGAGAAAATTCCTTAGTCCACTAGTTACTAAGGATAACTTTGACCGCTGTCCTGTGATCCATTCTTAGATCACTCTTGTACCCCTTGACTGACTCATGGCAAGGCACCTTTCAGGTGCGGTACTCAGCATAGCATACTGTAGAGCCTATGTCTTAAGCATAGGGGACGACCTTCGTCCTTTCTCTCTATTCTGCCATGGTCGAGCTTTAAGTCTTAACTTCATACCTTACAAGTCAGGCAAGAACTCCTTCTTTGACTGATCCATCTTGAACACCTTCAAGATCATGTCAAGGTATGTGCTCATTTGAAAGTACCATTAAGCGTTTTGATCTATCCTTATAGATCTTGATGCTCAATGTTCAAGTAGCTTAATCCAGGCTTTCCATTGAAAAACACTTTCCAAATAACCCTATATGCTTTCCAGAAATTCTACGTCATTTCTGATCAACAATATGTCAACAACATATATTCATCAGAAATTCTATAGTGCTCCCACTCACTTCTTTGGAAATACAAGTTTCTCATAAACTTTGTATACACCCAAAATCTTTGATCATCTCATCAAAGCGTACATTCCAACTCCGAGATGCTTACTCCAGTCCTTAGAAGGATTGCTGGAGCTTTGCATACTTATTAGCATCTTTCAGGATTGACAAAACCTTCCGGTTGTATCACATACAACCTTTCCTCAAGAAAATCGTCGAGGAAACAATGTTTTGACATCCTATCTGCAAGATTTCATAAATAATGCAGTAATCGCTAATATAATTCCAACAGACTTTTAGCATTGCTACGAGTGAGAAAGTCTCATTGTAGTCAACTCCTTGAACTTGTCGAAAAACATCTTAATGACAAGTCGAGCTTTCTTAATGGTGATACTTACCATCATTGTCCATCTTCCTTTTAAAATCCATATGTACCTAACAGCCTTACGACCATCAAGTAGTTCTTCCAAAGTCTACACTTTGTTTTCATACATGGATCCTATCTCAGATTTTATGGCCTCGAGCCATTTATCGAAATCCGGGCCCACCATCGCTTCTCCATAGCTCGTAGGTTCATTGTTGTCTAGCAACATGACTTCCAAGACAGGATTACGTACCACTCTGAAGTAGTACGCATCCTTGTCATCCTACGAGCTTTGGTAGTGACTTGATCTGAAGTTTCATGATCACTATCATAAGCTTCCACTTCAATTGGTGTAGGTGCCACAGGAACAACTCCCTGTGCCCTGTCACACACTAGTTGAAGAGACGGTTCAATAACCTCATCAAGTCTCCACCATCCTCCCACTCAATTCTTTCGAGAGAAACTTTTCCTCGAGAAAGGACCCGATTCTAGAAACAATCCCTTATTGCTTTCGGATCTGAGACAGGAGGTATACCCAACTGTTTTGGGTGTCCTATGAAGATGCATTTATCCGCTTTGGGTTCGAGCTTATCAGCCTGAAACTTTTTCACATAAGCGTTGCAGCCCCAAACTTTTAAGAAATGACAGCTTAGGTTTCTCTAAACCATAGTTCATACGGTGTCATCTCATCAGAATTACGTGGTGCCCTATTTAAAGTGAATGTGGTTGTCTCTAATGCCTAACCCATAAACTATCATGGTAATTCGATAAGAGACATCATGGTATGCATCATATCCGATAGGGTGCAGTTATGATGTACGGACACACCATCACACTACGGTGTTCCAGGCTGTATTAGTTGTGAAACAATTTCCATAATGTCTTAATTCTGTGCCAAACTCGTAATTCAGATATTCATCTCTATGATCATATCATAGATATTTTATCCTCTTGTCACGACGATCTTTCAACTTCACCCTGAAATTACTTGAACCTTTCAATAATTCAGACTCGTGATTCATCAAGTAAATATACTCAACATCTACTCAAATCATCTGTGAAGTAAGAACATAACGATATCCACTACATGCCTCAGCACTCATTGGACTGCACACATCAAAATGTATTACTTCCAACAAGTTGCTTTCTAGTTCCATTTTACTGAAAACGAGGCTTTCAGTCATCTTGCCCATGTGGTATGATTTGCATGTCTCAAGTGATTCAAAATCAAGTGAGTCCAAACGCTCCATTTGCATGGAGTTTCTTCATGCATATACACCAATAGACATGGTTCGCATGCCTCAAACTTTTCAAAAATGAGTGAGCCCAAAGATCCATCAACATGGAGCTTCTTCATGCGTTTTATACCAATATGACTTACGTGGCAGTGCCACAAGTAGGTGGTACTATCATTACTATCTTATATCTTTTGGCATGAACATGTGTATCACTATGATCGAGATTCAATGAACCATTCATTTTAGGTGCAAGACCATTGAAGGTATTATTCAAATAAACAGAGTAACCATTATTCTCCTTAAATGAATAACCATATTGCGATAGACATAATCCAGTCATGTCTATGCTCAACGCAAACACCAAACTCGATGGTAGAGGGAGCGTACGATATTTGATCAACCTTGGAAATACTTCCAACACATATCGTCATCTCACCTTTAGCTAGTCTCCGTTTATTCTGTAGCTTTTATTTCGAGATACTAACACTTAGCAACCGAACCGGTATCTAATACCCTGGTGCTACTAGGAGTACTAGTAAAGTACACATTAACATAATGTATATCCAATATACTTCTATCGACCTTGCCAGCCTTCTCATCTACCAAGTATCTATGGTAATTCTGCTCCAGTGGCAGTTCCCCTTATTACAGAAGCACTCAGTCTCGTGTTTGGGTTCAACCTTGGGTTTCTTCACTAGAGCAGCAGCTGAATTGCCGTTTCATGAAGTATCCCTTTGTTCCCTTGCCCTTCTTGAAACTACTGGTTTCACCAACCATCAACAATTGATGCTCCTTCTTGATTTCTACTTTCGCGGTGTCAAACATCGCGAATATCTCAAGGATCATCATATATGTCCCTGATATATCATAGTTCATCACGAAGCTCTAGCAGCTTGGTGGTAATGACTTCGGAGAACCATCACTATTTCATCTGGAAGATCAACTCCCACTTGATTCAAGCGATTGTTGTACTCAGACAATCTGAGCACAAGCACAACAATTGAGCTTTTCTCCTTAGTTTGTAGGCTAAGAAAATCATCGGAGGTCTTATACCTCTTGATGTGGGCACGAGCCTGAAATCCCAATTTCAGCCCTCGAAACATCTCATATGTTTCGCGACGTTTCAAAACGTCTTCGGCGCCTCAACTCTAAACCGTTTAACTAAACTATCACGTAGTTATCAAAATGTGTATGTCAGATGCTCGCAACATCCACAGACAATGTTCGAGGTTCAGCACACTGAGCGGTGCATTAAGGACATAAGCCTTCTATGAAGCAATGAGGACAATCCTCAGTTTACGGACCTAGTCCGCATAATTGCTACTATCAACTTTCAACTAAATTTTCTCTAGGAACATATCTAAACAGTAGAACTGAAGCGCGAGCTACGACATAATTTGCGAAGACCTTTTGACTATGTTCAGGATAATTAAGTTCATCTTATGAACTCCCACTCAGATAGACATCCCTCTAGTCATCTAAGTGATTACATGATCCGAGTCAACTAGGCCGTGTCCGATCATCACGTGAGACGGACTAGTCATCATCGGTGAACATCTTCATGTTGATCGTATCTTCTACACGACTCATGCTCGACCTTTCGGTCTCTTGTGTTCCGAGGCCATGTCTGTACATGCTAGGCTCGTCAAGTCAACCTAAGTGTTTCGCGTGTGTAAATCTGTCTTACACCCGTTGTATGTGAACGTTAGAATCTATCACACCCGATCATCACGTGGTGCTTCGAAACAACGAACTGTCGCAACGGTGCACAGTTAGGGGGAACACTTTCTTGAAATTATTATGAGGGATCATCTTATTTACTACCGTCGTTCTAAGTAAACAAGATGCATAAACATGATAAACATCACATGCAATCAAATAGTGACATGATATGGCCATCATCACTTTGCTCCTCTTGATCTCCATCTTCGGGGCTCCATGATCATCATCATCACCGGCATGACACCATGATCTCCATCATCATGATCTCCATCATCGTGTCTTTTTGAAGTTGTCACGTCATCTATTACTTCTACTACTATGGCTAACGCTTTAGCAATAAAGTAAAGTAATTACATGACGTTTATGTTGACACGCAGGTCATAAATAAATTAAGACAACTCCTATGGCTCCTGCCGGTTGTCACACTCATCGACATGCAAGTCGTGATTCCTATTACAAGAACATGATCAATCTCATACATCACATATATCATTCATCACATCCTTTTGGCCATATCACATCACATAGCATACCCTGCAAAAACAAGTTAGACGTCCTCTAATTGTTGTTTGCATGTTTTACATGGCTGCTATGGGTTTCTAGCAAGAACGTTTCTTACCTACGCAAAAACCACAATGTGATATGCCAATTGCTATTTACCCTTCATAAGGACCCTTTTCATCGAATCCGATCCGACTAAAGTGGGAGAGACAGACACCCGCTAGCCACCTTATGCAACTAGTGCATGTCAGTCGGTGGAACCAGTCTCACGTAAGAGTACGTGTAAGGTCGGTCCGGGCCGCTTCATCCCACAATGCCACCGAATCAAGATTGGACTAGTAACGGTAAGCATATTGAACAAAATCAACGCCCACAACTACTTTGTGTTCTACTCGTGCATAGAAACTACACATAGACCTAGCTCATGATGCCACTGTTGGGGAACATAGCATAAATTCAAAATTTTCCTACGTGTCACCAAGATCTATCTATGGAGTCATCTAGCAACGAGGGAGGAGTGGATCTACATACCCTTGTAGATCGCGCGCAGAAGCGTTCAAGAGAACGGGGTTGATGGAGTCGTACTCGTCGTGATCCAAATCACCGATAATCCTAGCGCCGAACGGACGACACCTCCGCGTTCAACACACGTACGGAGCAGCGACGTCTCCTCCTTCTTGATCCAGCAAGGGGGAAGGAGAGGTTGATGGAGATCCAGCAGCACGACGGCGTGGTGGTGGAAGTAGCGGGATTCCAACAGGGCTTCGCCAAGCGCTGCGGGAGGAGGGAGATGTGTCATGGGAGGGAGAGGGATGCGCCAGGGCTTAGGTTGGGCTTCCTTCCCTTCCCCCCACTATATATAGGGCCAAGGGAGAGGGGGGAGGCACAGCCTTGGCCCTTCCTCCAAGGAAGGGTGCGGCCAGGGAGGAGTCCCTCCTCCCCAAGGCACCTTGGAGGTGCCTTCCCCCTTTAGGACTCTTCCTTTCCCTCTTCTCTTGGCGCATGGGCCTCTTGGGGCTGGTGCCCTTGGCCCATATAGGCCAAGGCGCACCCCCTACAGCCCATGTGGCCCCCCGGGGCAGGTGGCCCCACCCGGTGGACCCCCGGGACCCTTCCGGTGGTCCCGGTACAATACCGGTGACCCCGAAACTTGTCCCGATGGCCGAAATAGCACTTCCTATATATAATTCTTTACCTCCGGACCATTCCGGAACTCCTCATGACGTCCGGGATCTCATCCGGGACTCCGAACAACTTTCGGGTTACCGCATATTAATATCTCTATAACCCTAGCGTCACTGAACCTTAAGTGTGTAGACCCTACGGGTTCGGGAGACATGCAGACATGACCGAGATGACTCTCCGGTCAATAACCAACAGCGGGATCTGGATACCCATGTCGGCTCCCACATTTCCACGATGATCTCATCGGATGAACCACGATGTCATGGACTTAATCAATCCCGTATACAATTCCCTTTGTCTAGCGGTACGATACTTGCCCGAGATTCGATCGTCGGTATCCCGATACCTTGTTCAATCTCGTTACCGGCAAGTCTCTTTTACTCGTTCCGTAACACATCATCCCGTGATCAACTCCTTGATCACATTGTGCACATTATGATGATGTCCTACCGAGTGGGCCCAGAGATACCTCTCCATTTACACGGAGTGAAAAATCCCAGTCTCGATTCGTGCCAACCCAACAGACACTTTCGGAGATACCCGTAGTGCACCTTTATAGTCACCCAGTTATGTTGTGACGTTTGGTACACCCAAAGCACTCCTACAGTATCCGGGAGTTGCACAATCTCATGGTCTAAGGAAATGATACTTGACATTAGAAAAGCTTTAGCATACGAACTACATGATCTTGTGCTAGGCTTAGGATTGGGTCTTGTCCATCACATCATTCTCCTAATGATGTGATCCCGTTATCAATGACATCCAATGTCCATGGTCAGGAAACCGTAACCATCTATTGATCAACGAGCTAGTCAACTAGAGGCTTACTAGGGACATGGTGTTGTCTATGTATCCACACATGTATCTGAGTTTCCTATCAACACAATTATAGCATGGATAATAAACGATTATCACGAACAAGGAAATATAATAATAATCAATTTATTATTGCCTCTAGGGCATATTTCCAACAGTCTCCCACTTGCACTAGAGTCAATAATCTAGTTCACATCGTCATGTGATTAACACTCACAGGTCACATCGCCATGTGACCAACATCCAAAGAGTTTACTAGTGTCACTAAACTAGTTCACATCATCATGTGATTAAGACTCAATGAGTTCTGGGTTTGATCATGTTTTGCTTGTGAGAGAGGTTTTAGTCAACGGGTCTGCAACATTCAGATCCGTATGTACTTCGCAAATTTCTTATGTCATCTTGTAGATGCAACTACTACGCTACATTTGGAGCTATTCCAAATAAATGTTCTACTATACGAATCCAGCTTACTGCTCAGAATAATCTGGATTAGTGTCAAAGTTTGCATCGGCGTAACCCTTTACGACGAACTCTTTTACCACCTCCATAATCGAGAAAATTCCTTAGTCCACTAGTTACTAAGGATAACTTTGACCGCTGTCCTGTGATCCATTCTTAGATCACTCTTGTACCCCTTGACTGACTCATGGCAAGGCACCTTTCAGGTGCGGCACTCAGCATAGCATACTGTAGAGCCTATGTCTTAAGCATAGGGGACGACCTTCGTCCTTTCTCTCTATTCTGCCATGGTCGAGCTTTAAGTCTTAACTTCATACCTTACAACTCAGGCAAGAACTCCTTCTTTGACTGATCCATCTTGAACACCTTCAAGATCATGTCAAGGTATGTGCTCATTTGAAAGTACCATTAAGCGTTTTGATCTATCCTTATAGATCTTGATGCTCAATGTTCAAGTAGCTTAATCCAGGCTTTCCATTGAAAAACACTTTCCAAATAACCCTATATGCTTTCCAGAAATTCTACGTCATTTCTGATCAACAATATGTCAACAACATATATTCATCAGAAATTCTATAGTGCTCCCACTCACTTCTTTGGAAATACAAGTTTCTCATAAACTTTGTATACACCCAAAATCTTTGATCATCTCATCAAAGCGTACATTCCAACTCCGAGATGCTTACTCCAGTCCTTAGAAGGATTGCTGGAGCTTTGCATACTTATTAGCATCTTTCAGGATTGACAAAACCTTCCGGTTGTATCACATACAACCTTTCCTCAAGAAAATCATCGAGGAAACAATGTTTTGACATCCTATCTGCAAGATTTCATAAATAATGCAGTAATCGCTAATATAATTCCAACAGACTTTTAGCATCGCTACGAGTGAGAAAGTCTCATTGTAGTCAACTCCTTGAACTTGTCGAAAAACATCTTAACGACAAGTCGAGCTTTCTTAATGGTGATACTTACCATCATTGTCCGTCTTCCTTTTAAAATCCATATGTACCTAACAGCCTTACGACCATCAAGTAGTTCTTCCAAAGTCTACACTTTGTTTTCATACATGGATCCTATCTCGGATTTTATGGCCTCGAGCCATTTATCGGAATCCGGGCCCACCATCGCTTCTCCATAGCTCGTAGGTTCATTGTTGTCTAGCAACATGACTTCCAAGACAGGATTACGTACCACTCTGAAGTAGTACGCATCCTTGTCATCCTACGAGGTTTGGTAGTGACTTGATCTGAAGTTTCATGATCACTATCATAAGCTTCCACTTCAATTGGTGTAGGTGCCACAGGAACAACTCCCTGTGCCCTGTCACACACTAGTTGAAGAGACGGTTCAATAACCTCATCAAGTCTCCACCATCCTCCCACTCAATTCTTTTGAGAGAAACTTTTCCTCGAGAAAGGACCCGATTCTAGAAACAATCCCTTATTGCTTTCGGATCTGAGACAGGAGGTATACCCAACTGTTTTGGGTGTCCTATGAAGATGCATTTATCCGCTTTGGGTTCGAGCTTATCAGCCTGAAACTTTTTCACATAAGCGTCGTAGCCCCAAACTTTTAAGAAATGACAGCTTAGGTTTCTCTAAACCATAGTTCATACGGTGTCATCTCATCAGAATTACGTGGTGCCCTATTTAAAGTGAATGTGGTTGTCTCTAATGCCTAACCCATAAACTATCATGGTAATTCGATAAGAGACATCATGGTATGCATCATATACGATAGGGTGCAGTTATGATGTACGGACACACCATCACACTACGGTGTTCCAGGCTGTATTAGTTGTGAAACAATTTCCACAATGTGTTAATTCTGTGCCAAACTCGTAATTCATATATTCATCTCTATGATCATATCATAGATATTTTATCCTCTTGTCACGACGATCTTTCAACTCCACATTGTGCATATATTCATCTTCTTTCATTGCAAACTCATCGGCTTCGTCTTGCACCACTTCATAGTTGGAGCGTTGAATGCTTGCGCTCCCCCTGTAGAGGGACACAACATGGCGCCAAGCATCCTTGGCCATGGTGAAGGGCCGGAGATGAGCAAGATCTTCGGGTGGAATTGCATCTTGGATGATGAAGAGAGCATTCTCATTGAATTGATTATCCACGGCTTCTCTAGGGGTGAAGTTGCTTCGATCATGCGGATAAAAACCTTCTTCAATGATTCTTCAAAGATTAGTAGTAAGATGGTTTAAGTGATGCTTAAAGCGATAAACCCAAGAATCAAAGTCCTCATTTTTCACAATCTTAGGGGGAGGACCGACATGATTCAAATGAGTGGAAGGAATCGGTCCACCATAAGTAAGCGAAGGTTCCACATGGGCAAAGATGTCGTTGCCATATTTACCACTAGAAGAAGGAGCCTTTTCACTAGTAGCTTCCCCCTTGTCGGAGTTAGCATCTGTCACCTTGTTAGTGGGATCACCCACTTTCATCGGTGCGGTGGATAATTTAAGCCCTTCTAAGAATTTGTTAAACATGCTTTCAACCTCGGTCATCATGGAGGTTTTCAATGTGTCCAAAGCCACATTGAATTCCTCATGAGAGATCGCGGTTCCCCCATCGGCCGTAGACGGGAACGGATTCGCACCGGAGTGCTCCTCCCCACGGTCTACGGTGTCAACCATACTCTTCGGACGTCAAAGTCCTTAATAAAGAGATGAGGATCTGATACCAATTGAAAGGATCGATATAGTTGACTAGATGGGGGGGGGGGGTGAATAGGCAACTAACAATTTTTAACTTCTCTTTACCAATTTAAACTTCCCATCAAAGTAGGTTGTCTAGATAAGCAACTAGGTGAACAACCTATATGATGCAACAACAACAAGCACACAAGCAAGCAAGGGATATAACATAAATAAGCTTCCACAAGTGAAGGCACGAGATAACGAAGAGTGGAGCCGGTGAAGACGAGGATGTGTTACCGAAGTTCATTCCTTTTGAGGGGAAGTACGTCTCCGTTGGAGCGGTGTGGAGGCACAATGCTCCCCAAGAAGCCACTAGGGCCACCGTATTCTCCTCACGCCCTCACACAATGCGAGATGCCGTGATTCCACTATTGGTGCCCTTGGAGGCAGCGACCAAACCTTTACAAACAAGGTTGGGGCAATCTCCACAACTTAATTGGAGGCTCCCAACGACACCAAGAAGCTTCACCACAATGGAATATGGCTCCACGATGACCTGAACCGTCTAGGGTGCTCAAACACCCAAGAGTAACAATATCCGCAAGGGATTAGTGGGGGAATCAAATTTCTCTTGGTGGAAGTGTAGATCGGGGCCTTCTCAACTAATCCCTAAAGAATCAACAAGTTTGATTGGCTAGGGAGAGAGATCGGGCGAAAATGGAGCTTGGAGCAACAATGGAGCTTGGGGATAGAAGAGGTAGTCAACTCGGAGAAGAAGACTCCCCTTATATAGTGGAAGAACAAATCCAACCGTTATCCACCAACTCAGCCTGCGAAGCACGGTACTACCGCACCGAAGGCGCGGTACTACCGCTAGGGCACACAGTACTACCGCAAGTCATTGCGGTACTACCACCCATGCAACAGAATCCAAAGCAGCCCTGATGCGATGAAGCAGAGGGTGGTAGAACCGCTGGCGCGGTACTACCGCTCCCCCTTGCGGTACTACCGCAAGGCAAGGGTAGTCCATATTTGGGAAGGCATGGACATATCAAAATACATCCGTGGCAACTTCCGCTGAGTTGGGATCTGTGCAAAAATCTGACACGGTAGTACTGCATGCCTGGAGCGGTACTACCACGTAGGGCACAAATGTAGAAAATTACATCCACCCCTACTTCTTCTCATGTTGCTGTGCCAGGCCAGGGCTCACGGTACTACCGTACCCGTGGGGCGGTACTACCGCGTAGGGCGCGGATGTAAAAAATTACATCCGCCCCTACAACCGCTCGAGTGGCTGAGCCTGGCCAGAGGCCACGGTACTACCGCTCCCAAGGAGCGGTACTACCATGAGTACCTGCGATACTACCGCGCCTATGGCCAGTACTACCGCAAGGCCCCGTGGTACTACCGCTCTGAAGAGCAGTACTACCGCGTGCCCCAGAACAGCAACACTAGGAGTCCCTCATTTTGCAAAGACACAAAGAGACGGAGGATGCTCCAAAGAGCCAAAGGAAAGGTGGTGCAAAAAGGAGCAGACGTGTACGCGTTGATTCCACCCAAGCCTTTCCAACGCGGACCCCCTCTTAATAGTACTGCTTTCCTATGACTCAAGACCACCGAAAAGAAACATAGAGAAACGCTATCTTCGATAAGCTCTGAGGGGTACCAAATTGTCTTGTGCTTAGACACGGTATATCTAAAATGATCATTGCACACGATTAGTCTGCAAAAGCATTGTCATCAATCACCAAAACTACTAAGGGATAAATATGCTCTTACAATGGTGTTTCCATATCTCCCACATTACAAGAGTAAGGATAGCCCGGATGTCCTTCCTGCTGCGCCCAGATCCGGTCTTGCTCTCACACCATGCATGAAGCGCGTTGGTCGGTGATGGAATCCAGTCCCGCTTGCCCATGGCTTGGCATACGATCATCCAAATTTGTCGGGTGAATACACAGGTAAGAAGTAGATGGTTGATTGTTTCCTCTCCTTGGTCGCATAGAGGGCATGCCTCCTGGTGGTCGAATCCTCTACGAGATAGTCGATCGGACGTCCAACCTCGGTTGCGTAGAGCAAGGCAAATGAAGAAACGACATTGCATGGGCGCCTTGGATTTCCACATAAATTCTGTAGTTGGCGCAACTTCCTAGCTCCAGAACTTAGCCGCGTAGGCAGACTTAGTCGAAAAGTAGTCGTTCGCCTCCCAAGCCCAGGAAACCGAGTCTTGTGTTCCCTCTCGAAGGGACTCTTCGTGAACTACAGCCCAGAGGCCCAAGTATTCTTGGAGGAGGGTCGGTGTGAGTTTAGGTCCAATATCATGTGCCCAGCTTCCCTCAGAGAGAGCCCGATGCACCGTTTGCGCTGCTCGAGTCTTGCTACACACTTTCTTATAGATGTTTGGAGCAATTTCCTGGACTCTACACTCGTGCAACCACCTATCCTCCCAGAAGAAAGTGTTCTTTCCATCTCCCACCGTAGCTACAGCCGCGGCCTGGAAAAGTTGCATCTATTCCTTCGGGACATTAATGTTAAACTCAGCCCAGGGTCTAATGTGGTCAGAGCGCTGCAACCACGGCCATTTTGCTTGCATTGTCGTGTTTAGCTAGGCCAAGTTGGGGACGCCGAGTCCACCCGCCCACACGAGTGCACAGACCAAATCCCAAGCTACCTTGCATTCGCCTCCATTTGCTCTATCCTTGGCACACCAGAGGAAGCCGTGGCAGATTTTGTTCATTGCAGAGATTGTCTTTTGCGGGATGTCAAGTGCCAGCATTGCGTGGAGCGGGATGGCGCAGAGAACTGACTTGATTAGGAGGAGTCCGCTCTTGGGCATGGCATCAACTTTCCACCTTGGCAGGGCTACGGCCATCTGATCCACCAAGCCCGAGAGCTGGGTGGCCGACTGCTTGCGAATGGTGAGAGGTAATCTGAGGTATCTGCAAGGGAAGGCGCCGCTCGGGCAGCCAATTGTCGCTAGAACCCTCTCCCAAGTGTCAGCAGGGCATCGAATGGGGTAGGCTGCACTCTTGTGCATGTCTACCTACAGTCCGGAAGCCTAACCGAACAGCCACAAGAGTGAGGAACATGTTTGGATGTCTTGGATGTTGGGCTTGACAAAGATCATGACATCATCCATGAACATTGAGAGATGGTGTTCCATTCCTCTCCGTGCTAAAGGGGACATGACTCCTCTCGAGGTAGCAAGCTCGAACATCTGTTGCAGTGGCTCCATAATCAAAATGAAGAGCATCGGCGAAAGTAGGGCGCCCTGTCGCAGTCCTTTGCAGTTGTATATTGGCCTTCCCGGAGTGCATTGACCATGATTCTAGTTGATGAGGTGTACAAGAGCCCACAGATCCACGCTGTCCACTTTGGCCCAAAGCCCATGGCATGTAGGACTTCGATGAGGAATGGCCAGTGAACAGCGTCAAAAGCTTTGGAGATATCAAGCTTTATCATTGCTACTGGTTCTCTTAGAGCATGGAGGCGACGCGTCGTGCATTGCACAAGCATGAAACTATCATGTATAGACCGTCCTTTAACAAAAGAACTTTGGTGTTTGCCCACTAGGGATGGCAGGTACGGAGTTAGTCTGGTGGCCAAAGCTTTGCCAAAGATCTTGATCGCACCGTGCACCAGGCTCACTGGCTGGAAATCTCGGATATCCACCGCTCTGTTCTTCTTCGGGAGGAGAGTAACAATTGTTTTGTTGATCGAGGGAATCCCTCTCATGTCCCCATTGTAGAAATGTGCAAACGCATTCATGATGTCTCCCTTTATGATGCTCCAGCAGTGGGCAAAGAATCGGCCCGTGAATCCATCCGGCCCTGATGCTTTGTCTGGTGTCATTCCTTTGACGACTCTTTCTATCTCCTCTTTGGTGAATGGCTCTTCCAGGTAGCTCAGGTTGAGGGAGGGAAGGTGAAGCGTGTTGAGATCTAAAGTGTGAGCCTTGGATTGAATCTCCCCAAGTGCATGGGTGAAGTGGGCATCAACCTCATTCATGATCTCCTCCTGGCTGGTAGCAATGATGTCGCCCCTCCGTATAGTTGAGATGAAATTCTTTCTCTGTCGATGACGAGCATGCTGATGAAAAAAGAAAGTGCTGGTGTCTCCTTCTCAAAGGGTGAGCATTCTAGATTGCTGCCTTGCAATCGATCTCTCAAGGGATCAAAGGCCCAACCGCTTCTTCTTGAGGGTCTTGCACAGACTTGATTTGGTAGGTGAAAGGGTTTGCATGTCCATCGCCTTGTCAAGTCTGAATATAACTTCCATGGCAATGGCGATCTGAAGTTTAATGTTGCCGATCCGCTGATCACTCCATTGCTTGAGTTTCTTCGCTGTTGCGCACAACTTCATGTCAAACACCACAAAGGGATTGCCTCCTTGAGGTACTAAGGGCCATGCCATGGCCATCGTCTCTGAAAAACCGTCCAGTTTGGTCCAGAAAGCTTCAAACTTGAAGCGTCGTCCCACATGAAGATCGACATTCGCATCCAGCAAGAGGAGGCAGTGATCTGAGACCGAGGAGCCCAGAGCCGTGAGCTGACATGTCGGGTATAGCTCTTCCCAGCAAGTGATGCTGGAAACATGGTCAATTTTCTCAAGTGTTGCCTCAGCTCTCTCGTTTGACCATGTATACCACCGACCATTTAGGTAGATTTCCTTGAGCTCCAGCAAGTTTAGTTTCGATCTGAATCTAGCTATCATCCGCCGGTTGATCGGGTTGTTACTCTTGTCCTTCGGGTTGACAAGAAAATTGAAGTCACCAAGTGCCACCCATGGCCCGACATGCAGGTCCTGATGTCAACAAGCTCCTGAAGGAACTCCACTTTCTGGTGATCAAGTTGAGGTCCATAGACTCCCGTGAGCCACCATGCTCTCCCCTCTAATGGCTGGACAAGGGTTGTCAACATGTTTTCCGTGTAATGTGGTCGCGACAGGGAGACTGTTGCAGCGTCCCACGCTATCAGAACTCCACCACAAGTTCCCACCGAGGGCAAGAAGTAGTAAGATTCAAATTTATTGCCAAGGCATTGAGACACCACATTCGCCGTCACATTCTTCATCTTTGTTTCCTGTAGACAGACTATGCTAGGTTTAGCCGCATTGACCACTTGAAACATTGCTGTCCATCGTGCTGGCGTATTAAGTCCATGCACATTCCACACTAGGATCTTAAATGGCATCTGATTCATATTAGGGGCCTACAAAGAGATCCACAACGTCCAGGTTTAGTTCCGGCCCGTCACCACCATGTCCTGCTCCAAGAGCGGGAGTGCCGAGGTATCCCAACCAACCAAAGCCAGGATAGCTTTGATGTGCCCCTCCGCTAGAGTACGCTCAAAAAGCTTGGCGTAGGCTTGTAGCGCCGAGTCGCTGATGATCTCTCCTTCATTGGCGATGCATAGTTTACGTATGAGGACCGCCTGTTGCTTAGTTGCCGTCGAACCATGGCCAACGCCCTTAGGTAGTCTGACACTCCTCCTTGGGTTGGACATAGGTGAACACTATCGATGAGGCCTACGTTTAGTTTGGGCAGCGACCCTGCTCAGAACGCTCGATAGGAGTGGGGAAAGCGCCTTCGTGAGCTCGCCACATAAA
This sequence comes from Triticum urartu, assembly GCF_056163025.1. Lineage (NCBI taxonomy): Eukaryota > Viridiplantae > Streptophyta > Magnoliopsida > Poales > Poaceae > Triticum > Triticum urartu. Next base: position 440,171,066 of record NC_141874.1, on the reverse strand, counting down.
GTATCCATGGGATTACGGTGCTGCACCAGCGTACATGGGTTGCATGGGCTATATGGCGGCCTGCCATCCAGTGTAGGTCAAGTGCGAGGTTCTGCAGTCTCGGAGAGGCTCACGCAGATGGTGCTTCCCGGCTGCCTGTGGCCCCCAATGATGGGGCCAGTCCCATCGTTGTCGCTAGCGGCGAGGATCCCGGAGAAAAAGCCACTTTGTTCGTCCTCGCCCACCGAGCCTTCTGATACCCTGTACCTATCTGGGGAGCACGTGATCACTCTGCCCTTCCTGTCTCTCCGGTCGCCCACAGGTAGCATCAATATGAGATACGGGGAGCAGTGGCCCCACGCAGGGGAGGGGGGGTTGTATGCTCCACGCTATCCACATCTGCTAGGTTCGACACGGGCCCAGCGCTGTCGCAATGTGCTGGCCAGCCCGACCGCCGCAGCGCATGCTTCCACGCCCCAATTGGCAGCTTCTCCTTCCACCTACCCAGTGAAACAGAGCGGGGGGACGGGGGAGGCCTATGTGTCGCTCCCCTGGTGCATGACCTGTGGGAGGAGACCACGGGAGGGGTCGCCCTGCTTTGGGCCGTGGACGGGGCCAGTTGGCCAGTCAAAAGATGGTCTTGCGGGCCGGAAACCTGCTACCTCTCGCTTTGTTGATTATGCATAACTATGGCCCCGCAGCTGGACGTCAGCGGCAGCTGGGTGTCGACATGCTGACCCGCGACATCGGTTTGAATTCCGCGCTGCACCGCCAGCGGTGCCGAAGCCAAGGAGGACGCCGGCTAGCCGCCATCACCATCTCCCCCTCCACCGGCTACACGCCGTTGACCAGAGGAAGCATGCCCCGCAGCCGACCGACCATCATGAGAGCGGCGATCCTCCTCTGAAGGCGGCGATGGGGAGGCGGCGGAGGCGCCGGTGCGATGAAAGAATTCACCCGGACTGGCGGCGCAAGGCGTCGGATGTCTATGGGGTACCATAGGGCATCAGGAGCGCCCGCCTGCGACGAGGGCGGCACGGGGATGAAGAGAGCGCGGTGATGAGGAATGCTGTCCGGGTCACTTGTGTTGAGCCAAACTCTGAATGAACTCATGTCATGGCGCAACTCTGTGCGCTCCGCAATGTTGACGACGAACCCACAGCCACGGAGAACTACCTCCGCCGTCCGCCTTGTCCACGCGTGCGCTGGGGCACCAACGAGCTCCAGGGGGACAAGAGATGGAAGCGCAGCGCCGGTAGCTTGAGCCTGTCGCATCTGCAAGAGGCATAGCAGGGCACGCTCTACAGGTGAGGTGCCGGCTCCGTGAGATCAGCCGACCGCCCGTGGTGTTGCCGTATATGAAGTATGGAGATGTCGTGGGTGTAGAGTATGGCTGCCGAAGAAGCCAGGAAGGTCGACCGGAGGAGAAGGAGCATGGGGCTGCGGTGATCTGTTGTGGGGGTGGCACTAGGATCTGCGAGGGGAGAAGGAGGGGACATCTGGGAAGGTACAACATGAAGCATGGCATGACGGCTTCCAAGGTCGCCCAAGCCATGGAGCTCTCCAAGAAGCTTCTCTCTTTCGCCGACGCCATGGTCGTTCGCTAGGGCCGTGTGCTCTATGTCGGCTCCTTCGACTCCCTCAAGGTTTCCGCTCTATTTTATGCCCCCTCCCCTCTAGAGATTATATGTGTAGTTCATTTTGCTCTATTCTATTGTGCGGTAATCAATTTCTCGAAACTACTTGTTGTGTTGCTGAAACTGCAAGCCATTTGTTTTGTCCCCTGCGCCTTGCCCAAAATTGATTGTGGGCTGCGAATTATAGGAATTCAAGGGCCGCACATATGGGCTAAATCTTAGTGGGAATATGGTGCTCCCGGGGTTGATGGACTCCCATGTCCACCTGGTGGCCTGCAGGTAGTTCTGCACTTTTCTTTTCCTACAGGGCTTCATTGTTTCTACAAGTGCCTACTGACTGTTTGCTAAATTTTTAATTGACAGGAATAAACATATGTATTTGATGATCCTTTTGATGATCGTTCTCAGTTTGCTGAACTTATCCCTGAGAATTCTCCATTAGGAAAGCCACATGATGAGATAGGAGTTATGCCATTGTTCTTCATTTCAGTAAAATTTGAGTATGAATGCACATGTTTTAGTGTCATCCTTCACCATATAAAATGTGGTGATGTTCTCAGGGTCATCTTTTGCCTTCTCGATGTGAATATGTCATGGTCTTTTTCCTAAAATTACAGTTCCAATATTATTAGAGTCGTGTAAATTTAATCTCATAGAGTACTGCTTTGGGGACTTTTTAGAAGTAGTAACTATTTTGAAGTTGAACCCCCTTTTCAGGTCATTCTGTGCTATGAATGTTAGATGGATACCAGTATCTTGATTTCTTATTTTTTTTAATTTTCTTTTAAGACTTTAGAATGCTGCACGAGTTATTCAACTTTAACTTCACCTTGTTTCCTTGGATTGTAGGTGTTGTCAAAAGGCAAACTATTTCTGATATAGGCAATGACGATGAAGTGCCAATATTAGGAAGAAAGCGACCTGTCCGAGAGAGGTTAGGAAATAATGTGTCTAATTCTGATTCGTATGGAAGTCAACAGAGTAATAAAAGGTATATACGTTTCATCTATATTACTCATGGAAAATTCTGGAGTGAAGTATGTACCATTTTCTTAAATATTGCATTAATGCATGGGTATAAACTGAACATTGTATATTGTAACCTATGGAGGAAAAAAACACCAAATGCAAATAGATGAGAAATCTTACCTTATTCCTTTGGCAATTTTTGTAACAAATTACTCGTCCAGGTTATCTGTTTCAAGAATAGACATATGGGTAATTCAAGAACAAACATAGGTATGTTGAATGAGTTTTCCCATTGGGAAATTCAAAGGATGGAAGGGCCATATGCAAATGGCACCAAAGCAACTTTGAATGATTTTTTTGCAAATAGCATCTCACGTATGGTTAATTCATGCATTATTATTGTACCTCAATCTTTGTATCATCACGAACTTTTCTCTCAATCACCAAGCCAGTTGGATAGTGGTGATCACCTCACACTCCAGCTACCTATTAGCCTAAGGCAAAGACTCTAAAAGGTATGAAAATTTCCCCTTGTTTAATGTGCATTAATCTATTTCAGTTTGAACGTAGTTGTAACTTCAACATCAGGTGTCAACATTTATCACACTCACTCCGTGTAAGTAATGCATATCTAGATGATCGGCTGGAGTATGCATATCTCCCAAGTAAGTCCTCTTCAGACCCTTCTAAAGGAAATATGCCCTAGAGGCAATAATAAACTTGTTATTTATATATCCTTATATCATGATAAATGTTTATTATTCATGCTAGAATTGTATTAACCGGAAACTTAGTGCATGTGTGGATATATACATAGACAAACAGAGTGTCCCTAGTATGCCTCTACTTGACTAGCTCGTTAATCAAAGATGGTTAAGTTTCCTGATCATAGACATGTGTTGTCATTTGATGAACGGGATCACATCATTAGAGAATGATGTGATGGACAAGACCCATCCGTTAGCTTAGCATAATGATCATTTAGTTTTATTGCTATTGCTTTCTTCATGACTTATACATGTTCCTCTGACTATTAGATTATGCAACTCCCGAATTCCGGAGGAACACCTTGTGTGCTATCAAATGTCACAACATAACTGGGTGATTATAAAGATGCTCTACAGGTATAGATCGAGATTAGGATTTCTCACTCTGTGTTGAGCTGGCATAGATCGAGATTAGGATTTCTCACTCTGTGTATCAGAGAGGTATCTTTGGGCCCTCTCGGTAATGCACATCACTATAAGCCTTGCAAGCAATGTGACTAATGAGTTAGTTACGGGATGATGCATTACGGAACGAGTAAAGAGACTTGCCGGTAATGAGATTGAACTAGGTATGACGATACCGACGATCGAATCTCAGGCAAGTAACATACCGATGACTAAGGGAATGACATATGTTGTTATGAGGTTTGACCGATAAAGATCTTCGTAGAATATGTAGGAGCCAATATGAGTATCTAGGTTCCGCTATTGGTTATTGACCGGAGATGTGTCTCGGTCATGTCTACATAATTCTCGAACCCATAGGGTCCGCACGCTTAACATTCGATGACGATTTGCATTATGAGTTATGTGATTTGATGACCGAAGTTTGTTCGGAGTCCCGGATGAGATCATGGACATGACAAGGAGTCTCGAAATGGTCGAGAGGTAAAGATTCATATGTTGGAAGGTTGCATTTGGACATCAGAATAGTTTCGAGTAGTTCAGGCATTTTTCCGGAGTACTGGGAGGTTACCGGAACCCCCCGGGGAAGTTAATGGGCCTTAGTGGGCTTTAGTGGAGAGAGGGAAGAAGGTCCACGAGGTGGCGCCCGCCTCCCCCCTGCCCAAACCGAATTGGACAAGGGGTGGGGGTGCGGCCGCCTCCTTCCTTCTCCTTCTCCCCTCCTTCCTTTCCCTCCGGTGGAAGAAAGGAAAAGGGGGGCTGAATCCTACTTGGACTAGGAGTCCAAGTAGGACTCCCCCCTGGCGCGCCCCTCCTGGCTGACCTACTCTCTCCCTCCCTCCCTCCCTCCCTTCTATATACGTGGCCAGGGGGCACCCCAATAGCACAACAGACAATCTCTTAGCCGTGTGCGGTGCCCCCCTCCACAATTCAACACCTCGGTCATATCGTCGTAGTGCTTAGGTGAAGCCCTGCGCCAGTAACTTCATCATCACCATCGCCACGCCGTCGTGCTGACAGAACTCTCCCTCATCCACAACTGTGTCAAGAGCTCGAGGGACGTCATCGTGCTGAATGTGTGCTGAACACGGAGGTGCCATACGTTCGGTACTTGGATCGATTGGATCGTGAAGACGTTCGACTACATCAACCGCGTTACTAAACGCTTCCGCTTTCGGTCTACGAGGGTACGTGGACGCACTCTCCCCTCTTGTTGCTATGAATATCCTAGATAGATCTTGCGTGATCGTAGGATTTTTTTGAAATACCGCGTTCCCCCACAGTGGCATCCAAGCCAGGTTTATGCGTAGATGTTATATGCACGAGTAGAACACAAAGAGTTGTGGGCGATAATAGTCATGCTGCTTACAACCAACGTCTTACTTTGATTCGGCGGTATTGTTGGATGAAGCGCCCGGACCAACATTACATGACCGCATTCATGAGACTGGTTCTACCGACGTGCTTCGCACACAGGTGGCTGGCGGGTGTCTGTTTCTCCAACTTTAGTTGAATCGAGTTTGATTACGACCGGTCCTTGTTGAAGGTTTAAACATCACACTTGACAAAAAATCGTTGTGGTTTTGATGCGTAGGTAAGAATGGTTCTTGCTAGAAGTCCGTAGCAGCCACGTAAAACTTGCAACAACAAAGTAGAGGACGTCTAACTTGTTTTTGCAGGGCATGTTGTGTTGTGATATGGTCAAGACGTGATGAGATATAAATTATTGTATGAGATGATCATGTTTTGTAAAAGTTATCGGCAACTGACAGGAGCCTTATGGTTGTCGCTATTGTATGAAATGCAATCACCATGTAATTGCTTTACTTTATCACTAAGCGGTAGCGATAGTCGTAGAAGCAATAGTTGGCGAGACGACAATGATGCAACGATGGAGATCAAGGTGTCAAGATGGTGACGATGGAGATCATGACGGTGCTTTGGAGGTGGATATCAAAGGCACAAGATGATGATGGCCATATCATGTCACATATTTTTATTGCATGTGATGTTTATCCTTTATGCATCTTATTTTGCTTAGTTCGGCGGTAGCATTATAAAATGTCCCCTCACTAAATTTCAAGGTATAAGTGTTCTCCCTGAGTATGCACCGTTGCTACAGTTCGTCGTGCCGAGACACCACGTGATGATCGGGTGTGATAAGCTCTACGTTCACATACAACCGGTGCAAGCCAGCTTTGCACGTGCAGAATACTCGGGTTAAACTTGACGAGCCTAGCATATGTAGATATGGCCTCGGAACACTGAGACCGAAAGGTCGAACATGAATCATATAGTAGATATGATCAACATATTGATGTTCACCATTGAAAACTACTGCATCTCACGTGATGATCGGACATGGTTTAGTTGATATGGATCACGTGATCATTTAGATAACTAGAGGGATGTCTAAGTGGGAGTTCTTAAGTAATATGATTAATTGAACTTTAATTTATCATGAACTTAGTACCTGATAGTATTTGCATATCTATGTTGTTGTAGATCAATGGCCCGTGCTACCGTTCCCTTGAATTTTAATGTGTTCCTAGAGAAAGCTAAGTTGAAAGATGATGGTAACAACTACATGGACTGGGTCCGTAACTTAAGGATTATCCTCATTGCTGCACAGAAGAATTACGTCCTAGAAGCACCGGTAGGTGCAAGACCCGCTGCAGGAGCAACTCCGTACGTTATGAACGACTGGCAGAGCAAAGCTGATGACTACTCGATAGTTCAGTGTGCCATGCTTTACGGCTTAGAATCGGGACTTCAAAGATGTTTTGAACATCATGGAGCATATGGGGTGTTCCAGGAGTTGAAGTTAATATTTCAAGAAAATGCCCGAGTTGAGAGATATGAAGTGTCCAACAAGTTCTATAGCTGCAAAATGGAGGAGAATAGTTCTATCGGCGAACACATACTCAGAATGTCTGGGTACCACAACCACTTGACTCAGCTGGGAGTTAATCTTCCTGATGATAATGTCATTGACAGAGTTCTTCAATCACTGCCACCAAGCTATAAAGGCTTCGTGATGAACTATAATATGCAAGGGATGGAAAATACAATTCCCGAGCTCTTCGCTGCTAAAGGCTGCAGAGGTAGAAATAAAGAAGGAGCATCAAGTGTTGATGGTTAACAAGACCACCAGTTTCAAGAAAAAGGGCAAAGGGAAGAAGGGGAACTTCAAGAAGAACGGCAAGCAAGTTGCTGCTCAAGTGAAGAAGCCCAAGTCTGGACCTAAGCCTAAGACTGAGTGCTTCTACTACAAAGGGACTGTCCACTAGAAGTGGAACTGCAAAGTGAAAGGTATATTTGATATACATGTTATTTATGTGTACCTTACTAATGCTCATAGTAGCGCCTGGGTATTTGATACTGGTTCTGTTGCTCATATTTGCAACTCGAAACAGGGGCTATGGATTAAATGAAGATTGGCTAAGGACGAGGTGACGATGCGTGTGGGAAATGGTTCCAAAGTCGATGTGATTGCCGTCAGCACGCTACCTCTACATCTACCATCGGGATTAGTTTTAGACCTAAATAATTGTTATTTGGTGCCAGCGTTGAGCATGAACATTATATCTAGCTCTTGTTTGATGCGAGACGGTTATTCATTTAAATCAGAGAATAGTGGTTGTTCTATTTATATGAGTAATATCTTTTATGGTCATGCACCCTTGATGAGTGGTCTATTTTTGTTTAATCTCAATTGTAGTGCTACACATATTCATAATATTGAAGCCAAAAGATGCAAGGTTAATAATGATAGTGCAACTTATTTGTGGCACTGCCGTTTAGGTCATATTGGTGTAAAGCGCATGAAGAAACTCCATGCCGATGGACTTTTGGAATCACTTGATCCTTGTGAACCATGCCTCATGGGCAAGATGACTAAAACTCCATTCTTCGAAACAATGGAGCGAGCAACTGACTTATTGGAAATAATACATACTGATGTATGCGGTCCGATGAGTGTTGACGCTCGCGACGGGTATCATTATTTTCTGACCTTCATAGATGATTTGAGCGGATATGGGTATATCTACTTGATGAAACATAAGTCTGAAACATTTGAAAAGTTCAAAGAATTTCAGAGTGAAGTCGAAAATCATCGTAACAAGAAAATAAAGTTTCTACGATCTGATCGTGGAGGTGAATATTTGAGTTATGAGTTTGGTATTCATTTGAAACAATGTGGAATAGTTTCGCAACTCACGCCACCTGGAACACCACAGGGTAATGGTGTGTCCGAACGTCGTAACCATCCTTTATTATATATGGTGCGATCTATGATGCCTCTTACTGATTTACCGCTATCATTTTGGGGTTATGCTTTAGAGACGGCCGCATTCATGTTAAATAGGGCACCATCTAAATCCGTTGAGACGACTACATATGAACTGTGGTTTGGCAAGAAACCCAAGTTGTCGTTTCTTAAAGTTTGGGGCTGCGATGCTTATGTGAAAAAGCTTCAACCTGATAAACTCGAACCCAAATCGGAGAAATGTGTCTTCATAGGATACCCAAAAGATATTGTTGGGTACATCTTCTATCACAGATCCGAAGGCAAGATATTCGTTGCTTAGAATGGATCCTTTCTAGAGAAGGAGTTTCTCTCAAAAGAAGTGAGTGGGAGGAAAGTATAACTTTATGAGGTAATTGTACCTTCTCCCGAATTGGAAAGTAGTTCATCATAGAAATTAGTTCCAGTGATTCCTACACCAATTAGTGAGGAAGCTAATGATGATGATCATGAAACTTCTGATCAAGTTACTACCGAACCTCGTAGGTCAACCAAAGTATGATCCGCACCAGAGTGGTACAGTAATCCTGTTTTGGAGGTCATGTTACTTGACCATGACGAACCTACGAACTATGAGGAAGCAATGATGAGCCCAGATTCCGCGAAATAGCTTGAGGTCATGAAATCTAAGATGGGATCCATGTATGAGAACAAAGTATGGACTTTGGTTGACTTGCCCGATGATCGGCAAGCAATAGAGAATAAATGGATCTTCAATAAGAAGACTGACGCTAACGGTAATGTTACTGTCTACAAAGCTCGACTCGTTGCGAAAGGTTTTCGACAAGTTCAAGGAGTTGACTACGATGAGACCTTCTCACCCGTAGCGATGCTTAAGTCTGTCCAAATCATGTCAGAAATTGCCGCATTTTATGATTATGAAATTTGGCAAATGGATGTCAAGCCGCATTCTAATTCTTGCTCGTCCTCGAGTAGGTAAATGATAAAAAAGATAATTTTTGATGTGGAATGCTACCTAGCATAAACTTGATCATATGTCTAGCCATGGCATGAATATTAAGACATAAGTGATTCAGAGCAATAGTCTATAATTTGACATAAAGACATCAATACTCAGGCATCCCAACAAACAATCATGTCTTTCAAAATATCAACGCTAAAGAAAGTTATCCCTACAAAATCATATAGCCTTGTCATGCTTTGTCTTCTTAACACAAAGTATTTATCATGCACAACCCCGATAACAAGCAGCAATTGGTTCATACTTTTTAACGCGCTTCAGATATTTCAACCCTCATGCAATACATGAGCGCGAGCTATGGATATAGCACTACGGGTGGAATAGAGTATAATGATAGGGGTAAATATAAAGAAGACAAAAAGTAAGAAAGTCTCACATCGACGCAGCTAACCAACGGGCTATGGAGATGCCCATCAATTGATATCAACGTGAGGAGTAGGGATTGCCATGCAATGAATGCACTAAGAGCTATAAGTGTATGAGAGCTCAATATGAAACTAAGTGGGTGTGCATCCAATCCTATAATGAAAAATTCCCACTAGTATATGAAAGTGACAACATAGGAGACTCTCCAAATGAAAAACATGGTGCTACTTTGAAGCACAAGTGTGGTAAAGGATACTAACAATGCCCCTTCTCTCTTTGTTTTTTAATATATTTTCTCTCTCATTGCCCGGAGTCTCATCCCGACTTGTGGGGTAATCATAGCCTCCATCATCATTTCCTCATGGGGGCACTGCTCTAAAAATGAATAATGATGATCATCACACTTCTATTTACTTATAACTCAAAAGAAATAAAAATTACAACTTGATACCTATGACAAAATATGACTCTATATGAATGCCTCTGGCATGTACCAGGATGTGCAATGATCTAGCGTAAAATGTATGAAAAATGATGAACGGTGGCTGAGCCACAACTACTATGTCTGCTATATGATCATGCAAAGCAATATGACAATGAATGCTCAAGTCATCAAACTGAAGCGGTGGAAGTTGCATGGCAATATATCTCGGAATGGCCATGGAAAAGCCATAATAGGTAGGTATGGTGGTTGTTTTGAGGAATATACAATAAGGCTTATCTGTGATAGAGCGTATCATATCACGGGGTTTGGACGCACCAGCGAAGTTTGCACCGACTCTCGATGTGAGAAAGGGCAATGCACGGTACCGTAGAGGCTAGCAAATTGCGGAAAGGTAAGAGTGTGTATAATCCATGGACTCACATTAGTCATAAAGAACTCATATACTTATTGCAAAAGTTTATAGCCCTCGAAGCAAAGTACTACTACGCATGCCCCTAGGGGGATAGATTGGTAGGAAAAGACCATCGCTCGTCCCCGACCGCCACTCATATGGAAGACAATCAATAATAAATCACGCTCCAACATCATAGCATAACGAGAGACTATACGTGCATGCTTCGGGAATCACAAACCTTAACACCAATATTCTTACTAACCACAACCGTTTACTAGTACCTCCCACATATTCCATCTCTATATCGCAAAACTATTGCAAGGAATCAAACATATCATATTCAGTGATCCATATGTTTTATGTAGGATTTTATGACTAACCATGCAATTGAGCAATTCCTGTTGACTCTCTAAATAGATATAAGTGAAGCATGAGAGTTTAATTCTTTCTACAAAAGACCATGTGATACGTCTCCAATGCATCTATAATTTTTGATTGTTCCATGCTATTATATTATCAACCTTGGATGTTTTATATGCATTTATATGCTATTTTATATGATTTTTGGGACTAACCTATTAAACTAGAGCCCATTGCCAGTTTCTGTTTTGCCTTGTTTTAGAGTATCGCAGAAAAGGAAAATCAAACGGAGTCCAATTAACCTGAAACTTCACGGAACTTATTTTTGGACCAGAAGAAGCCCACGGAGTATCAGAGTTAGACCAGGAGAGTCCCGGGCTGCCCACGAGGGTGGGGGGCGCGCCCCCTGCCTCGTGGACAGCCCAATCAAATGGAGTCCAATTAACCTGAAACTTCACGGAACTTATTTTTGGACCAGAAGAAGCCCACGGAGTATCAGAGTTAGACCAGGAGAGTCCCGGGCTGCCCACGAGGGTGGGGGGCGCGCCCCCTGCCTCGTGGACAGCCCGGAGGTCCACCGACGTACTTCTTTCTCCCATATATACCCATATACCCTAAAAACTTTGGGGAGCACAATAGATCGGGAGTTCCACCGCCAGAAGCCTCCGTAGCCACCGAAAACCAATCTAGACCCATTCCGGCACCCTGACGGAGGGGGCATCCCTCTCCGGTGGCCATCTTCATCATCCCGGTGCTCTCCATGACGAGGAGGGAGTAGTTCTCCCTCGGGGCTGAGGGTATGTACCAGTAGCTATATGTTTGATATCTCTCTCTCGTGTTCTTGAGGTGGCACGATCTTGATGTATCGCGAGCTTTGCTATTATAGTTGGATCTTATGATGTTTCTCCTCCTCTACTCTCTTGTAATGAATTGAGTTTTCCCTTTGAAGTTATCTTATCGGATTGAGTCTTTAAGGATTTGGGAACACTTGATGTATGTCTTGCATGGGATACCCGTGGTGACAATGGGGTATTCTATTGATCCACTTGATGTATGTTTTGGTGATCAACTTGCGGGTTCCGCCCATGAACCTATGCATAGGGGTTGGCACACGTTTTCATCTTCACTCTCCGGTAGAATCTTTGGGGCACTCTTTGAGGTCCTATGTGTTGGTTGAATAGATGAATCTGAGATTGTGTGATGCATATCGTATAATCATACCCACGGATACTTGAGGTGACATTGGAGTATCTAGGTGACATTAGGGTTTTGGTTGATTTGTGTCTTAAGGTGTTATTCTAGAACGAACTCTAGGGCTGTTTGTGACACTTATAGGAATAGCCCAATGGATTGATTGGAAAGAATAACTTTGAGGTGGTTTCGTACCCTACCATAATCTCTTCGTTTGTTCTCCGCTATTAGTGACTTTGGAGTGACTCTTTTTCGCATGTTGAGGGATAGCTATATGATCCAATTATGTTATTATTGTTGAGAGAACTTGCACTAGTGAAAGTATGAACCCTAGGCTTTGTTTCCTAGCATTGCAATATCGTTTGTGTTCACTTTTATCATTAGTTACCTTGCTGTTTTTATATTTTCAGATTACAAAAACCTTTATCTACCATCCATATACCACTTGTATCACCATCTCTTCGCCGAACTAGTGCACCTATACAATTTACCATTGTATTGGGTGTGTTGGGGACACAAGAGACTCTTTGTTATTTGGTTGCAGGGTTGCTTGAGAGAGACCATCTTCATGCTACGCCTCCTACGGATTGATAAACCTTAGGTCATCCACTCGAGGGAAATTTGCTACTGTCCTACAAACCTCTGCACTTGGAGGCCCAACAACGTCTACAAGAAGAAGGTTGTGTAGTAGACATCAAGCTCTTTTCTGGCGCCCTTACCGGGGAGGTTAGCGCTTGAAGGTATATCTTTAGATCTTGCAATCGAATCTTTTAGTTTCTTATTTGATCACTAGTTTAGTTTATAAAAGAAAACTACAAAAAAATATGGAATTAAGTTTTCCTCATACACTTCATCTTTTTAATATCTTTCGTGAGTATGATGGAAAGGAAAATTGTGCCAAAGTGTTAGAAGAAGAATGCACTAAAATGTTTGCCACTAAATCTTTGAATGATGAGCATGATTGTAACGTTGTTAGTATGAACTCCTTGAATATCCTGGAGGAAATATGCCCTAGAGGCAATAATAAAGTTATTATTTTATTTCCTTATATCATGAAAAATGTTTATTATTCATGCTAGAATTGTATTATCCGGAAACATAATACTTGTGTGAATACATAGACAAACTAAAATGTCACTAGTGTGCCTCTACTTGACTAGCTCGTTAATCAAAGATGGTTATGTTTCCTAACCATAGACATGTGTTGTCATTTGATTAACGGGATCACATCATTAGGAGAATGATGTGATTGACATGACCCATTCCATTAGCTTAGCACCCGATCGTTTAGTATGTTGCTATTGCTTTCTTCATGACTTATACATGTTCCTATGACTATGAGATTATGCAACTCCCGTTTGCCGGAGGAACACTTTGTGTGCTACCAAATGTCACAACGTAACTGGGTGATTATAAAGGAGCTCTACAGGTGTCTACAAAGGTACATGTTGGGTTGGCCTATTTCGAGATTAGGATTTGTCACTCCGATTGTCGGAGAGGTATCTCTGGGCCCTCTCGGTAATGCACATCACATAAGCCTTGCAAGCATTGCAACTAATGAGTTAGTTGCGAGATGATGTATTATGAAACGAGTAAAGAGACTTGCCGGTAACGAGATTGAACTAGTATTGAGATACCGACGATCGAATCTCGGGCAAGTAACATACCGATGACAAAGGGAACAAAGTATGTTGTTATGCGGTCTGACCGATAAAAGATCTTCGTAGAATATGTGGGAGCCAATATGAGCATCCAGGTTCCGCTATTGGTTATTGACCGAAGACATGTCTCGGTCATGTCTACATTGTTCTCGAACCCGTAGGGTCCGCACGCTTAACGTTACGATGACAATTTCATTATGAGTTTATATATTTTGATGTACCGAAGTTTGTTCGAGACATAAAGATTGATATATTGGAAGCCTATGTTTGGACATCGGAAGTGTTCCGGGTGAAATCGGCATTTTACCGGAGTACCGGGAGGTTATCGGAACCCCCGGTAACCTAATGGGCCTTAATGGGCCTAGTGGAGGAAGAGGAGAGGAGGCCTAGGGGCTGCCGCGCGCCCCTCCCCCCAAGTCCGAATTGGACAAGGAGGGGGGGGGGGCGGCGCCCCCCCTTTCCTTTCTTCCCTCTCCTCCTTCCCCCCAAGTCCTAATCCAACTAGGGAAAGGGGGGGTGTCCTACTCCCGGTAGGAGTAGGACTCCTCTGGCGCGCCTCCTCCTAGGGCCGGCCGCACCCCCCCTTGCTCCTTTATATACAGTGGCAGGGGGCACCCCTAGACACACAAGTTGATCTCCAAGATCGTTCTCTTAGCCATGTGTGGTGCCCCCTTCCACCATAGTCCTCGATAATATTGTAGTGGTGCTTAGGCGAAGCCCTGCGACCGTAGAACATCAATATCGTCACCACGCCGTCGTGCTGACGGAACTCTTCCCCGACACTTTGCTGGATCGGAGTCCGGGGATCGTCATCGAGCTGAACGTGTGCTAGAACTCGGAGGTGCCGTAGTTTTGATGCTTGATCGATCGGGCCATGAAGACGTACGACTACATCAACCGCGTTATCATAACGCTTCCGCTGTCGGTCTACGAGGGTACGTAGATTACACTCTCCCCTCTCGTTGCTATGCATCACCATGATCTTGTGTGTGCGTAGGAATTTTTTTATAATTACTACGTTCCCCAACAGTGGCATCCGAGCTAGGTTTTATGTGTTGATGTTATATGCATGAGTAGAACACAAGCGAGTTGTGGGCGATATAAGTCATACTGCTTACCAGCATGTCATACTTTGGTTCAGCGGTATTGTTGGATGAAGCGGCCCGGACCGACATTACGCGTACGCTTACGCGAGACCGGTTCTACCGACGTGCTTTGCACATAGGTGGCTGGCGGGTGTTAGTTTCTCCAACTTTAGTTGAACCGAGTATGTGTACGCCCGGTCCTTGCGAAGGTTAAAATAGCACCAACTTGACAAACTATCATTGTGGTTTTGATGCGTAGGTAAGATTGGTTCTTGCTTAAGCCCGTAGCAGCCACGTAAAACTTGCAACAACAAAGTAGAGGACGTCTAACTTGTTTTTGTAGGGTATATTGTGATGTGATATGGTCAAGACATGATGCTAAATTTTATTGTATGAGATGATCATGTTTTGTAACCAAGTTATCGGCAACTGGCAGGAGCCATATGGTTGTCGCTTTATTGTATGCAATGCAATTGCGCTGTAATGCTTTACTTTATCACTAAGCGGTAGCGATAGTCGTGGAAGCATAAGATTGGCGAGATGACAACGATGCTACGATGATGATCAAGGTGTCGCGCCGGTGATGATGGTGATCATGACGGTGCTTCGAAGATGGAGATCACAAGCACACGATGATGATGGCCATATCATATCACTTATATTGATTGCATGTGATGTTTATCTTTTATACATCTTATCTTGCTTTGATTGACGGTAGCATTTTAAGATGATCTCTCGCTAATTATCAAGAAGTGTTCTCCCTGAGTATGCACTGTTGTGAAAGTTCTTCGTGCTGATACACCACGTGATGATTGGGTGTGACAGGCTCTACGTTCAAATACAACAGGTGCAAAACAGTTGCACACGCGGAATACTCAGGTTATACTTGACGAGCCAAGCATATACAGATATGGCCTCGGAACACAGAGACCGAAAGGTCGAGCGTGAATCATATAGTAGATATGATCAACATAGTGATGTTCACCAATGAAACTACTCCATCTCACGTGATGATCGGACATGGTTTAGTTGATTTGGATCATGTGATCACTTAGAGGATTAGAGGGATGTCTATCTAAGTGGGAGTTCTTTAGTAATATGATTAATTGAACTTAAATTTATCATGAACTTAGTACCTGATAGTATCTTGCTTGTATATGTTTGATTGTAGATAGATGGCCCGTGCTGTTGTTCTGTTGAATTTTAATGCATTCCTTGAGAAAGCAAAGTGAAATATGATGGTAGCAATTACACGGACTGGGTCCGTAACTTGAGGATTATCCTCATTGCTGCACAGAAGAATTACGTCCTGGAAGCACCGCTGGGTGCCAGGCCTGCTGCTGGAGCAACACTAGATGTTATGAACATCTGGCAGAGGAGAGCTGATGACTACTCGATAGTTCAGTGTGCCATGCTTTACGACTTAGAATCGGGACTTCAACGACATTTTGAACGTCATGGAGCATTTGAGATGTTCCAGGAGTTGAAGTTAATATTTCAAGCAAATGCCCGGATTGAGAGATATGAAGTCTCCAATAAGTTCTATAGCTGCAAGATGGAGGAGAACAGTTCTGTTAGTGAGCATATACTCAAAATGTCTGGGTATAATAATCACTTGATTCAATTGGGAGTTAATCTTCCAGATGATTGCGTCATTGACAGAATTCTCCAATCACTTCCACCTAGCTACAAGAGCTTCGTGATGAACTATAATATGCAAGGGATGAATAAGACTATTCCCGAGCTCTTCGCAATGCTGAAAGCTGCGGAGGTAGAAATCAAGAAGGAGCATCAAGTGTTGATGGTCAACAAGACCACTAGTTTCAAGAAAAAGGGCAAAGGGAAGAAGAAGGGGAACTTCAAAAAGAACATCAAACAAGTTGCTACTCAGGAGAAGAAACCCAAATCTGGACCTAAGCCTGAAACTGAGTGCTTCTACTGCAAGCAGACTGGTCACTGGAAGCGGAACTGCCCCATGTATTTGGCGGATAAGAAGGATGGCAAGGTGAACAAAGGTATATACGATATACATGTTATTGATGTGTACCTTACTAATGCTCACAGTAGCACCTGGGTATTTGATACTGGTTCTGTTGCTAATATTTGCAACTCGAAACAGGGACTACGGATTAAGCGAAGATTGGCTAAGGACGAGGTGACGATGCGCGTGGGAAATGGTTCCAAAGTCGATGTGATCGCGGTCGGCACACTACCTCTACATCTACCTTCGATATTAGTATTAGACCTAAATAATTGTTATTTGGTGCCAGCGTTGAGCATGAACATTATATCTGGATCTTGTTTGATGCGAGACAGTTATTCATTTAAATCAGAGAATAATGGTTGTTCTATTTATATGAGTAATATCTTTTATGGTCATGCACCCTTGAAGAGTGGTCTATTCTTATTAAATCTCGATAGTAGTGACACACATATTCATAATGTTGAAGCCAAAAGATGCAGAGTTGATAATGATAGTGCAACTTATTTGTGGCACTGCCGTTTAGGTCATATCGGTGTAAAGCGCATGAAGAAACTCCATACTGATGGACTTTTGGAACCACTTGATTATGAATCACTTGGTACTTGCGAACCGTGCCTTATGGGCAAGATGACAAAAACACCGTTCTCTGGTACTATGGAGAGAGCAACAGATTTGTTGGAAATCATACATACAGATATATGTGGTCCGATGAATGTTGAGGCTCGTGGCGGATATCGTTATTTTCTCACCTTCACAGATGACTTAAGCAGATATGGGTATATCTACTTAATGAAACATAAGTCTGAAACATTTGAAAAGTTCAAAGAATTTCAGAGTGAAGTTGAAAATCATCGTAACAAGAAAATAAAATTCCTACGGTCTGATCATGGAGGAGAATATTTGAGTTACGAGTTTGGTGTACATTTGAAACAATGCGGAATAGTTTCGCAACTCACGCCACCCGGAACACCACAGCGTAATGGTGTGTCCGAACGTCGTAATCGTACTTTACTAGATATGGTGCGATCTATGATGTCTCTTACTGATTTACCGCTATCGTTTTGGGGTTATGCTTTAGAGACGGCCGCATTCACGTTAAATAGGGCACCATCAAAATCCGTTGAGACGACGCCTTATGAACTGTGGTTTGGCAAGAAACCAAAGTTGTGGTTTCTGAAAGTTTGGGGCTGCGATGCTTATGTGAAAAAGCTTCAACCTGATAAGCTCGAACCCAAATCGGAGAAACGTGTCTTCATAGGATATCCAAAGGAAACTATTGGATACACCTTCTATCACAGATCCAAAGGCAAGACTTTTGTTGCCAATTTCGGAAACTTTCTAGAGAAGGAGTTTCTCTCGAAAGAAGTGAGTGGGAGGAAAGTAGAACTTGATGAGGTAACTGTACCTGCTCCCTTATTGGAAAGTAGTACATCACAGAAACCAGTTTCTGTGACACCTACACCAATTAGTGAGGAAGCTAATGATGATGATCATGAAACTTCAGAACAAGATACTACTGAACCTCGTAGATCAACCAGAGTAAGATCCACACCAGAGTGGTACGGTAATCCTGTTCTGGAAGTCATGCTACTAGATCATGATGAACCTATGAACTATGAAGAAGCGATGGTGAGCCCAGATTCCGCAAAATGGCTTGAAGCCATGAAATCTGAGATGGGATCCATGTATGAGAACAAAGTGTGGACTTTGGTTGACTTGCCCAATGATCGGCAAGCAATTGAAAATAAATGGATCTTCAAGAAGAAGATTGACGCTGACGGTAATGTTACTGCCTACAAAGCTCGACTTGTCACAAAAGGTTTTCGACAAGTTCAAGGGATTGACTACGATGAAACCTTCTCACCTGTAGTGATGCTTAAGTCTGTCCGAATCATGTTAGAAACTGCCGCATTTTATGATTATGAAATTTGGCAGATGGATGTCAAAACTGCATTCCTGAATCGATTTCTGGAAGAAGAGTTGTATATGATGCAGCCTGAAGGTTTTGTCGATCCAAAGGGAGCTAACAAAGTGTGCAAGCTCCAGCGATCCATTTATGGACTGGTGCAAGCCTCTCGGAGTTGGAATAAATACTTTGATAGTGTGATCAAAGCATTTGGTTTTGTACATACTTTTGGAGAAGCCTGTATTTACAAGAAAGTGAGTGGGAACTCTATAGCATTTCTGATATTATATGTAGATGACATATTACTAATCGGAAATGATATAGAATTTCTGGATAGCATAAAGGGATACTTGAATAAGAGTTTTTCAATGAAAGACCTCGGTGAAGCTGCTTACATATTGGGCATTAAGATCTATAGAGATAGATCAAGACGCTTAATTGGACTTTCACAAAGCACATACCTTGACAAAATTTTGAAGAAGTTCAAAATGGATCAAGCAAAGAAAGGATTCTTGCCTGTGTTACAAGGTGTGAAATTGAGTAAAACTCAATGCCCGACCAATGCAGAAGATAGAGAGAAAATGAAAGATGTTCCCTATGCTTCAGCCATAGGCTCTATCATATATGCAATGCTGTGTACCAGACCTGATGTGTGTCTTGCTATAAGTCTAGCAGGGAGGTACCAAAGTAATCCAGGAGTGGATCACTGGACCGCGGTCAAAAAGATCCTGAAATACCCGAAAAAGGACTAAGGATATGTTTCTCGTATATGGAGGTGACAAAGAGCTCATCGTAAATGGTTACGTTGATGCAAGCTTTGACACTGATCCGGACGATTCTAAATCGCAAACCGGATACGTGTTTACATTAAACGGTGGAGCTGTCAGTTGGTGCAGTTCTAAACAAAGCGTTGTGGCGGGATCTACATGTGAAGCGGAGTACATAGCTGCTTCAGAAGCAGCAAACGAAGGAGTCTGGATGAAGGAGTTCATATCCGATCTAGGTGTCATACCTAGTGCATCGGGTCCAATGAAAATCTTTTCTGACAATACTGGTGCAATTGCCTTGGCAAAGGAATCTAGATTTCACAAGAGAACCAAGCACATCAAGAGACGCTTCAATTCCATCTGGAATCTAGTCCAGGTGGGAGACATAGAGATTTGCAAGATACATATGGATCTGAATGTTGCAGACCCGTTGACTAAGCCTCTTCCACGAGCAAAACATGATCAACACCAAAGCTCCATGGGTGTTAGAATCATTACTGTGTAATCTAGATTATTGACTCTAGTGCAAGTGGGAGACTGAAGGAAATATGCCCTAGAGGCAATAATAAAGTTATTATTTTATTTCCTTATATCATGATAAATGTTTATTATTCATGCTAGAATTGTATTATCCGAAAACATAATACTTGTGTGAATACATAGACAAACTAAAACGTCACTAGTGTGCCTCTACTTGACTAGCTCGTTAATCAAAGATGGTTATGTTTCCTAACCATAGACATGTGTTGTCATTTGATTAACGGGATCACATCATTAGGAGAATGATGTGATTGAGATGACCCATTCCATTAGCTTAGCACCCGATCATTTAGTATGTTGCTATTGCTTTCTTCATGACTTTTACATGTTCCTATGACTATGAGATTATGCAACTCCCGTTTGCCGGAGGAACACTTTGTGTGCTACCAAACATCACAACGTAACTGGGTGATTATAAAGGAGCTCTACAGGTGTCTCCAAAGGTACATGTTGGGTTGGCGTATTTCAAGATTAGGATTTGTCACTCCGATTGTCGGAGAGGTATCTCTGGGCCCTCTCGGTAATGCACATCACATAAGCCTTGCAAGCATTGCAACTAATGAGTTAGTTGCAAGATGATGTATTATGAAACGAGAAAAGAGGCTTGCCGGTAACGAGATTGAACTAGGTATTGAGATACCGACGATCGAATCTCGGGGAAGTAACATACCGATGACAAAGGGAACAAAGTATGTTGTTATGCGGTCTAACCGATAAAAGATCTTCGTAGAATATGTGGGAGCCAATATGAGCATCCAGGTTCCGCTATTGGTTATTGACCGAAGACATGTCTCGGTCATGTCTACATTGTTCTCGAACCCGTAGGGTACGCACGCTTAACGTTACGATGACAGTTTCATTATGAGTTTATATATTTTGATGTACCGAAGTTTGTTCGGAGTCCCGGATGTGATCACGGACATGACGGGGAGTCTCGAAATGTTTGAGACATAAATATTGATATATTGGAAGCCTATGTTTGGACATGGAAGTGTTCTGGGTGAAATCAGCATTTTACCGGAGTACCGGGAGGTTACCGGAACCCCCCGGTAACCTAATGGGCCTTAATGGGCCTAGTGGAGGAAGAGGAGAGGAGGCCTAGGGGCTGTCGCGCGCCCCTCCCCCCAAGTCCGAATTGGACAAGGAGGGGGGCGGCGCCCCCCCTTTCATTTCTTCCCTCTCCTTCTTCCCCCCAAGTCCTAATCCAACTAGGGAAAGGGGGGGAGTCCTACTCCCGGTAGGAGTAGGACTCCTATGGCGCGCCTCCTCCTAGGGCCGGCCGCACCCCCCTTGCTCCTTTATATACAGGGGCAGGGGCACCCCTAGACACACAAGTTGATCTGCAAGATCGTTCACTTAGCCGTGTGTGGTGCCCCCTTCCACCATAGTCCTCGATAATATTGTAGTGGTGCATAGGCGAAGCCCTGCGACAGTAGAACATCAAGATCGTCACCACGCCGTCGTGCTGACGGAACTCTTCCCCGACACTTTACTGGATCGGAGTCCGAGGATCGTCATCGAGCTGAACTTGTGCTAGAACTCGGAGGTGCCGTAGTTTCGGTGCGTGATCGATCGGGCCGTGAAGACGTACGACTACATCAACCGCGTTATCATAACGCTTCCGCTGTCGGTCTACGAGGGTACGTAGATTACACTCTCCCCTCTCGTTGCTATGCATCACCATGATCTTGCGTGTGCGTAGGTTTTTTTTGAAATTACTACGTTCCCCAACATATCCATAGTACTAATGATGATTTCACTAGTTATGATGAAAATGTCTCCTATAAAAATGTCAATTTTTGTGGAGTGCATTGGGTTTGCAAGTACACACCAAATAGGGAAGATAGATATTGCAAGAGGCATAAGTACTTAGAAACTAAATGGTTGCAAGAAAGGCTAGATGTTTGTGCTGAAAATTTAAATTTTCTTGGCCGTTCTTGTGAACTTTGCAATGAAAGTGGTCATTTAACCATCCGATGCAAATTTTTTCATGATCTAATTGTTTCCAAAAATTGTGATGACTTGATTTCTCTTGCACATCATAATGAACTTAGTTTGCTTATGGGTTATGAAGAAATGAAATGTATAACTAACTATCTCCCAGTATTTACCCGTGATAAACTTCTTGGATTTGACCTAGAAGAAATTTATATGTATTGTGCGGTGAATTGCACTGAAAATGCTTATATTGCCAATTACATAAAGAAAAGAAAACAAATAGAAGATGAATAGAATACTAATGAAAGGGAAGAGACTTCCCAATACCCTCCTATTATTTCTTATGATGAATCAGGTAACGAGGAGGATCCTCCTATTCAACCAATCTCACTAATAAGGATCTCCGAAAAGAGGATTGAACCCACACATGATGTGGTGAAGAAGAAGAAAAGAAAAAGGAAGAGAGGTAAAAAGATATCTCTCCCAAATAATGCTGCTCCTATTACTATTGTGCCTCATGAAAATATAATTGTGGAAGATAATGATACTTCTTATGATCTTGAAAATCTTTTTGGCACTTTCTTGGAAGAATATGATAATTGCTATACTATTGGTGCTATCCATACTATTAATGATGAGAGTAATTATGCTTATGATATGAAAAGGCCCAAGCTTGGGGATGCTACGTTTAATGAAGATGATATTTTTAGTCTCCTAAGTTTTGATATGCAAATTTATAATGATGATAGCATGCCTCCTACTTATGATGATTATAATTATGAAAGTGGACTTGGAGAGGTCATGACTTTATTTAGTAATGATTCCACTATCTTGGAAGAGATTTCAATTGATTATGATGAGAACAAAGTTGCTACTTATGATAATTATTGTGATGATACATATGCTATAAAAAGTAGTGATGATTATATTTATAAAACTTGTCATGATTATGATTACTCTTTTTCTGAACATTACTCTTTTAATGTGGAAAAAATTTATAGTATTCGAGTCTCTTATGATACCCCCACTATTCCAAATGAGAAGAATTTTGCTTATGTGGAGAGTAATAAATTTCTATGCTTGTAGATCACGAAAAGAATGCTTTAGGTGCTGGTTATATTGTTGAATTCATTCATGATGCTATTGAAAATTATTATGAGGGAGGAATATATGCTTGTAGGAGTTGCAATAATATCAAGTTTCCTCTCTATGTGCTTAAAGTTTTGAAGTTATGCTTGTTTTGCCCTCCTATGCTAGTTGATTATTGTTCCCATACGTTGTTTGCTCACAAAATCCCTATGCATAGGAAGAGGGTTAGACTTAAATGTGCTAGTCATATTCTTCATGATGCTCTCTTTATGTTTCAATTCTTATCCTTTATGTGAGCATCATTGAAATCATCATGCCTAGCTAGGGGCGTTAAACGATAGCGCTTGTTGGGAGGCAACCCAACTTTATTTTTGTTCCTTTCTTTTTGCTCCTGTTTAGTAATAAATAATTCATATAGCCTCTGTTTAGATGTGGTTTTATGCTTTTAATTAGTGTTTGTGCCAAGTAGAACCTTTGGGAAGACTTGGGGAAAGTCTTTGCGATCATGCTGTAAAAAAACAGAAACTTTAGCGCTCACGAGAATTGCAGCCATTTTTTTATTGGAGAGTGATATTTAGTTAATTATTTTTAAGATGATTAATAGACAAATTACTCAGGTCCACAATTTATTTGAGGATTTTATGAGTTCCAGAAGTATACATTTGATCCAGATTACTACAAACTGTTCTGTTTTTGACAGATTCTGTTTTCGATGTGTTGTTTGCTTATTTTGATGAGTCCATGAGTAGTATCGGAGGGTATGAACCATAGATAAGTTGAAATACAGTAGATATTACACCAATATGAATTAAGGATTAGTTCACAACAGTACCTAAGTGGTGATTTATTTTCTTATACTAACGGAGCTTACGAGTTTTCTGTTAAGTTTTGTGTTGTGAAGTTTTCAAGTTTTGGGTAAAGATTCGATGGATTATGGAATAAGGAGTGGAAAGAGCCTATGCTTGGGGATTCCCAAGGCACCCAAAGGTAAATATTCAAGGACAACCAAGAGCCTAAGCTTGGGGATGCCCCGGAAGGCATCCCCTCTTTCGTCTTTGTTCATGGGTTACTTTACTTGGAGCTATATTTTTATTCGGCACATGATATGTGTTTTGCTTGGAGCGTCATCTTATTTCATTTTGTTTTGCTTGATGTTTGAATAAAATACCAAGATCTGAAATTATCAAATGTTAGAGAGTCTTTATATAGTTGCATAATTGTTCGACTACTCATTGATCTTCACTTATATCTTTCGGAGTAGTTTGTCATTTGCTCTAGTGCTTCACTTATATCTTTTTAGAGCACGGTGGTGGTTTTATTTTATAGAAATAGATGAATGATACGTCTCCAATGTATCTATAATTTTTGATTGCTCCATGCTATATTATCTTCTGTTTTGGACTATATTGGGCTTTATTTTCCACTTTTATATTATTTTTGGGACTAACCTATTAACCGGGGGCCCAACTCAGAATTGTTTTTTTCCTATTTAAGTGTTTCGGAGAAACAGAATATCAAATGGAGTCCAAATGGAATGAAACCTTCGGAAACGTGATTTTCTCATCAGATAACATCCAGGAGACTTGGACCCTCCGTCAAGAAAGCCACGAGGTGG
Source organism: Triticum urartu (assembly GCF_056163025.1). Classification (NCBI taxonomy): domain Eukaryota; kingdom Viridiplantae; phylum Streptophyta; class Magnoliopsida; order Poales; family Poaceae; genus Triticum; species Triticum urartu. Next base: position 440,146,677 of record NC_141874.1, on the reverse strand, counting down.
CCACGAGGGTGGAGGGCGCGTCCTCCTACCTCGTGGGCACCTCGAAGCTCCACCGACGTACTTCTTTTTGTGGTGTGTTGTTGAGACCGATGAATTGTGGGTTTATGATCAAGTCTATGTATGATATTTGTATCTTCTCTGAATTATTTTTTGTATAATTGGTTATCTTCGCAAGTCTCTTCGAATTATCAGTTTGGTTTGGCCTACTAGATTGGTTTTTCTTGCCATGGGAGAAGTGCTTAGCTTTGGGTTCGATCTTGCGGTGTCCTTTCCCAGTGACAGAAGGGGCATCAAGGCACGTATTGTATTGTTGCCATCGAGGATAACAAGATGGGGTTTTTATCATATTGCATGAAACTATCCCTCTACATCATGTCATCTTGCTTAAGGCGTTACTCTGTTTTTAACTTAATACTCTAGATGCATGCTGGATAGCGGTCGATGAGTGGAGTAATAGTAGTAGATGCAAGCAGGAGTCAGTCTACTTGTCTCGGACGTGATGCCTATATACATGATCATACCTAGATATTATCATAACTATGCTCAATTCTGTCAATTGCTCAACAGTAATTTGTTCACCCACCGTAGAATACTTATGCTCTCGAGAGAAGCCACTAGTGAAACCTATGACCCCCGGGTCTCTTTCTCATCATATCAATCTCCATCACTTTATTTTTGCTCTGCTTTTACTTTGATTTTACTTTTTACTTTGCATCTCTATACCAAAAATACCAATAAATATTATTTATCATCTCTATCAGATCTCACTTTCGTAAGTGACCATGAAGGGATTGACAACCCTAAGCGCGTTGGTTGCGTTGAGCTATTGTTTTTGTGTAGGTACGAGGGACTCGCACGTAGCCTCCTACTGGATTGATACCTTGGTTCTCAAAAACTGAGGGAAATACTTACGCTACTTTGCTGCATCATCCTCTCCTCTTCGGGGAAATCTAACGCAGTGCTCAAGAGGTAGCAATGAACTCTCATGCTTCACTTATATTATTTTGAGAGTCCTAAACAGCATGGTAATTTGCTTTAGTTATGAATTCAGTCCTAATATGATGGGCTTCCAAGAGGGATATAATAAAAACTTTCATATAAGTGCATTGAATACTATGAGAAGTTTGATAGTTGATGATTGTTTTGAGATATGGAGATGGTGATATTAGAGTCATGCTAGTTGAGTAGTTGTGAATTTGAGAAATACTTGTGTTGAAGTTTGTGATTCCCGTAGCATGCACGTCTGGTGAATCGTTATGTGATGAAGTCGGAGCATGATTTATTTATTGATTGTCTTCCTTATGAGTGGCAGTCGGGGACGAGCGATGGTCTTTTCCTACCAATCTATCCCCTAGGAGCATGCGCGTAGTACTTTGTTTCGATAACTAATACATTTTTGCAATAAGTATGTGAGTTCTTTATGACTAATGTTGAGTCCATGGATTATACGCACTCTCACCCTTCCACCATTGCTAGCCTCTCTAGTACCGCACACCTTTCGCCGGTACCTTACACCCACCATATACCTTCCTCAAAACAGCCACCATACCTACCTATTATGGCATTTCCATAGCCATTCCGAGATATATTGCCATGCAACTTTTCACCGTTCCGTTATTATGACACGCTTCATTATTGTCATATTGCTTTGCATGATCATGTACTTGACATCGTATTTGTGGCAAAGCCACCGTTCATAATTCTTTCATACATGTCACTCTTGATTCATTGCATATCCCGGTACACCGTCGGAAGCATTCACATAGAGTCATATTTTGTTCTAAGTATTGAGTTGTAATTGTTGAATTGTAAGTAAATAAAAGTGTGATGACCATCATTACTAGAGCATTGTCCCAAGTGAGGAAAGGATGATGGAGACCATGATTCCCCCACAAGTCGGGATGAGACTCCAGACAAAAATAAATAAATAAAAGAGGCCGAAGAAGCACAAATAGAAAAAGAAAAAAAGAGGCCATAAAAAAGAGAAAGGCCCAAATAAAAAAATATATAAAAAAATGAGAGAAAAAGAGAGAAGGGACAATGCTACTATCCTTTTGCCACACTTGTGCTTCAAAGTAGCACCATGATCTTCATGATAGAGAGTCTCCTATGTTGTCACTTTCATATACTAATGGGAATTTTACATTATAGAACTTGGCTTGTATATTCCAATGATGGGCTTCCTCAAAATGCCCTAGGTCTTCGTGAGCAAGCAAGTTGGATGCACACCCACTAGTTTCTTTTGTTGAGCTTTCATACACTTATAGCTCTAGTGTATCCGTTGCATGGCAATCCCTACTCACTCACATTGATATCTATTGATGGGCATCTCCATAGCCCGTTGATACGCCTAATTGATGTGAGACTATCTTCTCCATTTTTGTCTTCTCCACAACCACCATTCTATTCCACATATAGTGCCATGTCCATGGCTCATGCTCACATATTGCGTGAAGATTGAAAAAGTTTGAGAACATCAAAAGTGTGAAACAATTGATTGGCTTGTCATCGGGGTTGTGCATGATTTAAATATTTTGTGTGGTGAAGATAGAGCATAGCCAGACTATATGATTTTGTAGGGATAGCTTTCTTTAGCCATGTTATTTTGAGAAGACATGATTACTTGGTTAGTATGCTTGAAGTATTATTATTTTTATGTCAATATTAAACTTTTGTCTTGAATCTTATGGATCTGAATATTCTTGCCAAAATAAAGAGAACTACATGGATAAATATGTTGGGTAGCATTCCACATCAAAAATTCTGTTTTTATCATTTACCTACTCGAGGACGAGAAGGAATTAAGCTTGGGGATGCTGATACGTCTCCAACGTATCTATAATTTTTGATTGTTCCATGCTATTATATTATCAACCTTGGATGTTTCATATGCATTTATATGCTATTCTATATGATTTTTGGGACTAACCTATTAACCTAGAGCCCAGTGCCAGTTTCTGTTTTTTTCCTTATTTTAGAGTATCACAGAAAAGCAAAATCAAATGGAGTCCAATTGACCTGAAACTTCACGGAACTTATTTTTGGACCAGAAGAAGCCCACAGAGTATCGGAGTTGGACCAGGAGAGTCCCGGGCTGCCCACGAGGGTGGGGGGCACGCCCAGGGGGGTACCCGAAGGTCCACCAACGTACCCCTGGGCGCGCCCCTGCCTCGTGGACAGCCCGAAGGTCCACCGACGTACTTGTTCCTCCCATATATACCCATATACCCTAAAAACTCCGGGGAGCACAATAGATCGGGAGTTTCGCCGCCAGAAGCCTCCGTAGCCACCGAAAACCAATCTAGACCCGTTCTGGCACCCTGCCGGAGGGAGCATAACTCTCCGGTGGCCATCTTCATCACCCCGGTGCTCTCCATGACGAGGAGGGAGTAGTTCTCCCTCGGGGCTGAGGGTATGTACCAGTAGCTATGTGTTTGGTATCTCTCTCTCTCTCTCTCGTGTTCTTGAGGTGGCACGATCTTGATGTATTGTGAGCTTTGCTATTATAGTTGGATCTTATGATGTTTCTCCTCCTCTACTCTCTTGTAATGAATTGAGTTTTCCCTTTGAAGTTATCTTATCGGACTGAGTCTTTAAGGGTTTGAGAACAATTGATGTATGTCTTGCGTGGGATACCCGTGGTGACAATGGGGTATTCTATTGATCCACTTGATGTATGTTTTGGTGATCAACTTGCGGGTTCCGCCCATGAACATATGCATAGGGGTTGGCACACGTTTTCGTCTTGACTCTCCGTTAGAATCATTGGGGCACTCTTTGAGGTCCTATGTGTTGGTTGAATAGATGAATCTGAGATTGTGTGATGCATATCGTATAATCATACCCACGGATACTTGAGGTGACATTGGAGTATCGAGGTGACATTAGGGTTTTGGTTGATTTGTGTCTTAAGGTGTTATTCTAGTACGAACTCTAGGGCTGTTTGTGACACTTATAAGAATAGCCCAACAGATTGATTGGAAAGAATAACTTTGAGGTGGTTTCGTACCCTACCATAATCTCTTCGTTTGTTCTCCGCTATTAGTGACTTTGGAGTAACTCTTTGTTGCATGTTGAGGGATAGTTATATGATCCAATTATGTTATTATTGTTGAGGGAACTTGTAGTAGTGAAAGTATGAACCCTAGGCCTTGTTTCTTAGCATTGCAATACCGTTTGTGCTCACTTTTATCATTAGTTACCTTGCTGTTTTTATATTTTCAGATTACAAAAACCTTTATCTACCATCCATATACCACTTGTATCACCATCTCTTCGCCGAACTAGTGCACCTATACAATTTACCATTGTATTGGGTGTGTTGGGGACACAAGAGACTCTTTGTTATTTGGTTGCAGGGTTGCTTGAGAGAGACCATCTTCATCCTATGCCTCCTACGGATTAATAAACCTTAGGTCATCCACTTGAGGGAAATTTGCTACTGTCCTACAAACCTCTGCACTTGGAGGCCCAACAGTGTCTACAAGAAGAAGGTTGTGTAGTAGACATCACCATGCTCTAACAAATATAAGTGAAGCAAAAGAGCATTCTTCAAATAATGGTTTTCTATGTGAAGAGAAATAGGCAATCCAAACTTCAAATGATATAAGTGAAGCACATGAAGCATTCTATAAAGCCATACTCAAATGATATAAGTGAAGTGCAATGAGAATTCTATAAATCAACCATGGACTATCTCATACCAGCATGGTGCATAAAAGAAAAATGAAAACTAAAAGCAAAAGACGCTCCAAGATTTGCACATGTCACATGAACGAAACGAAGACGAAAACATACCGATACTTGTTGAAGAAAGATGGGATGCCTTCCGGGGCATCCCCAAGCTTAGACGCTTGAGTATCCTTGAATATTTACTTGGGGTGCCTTGGGCATCCTGATACGTCTCCAACGTATCTATAATTTTTGATTGTTCCATGCTATTATATTATCAACCTTGGATGTTTTATATGCATTTATATGCTATTTTAACCTTGGATGTTTTATATGCATTTATATGCTATTTTATATGATTTTTGGGACTAACCTATTAACCTAGAGCCCAGTGCCAGTGCCAGTTTCTGTTTTTCCTTGTTTTAGAGTATCACAACAAAGGAAAATCAAACATAGTCCAATTGACCTGAAACTTCACGGAACTTATTTTTGGAACGGAAGCAATCCAGAAGACTTGGGGTGTACGTAAGGGAAGCAATGAGGAAGGCACGAGGCAGGGGGGCGCACCCACCCCCCTGGGCGCGCCCTCCACCCTCGTGGGCCCCTCGTGGCTCCCCTGATGTATTTCTTTTGCCTATATATCCATATACCCTAAAACTATCGGGGACGACATCAGGAGTTCCGCCACAAAAAGGCTCTGTAGGCACCGAAAGCCAATCTAGACCCGTTCCGGCACCCTGTCGGAGGGGGAATCCCTCTCCGGTGGCCATCTTCATCATCCCGGTGCTCTCCATGACGAGGAGGTAGTAGTTCTCCCTCGGGGCAGAGGGTATGTACCAGTAGCTATGTGTTTGATCTCTCTCTCTCGTGTTCCTGAGATGATACGATCTTGATGTATCGCGAGCTTTGCTATTATAGTTGGATCTTATGATGTTTCTCCCCCTCTACTCTCTTGTAATGGATTGAGTTTTCCCTTTGAAGTTATCTTATCGGATTGAGTCTTTAAGGATTTGAGAACACTTGATGTATGTCTTGCGTGGGATACCCGTGGTGAGAATGGGGTATTCTATTGATCCACTTGATGTATGTTTTGGTGATCAACTTGCGGGTTTCGCCCATCAACCTATGCATAGGGGTTGGCACACGTTTTCGTCTTGACTCTCCGGTAGAAACTTTGGGGCACTCTTTGAGGTTCTATGTGTTGGTTGAATAGATGAATCTGAGATTGTGTGATGCATATCGTATAATCATACACACAGATACTTGAGGTGACATTGGAGTATCTAGGTGACATTAGGGTTTTGGTTGATTTGTGTCTTAAGGTGTTATTCTAGTACGAACTCTAGGGCTGTTTGTGACACTTATAGGAATAGCCCGATGGATTGATTGGAAAGAATAACTTTGAGGTGGTTTCGTACCCTACCATAACCTCTTCGTTTGTTCTCCGCTATTAGTGACTTTGGAGTGACTCTTTTTCGCATGTTGAGGGATAGCTATATGATCCAATTATGTTATTATTGTTGAGAGAACTTGCACTAGTGAAAGTATGAACCCTAGGCCTTGTTTCAACACATTGCAATACCGTTTCTGCTCACTTTTATCATTAGTTACCTTGCTGTTTTTATATTTTCAGATTACAAAAACCATTACCTACTATCCATATACCACTTGTATCACCATCTCTTCGCCGAACTGGTGCACCTATACAATTTACCATTGTATGTGTTGGGGACACAAGAGACTCTTTGTTATTTGGTTGCAGGGTTGCTTGAGAGAGACCATCTTCATGCTGTGCCTCCTACGGATTGATAAACCTTAGGTCATCCACTTGAGGGAAATTTGCTACTGTCCTACAAACCTCTGCACTTGGAGGCCCAACAACGTATACAAGAAGAAGGTTGTGTAGTAGACATCAAGCTCTTTTCTGGCACCATTGCCAGGGAGGTTAGCGCTTGAAGGTATATCTTTAGATCTTGCAATCGAATCTTTTTGTTTCTTGTTTTAGCACTAGTTTAGTTTGTAAAATAAAACTACAAAAAAATATGGAATTGAGTTTGCCTCATACGCTTCATCTTTTTAATATCTTTCGTGAGTATGATGGAAAGGAAAGTTGCGCCAAAGTGTTAGAAGAAGAATGCATTAAAATGTTTGGCACTAAATATTTGAATGATGAGCATGACTGCAATGTTGTTAGTTTGAATTCTTTGAATATCCATGATGCTAATGATATGCAAAGCCACAAGCTTAGGGAAGCTATGTTTGATGAAGATGATATTTTTTGTCCCCCAAGTTTTGATGAGAAAATTTATTATGATGATAGCATGCCTCCTATTTATGATGATTATATTGATAAAAGTGGATTTGGAGAGGTCATGACTTTATTTAGTGATGAATCCACTATTCCGGAAGAGGTTCCAATTGATTATGAGAACAAAGTTGCTATCTATGATGATTATTGTGATGACTTGTATGCTATAAAGAATAATGATATCCATGAAACTTGTCATCATGATTTTAGTTTTCAATTGGATTATGCCTCACATGATAGTTATTTTGTTGAGTTTGCTCCCACTACTATTCATGAGAAGAAGTTTGCTTATGTGGAGAGTAATAAAAATTCTATGCTTGTAGATCATGAAAAGAATGCTTTAGGTGCTAGTTATATTGTTAAATTCATTCATGATGCTACTGAAAATTATTATGCGGGAGGAATATATGCTCGTAGGAATTGCAATAGATAAATAGATAAATTACAGATTAACACCAATAGATAAACAGAATCTTTAGCGCTCACGAAAATTGCTGCCATTTTTTAATGAAGAGGGATAGTTAGTTAATTGTTTTTTCAGATGATTAATAGATAAATTACTCACGTCCAGAAATTTATTTTAGAATTTTTTGGGTTACAGAAGTCTGGGTTAGTTACAGATTACTACAGACTGTTCTGTTTTTGACAGATTCTGTTTTTCGTGTGTTGTTTGCTTATTTTTGATGAATCTATGGCTAGTAAAATAGTTTATAAACCATAGAGAAGTTGGAATACAGTAGGTTTAACACCAATATAAATAAAGAATGAGTTCATTACAGTACCTTGAAGTGGTGTTTTCTTTTCTTTCACTAACGGAGCTTATGAGTTTTCTGTTAAGTTTTGTGTTGTGAAGTTTTCAAGTTTTGGGTAAAGATTCGATGGACTATGGAATAAGGAGTGGCAAGAGACTAAGCTTGGGGATGTCCAAGGCACCCCAAGGTAATATTCAAGGACAACCAAGAGCCTAAGCTTGGGGATGCCCCGGATGGCATCCCCTCTTTCATCCTCGTTCATCGGTAACTTTACTTGGAGCTACATTTTTATTTACCACATGATATGTGTTATTCTTGGAGCGTCATTTTATTTTATTTAGTTTTGCTTGCTGTTTGAATAAAATACCAAGATCTGAAATTATTAAATGTTAGAGAGTGTTCATATAGTTGCATAATATTCGACTACTCATTGATCTTCTCTTATATCTTCCGGAGTAGTTTGTTGTTGCTCTAGTGCTTCACTTATATCTTTTTAGAGCACGGTGGTGGCTTTATTTTATAGAAATAGATGAACTCTCATGCTTCACTTATATTATTTTCAGAGTCCTAAACAGAATGGTAATTTGCTTTGGTTATGAATTTATTCCTAATATGATGGGCATCCAAGAGGGACATAATAAAACTTTCATATAAAGTGCATTGAATACTATGAGAAGTTTGATACTTGATAATTGTTTTGAGATATGGATATGGTGATATTAGAGTCGTGCTAGTTGAGTAGTTGTGAATTTGAGAAATTCTTGTGTTAAAGTTTGAGATTCCCGTAGCATGCACGTATGGTGAACCGTTATGTTAAGAAGTCGGAGCATGATGTATTTATTGATTGTCCTCCTTATGAGTGGCGGTCGGGGATGAGCGATGGTCTTTTCCTACCAATCTATCCCCCTAGGAGCATGCATGTAGTACTTTGCTTCGATAACTAATAGAATTTTGCAATAAGTATGTGAGTTCTTTATGACTAATGTTGAGTCCATGGATTATACGCACTCTCACCCTTCCGCCATTGCTAGCCTCTCTAATACCGCACACCTTTCACCGTATCATACACCCACCATATACCTTCCTCAAAACAGCCACCATACCTACCTATTATGGCATTTCCATAGCCATTCTGAGATATATTGCCATGCTACTTTCCACCGATCCATTATTATGACACGTTTCATCATTGTCATATTGCTTTGCATGATCATGTAGTTGACATTGTATTTGTGGCAAAGACACCGTTCATAATTCTTCCATACATGTCACTCATGAGTCATTGCACATCCCGGTACACCGCCGGAGGCATTCACATAGAGTCATATCTTGTTCTAAGTATCGAGTTGTAATTCTTGAGTTGTAAGTAAACAGAAGTGTGATGATCATCATTAATAGAGCATTGTCCCTAAAAAAAGAGAAAGGCCAAAAAAAAGAAAGGCCAAATAAAAAAAATAAAAAAATAAAAGGGGACAATGGTACTATCCTTTTTTCCACACTTGTGCTTCAAAGTAGCACCATGGTTTTCATGATAGAGAGTCTCTTGTTTTGTCACTTTCATATACTAGTGGGAATTTTTCATTATAGAACTTGGCTTGTATATTCCAACAATGGGCTTCCTCAAATGCCCTAGGTCTTCGTGAGCAAGAAAGTTAGATGCACACCCACTTAGTTTCTTTTGTTGAGCTTTCATGCATTTATAGCTCTAGTGCATCCGTTGCATGGCAATCCCTACTCACTCACATTGATATCTATTGATGGGCATCTCCATAGCCCGTTGATATGCCTAGTTGATGTGAGACTATCTTCTCCCTTTTTGTCTTCTCCACAACCACCATTCTATTCCACATATAGTGCTATGTCCATGGCTCACACTCATGTATTGCGTGAAGATCGAAAAAGCTTGAGAACATCAAAAGTATGAAACAATTGCTTGGCTTGTCATCGGGGTTGTGCATGATTTAAATATTTTGTGTGGTGAAGATGGAGCATAGCCAGACTATATGATTTTGTAGGGATAGCTTTGTTTGGCCATGTTATTTTGAGAAGACATGATTACTTTGTTAGTATGCTTGAAGTATTATTATTTCTATGTCAATATTAAACTTTTGTCTTGAATCTTATGGATCTGAATATTCTTGCCACAATAAAGAAGAATTACTTAGAGAAATATGTTAGGTAGCATTCCACATGAAAAATTCTGTTTTTATCATTTACCTACTCGAGGAAGAGCAGGAATTACATCCCCAAGCTTGAGCTTTTGCCTATCCTCCTTCTCCTCATATCGAGACCTCCTCGATCTTTGATCACTTCATCCACACAAAACTCAACAAAAAGTTTGGTAAGATCCGTTAGTATAATAAAGCAAATCACTACTCTAAGAACTGTTGAAAACTAATTCATATTTTTTTTTGCATTTTATCTACTGTAATATAACTTTTTCATGGCTAATACCACCGATAAAAATCGATAGTTTCATCAAAACGAGCAAAACAATGCATAAAAAAAACAGAATCTGTCTTAAACAGGGCAGTCTGTAGTAATCTAAACATTAACCATAGTTCTGGTACTCCAAAAATTCTGAAACAATTAGGAAAAATAAAAATTTTGTATAGAAATACAGTGCAAAAAGTTTATGAACCATTTAAGGTTCCAGTAAAAAATGTAAAATCGCGCACTACAACCAAAGTTTCTGTTTTGCACCGCAGAAACCAACAAGCAATGTAAACATCCTAAAGGCAAATCTTGGCACATTATTTTTATAATACAATGGAATTGTACAAGGGGATAATTATTTTTGTTGAAAAGTTTCTGTAAGTAAGATTCACAAAGTTTCGTGAGCATGAACAAAGTTCAAGGACGTCCCCCACTTTCACAATGCTCGTCTATATCACTTTCACTTTTCTTTTTGTGAAGTTTTAAGTTCCCCTCTATATATTTTTGTTTTGTTTTAAAACTATATAAAAGCACTCAACAGAAATAATTGACTCTCTAAAACTTCCAGGTTGTCTCCCTGGAAGCGCTTTCTTTAAAGCCATAAAGCTAGGCATAAAGTGCTCAAGTAATGGATCCACCCGGATCCCAAGGTATATCAAAGCCAATTTGAATTAACAATGATTTGGCATTTAGTAGTGAGCACAAAGCAACATATATCAAGCAATGAAGAAGTCTAACTCTCTTCCTATGCATAGGCATGTCATACAAGAACAATTCATGCACATCAAGTAAAGGCCAATACATAGTATAAGCAGTTTCTTGCAATTTTATCATGTTGGAAACATAGAGAGGCGGAGATATAGTTCCTATCTCATAATAATTGCAAGTAGGAGAAGCAAGCACATGCATATTATATTCATCAAAATCATCATGTGCAATGGTAAAAGGCAACCCATCAATATAATCATTAACAAGTGCAAACTTCTCCGATATAGTGTAGTTTGGAGAATTCAAAAAGATAATAGGACTATCATGTGTGGGTGCAGTAGCAACAATTCCATGTTTAACACAAGGAACAATAGCAAGTTCATCTCCATAAGCATCATTCATATTGGCATCTTTGCCACAAGCATAGCAAGCATCATCAAAAAGGGATATTTAAAATGAATCAATTGGACCATAGCAATTATCATGGCATTCATCCTTCGGTAAGAATGGAGGGAAATTAATCAATGTATGAGTTGAAGAGTTACTCTCATTAGAAGGCGGGCACGGGTGATCAATCCGGTCTTCCTTCGCTTGTTCTTCGCTCTCCTCGTCATCTTTTTCATCCAATGAGCTCACAGTTTCATCAATTCCTTCTTCCATAGACTCCTGCAAAATATTAGTCTCTTCTTGCACAACGGAGACTTTCTCGATAAATGCATCAATATCGGAATTGTATTTATAATTATTATAGCAATATTTAAGGATAGCAAGATTTTCAGGTCTATAAATTGAATACTCAAAATCTTCAAACTCTTTAAACAAAGACTCAATTTCACATGCACCCTTAAAAGCAACAAATTCTTCTATTCGTTCCACATCATAGTAATCATATATACCATTAGTATAAGAAGCCAAGGTTTCATTATCATTAAATTTGCATGAATAGGGAAGGTGTGGAACCTCAATCTTAGAGAAACAAGTATAGTCGTATCTCAAGCATAGATTCCAAGCATATCATTGCAACACATAAATTTGATCCCATAACAATTTCCCTTTATGAGTCAAGCTATAATCCCTAAAGTATTCACGTTGATCCTGTTGGGGAATGTAGTAATTTCAAAAAAATTCCTACGCACACGCAAGATCCATCTATGTGATGCATAGCAACGAGAGGGGAGAGTGTTGTCCACATACCCTCGTAGACCGTAAGCGGAAGTGTTATGACAACGCGGTTGATGTAGTCGTACGTCTTCACGATCCGACCGATCCTAGTACCGAAGGTACGGCACCTCCGCGATCTGCACACGTTCAGCTCGGTGACGTCCCATGCTACCTCTTGAGCACTGCGTTGGTTTCCCCTTGAAGAGGAAAGAGCGATGCAGTAAAGTAGCGTAAGTATTTCCCTCAGTTTTTGAGAACTAAGGTATCAATCCAGTAGGAGATCACGCTCGAGTCCCATGCACCTACACAAACAAATAAGAACCTCACAACCAACACAATAAAGGGGCTGTCAATCCCTTCACGATCACTTACGAGAGTGAGATCTGATAAGATAATGTTTTTGGTATTTTTATGATAAAGAGAAATAAAGATGCAAAGTAAAATAAATGGCAATGGAAATAGCTAATTGTTGGAAGATTAATATGATGGAAAATAGACCCGGGGGCCATAGGTTTCACTAGTGGCTTCTCTCAAGAGCATAAGTATTACAGTGGGTAAACAAATTACTGTCGAGCAATTGATAGAAAAGCGAATAATTATGAGAATATCTAGGCATGATCATGTATATAGGCATCACGTCCGTGACAAGTAGACCGAAATGATTCTGCATCTACTACTATTACTCCACACATCGACCGCTATCCAGCATGCATCGAGTATTAAGTTCATAAGAACAGAGTAACGCCTTAAGCAAGATGACATGATGTAGAGGGATAAACTCATGCAATATGATATAAACCCCATCTTTTTATCCTCGATGGCAACAATACAATACGTGTCGTTTCCCTTTCTGTCACTAGGATCGAGCACCGCAAGATTGAACCGAAAGCTAAGCACTTCTCCCATTGCAAGAAAGATCAATCTAGTTGGCCAGAGCAAACTGATAATTCGAAGAGACTTGCAAAGATAAACCAATCATACATAAAAGAATTCAGAGAAGAATCAAATATTGTTCATAGATAACCTAGATCATAAACCCACAATTCATCGGATCTCGACAAACACACCGCAAAAGAAGATTACATCAAATAGATCTCGAAGAAGATCGAGGAGAACTTTGTATTGAGATCCAAAGAGAGAGAAGAAACCATCTAGCTAATAACTATGGATCTGAAGGTCTGAAGTAAACTACTCACACATCACCGGAGAGGCCATGGAGTTGATGTAGAGGCCCTCCGTGATCAATGCCCCCTCCGGCGGAGCTTCGGAAAAGGCCCCAAGATGGGTTCTCTCGGGTACAGAAGGTTGCGGCAGTCGAATAAGGTTTTCGTGGTGCTCCTGGATGTTTGCGCGGTACTTGGACTTATATAGGAGGAAGAAGTAGGTCAGTGGAGCAACGAGGGGCCCACGAGGGTGGAGGGCGCGCCCAGGGGGGTAGGCGCGCCCCCTGCCTTGTGGCCTCCTCGATTGTTTCTTGACGCCCACTCCAAGTCTCTTGGATCATGTTTGTTGAGAAAATCATGTTCCCGAATGTTGCATTCCGTTTGGACTTCGTTTGATATTCCTTTTCTGTGAAACACTGAAATAGGCAAAAAACAACAATTTGGGCTGGGCCTCCGGTTAATAGGTTAGTACCAAAAATGATATAAAAGTGTAAAATAAAGCTCATTAACATCCAAAACAGATAATATAATAGCATGAAGCAATCAAAAATTATAGATACGTTGGAGACGTATCAAGCATCCCCAAGCTTAATTCCTGCTCGTCCTCGAGTAGGTAAATGATAAAAAAAGAATTTTTGATGTGGAATGCTCTCTAACATATTTCTCAATGTAATTTTTCTTTATTGTGGCATGAATGTTCAGATCTGAAATATTGAAGATAAAAGTTTAATATTGACATAAAAATAATAATACTTCAAGTATACTAACTAAGCAATCATGTCTTCTCAAAATAACATTGTCCCTACTCTCTTTTTCTATCATTTTTTTGGGCCTTCTCCCTTTTTTATGGCCTCCCTTTTTTTCATCCGGAGTCTCATCCCGACTTGTGGGGGAATCATAGTCTCCATCATCCTTTCCTCACTGGGACAATGCTCTAATAATGATGATCATCACACTTTAATTTACTTACAACTCAAGAATTACAACTCAATACTTAGAAGAAAATATGACTCTATGTGAATGCCTCCGGCGGTGTACCGGGATGTGCAATCATGCATGAGTGACATGTATGAAGAATTATGAATGGTGGCTTTGCCACAAAATACGATGTCAACTACATGATCATGCAAGCAATATGACAATGATAAAGCGTGTCATAATAACCGAACGGTGGAAAGTTGCATGGCAATATATCTCAGAATGGCTATGGAAATGCCATAATAGGTAGGTATGGTGGCTGTTTTGAGGAAGGTATATGGTGGGTTTATGGTACCGGCGAAAGTTGCACGATACTAGAGAGGCTAGCAATGGTAGAAGGGTGAGAGTGCGTATAATCCATGGACTCAACATTAGTCATAAAGAACTCACATACTTATTGCAAAAATCTATTAGTTATCGAAACAAAGTATTACACGCATGCTCCTAGGGGGATAGATTGGTAGGAAAAGACCATCACTCGTTCCCGACCACCACTCATAAGGAAGACAATCAATAAATAAATCATGCTCTGACTTCATCACATAACAGTTCACCATACGTGCATGCTACGAGAATCACCAACTTCAAAACAAGTATTTCTCAAATTCACAACTACTCAACTAGCACGACTCTAATATCACCATCTCCATATCTCAAAACAATTATCAAGTATCAAACTTCTCATAGTATTCAATGCACTTCTATAATTTTTTTATATTATTCCTAAAAGCAAATTTCCATGTTGTTCTAAAGGACTCTCAAAATAATATAAGTGAAGCATGAGAGATCAATTATTTCTATAAAATAAAACCACCGCCGTGCTCTAAAAGATATAAGTGAAGCACTAGAGCAAAAACTATATAGCTCAAAAGATATAAGTGAAGCACATAGAGTATTCTAATAAATTTTAAATCATGTGAGTCTCTCTCAAAAAGGTGTGTAAAGCAAGGATGATTGCGGTAAACTAAAAAGCAAAGAATCAAATCATACAAGACGCTCCAAGCAAAACACATATCATGTGGTGAATAAAAATATAGCTCCAAGTAAAGTTACCGATAGACGAAGACGAAAGAGGGGATGCCTTCCGGGGCATCCCCAAGCTTAGGATTTTTGGTGTCCTTAGATTACCTTGGGGTGCCATGGGCATCCCCAAGCTTAGGATCTTGCCACTCGTTGTTCCATAATCCATCAAATCTTTACCCAAAACTTGAAAACTTCACAACACAAAACTCAAAATAGAAAATCTCGTGAGCTCCGTTAACGAAAGAAAACAAAACACCACTTCAAGGTACTGTAATGAACTCATTATTTATTTATATTGGTGTTAAACCTACTGTATTACAACTTATTTATGGTTTATAAACTCTTTTACTAGCCATAGATTCATCAAAATAAGCAAACAACACACGGAAGACAGAATCTGTCAAAAACAGAACAGTCTGTAGTAATCTGTAACTAACACAAACTTATGGAACCCCAAAAATTCTAAAATAAATTGCTGGACGTGAGTAATTTATCTATTAATAATCTTAAAAAATAATTAACTAAATATCACTCTCCAAATAAAAATGGCAGCAATTCTCCTGAGCGCTAAAGTTTCTGTTTTTTACAGCAAGATCAAAAAGACTTGCCCCAAGTCTTCCCAACGGTTCTACTTGGCACAAACACTAATTAAACACAAAAAACATAACCAAAACATAGGATAGATAAATTATTTATTACTAAACAGGAGCAAAAAGCAAGGAATAAAAATAAAATTGGGTTGCCTCCCAACAAGCGCTATCGTTTAACGCCCCTAGCTAGGCATAAAAGCAAGGATAGATCTAGGTATTGCCATCTTTGGTTTTAGGGAAGAAAAGAGCAAACTTATTATCTATGGAATTAGTCTTTCTATTTTGATAAATCACATGGCTGTTAATGGTAGAAGAAAGATTAATCATTTTACGGAAGTTTACATCTAAGCTAGCTTTCATCTCTTTGATAGATTCGTTTTGGTAGGAGAGCAAAAGAGATGTGGATACAACCTTCTCATTCATGGGGTGCCCAAATATGGTTATCATCTTTTCATAAGTATCTACGGCATCCCCTTCAATAAAACCTTCTTCAAATATAGAATCTAAGACACTGAAACGAAGAAGGTAGGGCAACATAAAAGCTCTTTAAGTAAATTTCAATTTGGTATTGGAGCACATAGCTGGCCCGGATCCTTAATAGTCTATCCCAAGCATCTTTCAAAGATTCATCGAGTAAATAACAAAAAATTCCGGAATCATCTTCATCGAAATTATTAATATTCTGATTGATAACTCCGGTAGGTCTTTCCATATCATCATTATTTATGAGTTTAGAGAGAATAGAAGGATTGTCCAAAGTACTAAAACTCGGGAGAGAACCCCCAACCCTTTTTGATTCTGACATGGCGAAAGAAAGGTGAGTGGAAAAGAGAGGGCGAATAAAACGGCAAGGGTGAAGTGGGGGGGGGGGAGGAAAACAAGAGGCAAATGGCAAATAATGTAATGCGAGGGATAAGAGTTTGTGATGGGTACTTGGTATGTCTTGACTTGTGCATAGACTCCTCGGCAACGGCGCCAGAAATGGCTTGTTGTCGGGAGTCAAATCTTGACTTGGCGTGGCGCGAATGTCTCCGGCAACGGCGCCAGAAGTCCTTCTTGCTACCTCTTGAGCATTGCGTTGGTTTTCCCTTGAAGAGGAAAGGGTGATGCAGTAAAGTAGCATAAGTATTTCCCTCAGTTTTTGAGAACCAAGGTATCAATCCAGTAGGAGATCACGCTCGAGTCCCACGCACCTACACAAACAAATAAGAACCTCGCAACCAACGCGATAAAGGGGTTGTCAATCCCTTCACGGTCACTTAAGAAAGTGAGATCTGATAGATATGATAAGATAATGTTTTTGGTATTTTTATGATAAAGAGAAATAAAGATGCAAAGTAAAATAAACGACAATAGAAATAGCTAAGTGTTGGAAGATTAATATGATGGGAGATAGACCCGGGGGCCATAGGTTTCACTAGTGGTTCTCTCAAGAGCATAAGTATTATGGTGGGTAAAAAAATTACTGTCAAGCAATTGATAGAAAAGCGAATAATTATGAGAATATCTAGGCATGATCATCTATATAGGCATCACGTCCGCGACAAGTAGACCGAAACGATTCTGCATCTACTACTATTACTCTACACATCGACCGCTATCTAGCATGCATCTAGAGTATTAAGTTCATAAGAACAGAGTAACACCTTAAGCAAGATGACATGATGTAGAGGGATAAACTCATGCAATATGATATAAACCCCATCTTTTTATCCTCGATGGCAACAATACAATACGTGTCGTTTCCCTTTCTGTCACTAGGATCGAGCACTGCAAGATTGAACCCAAAGCTAAGCACTTCTCCCATTGCAAGAAAGATCAATCTAGTAGGCCAAACCAAACTGATAATTCGAAGAGACTTGCAAAGATAAACCAATCATACATAAAAGAATTCAGAGAAGAATCAAATATTGTTCATAGATAATCTGGATCATAAACCCACAATTCATTGGATCTCGACAAACACACTGCAAAAGAAGATTCCATCGAATAGATCTCCAAGAAGATCAAGGAGAACTTTGTGTTGAGATCCAAAGAGAGAGAGAAGAAGCCATCTAGCTAATAACTATGGACCCGAAGGTCTGAAGTAAACTACTCACACATCACCGGAGAGGCCATGGAGTTGATGTAGAGGCCCTCCGTGATCAATGCCCCCTCCGACGGAGCTCCGGAAAAGGCCCCAAGATGGGATCTCTCGGGTACAGAAGGTTGCGGTGGTGGAATTTGGTTTTTGTGGTGCTCCTGGATGTTTGTGGGGTACGTGGACTTATATAGGAGGAAGAAGTAGGTCGGTGGAGCAACGAGGGGCCCATGAGGTTGGAGGGCACGCCCAGGGGGTAGGCGCGCCCCCTGCCTCGTGGCCTCCTCGATTGTTTCTTGACACCCACTCCAAGTCTCCTGGATCACGTTTGTTGAGAAAATCACGTTCCTGAAGGTTTCATTCCGTCTAGACTTCGTTTGATATTCCTTTTCTGCGAAGCACTGAAATGGGCAAAAAAACAGCAATTTGGCTGGGCCTCCAGTTAATAGGTTAGTCCCAAAAATGATATAAAAGTGTAAAATAAAGCCCATTAACATCCAAAACAGATAATATAATAGCATGGAGCAATCAAAACTTATAGATACGTTGTAGACGTATCATCCCACGAACTCTAGATCCAGCTGAGGTCGAGGGAGATTTTCGTCAGCGCTATGGCGTGATGACGGTGATGATGAAGTTACCGAGCAGGGCTTCGCCTAAGCTCTACAACGATATGACTGAGGTGGAAATCTGTGGAGGGGGGCACCGCACACGGCTAAACAATCAACTTGTGTGTCTATGAGGTGCCCCCTCCCCCCATATATAAAGGAGTGGAGGAGGGGGAGGGCCGGCCCTCTCATGGCGCGTCCAAGGGGGGAGTCCTACTCCCGGTGGGAGTAGGATTCCCCCTTCTCTAGTTGGAGTAGGAGAGGAAGGAAGGGGGAGAGAGAGGGAAGGAAAGGGGGGCCCCGGCCCCCAACCAATTCGGATTGGGCTTGGGGGGGCACCCTCCACCTTGGCCGCCTCCTCCTCTCTCCCACTAAGGCCCAATAAGGCCCATACACTCCCTGGGGGGTGTACTCCGGTAAATGCCCGAACTCACCCGGAACCATTCCGATGTCCAAACATAGCCTTCCAATATATCAATCATTATGTCTCGACCATTTCGATACTCCTCGTCATGTCCATGATCTCATCCGGGACTCCGAACAACCTTCGGTACATAAAAACACATAAACTCATAATACCGATCGTCATCGAATGTTAAGCATGCGGACCCTACGGGTTCGAGAACTAGGTAGACATGACTGAGGCTCATCTCTGGTCAATAACCAACAACGGAACCTGGATGCTCATATTGGTTCCTACATATTCTATGAAGATCTTTATCGGTCAACCGCATAACAACATACGTTGTTCCCTTTGTCATCGGTATGTTACTTGCAATCTCGTTACCGGCAAGTCTCTTTACTCATTCCGTAATGCAACATCCCGCAACTAACTCATTAGTTACATTGCTTGCAAGGCTTATGGTGATGTGCATTACCGAGAGGGCCCAGAGATACCTCTCCGATACACGGAGTGACAAATCCTAATCTCGATCTATGCCAACTCAACAAACACCATTGGAGACACCTGTAGAGCATCTTTATAGTCACCCAGTTACATTGTGACATTTCATTGCACACTAAGTGTTCCTCCGGTATTCGGGAGTTGCATAATCTCATAGTCATAGGAACATGTATAAGTTATGGAGAAAGCAATAGAAGTAAACTAAATGATCAAAGTGCTAAGCTAGCGGATGGGTCAAGTCAATCACATCATTCTCTAATGATGTGATTCCGTTCATCAAATGACAACTCTTGTCTATGGCTAGGAAACTTAACCTTCTTTGATTAACGAGCTAGTCATGTAGAGGCATACTAGTGACACTCATTTTGTCTATGTATTCACACGTGTACTAAGTTTCCGGTTAATACAATTCTAGCGTGAATAATAAACATTTATCATGATATAAGTAAATATAAATAAAAACTTTATTATTGCCTCTAGGGCATATTTCCTTTAGTATCCCACTTGCACTAGAGTCAATAATCTAGATTACATAGTAATGATTCTAACACCCATGGAGTTCTGGTGTTGATCATGTTTTGCTCGTGAGAGAGGCGTAGTCAATGGGTCTGCAACATTCAGATCTGTATGTATCTTGCAAATATCTATGTCTCCCTCCTTGACTTGATCACGGATGGAATTGATGCGTATTTTGATGTGCTTGGTTCTCTTGTGAAATCTGGATTCCTTTGCCCAGGCAATTGCACCCGTGTTGTCACAAAAGATTTTCATTGGATCCGATGCACTAGGTATGACACCTAGATCGGATATGAACTCCTTCATCCAGACTCCTTCATTTGCTGCTTCCGAAGAAGCTATGTACTCTGCTTCACACGTAGATCCCGCCACGATGCTCTGCTTGGAACTGCACCAACTGACAGCTCCACCATTCAATAAAAATATGTATCCGTTTTGTGAGTTAGAGTCATCCGGATCAGTGTCAAAGCTTGCATCGACGTAACCGTTTACGATGAGCTCTTTGTCACCTCCATAAACGAGAAACATATCCTTAGTTCTTTTCAGGTATTTCAAGATGTTCTTGACCGCTGTCCAGTGATCCATTCCTGGATTACTTTGGTACCTCCCTGCTAAACTAATAGCAAGGCACGCATCAGGTCTGGTACACAACATTGCATACATGATAGAACCTATGGCTGAAGCATAGGGAATGCCTTTCATTTTCTCTCTATCTTCTGCAGTCGTCGGGCATTGAGTCTGACTCAACTTCACACCTTGTAACACAGGCAAGAACCCTTTCTTTGCATGATCCATTTTGAACTTCTTCAAAACTTTATCAAGGTATGTGCTTTGTGAAAGTCCAATTAAGCGTCTTAATCTATGTCTATAGATCTTGATGCCCAATATATAAGCAACTTCACCAAGGTCTTTCATTGAAAAATTCTTATTCAAGTATCCTTTTATGCTTTCAGAAATTCAGTATCATTTCCGATCAGCAATATGTCATCCACATATAATATGAGAAATGCTATAGAGCTCCCACTCACTGTCTTGTAAATATAGGCTTCTCCAAAAGTCTGTATAAAACCATATACTTTGATCACACTATCAAAGCATATATTCCAACTCCGAGAGGTTTGCACCAGTCCATAAATGGATCGCTGGAGCTTGCACACTTTGTTAGCAGCTTTTGGATCGAACAAACCTTCTGGTTGCATCATATACAACTCTTCTTTAAGATATCCATTAAGGAATGCGGTTTTGACATCCATTTGCCAAATTTCATAATCATAAAATGCAGCAATTGTAACATGATTCGGACAGACTTAAGCATCGCTATGGGTGAGAAGGTCTCATTGTAATCAACTCCTTGAACTTGTGGAAAACCTTTTGCAACAAGTCGAGCTTTGTAGATAGTAACATTACCGTCAGCGTCAGTCTTCTTCTTGAAGATCCATTTATTCTCTATGGCTTGCCGATCATCGGGCAAGTCAACCAAAGTCCACACTTTGTTCTCATACATGGACCCCATCTCAGATTTCATGGCCTTAAGCCATTGTGCGGAATCTGGGCTCATCATCGCTTCCTCATAGTTCGTAGGTTCGTCATGGTCAAGTAACATGACCTCCAGAACAAGATTACCGTACCACTCTGGTGCGGATCTTACTCTAGTTGACCTACGAGGTTCGGTAGTAACTTGATCAGAAGTTTCATGATCATCATCATTAGCTTCCTCACTTACTGGTGTAGGAATCACCGGAACTGATTTCTGTGATGAATTACTTTCCAATAAGGGAGCATGTATAGTTACCTTATCAAGTTCTACTTTCCTCCCACTCACTTCTTTTGAGAGAAACTCCTTCTCTAGAAAGGATCCATTCTTATCAACGAATATCTTGCTTTCGGATCTATGAAGACACATTTCTCCGATTTTGGTTTGAGCTTATTAGGTTGAAGCTTTTTCACATAAGCATCACAGCCCCAAACTTTAAGAAACAACAACTTGGGTTTCTTGCCAAACCACAGTTCATAAGGTGTCGTCTCAATGGATTTTGATGGTGCCCTATTTAATGTGAATGCAGCCGTCTCTAAAGCATAACCCCAAAACGATAGCGGTAAATAAGTAAGAGACATCATAGATCACACCATATCTAATAAAGTGCGGTTACGACATTCGGACACACCATTATGCTATGGTGTTCCAGGTGGCGTGAGTTGCGAAACTATTTTGCATTGTTTCAAATGAAGACCAAACTCATAACTCAAATATTCACCTCCACGATCAGATCGTAGAAAATTAATTTTCTTGTTACAATGATTTTCCACTTCACTCTGTAATTCTTTGAACTTTTCAAATGTTTCAGACTTATGATTCATCAAGTAGATATACCCATATCTGCTCAAATCATCTGTGAAGGTAATAAAATAATGATACCCGCCGCGAGCATCAACACTCATCGGACCGCATACATCTGTGGGTGAGTAGAGGGATGGCCTGGCCAACGGTGGGAGTAGTAGGGGGCGGTGAGGCCTCCACGGCATCGCAGCCGGCCACGGGAGACAGGAGCACGAGGCACGACCGACACTAGTTTGGGCGGCTGGAGCAAGAAGACCAGAGGTTGAAGAAGCACTACGACTGTTGGATGGACATCATACAGTCAGTGGAGCTAGAATCGTTCATATTGATTAAGTAGACAAAGCCCTCCATCCCCGTCAACTTAGTTGGCCCACAAGTCAGCCTCCCACTACTGTGGGTCCCAGCTAGCAGGGGGTATTCATTTTTTTGTGCGTAATAAGGAGGCACTTCCTTGTGTGCGAAGATATAGCTGGTGGGTCCGACCTGTCAGCGGTGGGAACATATTTTCGTGAAATACAGATTCCCTTCTGATGACCCACAAGTATAGGGGATCTATCGTAGTCCAGCAAGTATTCTCTGCAAGTACTGAAATAAGTGGTAACAGATAGTTTTGTGATAGGATAATTTGTAACGAGCAACAAGTAACAAAAGTAAATAAAGTGCAGCAAAGTGGCCTAATCCTTTCTGTAGCAAAGGACAAGCCTGGACAAACTCTTATATAGAGAAAAGCGCTCCCGAGGACACATGGGAATATCGTCAAGCTAGTTTTCAGCACGCTCATATGATTCGCGTTCGGTACTTTGATAATTTGGTATGTGGGTGGACCGGTGCTTGGGTACTGCCCTTACTTGGACAAGCATCCCACTTATGATTAACCTCTACTGCAAGCATCCGCAACTACAACAAAAGTATTAAGGTAAACCTAACCATAGCATGAAACATATGGATCCAAATCAGCCCCTTACGAAGCAACGCATAAACTAGGGTTTAAGCTTCTGTCACTCTAGCAACCCATCATCTACTTATTACTTGTAACACCCCGGATGTAATTTACCTTATCTGTATCCCAACTCTTGCCGTTTCTGGCACTAAGTTATTTTATTTCTCTGTTGTCGGGTTTTTGTCTTTGTGTGTTGTTATCTTTGTCATGCATCTCATATCATGTCATCATGCGCATTGCATTTGCATACGTGTTTTTCTCATGCATTCGAGCATTTTCCCCGTTGTCCGTTTTGCATTCCGGCGCTCCTATGTCCTCCGGTGGTCCTTTCTACCTCTTTTCATGTGCGGGCGTTAAACATTTCCGGATTGGACCGAGACTTGTCATGTGGCCTTGGTTTACTACCGGTAGACCGCCTGTCAAGTTTCGTGCCATTTGGACTTCGTTTGATACTCCAACGGTTAACCGAGGGACCGAAAAGGCCTCGTGTGTATTGCAGCCCAACACCCTTCCAAACTGGCCCAAAACCCACCAAAACCCCTTCTACAATCTAGAGCGTTCAATCACGATCGCGTGGCCGCAAACCGCACCTCATTTGGAGCTTCCTAGCTCCCTCTACCTCTATATAAAGGGCACCCACTACAAATTCGCGGATCATTTCGCACCCTAACCCTAAAATCTGTTGCTCTCGCCGCCGGACGTGTCTGAGTTGGGCCGGACACATCCGCCCGCCACCGCCGACCAACGGGACGCCGCCACGTCAGCCCCGCGGCGTCCCACATCGCTGCCGCCCCCCGAGGCCCGCGGGAAGCCCGCACGGCCCGGTCTGCCCGACGCGCCGCCCCGCGCCCTCGTCTCCATCGCCGGCTTGGCCCCGCCGCCGCGCGCCGGCTCACCGCCACGGCCGTGCCTCCGCCGCACCGGGCCGCCGCCCGCCGCCACCGATCCGCCTCGTCGCCGGCGCCCCATCGCCCTCCTCGCCGCACCTCCACCTCGCCTCCCCGCCTCTTCCTCGTCTCCGGCCGGCGAACCCTGTCCAATGAACAATAACTCCGGCAAACCTCGGGATCCACGCCGGCCAGATCTCAGATTTGAAATCTCCCGGATGACTTTTATCCTCGAAACCCTAGCTTTTTAGCATTTTCCGCATGCCTTAACTCTGCATCCGTAGCTCCGATTCGTGCGTGTAGCATATCAAAATGTTCGTCTCGACGAGTACATCATTTAATATCATTGCATCATTTTCATTTGAGCTCATCTTGATACCCGAACTGCTCTTGGAAGAGGGATATGCGATGAATTTGTCAGATCTATTTCAGCAAATAGCCTTTTGTCATTTTTGCCATGATTAATGTGTGCATGCTATGATCCTGAGCTCTACATGTGTTTTGTTATATGCCATGCCATATTTACAGGGGTGTATGCCATGTATTTTTGTGATATTTGTGGTGACTAGCACAAGCTTGCAAAGTAGCGTAATCGTTGATGCTGATTTCAGGGACTTAGAATTTCACCAAGTCCTTGTCCTATTTTTGTTGTTATGCCATATGTTCATGTTGTTTCCTATTGATCCGTGCCTCTTTCAAGGATGATCAGTAAAGATGTTTTGTTAACATTGTGGTTATCTATCCATCCGTTTCTTTGTTTGCATTTATGGAGCACCCTAGCTTGAGTTAATCGAGCTCTACTTTTGCTACAAAATGATCCTGGCAGATTGTTGACATGTTTAGCGATTTTGCCGAGGATGTTGCTATTGATCCGTGCATGCTATGTTGTTGTTCTTGCCATTTATAGCTCCTTTGCCATGCCTTCTTGATGGATGTATGCTTAGTTTTTCATGCCATGCTCTGTAGTGAGTGCATCGAGCTCGTAAACATGCCTACTTGTCAAATCTGTTTTGCATGCTCCAGTTTTTCACTAAGTCTGAATCTGTTTATGTTTTTGCTATGTTCACATGCTTGTAATTTTATTTTATGATCCCTTTTGGCTCAAGGTCACTAAGGGACTTTTGTTAAGTGCTTTGAGTAGCTTCATGCCATGCCTTGATTTGCCATGTTAAGTTCCTGTAGAATGTAGTTTTCATGCTCTAAAGATTGCTTCCTGCTGATAAATTCCAGACTTGTTATCTGTAGAATGTAGTTTGAAACCTGTTATCTTTTGCACTTCTTCCATGCTTGTTTGAATCTGTTAATGGATGAATTAGCCGTAGCTCAGTGTTCATCTTTTGTCAAGCATCATGAGTAGATCCCTGCCATGTATATTGTTGTCATGTTTGAGGCTATAGCATATTTAACTTGATGCATTTAGATGGTTACTTGCTGACTATCGCAAACCGGTGCCATATTTGTTTTGCTTGCCATTTCCAAACCGTGCATCCGATTCCGGTGATCTTTATATCGATTTCAACTAAAATCACCTCACCTTTCCAGTGGAACTCTTGGATTTCTAAGTTGAGGCCAGGTTCTTTCATTCCTTTGCAAATCTTGCATAAGCATCACATATCGCATCCCGCATATCATACCATGTTTGCATCATGTTGCTTGAGCATTGCATGTAGTTGATTGTGTTCCTTTTGCTTGTTGTTCTTGCTTGGGTAGAGCCGGGAGATGAGTTCATGAACGAGGAGCCCGTTCAGTTCTCTTACGAGCATCAAGGCAACTCTGACAACTTTGCAGGCAAGATGACCATACCCTCAAAATCACTTCTATCTTTGCTTGCTAGATGCTCGCTCTTTTGCTATGCCTATGCTACGATACCTACCACTTGCTTATCATGCCTCCCATATTGCCATGTCCAACCTCTAAACCACCATGTCTTAGCAAACCATTGTTTGGCTATGTTATCACTTTGCTCGGCCCCTCTTATAGCGTTGCTAGTTGCAGGTGAAGATTGGGGATCGTTCCTTGTTGGAACATTGTTTATTGTTGGGATATCACAATATTATCTTGTTTACCTTAATACACCTATATACTTGGTAAAGGGTGGAAGGCTCGGCCTTTTGCCTAGTGTTTTGTTCCACTCTTGCCGCCCTAGTTTCCTTCATATCGGTGATGTGTTCCCGGATTTTGTGTTCCTTACACGGTTGGGTTATAATGGGAACCCCTTGACAGTTCGCCTTGAATAAAACTCCTCCAGCAATGCCCAACCTTGGTTTTACCATTTGCCACCTAGCCTCTTTTTCCCTTGGGTTTCCGGAGCCCAAGGGTCATCTTTATTTAAACCCCCCTGGACTAGTGCTCCTCTGAGTGTTGGTCCGAACTGGGCAGCCTGCGGGGCCACCTCGGGGAAACTCAAGGTTTGGTTTTACTCGTAGCTTGACCTATCTGAGTGTGCCCTGAGAACGAGATATGTGCAGCTCCTATCGGGATTTGTCGGCACATTCGGGCGGTGTTGCTGGACTTGTTTTACCATTGTCGAGGATGTCTTGTAACCGGGATGCCGAGTCTGATCGGAATGTCTCGGGAGAAGGAATATCCTTCGTTGACCGTGAGAGGTTGTGATGCGCTAAGTTGGGACTCCCCTGTAGGGATTTGAACTTTCGAAAGCCATGCCCGCGGTTATGGGCAGATGGGAATTTGTTAATGTCCGGTTATAGATAACCTGAAACTTAACTTAATTAAAATGCACCAACCGCGTGTGTTACTGTGATGGTCTCTTCTCGGCGGAGTCCGGGAAGTGAACATGGTGTTGGAGTAATGCTTAACGTAGGTTGTTCTAGGATTACTTCTTGATCATAGTTGTTCGACCGTGCTTTTGCTTTCTCTTCTCGCTCTCTTTTGCGAATAGGTTAGCCACCATATATGCTAGTCGCTTGCTGCAGCTCCACATCATACCTTGCCTTACCTATAAGCTTAAATAGTCTTGATCGCGAGGGTGTGAGAGTGCTCAGTCCCCGTGACTCACAGATTACTTCCAAACCAGATGCAGGGACTGATGATACCGCTCCAGAAGATGCGCTTGAGCTCAAGTGGGAGTTCGATGAAGACTCTCATCGTTACTATATGTCCTTCCCAGATGATCAATAGTGGTGCCCAGTTGGGGCGATCGGGGACTTTGTCGCATTTGGGGGTTGATCTTTATTTTGGTACCGTAGTCGGACCATGAGTGTATTGGATGAATGTAATGACTTATTTATGTAATTGTGTGACGTGGCGAGTGTAAGCCAACTATGTACTTTACCCCTTTATTTATTTACATGGGTTGTTGTGAAGATTACCTCACTTGTGACATTGCTTTCAATGCGGTTATGCCTCTAAGTCATGCTTCGACACGTAGGAGATATAGCCGCATCGAGGGCGTTACAAGTTGGTATCAGAGCCTTCCCCGACCTTAGGAGCCCCCTGCTTGATCGAATCATTGGCGTTGTTGAGTCTAGAAAAAATGTTTTGAGTCATTTAGGAATTATATATCGGAGAGTTAGGAATTCTTTTTACTCCCCAGTCCCTTCGTCGCTCTGGTGAGGCATCCTGACGTAGAGTTTTAACTCTTCTCTTCTCAAATTTCACTAAATTTTTTTAGGATCACGCGGGTATCTTGGAATCGTTCCGATGGTTTTGTGACTAGAACATTGTTCTTGGTGCCTCATGTCATTTAAGGGTTGTGGCAGTGTCCCGGGGAGTTGAGCTCCGAGGTGTTGTCGTCACAATTTTATCGTTGAGATTCTGGAATACCTGAGTTTCACCGACATTGAAAATCTCTTTTATGCAGTTGTTGGTGAGATAACCTCGATGCCACCTAGTACTGGGGCGGGAGTTCGGGAGTATTGCCATAACTTGTATAACGGATGCTTTTCGAAGGTTGAGGTAAATGATTTCCGAAGGTTTCTTGGTTATGTGTTGAAGGATGGATACAGCTGGATGTAGGATTTGCTAGATTTGGGTGAGATATTATGCTTCCCTTGTATCCCCGACACCTGATTGCATAACCGGAAAGGTTCGTGAGTTTCATAGGTGGGAATTCTTGTAGCTCTAGTTCTTCTTCTGCGGATATTTGGTTTGGGATTGGGTAATCCTCACCAAGTATTTGTTCTTGTCCGTACCTTGTTGTTTTTCTTCTACCTCAATTCTAAGTGGCTTCTCAATTTATGGAAATGTGACCATTTCAATTGGAATGCATTCGTTCATTTTGTTCGGATGTGACGACTATATGTTGCAATTTCAACCCATTTGATTCAGCTTAAATATTTGTCTGTCAAGATGCTAATGGATGTCACCCTCTTCAGGATGGCTCCTCCAACACGCACGACTCTGAATCCTGATCCGCCACCACCACCTCCACCTCCGGAGGCTTGGCAAGCTGTGATGGCCGCTACCAATGCAAACACGCAGCTGATCATGCAACTTCTTCAGGAGCGCAACCAAGGGAACCAAGGTCATGGCAACAATCAGAATCAGTTCGCTACACTCAACCAGTTCCTTGCTAACCAGCCAAAGACCTTCAGCAATTGTGTTGAGGCAACAGACGCTGATGATTGGCTCGTGGACATATGCAAGCATTTTGAGTGCAGTAACGTCAGGCCTGAGGACTTTTTCAAGTTTGCCTCCTTCCAACTCAAAGACCAAGCTACAGAATGGTTCCAGTAGTACAAAGATTCCAAAGGAGGCCGTGTGATTACCTGGGATGAATTCCGTCAAGACTTCAAAGCTCATAATATTCCTCAGAGTGTGGTTGAGAGCAAGCGTGAGGAATTCCGCAAACTGAAGCAAGGCACTATGTCTGTTTATCAGTACAACATCATGTTTCAAAAGCTTGTTCGTTTCGCCAAGCAGGACGTCCCTGACAAGAAGAGCATGATATACCAGTTCAGGGGTGGTCTCAGAGAAGAACTCCAACTAGCTCTCGTCCTCTTTGAGCCCAAGAAGTACGATGAGTTATACAACATGGCAATGAAGCAAGAGGCTGCCCAACTGAAGTGCGATGCTTCTAAGAAGCGAGTCAGAGATGCAACTCCTTCTTCCTCAACTCAAGTGGCTAAGCAGCAAAAGTATTGGCTTCCTCCTCCTCTGTTCCATCAGCCTTATCAGCAGAAGAGCAAAGGTGGCAGTGGATCTTCCCACCCACCCAACCCAGGCTTTCAGAACAAGACTTCGTCTCAAGCTCCAAGATCAAGTGCTCCGTATCACCGTCCGCTCTCAGAGGTCACATGCAACAAGTGCCAACAGAAGGGTCACTATGCCAACAAATGCTTCAATCAGAGGCATCTCCCTCCTCCTCCTCCTGTGAGATCTGCAAGTACAGCTGTGGTCAAGCATAACCCCAAGCATGCCAAGGTCAACTTGATGAATGCAGCTCAGGCAGAGGACTCATCAGGTGTCATCATGGGCAACCTTCCTGTTAACGATGTTCCTGCAAAAGTACTTTTTGATACTGGTGCATCGCATTGTTTCATGTCAAAGCCATTTTTTTGCCAAGAATGAATTCGTTTCTTCTCATTTGGGTAAAAAAATGGATATCGTTTCTCCTGGCAAATGTTTGAGTGCCAGTTTGGAGGTTCCAGATGTTACTATCACATTGGGCGACTATAAGTTTCTTTCTTCTCCAATGGTCCTTGGTAACTCGGATATTGATCTTATTCTTGGAATGGACTGGCTTTCTAAGCACAAGGCTCAGCTTGATTGTGCTGCCAGGCAGATTCAACTGACTCATTCGTCTGAGGATGTAATTATGTTTGCCGCAAGGGATGATACCATTCGTCTATTTTCTCTCAATGAGAAGGGTGAGCTAGATGCCATCTCTCAAATTTTGGTCGTTTGCGAATATCAAGACGTCTTTCCAGAAGATCTTCCAGGAATGCCTCTGCACCGGCCAGTTGAATTCGTCATCAATATTGAGCCTGGCACGGAACCTGTTTGCAAACGTCCTTACAAGCTTGGACCTGAAGAGTTGAAGGAGAGTAAGAAGCAACTCGATATAGAAGAGCGTATGGGTCTCATCCGACCTAGTTCTTTTGTGTGGGGTTGTGGAGTTCTTTTTGTGAAGAAGAAGGTTGGAACGGACCGACTTTGTGTTGACTACCGTCCATTGAACAAGAAGACTATAAAGAACAAGTACCCACTTCCCAACATCAATGAGCTGTTTGAACAACTCAAAGGTGCTCCAGTATTCTCCAAGCTTGATCTCCGTATGGGCTATCACCAGATTCGAATTCGTGAGCAAGATATCCCCAAGACGGTGTTCAGAACAAGCTATGGTTCATATGAATACACTGTCATGTCTTTCGGCCTCGTCAACGCTCCTCCGACATTCTCTGGCATGATGAACTCCATCTTCAACCCCTACACAAATGACTTCATCTTGGTCTACCTCGATGACATTTTGGTCTTTTCCAAGAACAAGGAAGATCATGCCAAGCACTTGCGTTTGGTGCTGGATAAGCTCAGAGAACATCAGTTCTATGCCAAGTTTTCAAAGTGCGAGTTTTGGCTCGATGATGTTCTCTACCTTGGGCATATCATCTCTGCCAAGGGCGTTGCTGTGAATCCTAAGAAGATGTCTACAATTGTGAATTGGGAACCACCTCAGAACGTGAAGCAACTCCGCATCTTCCTTGGTCTCGGAAGCTATTGTTGAAGGTTCGTTGAGAACATTTCAAAAATCGCAAAGCCTCTTTCCAACCTTCTCCAGAAGCACGTGAAGTACATTTGGTCTCCTGAATGTGACATCGCTTTCAACACCCTGAAACAGAAGTTAGTCACTGCTCCAGTTCTGACTCCTCCTGATGAATCCAAACCGTTCAAGGTCTTCTGCGATGCCTCTCTTCAAGGTCTTGGTGCAGTGTTGATGCAAGAGAAGAAAGTTGTGGCTTATACTTCTCGCCAGTTGAAGCCTAATGAAAAGAACTACCCCACTCATGACCTCGAGTTGGCGGCAGTTGTGCATGCTCTTTTGACTTGGAGACATCTCTTATTGGGAAGGAAAGTGGACATCTTCACTGACCACAAGAGTCTCAAGTACATCTTCACTCAGCCTAATCTCAACCTCAGGCAGACTCGTTGGGTCGAAATGATTCAAGAGTATAATTCGAGCATCGAATATACTCCAGGCAAGGCCAATGTAATTGCTGAAGCATTGAGCAGGAAGGCTTACTGCAACAGTTTGATTCTCAAGCCTTACCAACCCGAGCTTTGTGAAGCTTTCCACAAACTCAATCTGAAAGTTGTTCCTCAAGGTTTCCTCGCCAACCTCCAAGTCTCTCCTACTTTGGAAGATCATATTTGTGAGGCTCAACTTCTTGATGCTATGGTGAAGAAGGTGAAGATTGGGATTGCCAAGAGTCAACCCAAGTACAAGTGCTATCGCCTTAATGACAAGGATACTCTATTCTTCGGGGATCGCATTGTTGTGCCTAAAGGTGACCTTCGTAAAGTCATTATGAACGAGGCTCACAATTCACTCCTCTCTATCCACCCTGGAAGTACAAAGATGTACCATGACCTCAAGCAGTCATATTGGTGGACTCGAATGAAGCGTGAGATTGCTCAGTTCGTGAAGGAATGTGATGTCTGTAGAAGAGTGAAGGCAGAACACCAACGACCAGCTGGTCTCCTCCAACCTCTTGCCATTCCAGAATGGAAGTTTGACCACATTGAGATGGACTTCGTGACTGGATTTCCAAAGTCCAAGCATGGCAATGATGCTATATTCGTTGTCATCGACAAACTTACTAAAGTGGCTCATTTCCTGCCTATCAAAGAGTCTATCACAGCAGCTCAATTGGCAGAGCTATATACCTCTCGGATTGTCTCTCTGCACAGCATTCCGCAGTTGATATCTTCAGATCGTGGTAGCATCTTCACCTCCAAGTTTTGGGATTCTTTTCAGAAGGCCATGGGCACCAACATCCGTTTCAGCATAGCTTTTCATCCCCAAACTAGTGGCCAAGTCGAGCGTGTCAATCAGATTCTTGAAGATATGCTCAGGGCTTGCGTTATCTCCTTCAGTATGAAGTGGGAAGATTGTCTTCCATATGCCGAGTTCTCCTACAACAACAGCTTCCAAGCGAGTTCGGGCAAGGCCCCATTTGAAATTTTCTATGGCAGGAAGTGTCGTACTCCTCTTAACTGGTCAGAGACTGGTGAACATCAACTTCTTGGCAATGACTTGATCACAGAGGCAAAAGAGATGTGCAAAGTCATTCGTGATAACCTCAAAGCCGCGCAATCGCGCCAGAAGAGCTACTATGATAGTAAGCATCGTGATTTGGCTTTCGAGATCGGAGACCATGTTTACCTCCGCGTCTCTCCAATGAAAGGTACTCATCGCTTCGGTATCAAAGGGAAGCTTGCCCCTAGATACGTGGGTCCTTTGAAGATCGTCAGCAAGAGAGGCGATCTCGCCTATCAACTTGAGCTTCCCTCCAACTTTGCAAATGTGCACGACGTGTTTCATGTCTCTCAGCTCCGCAAGTGCTTCAAGACTCCTGACCGCACCGTCAACTTCGAAGACATTGATCTCCAAGAAGACCTTTCTTATCATGAGCACCCAGTTTCTATTCATGAAGAAATTGAGCGCAAGACTCGCAACAAGTCAATCAAATTCCTCAAAGTCAAGTGGTCACACCATTCCGACCATGAAGCCACCTGGGAACGCGAGGATCACCTCCGTTTTGAGTACCCGGAGTTTTTCCTGTCCTAGATCTCAGGACGAGATCCTTTCGTAGTGGTGGAGTGTTGTAACACCCCGGATGTAATTTACCTTATCTGTATCCCAACTCTTGCCGTTTTCGGCACTAAGTTATTTTATTTCTCTGTTGTCGGGTTTTTGTCTTTGTGTGTTGTTGTCTTTGTCATGCATCTCATATCATGTCATCATGTGCATTGCATTTGCATACATGTTCGTCTCATGCATTCGAGCATTTTCCCCGTTGTCCGTTTTGCATTCCGGTGCTCCTATGTCCTCCGGTGGTCCTTTCTACCTCTTTTCGTGTGCGGGCGTTAAACATTTCCGGATTGGACCGAGACTTGCCATGTGGCCTTGGTTTACTACCGGTAGACCGCCTGTCAAGTTTCGCGCCATTTGGACTTTGTTTGATACTCCAGCGGTTAACCAGGGGACCGAAAAGGCCTCGTGTGTGTTGCAGCCCAACACCCTTCCAAACTGGCCCAAAACCCACCTAAACCCCTTCTATCATCTAGAGCGTTCGATCACGACCGCGTGGCCGCAAACCGCACCTCATTTGGAGCTTCCTAGCTCCCTCTACCTCCATATAAAGGGCACCCACTACAAATTCGCGGATCATTTCACACCCTAACCCTAAAATCTGCTCCTCTCGCCGCCGGACGTGTCCGAATTGGGCCGGACACGTCCGCCCGCCACCACCGACCAACGGGACACCGCCACGTCAGCCCCGTGGCGCCCCACATCGCCGCCGCCGCCCGAGGCCCGCTAGGCCCACGGGAAGCCCCCGCGGCCCGGTCTGCCCGCCGCCGCCCGAGGCCATCCACGCGCCGCCCCGCGCCCTCGTCTCCGTCGCCGGCGCGGCCGCGCCTCCACCGCACTGGGCCGCCGCCCGCCGGCGCCGCCGATCCGCCTCGTCGCCGGCGCCCCATCGTCCTCCTCGCCGCACCTCCACCTCGCCTCCCCTCCTCTTCCTCGTCTCCGGCCGGCGAACCCTCTTCGGTGAACAGTAACTCCGGCAAACCTCGGGATCCATGCCGGCCGGATCTCAGATCTGAAATCTCCCGGTTGACTTTTATCCTCGAAACCCTAGCTTTTAGCATTTTTCCGCATGCCCTAACTCTGCATCCGTAGATCCGATTCGTGCATGTAGCATATCAAAATGTTCTTCTCGACGAGTACATCATTTCATCTCATTGCATCATTTTCATTTGAGCTCATCTTGATGCCCAAACTGCTGTTGGAAGAGGGCTATGTGATGAATTTGTCAGATCTATTTCAGCAAATAGCCTTTTGTCATTTTTGCCATGATTAATCTGTGCATGCTATGTTCCTGAGCTCTACATGTGTTTTGTTATATGCCATGCCATATTTACATGGGTGTATGCCATGTATTTTTGTGATATTTGTGGTGACTAGCACAAGCTTGCAAAGTAGCGTAATCGTTGATGCTGATTTCAGGGACTTAGAATTTCACCAAGTCCTTGTCCTGTTTTTGTTGTTATGCCATATGTTCATGTTGTTTCCTATTGATCCGTGCCTCTTTTAAGGATGATCAGTAAAGATGTTTTGTTAACATTGTGGTTATCTATCCATCCGTTTCTTTGTTTGCATTTATGGAGCACCCTAGCTTGAGTCAACCGAGCTCTACTTTTGCTACAAAATGATCCTGGCAGATTGTTGACATGTTTAGCGATTTTGCCGAGGATGTTGCTATTGATCCGTGCATGTTATGTTGTTGTTCTTGCCATTTCTAGCTCCTATGCAATGCCTTCTTGATGGATGTATGCTTAGTTTGTCATGCCACGTTCTGTAGTGAGTGCATCGAGCTCGTAAACATGCCTACTTGTCAAATCTATTTTGCATGCTCCAGTTTTTCACCAAGTCTGAAACTGTTTATGTTTTTGCTATGTTCACATGCTTGTAATTTTATTTTCTAATCCCTTTTGGCTCAAGGTCACTAAGGTACTTTTGTTAAGTGCTTTGAGTAGCTTCCTACCATGCCTTGCTTTGCCATTAAAGTTCCTGTAGCATGTAGTTTTCATGCTCTAAAGATTGCTTCCTGCTGATAAATTCCAGACTTGTGTTAATTTCACTAAGTCTGAAAACTGTTATCTTTTGCACTTTTTCCATGCTTGTTTGAACCTGTTAATGGATGAATTAGCCGTAGCTCAGTGTTCATATTTTTTCAAGAATCATGAGTGGATCCCTGACATGTATTTTGTTGTCATGTTTGAGTGCTGTAGCATATTTAACTTGATGCATTTAGATGGTTACTTGCTGATTATAGCAGACAGGTGCCATATTTGTTTTGCTTGCAATTTCCAAACCGTGCATCCGATTCCGGTGATCTTTATATCGATTTCAACCGAAATAACCTCACCTTTCTAGTGGCACTCTTGGATTTCCAACTTGAGGCCAGGTTCTTTCATTCCTTTGCAAATCATGCATATGCATCACATAGCGCATCCCGCATATCATACCATGTTTGCATCATGTTGCTTGAGCATTGCACGTGGTTGATTGTGTTCCTTTTGCTTGTTGTTCTTGCTTGGGTAGAGCCGGGAGACGAGTTCGTGAATGAGGAGCCCGTCGAGTTCACTTACGAGGATCAAGGCAACTCTGACAACTTTGCAGGCAAGATGACCATACCCTCGAAATCACTTCTATCTTTGCTTGCTAGATGCTCGCTCTTTTGCTATGACTATGCTACGATACCTACCACTTGCTTATCATGTCTCCCATATTGCCATGTCCAACCTCTAACCCACCATGTCCTAGCAAACCATTGTTTAGCTATGTTACCGCTTTGCTCGGCCCCTCTTATAGCGTTGCTAGTTGCAGGTGAAGATTGGGGATCGTTCCTTGTTGGAACATTGTTTATTGTTGGGATATCACAATATTATCTTGTTTACCTTAATGCACATATATACTTGGTAAAGGGTGGAAGGCTTGGCCTTTTTCCTAGTGTTCCGTTCCACTCTTGCCGCCCTAGTTTCCGTCATATCGGTGTTATGTTCCCGGATTTTGCGTTCCTTACACGGTTGGGTTATAATGGGAACCCCTTGATAGTTCGCCTTGAATAAAACTCCTCCAGCAATGCCCAACCTTGGTTTTACCATTTGCCACCTAGCCTCTTTTTCCCTTGGGTTTCTGGAGCCCAAGGGTCATCTTTATTTAAACCCCCCTGGGCCAGTGTTCCTCTGAGTGTTGGTCCGAACTGGGCAGCCTGCGGCGCCACCTCGGGGAAATTCGAGGTTTGGTTTTACTCGTAGCTTGACCTATCTGAGTGTGCCCTGAGAACGAGATATGTGCAGCTCCTATCGGGATTTGTCGGCACATTCGGGCGGTGTTGCTGGACTTGTTTTACCATTCCCGAGGATGTCTTGTAACTGGGATGCCGAGTCTGATCGGAATGTCTCGGGAGAAGGAATATCCTTCGTTGATCGTGAGAGCTTGTGATGGGCTAAGTTGGGACTCCCCTGCAGGGATTTGAACTTTCGAAAGTCGTGCCCGCGGTTATGGGCAGATGGGAATTTGTTAATGTCCGGTTATAGATAACCTGAAACTTAACTTAATTAAAATGCACCAACCGCGTGTGTTACCGTGATGGGCTCTTCTCGGCGGAGTCCGGGAAGTGAACACGGTGTTGGAGTAATGCTTGACGTAGGTTGTTCTAGGATCACTTCTTGATCATAGTTGTTCGACCATGCTTTTGCTTTCTCTTCTCGCTTTCTTTTGCGAATAGGTTAGCCACCATATATGCTAGTCGCTTGCTGCAGCTCCACATCATACCTTGCCTTACCTATAAGCTTAAATAGTCTTGATCGCGAGGGTGTGAGATTGCTGAGTCCCCGTGACTCACAGATTACTCCAAACCAGATGCAGGGACCGATGATACCGCTCCAGACGATGCTCTTGAGCTCAAGTGGAAGTTCGATGAAGACTCTCGTCGTTACTATGTGTCCTTCCCAGATGATCAGTAGTGGTGCCCAGTTGGGGCGATCGGGGACTTTGTCGCATTTGGGGGTTGATCTTTATTTTGGTACCGTAGTCGGACCATGAGTGTATTGGATGAATGTAATGACTTATTTATGTAATTGTGTGACATGGCGAGTGTAAGCCAACTATGTACTTTACCCCTTTATTTATTTACATGGGTTGTTGTGAAGATTACCTAACTTGCGACATTGCTTTCAATGCAGTTATGCCTCTAAGTCGTGCTTCGACACGTAGGAGATATAGCCGCATCAAGGGCGTTACATTACTCCCCCAATGTCTGCCTCTAGGCCCAAATAATGGTGAAGTGTCATGTAGTCGACGTTCACATAACACCACTAGAGGAGAGACAACATACGTCTCATTAAAATATCGAACGAATACCAAATTCACATGACTACTAATAGCAAGACTTCTCCCATGTCCTCAGGAACAAAAGTAACTACTCACAAAGCATAAACATGTTCATAATCAGAGGGGTATTAATATGCATATAGGATCTGAACATATGACCTTCCACCAATTTAACCAACTGGCATCAACTACAAGGAGTAATTAACACTACTAGCAACCTACTAGCACCAATCCCGGACTTGTAGACAAGAATTGAATATAAGAGATGAACTAGGGTTTTGAGGGGAGATGGTGCTGATGAAGATGTTGATGGAGATTGCCCTCTCCCGATGAGAGGAGCGTTGGTGATGACGATGGCGATGATTTCCCCCTCCGGGAGGGAAGTTTCCCCGGCAGAACAGCTCCGCCAGAGCCCTAGATTGGTTCCGCCAAGGTTCCGCCTCGTGGCGGCGGAGTTTCGTCCGAGAAGAAGGCTTATGATTTTTTTCCCATCGAAAGACTTCATATAGCAGAAGATGGCCACCGGAGGGCCACCAGGGGGCCCACAAGGTAGGGGGCGCGCATAGGGGGGTAGGGCGGTGCCCCATCCTCGTGGGCAGGGTTTGGCCCCCCTGGTGAGTTTCTTCCGCTGAGTATTTTTTATATATTCTGAAAACGTCTTCCGTGAAGTTTCAGGACTTTTTGAGCTGTGCAGAATAGGTCTCTAATATTTGTTCCTTTTCTAGCCCAGAATCCCAGCTGTCGGCATTCCCCCTCTTTATGTAAACCTTGTAAAATGAGAGAGAATATGCATAAGTATTGTGACATAATGTGTAATAACAACCCATAATGCAATAAATATCGATATAAAAAGCATGATGCAAAATGGACACAAAAGTAAAATGTAAAAATGTGCCATATATACTAGGATCTTTCCAACATATGTGCTTGCCAAAGGAATAAAATGTAAAAAGGAAAGGTGAAGATCACCATGACTCTTATGCAGGGTAGGAGATAAAAGTAAAAGATAGGCCCTTCGCAGAGGGAAGCAGAGGTTGTCATGCACTTTTATAGTTGGATGCACAAAATCTTAATGTGAAAGAATGTCACTTTATATTGCCACTTATAATATGGACCTTTATTATGCAGTCTGTCGCTTTTATTTCTTGCATATCACACGATCGTATAAAGCTTATTTCTCCCACACTAATAAGTCATACATATTTAGAGAGCAATTTTTATTGCTTGCACCGATGACAACTTACTTAGAGGATCTTACTCAATCCATAGGTAGGTATAGTGGACTCTCATGATAAAACTGGCTTAAGGGTATTTGGAAGCACATGTAGTATCTCTACTTGGTGCGATGAATTTGGCTAGCACGAGGGGGAAAGGCAAGCTCTACCATGTTGGATGATCCATGACAATATAATTTATCTCAGATGTAAGAAAACATAACCCATTACGTTGTCTTCCTTGTCCAACGTCAACTCTTTTAGCATGCCATATTTTAGTGAGTGCTCACAATCATAAAAGATGTCCAAGATAGTATATCTATATGTGAAGACCTCTCTTTCTTTATTACTTCCTATTAATTGCAACGATGACCAAAACTATGTTTGTCAACTCTCAACAACTTTTATTCATCATACTTTTTCTATGTAAGCTCATTACTCTCCATAAGACTCATATGATCTCTTTGTTTCTTTTTATTTCTTTCTCTTTTCTTTTATTCACTTATGATCATGGCAAACTAATCAAGCCCTTGACTCAACACTAATCTTTATTATATAGCTCACGGACTCGATTACATAGAAGAATTATAAAGCAAAACTCACGACTAGATCATACTGAGAACTTTTATTATACTAGATCAAGATATTACCAAAAGGATCGAACTAAGAAAAACGGTAAAGATAAAAGTGATGGTGATACGATACCGGGGCACTGCCCCAAGCTTGGCAGTTGCCAAGGGGGTGCCCATACCAGATACTCAAGTCTTCTTTGTTGGTGGAGACCGTGGTGATTTTGTTGATGGTGTAGGCTTGCCGTCCTTCTTGCAAGGCCTAGGCTCACCATCATAGAAGGATGACCGAGTCACCTGGAACCTCCAATTTGCAGCCAAACTCATCCTCTTGAATCTATATTCATACTCACAGTTTTGATTTTGCAGGTCATAGATCTGGGCTTGGAGGTGCTCGTTTTTCTCATGAAGCTTGAAGATCGCCTCCCCAATGTCCTTGACGTCCAACTTGTGGTTGTTGGTGAAATCCGTGATCATGATGTGATTGGAATCGAGTCCATGCTCCACCATCTCCTGAAACTTGAAAACTTCTTGCTCTAATGCCTCGAGCCTTGCCTCCGTGCTTCCGGTCTTCCTTGGTCCCTCAGCATCACGGATGTGCAACAACCCCCCACGCATCTGAATGGTTTGAGGGTGTTGCAGCACTTCTGTGAGGTATGGGTTGATGACCTTCTCGAAGAACTAGTCCTTGGGGGCGCTTGAAGATGACATGACGACCTGGAGCTATCAGAAAAACAACTCGAAACGAAAACAGGAAATTTTTGCGTGATACGGGAGTCAAAACCTCCGGGAGATTATATAATGAATTTTTACCGACCAAAATACGTAACGTGTATGAAAACGGAGTCCGGAGAGCACACGAGGTGCCCACGAGGTAGGGGGCGCGCCTAGTAGGGTAGGGCGCACCCTCCACCCTCGTGGAGCCCTCGTGTCCTTCCTGGACTTCTAGTTATTTTTCTATTTTTCTGAATATTCCAAAACGGATAAATATTGCCTTAAAAACTGTTTTGGAGTCGGTTTACTTACCGTACCACATACCTATTCCTTTTCGGAGTCTGAAACGTTCCGGAAAGTGTTCCTTATGTATTCCTCCGGGGTTACAGTTTCAATAATATTGGTTTCAACATTTATGGGATTACCTGAGATATAATGTTTGATTCTTTGACCGTTCACCACCTTCGGATTTGTGCCTTCGAAGTTGTTGATTTTTATGGCACCGGAACGATAGACCTCGTCGATAACGTATGGACCATCCCATTTACAGAGAAGTTTTCATGCAAAAAATCGTAAACGAGAGTTGTATAGCAATACATAATCACCTACATTAAACTCACGCTTTTGTATTCTTTTGTCATGCCATCTTTTAACTTTTTCTTTAAACAACTTGGCATTTTCATAGGCTTCGCTTCTCCATTCATCAAGTGAGCTAATATCAAATAACCTCTTCTCACCGGCAAGTTTGAAATCATAATTGAGTTCTTTAATAGCCCAATATGCTTTGTGTTCCAGTTCGAGAGGTAAGTGACATGCTTTTCCATAAACCATTTTATACGGAGACATACCCATAGGATTTTTATATGCAGTTCTATAGGCCCATAATGCATCATCAAGTTTCTTGGACCAATTCTTTCTAGATCTATTAACAGTCTTTTGCAAAATTAATTTGAGCTCCGTATTACTCAATTCTACTTGACCACTAGACTGAGGATGATAGGGAGATGCAATTCTATGATTAACAACATATTTAGCAAACATTTTACGGAAAGCACCGTGAATAAAATGTGAACCACCATCAGTCATTAAATATCTGGGGACTCCAAAACTTGGAAAAATAACTTCTTTAAGCATTTTAATAGAAGTGTTATGATCAGCACTACTAGTTGGAATAGCTTCTACCCACTTAGTAACGTAATCAACAGCAACTAAAATATGTGTATATCCATTAGAGGAAGGAAAGGGTCCCATATAGTCAAAGCCCCAAGCATCAAATGGTTCAATAACGAGTGAATAATTCATATGCATTTCTTGGCATCTACTAATATTACCAATTCTTTGACATTCATTACAAGATAAGACAAACTTACGGGCATCCTTGAAGAGAGTAGGCCAATAAAAACCAGATTGCAATACCTTATGTGCAGTTCTATCTCCAGCATGGTGTCCTCCATAAGCTTCGGAGTGACACTTGCGTAGGATCTGTTCCTGTTCATGCTCAGGTACACAACGTCTAATAACACCATCTATCCCTTCTTTATAAAGATGTGGGTCATCCCAAAAGTAATGCCTCAAATGATAGAAGAACTTTTTCTTTTGCTGGTATGTGAAACTAGGTGGTATAAACTTAACAACAATGTAATTAGCATAATCAACATACCATGGAGCAGTATGAGAAGCATTTATGACATTTAATTGCTCATCAGGAAAGCTATCATCAATAGGAAGTGGGTCATCAGGCTCATTTTCTAACCTAGACAAGTTGTCTGCAACGGGGTTCTCAGCTCCCTTTCTATCAACAATATGCAAATCAAATTCTTGTAGCAAGAGAACCCATCTAATAAGTCTAGGTTTAGCATCTTTCTTTTCCATGAGATATTTAATAGCAGCATGATCAGTGTGAATAGTTACTTTAGAATCAACGATATAAGGTTTGGACTTATCACAAGCAAATACAACTGCTAAGAATTCTTTTTCAGTAGTAGCATAATTTCTTTGAGCATTGTCTAGGGTTTTACTAGCATATTGAATAATGTTTAATTTCTTATCAACTCTTTGTCCTAGAACAGCACCTACAACATAATCACTAGCACCACACATAATTTCAAAGGGTAAATTCCAATCAGGTGGCTGAACAATTGGTGTAGAGATCAATGCTTTCTTAAGTATTTCAAATGCTTTACACAATCATCATCAAAACCAAATGGTATATCTTTTTTAATAAATTAGTCAGAGGCCGAGAAATTTTTGAGAAGTCCTTAATGAACCTCCTATAAAATCCGGCATGACCAAGGAAACTTCTTATACCTTTGATGTCCTTGGGACATGGCATCTTTTCAATAGCATCAACCTTGGCTTTATCAACTTCAATACCTCTTTGAGAAACTTTGTGCCCCAACACAATACCTTCATTAACCATAAAGTGGCACTTTTCCCAATTCAAGACAAGATTAGTTTCTTCACGTCTCTGCAAAACTCGATCAAGGTTGCTCAAGCAATCATCAAAAGAAGATACATAGACGGAGAAATCGTCCATGAAAACCTCACAAATCTTTTCACAAAAGTTAGAGAATATAGCCATCATGCATCTTTGAAAGGTAGCAGGTGCATTACATAGACCAAAAGGCATACGTCTATAAGCAAAAGTACCAAAAGGGCATGTAAAAGTAGTCTTTGATTGATCTTTGGCTGACACAAGTATTTGAGAGAAACCAGAATAACCATCTAGAAAGAAAAAAATGTGTATGTTTGGATAATCTTTCTAGCATTTGATCGATAAAAGGTAAGGGGTAATGATCCTTTTTTACTTGCCTTATTTAATTTGCAGAAATCAATTACCATCCTATAACCTGTAATAATTCTTTGAGGAATCAATTCATCTTTATCATTAGGAACAACAATAATACCTCCCTTCTTAGGGACACAATGGACAGGACTTACCCACTGACTATCAGCAACGGGATAGATTATACCTGCCTCAAGGAGCTTTAGTATTTCCTTTCTTACCACTTCTTTCATTTTAGGATTCAGCCATCGTTGATGATCATGAACTGGTTTAGCATCTTCTTCCAAATTTATTTTATGTTGACATAGAGTGGGACTAATGCCCTTAAGATCATCAAGAGCATACCCAATAGCAGCACGATGCTTCTTCAGAGTTTTCAATAATCTCTCTTCCTCATGCTCTGAAAGGTTAGCACTAATAATAACAGGACATATCTTTTTGTCATCAAGATAAGCATATTTAAGAGTATCAGGTAACGGTTTAAGCTCAAACACGGGATCACCCTTGGGTGGAGGAGGATCCCCTAGGATTTCAACAGGAAAATTGTTTTTCAGAATAGGTTCCTGTTTAAAGAATACTTCATCTATTTCTCTTCTTTCATTCATAAACATGCCATTTTCATGGTCTAGCAAATATTGTTCTAAAGGATCACTAGGAGGTACGGCAATAGAAGCAAGACCAATAATTTCATCCTTACTAGGTAATTCTTCTTCATGGTGTTGTCTACTAAATTTAGAGAAATTAAATTCATGAGTCATATCATCTAAACCGACAGTAACAACATCCCTTTTGCAATCTATGGTAGCATTAATAGTGTTCAAGAAGGGTCTACCAAATATAATGGGATAAAAGCTATCTTGTGGGGAACCAAGAACAAGAAAATCAGCAGGATTTAGTTTTCCCACACAATACTTCAACATCTCTAACAATTACCATTGGTGAAATAGTATCTCTATTGGCAAGTTTAATTGTGAAATCAATATCTTCTAACTCAATAAGTGCAATATCATGCATAATTTCTCTATAAAGGCTAATAGGTATTGCACTAGCACTGGCACCCATATCACATAAGCCATGATAACAACGATCTCCTATTTGAAAAGAAATAACAGGCATGCCTACCATAGGTCTAGGTTTATCTTTAGCATAGGGTTTAGCAATTCTAGTAGTTTCATCACAGAAATAAATAACATGCCCATCCATATTATCAGACAAGAGATCTTTAACAATATCAATATTAGGTTCAACTTTAACTTGCTCAGGAGGTGTATATGTTTTAATAATGCTTTTACGAACCACAGTTGAAGCTTTAACATGATCCTTTATCCTAACAGGGAAAGGTGGTTTCTCAACATACGCAGTAGGAACAATAGGATCATTATAAGTGACAATCTTTTCTTCAACTTTAATAGGTGCAGCTACTTTTACTTCTATGGGAGGATGATATTTAAATCACTTCTCCTTGGGGAGATCAACATAAGTAGCAAAAGATTCACAGAAAGAAGCTACTATCTCAGAGTCAAGTCCATATTTAGTGCTAAATTTACGGAAAATATCGGTATCCATAAAAGATTTAACACAATCAAAACTAGGTGTCATACCTAACTCCTTACCTTTGTCGAGGTCCCAATCTTTAGAGTTCCGTTTAATTCTTTCCCATAAATCCCATTTGAATTCAATAGTCTTCATCATAAAAGAGCCAACACAAGAAGTATCGAGCATGGTGCGATTGTTATCAGAAAGCCAAGCATAAGTTTTTTGAATAATCACTTCTCTTGAGAGCTCATGAT
Organism: Triticum urartu; assembly: GCF_056163025.1. Classification (NCBI taxonomy): domain Eukaryota; kingdom Viridiplantae; phylum Streptophyta; class Magnoliopsida; order Poales; family Poaceae; genus Triticum; species Triticum urartu. The sequence goes on along the minus strand of NC_141874.1, from coordinate 440,102,461 downwards.
TGGGGCATGAATATAACATTGATTTGAGCCTCCCCCAAGCTTGAGCGATGCTTTCTCCTTCGCGAGGCCAAAAATTATATATATAATTGCGATCACAATGAACAAGATGCATAGGATAAAACTTCTGATGAAATTCCAATTTCAATCGTTTGTAATTCCAAGACCCCATATCATCACATAGCCTATACCATGTCGATGCATCTCCCTTCAAAGATAAAGGGAAGACCTTCTTCTTAACAACATCTCCGGGTACACCTGCAAGCTTAAATAATCCACAAACTTCATCCACATATATTAGATGCTCATCAGGATGTTTTGTTCCATCTCCTAAAAAGGGATTAGCTAGCAGTTTTTCTATCATACCCGAAGGAATTTCAAAGCAGACATTTTCATTTTCATTTTCAGTAGGCTGAGTAGGTTGAGGAGCAACTCTTTGCTCTACTGGTCGGGGTGAAGATACCCCGAACAAGCCCCTCAGAGGATAACTTTCCATAGTAACAAGTGACAGTAAATTTCAGCACACTATATAAATTTTTCCTTACCAAATTCCACCTACCAAAGGCGCTTCACTCCCCGGCAACGGCGCCATAAAAGAGTCTTGATGACCCACAAGTATAGGGGATCTATCATAGTCCTTTCGATAAGTAAGAGTGTCGAACCCAACGAGGAGCAGAAGGAAATGATAAGCGGTTTCCAGCTAGGTATTCTCTGTAAGTACTGAAATAAGTGGTAACGGATAGTTTTGTGATAGGATAATTTGTAACGAGCAACAAGTAACAAAAGTAAATAAAGTGCAGCAAAATGGCCCAATCCTTTTTGTAGCAAAGGACAAGCCTGGACAAACTCTTATATAGAGAAAAGCGCTCCCGAGGACACATGGGAATATCGTCAAGCTAGTCACGCTCATATGATTCGCGTTCGGTACTTTGATAATTTGGTATTTGGTATGGTATGTGGGTTGGGTACTGCCCTTACTTGGACAAGAATCCCACTTATTATTAACCTCTATTGCAAGCATCCGCAACTACAACAAAAGTATTAAGGTAAACCTAACCATAGCATGAAACATATGGATCCAAATCAGCCCCTTATGAAGCAACGCATAAACTAGGGTTTAAGCTTCTGTCACTCTAGCAACCCATCATCTACTTATTACTCCCCAATGTCTTCCTCTAGGCCCAAATAATGGTGAAGTGTCATGTAATTGACGTTCACATAACACCACTAGAGGAGAGACAACATACATCTCATCAAAATATCGAGCGAATACCAAATTCACATGACTACTAATAGCAAGACTTCTACCATGTCCTCAGGAACAAAAGTAACTACTCACAAAGCATAAACATGTTCATAATCATAGGGGTATTAATATGCATATAGGATATGAACATATGATCTTCCAGCAATTAAACCAACTAGCATCAACTACAAGGAGTAATTAACACTACTAGCAACCTACTAGCACCAATCCCGGACTTGGAGACAAGAATTCGATAGAAGAGATGAACTAGGGTTTTGAGAGGAGATGGTGCTGATGAAGATGTTGATGGAGATTGCCCTCTCCCGATGAGAGGAGCATTGGTGATGACGATGATTTCCCCCACCAGGAGGGAAGTTTCCCCGGCAGAACAGCTCCGCCAGAGCCCTAGATTGTTCTGCCAAGGTTCCGCCTCGTGGCGGCGGAGTTTCGTCCGAGAAGAAGGCTTATGATTTTTTTCCATCGAAAGACTTCATATAGCAGAAGATGGCCACCGGAGGGCCACCAGGGGGCCCACGAGGTAGGGGGTGCGCCCAGGGGGTAGGACGCGCCCCCACCCTCGTGGGCAGGGTGTGGCCCCCCTGGTGAGTTTCTTCCGCTGAGTATTTTTTATATATTCTGAAAATGTCTTCCGTGAAATTTCAGGACTTTTAGAGCTGTGGAAAATAGGTCTCTAATATTTGCTCCTTTTCCAGCCCAGAATCCCAGCTGTCGGCATGCTCCCTCTTTATGTAAACCTTGTAGAATAAGAGAGAATATGCATAAGTATTGTGACATAATGTGTAATAACAACCCATAATGCAATAAATATCGATATAAAAGCATGATGCAAAATGGACGTATCACCTTCCGGTCGGTCCCAGCTGTCAGTTGGAGGAATCATTATTTTGCGCGTAATAAGGAGGCATTTCCTTGTGTGCGGCTGTGGACCCAGCTGTCAGCCTCTCCACGCACAGTCTACTTCTGATGGTGTCGTTTGTTGACCACGTTGACCACTTCGCGCCGAGCGCATCCAAGGTGGTGGACGACAGGGAGGCCCCGGACAGCAACGAGCCGGAGATGGGAAGACACGGGAGTAGAGTCGCAGATGGAGAGGTGTACGAGGGTTAACTGGTTCTGGTGCGGTGTGGTTCGGCAGTCGATGGAGAAGAACAGGAGGTGTGGAGGGGTTGAGGGATGGCCTGGCCAACGGTGGAGTAGCGCTTCACAGCGAAGCGTGCTAAGCAGAGCTGCTAGCAGCAGGAGGCGGAAGAAGTTGGTCCCGGCAGCGCTGGAGGAAGAAGACGAGACATTGAAGATGGATGCCAGTCGTTGGATGTAAATCCAATGGATAACAATGTCAGAATCATTCGTTGACTAAGTTGACAACGACTTGCATTGGCTTTGACCTATTGGCCCACATTTCAGCCTCCAAAAATGCGGCACGTATTCAACCCATTTTTTCAGAATTTACAGTCTTTTTTTATGAGGAGAATTTACAGTCAATTTGATCTCTTTTTTTGAATTACAGTCCATTAGCTGGGCTGCGTGAACAAATAATGTAGCGTCCATGCGACCCATTTATGTTTTCCTAAAAAATTATAGGCCATTTGCACTTTCTCGAAATACATGATTTTGCTGGGCTGATTCTAATTATAATGTTGGGGTGGGCGCAGCAATGTTATCAAAAAATAAATAGGGGCTGAGCATTTTGTTATATATATATTTAAATAATAAGTGATTTATTATTACATTGGTCCTTAAATCTTACCAAGCTTTTGTGCACAATCACCAGGATTTTCGTTGCCAAAAAACTCCAGGATTTTATTGTTAAGAAATTATTTTTATAAGTTAATAAGATGTGGGATATTGTTTTCTTACATATGTAAGTATCTGTTAAATATATGATGAAAATAACAATAATATATAATAACATCTAAAATAATTTAAATATATATAATATAGTTAGAAGGGAAACATAAGTTGGACCAGGCGTTCCTATTCTTATATAGAAAAATAGAACAGACCTCTGTGTTTTCTTCAAAAATAATACATAAATTGGGCTGCCGATGTTTCAGGAAAAATAAAACCTCGGATGGGAGGTCCATAGGCCACCCATCCGAGGTCGTGGGCTGCGCATGTTTAAAAAGAAAGCCTAGACGGGGCAGCCCAAAACCCAGCTGATACTTGCCGCCCCAGTGATAATAAATGATACCTGCCAGCTCCCTGGCTTCGTTGTGAATTTATCTCCTATAGTAACTACATTGAAGCACCTAAAAAAATGTAACTATGTTGAAAAACCCGTGGGCCCCAACGTTAGTATAGCATTAGGAGGAAGTATTTTTTCGATGAGGCACTTGCTTGCGTACGGCCATAGACCTGGTGGGTCCCGACTGTCTGCCTCTCCATGTATAGTCCTCTCCAGATTCCTCTTGTTTGTTCAGCATGTTCACAACGGCAGACAACAGCGTCGCGGCAAGCACACAAAGGCGCAGAAGGAGATCCGACCACCTGAGGAAGTGCCTTATTAGTAACGAAACAACTGAACTAGCCTAGTGGTCGAGTAACACTACCCGACAGCTGTTCCGCCCGGGTTCGATTCCACCTGCAGAGAAAATATCTCCAAATTTTTTGCATCTGCCTTTATTGACATGTGGGTCCCAATTGTCATGTACGCACACGATGTCCAACACTTGCCAAAACTTTGTCCCTCGTTTTCTCTGTTTTTCGCACACTCGACTTTGTGTGGGCATTTTGAAAATAGCATATCTTTTTAACTGTGCATCATATGAAGATGTGCTATGCATGAATGTTGATCAGCATGATGTTAACTGCCTGGTAGTTCCAGTTTCGACCATGAATAAAACTTCCAACATGATGTTAACACTGTTTGAAAAGGCCGTGTTAATATAAATGCTCTGCCTCTGAAAGTTGTAGTTTCTTATCTGAAACTAAACTTGGAGTTTCTTACCTGAAACTGAAACTTGCAGTTTCTTCTCTAAGAATCACATTGTCTGCACTTTTATACTCCTACGAAACTACATTTTTTTAAGTGCTAAAAATAGATCTCTAGAATTCATAAAATACTTCATATGCTCAATACTGCAAATCTGAAATTCAAAAGACATTCATATCTGAAAGTACTCTCAAAATACGCAACACAAAACACAATTCACAACCTGCAAATACTAACAACCCTAAGCTCCTCCTGACAATTCACAACCTGCCCGACTATTGGGCTGGGGGGGGGGGCAGTCCCTCCTGTTCCTCAGCGGCACACAGCCACCCCGTGAGACAATGTGAGCGACGAGGGAGAGGATGGCGGGGAAGCGTCGTTGGGCCAACTGTTTTTCTCCTCTTGCAGTTGGGTTCGGTTTACGAAGACTCCACCGGCTCGCTCTGGCACGACACCCTCACAAACGGCACCCTGTAGATGCTCGATCCTTCAATCTCTGGTGGATGCTCCATCTGGGATCGATACTCCCACCACCGCTCCTTCACAATCGGATTCGGTGAATCTGTTTGCTCCATGGCCTAGAGGAGCAGCTCTATGTACTCCCGCGCGACTCCCTCCGGGAGTATCGCCGCCTTTTCGCTCTGTTGTAGATATTTGGCCATGGATGTCACCGTCGCCGCTAGTTGGTCCTTGTTGTCAAACCAAGACTGTATCTCCAACATCCTAGCTATCTTCATAGGGTCGCCGTCTGCGATCCTGATGTATCGGTTGTACTCCTCCATCGATCTACTTCTCCACAACACCTTCAATCGCCGGCGGTGGTGTTTGAATGGAAGAGGAGAGGAGCAGCACTGGTTTTGGATTAGAACGGGAGAGGAGCGACGCTGGTTTGGGATTGGAACAGGAGAGGAGGGGCGGTGGTTTTGAAATGGAAGAGGAGAGGAGCGGCGCTGGATTTAGATTGGAACAGGAGAGGAGCGGCGGTGGTTTAAGAGGAGAAGAGCGGAAGAGCGGCGGTAGTCTTGGAAGTATTTTTTTGTTTTGCGTATTTTCGGTCAAAGTTTGACCACGTACTGTATTTGACAAGCAACATGTGAATGCATGTCACCAAAAATTGTATCGTTTGGTTCGTATCTGAATGTACTTTCAAATTATATTATTTTTGCAACAGATAACATATATTTTATTTGCAAAAATCATGGTCAATTATGACCCAAAATAAAAGGGAGACTAGTTAATGTGGGGTCGCTTTCTTAATTGAAGGGTAAATTGATTTTGATTTTGATCCTATCACAGCGCGCCAGCCCTCTCGTCCAATCCTAAATCGCTGCCGCATGCTCCTCTACCTCTTCTGCATTGCAAAACCACCTCCTCTCCTCTCCATCATCTCCATTCGAAAACCACCGTCTCGCCTCTCCCTCTTCTCCACTGCAAAACCACCTCCTATCCTCTCCATCATTTCCATTCCAAAACCACCATCTCGCCTCTCCCTTTTCTCTCTTGCAGGACCACCGTCTCTCCTCCCATCTTCCAAAGCTAGCACCGGACCACTCAGAAGGACATTTATGGAGAGGATGCATCAGTGAATCAGGCAGATCGTCGGCGGTGACCAGGCAAAGTTAGCCAGGTTGAAGGAGATCCTTACTTGGTTTGACAATGAGTGGGAGATTTCTAGGACGGTGAGGGCCATGTGGCAATGTATGCAAAAGAGCGAGACGGCGGCGATGAGGGCGGCGATGTACATGTACTCCTCGGCGGCAGTCACGCCGTAGTCCTTCAAGTTCATCGAGTATCTCCTTTGGGCGATGGAGTAGACAAATTTGCCTGAGGTGAAAGTAAGGAGGAGGTGGTGGGCATACAGGTCAAAGGTCAAGCACCCAGAGGATAACTAATCGATCGAGTACGGTGTGCCGTTCGTGAGGGTGCAGAGCCAGCCGAAGCCACATGAGTTCGTTCTCCCACCGCAAGAGGAGGCTGGATGGCACAATGCCGCTTCCCCGCCGTTCTCCACGGTTCCCTCGATGCTCGCCTCATTTTAACGACGGCGGTAGGGTTTAAGGTAAGCTTCACACTAACCTAATCTTCCACCTGCTCATGCTCACAATCAGTGTGACAGCTAATGAAAATCATGCTTACAATCAGTCTCCGAGTACTACGCCAATCACCCTTAAATAGCACTGGACCTTTGGGTCAAAGTTGTGACACTGCGTACAAATAAAGAAAAATAGATTGGTGCTTCTTTCAAAAAAGAGTACTCCCTAGAAAACTGCCAATATAAGCTACTAGTATTTGGTTAGAGGATTTGCTGCCGAGAAAGATCTGTCTACAGAGAGCGCCACACATCCCACTGGTGGTGGTGGATGCCAATGCGTGCAGGGAGCATGGTTGGTGTTGGTAATTTTTACTTGGCATATCTCGCACTCTGCATATATGCCGGCTCCATCCGTACATTTGTGCAGTTCCACCGAACTACAGCTGAATAACCCTGTTTGCACAGATAATGAAAAAGCGTGATTACATTATAGTGGCACTAGTTGATGAAACACGCAAAATAAATAGAAGAAAATATTGCGATAGCATCATACTATGCCATGCTGCAAGGGCGAGATGGGCCCTGCGATGCCTCATACGGTACGCCACGCCTCATACTGGAAATCGTCCCAAGTCTCCCCGATACACCTTCTGCCAGTGATGAACATCAGTGTACATCGGTAGTACAAGGAGGTGCCTTGAGACATTCAAATCTCTATTTTTGTGCAGATCAACTAAAATTAAGCACCCCAGTTTGCAAAAACGCTTAAACATTAACAATGGGACTAGTTGATGAAACATACATTAACAAAGAGAAGCACTTTCTTTATCTACATTGGAAATGAAATGATAGAGAGGACACTCGCTCTATTTTAACTATATTATTACTTCATTTTGTCAGTGACACTAGGGTCGAGCAGGTGGCAAACTAGGTGTACCGTGCGTCGCAAGGATGAAGGCCGGGGGTGCTTAGACTGGGATGCTAAAGCTGGCTCTTTCAGTCCCTATCTTCCCCCTGATGTTTCTGTGGTAGCATTTGGGTTGTAATCCAAACTTGGTCGAGCTGGTGCTGCATCCCCCTACCTTCCTAGCTTATGTGGCGAACTTGTCTCCTACTAGTTCTCAGTCTGTTCTAGTAGTAGTTGCATAACTGCCTGTTTACACTGAGATGTTGTCGGATAATGGTTCTCTATGGTTGGGTTTCTTTAATGAAATCGGAGGGAACCCCCTCTTTCGATATATAAAAAATAGTGGCACTAGCGGTGCCAAAACATTGCCTCAAATTAATAGTGCCACTAGATTAAGCTGCAAAATAATAACATTACTGCTTTATCATGGCAGTGCCAAAACAGTAGCACAAGAGAAGGATCAACATGCAGGATCTTTGGCAAACAGTGAGACCAAAAAGGAACATACCTCGTGATGGGAACCATATCTGCAGTCAATGCCATCGTAGAAAGGATGACACCAGTCACCAACATGGATGATTCAATTAATGGGACCTTTTGGTGCAGTTCACCTAAAATGAAGGAATGTCCCATGAGCTAGCAGCTTCTTCTTCTTCTTTTTTAAGAAAAGGGCTCCAGCCCCGGTTCCATTTCCATCAAAAAACGAAACCCACAGAGCTTCTTCTTCATTAGTAGCAATAAAATTGAGCAACATCAAGGTTGGTCGTGAAGCTCCTAGAATGTTCAACTATAATTTGGATATCATTTGTGCAGTTCAACTAAGATCAAGCATGAAATGTACATCTCTATTTGCACAAAAAAGGTGGAAAGGAGGGTGACCAACAAGTGATGAAACATGCATCAAATGAAAAAAGCATGTTCCTTATCTGAATGGCCATCATACAAGGACAGTAGCAATTTCTAGCAGCATTGCTAGATATTAGTGTGGGCATTAGGATTAACTATGACAAACATTAAATACAACAATACTTTAATGGTGCCATTGCTTCATTTTAGCAGCAACATTACATTAACAGCTGCTACAGAGTGGGTATTTGGGCACGAGAGAGTAGGCGGACCAGGAAAGTTGCATCTCTAACGAAAAGAAACAACTTATCTTAATTGGAAATTTAGCAGGACATGAAAAAAAGTGCCATTGATTCATATTACTGGAGGCATTACATTGAAAACAACATTGGTTTAATGTGTCCTTACTTTTAACAGTGCGACTGCTACATTTTACCAGTGACATTACATAAGAGCGGCTCGGGGAAACAAACATCAGAAGAGGATATCTGGGTTGGTCCCATTTTTGTTCGATAAATAGGCACCTTATACTGTGTGAGGCTAGAAAATCTAGTGCTGGACTTACTCTGTTGACTTGTCCCCCAGTCCCCACTTTCTTTCCTTTTTCAACCAATAGATCAGGTTTATATTGAGTTTGTACCACGTTCCCTTTATTTCCCTATTAGACCTAGAGACCAGTTGAATAGCCAGTCTCTACTACTTTTCGCCCCCATTATTTCCTCTTTCGACCAAGTCCTAGATTGAGGTAACAAATCTTCCCCCACCCTCACCCCCTTTCTTCCTTGTTTGAACCAAGCACTACTAGATTCGAGTGCATGAACTAGTTTTACCTCTTAACAGTAAAAAATTAGGTGGTTTTTGAACAGCCAATCGATCCTATCTATGAGGGGGCCTGAGAAATAGTGAAAGATACAAATGTAGCGACGTCAGGAGCTCGAGAAGTAGAGCAAGGCCGGTTTCGAAGGAAGTTATACCTGAGGGTCGCCGGGATGTCGCTAGGTGGGCGGGCGAGAGGCTGGATCTGCCCACACTATGGTAGCGAGGAAGAAGGGGTGGGAGGCCCTCCCTCGCTAGTGATGCTTCGGAGATAACGACAAGGCACGCTGATCGGGACGTGTCGGTAGTGGGTAAGAGCCGTCGCCGAGGACGACCGCATGAACGTTGCACCTTCTCACCTTCCCCGGTGGAGAGGATCCGGCTGGATCTGTGACCAGCGGTGAGTAGAGAGAGAGAGAGTGTGGCCACCACTGTCGTGTTTAGATCTGGAGAGGACGAGAAAGTGTGAAGAGAGCAATACTAGCAAGCAAGCGCAGAGGCTCCTGCCTATATAGTGGAGTACTAGTTTTTTTTTTGTCTACTGGCCGGAGCCGGCTTGACCTCGGCAATGACGGTCGAGAAGTGTTCATGCACGTGCCTCGAAGGCACAGTTGTCGTCATTTTGATTTGAAGCACCGGATTGTAACATATAACACGAAAAAATGCCACATGACAAGAAATCATAACCTCACTGCCCAAAGGAGACAAGATGAATCCCGACGGACAAACTAGACGAGGATCAAAGCTCAAATTAAAGATAAACTCATAATAAAGGGGTCCGTCGATAGATGTCCTAATTAACATTGCCGGCTTGACCTAGATGGCAGCCGAGTAGTCTTGTGCATGTGCCCCCAATGATTAGCCCAACTCAGTTGTTGCTGTTTAACCATCGCAGTGATCCGAAGCACATGACGACTAATTTTGCGAGATGACAAGAAACCTTTTTTTAGATTTCTCACCAGAACTACAGCCCTGTACAACATAGCCTGCACGACATGTAGACGACAGCCAATCCAGGCGTGTCTACTGGAGTCTGGTCACATGCATGGATGAACTGATCTTCCGTGTCTTGCAGGGATCGTCCAGGTACCAACGTATGTACTCCTACAACACTTCTCTAGTAGTACTATCGCTCGGCTCTCTCTTCTATTAACTCACCCGACTTGCGGGGCCGGGGAGTGTGCCTATGGTCGGTTCTCAATTGCGGTCCCACATGTGTGTGAAAACGCAATATGATGTGCGTTCCATTCGGAGAGCGGCGTGCCAGACCGACCGACCGTCTGGGGTGCGACACGAATACGATGAGCATGCTGTATACTCCGTGCATGTGTGCCGCCGTTTTCTTGAGGCTTTGCTCCATGGTGCAATCCATGGATACAAAATTAGTATATTATACTATCCAAAATTAGTATATTATACTATTTAAAAGTCGAGGGCGGGGCTTTTCCCGCGCAGTAGGCGGGGAAGTTCCGCCTAGTCGGTTTGACAGAGACGCGAGAAGATGAGGGGTAGGCTGCTGCAAACGTAGGGCTGTGTGATTTGACAGTGAGTTACTGCTGGACAGGTGGGGCCCGGTGATTTGACTTGCCATTATCATTTTAACAGCGGCGCTATGACCGGCGTGAGTCTCCTGATTCCGGACCACCTCCATACAGGTGCCTCTCCCGATGCTCCACCATGTAGAGGCTGGCTCTTGCTTGAGACTAGCCACAGTGGGAGTAACTTCAGCAGTAACTTCAAGTCCAACTCAGCAAATTTGTCTATGTGGAAATGAGTTAATGATGAGAGAGGTAGTTCTAGTAACTTAGCTAGTTACTGTAACATCGCATGTCCCAATGCAGTATGAGTCTATAACCTAATAAATGGATCTTTGCATGACACCACACCTATGTTACTACCCACTATGAAGGTAGTAACATAGTCTAGGGATATGTGTATGTTACTAGTGTATGCTACTCTCCATTGTGGCTAGTCTGAGAGCCCACTCCTCCACTTTTTCCTTGCCTCTTTCCCCCACATATGCAAAAATGCCATGTAAAGCGGGCTTATAGCCCACTATTGTACTTGATCCTACAGGTGCTAAGCCTGCCACATAGGCATAAAGTCTGATGTGGCAAGTTAATTAAGAAGAGAGAGAGACTAGTTTGGCGACCCCAGGAAGAAACTGTGATAAGCGCGTGTACCTAAATGAAGCAAACTTAGCAACAAAAAACTAACCACCTATGCATTGGGGACTTGAGTTGCTAAGCCATTTAATGCCCATAGCACCTCATCTAAGCACCATTTCATTGGAAGAGGTCACTCCTTGGCAAATGCAGTAAATACTACGAAGAAAGAGATAGAGAGAAGTAAACAAAAAAAAAATACTCTTATAGCCAACCTTATAGCTAACCTTGTTGTATGAGTGACTAGGTGATGACTATGTATGACATGCCAACATCAGATAGCCTAACGCACCATGTTAAATCTCCAAGGGCGTGACCGCACGAGCTAGGCGACGGTCGTGGTAGGCGCGACCATGATACGGGCTGCTGGCAGCCCTTGGATCTGATATCAAATGGTCGCATGCTAAGTTGCTGAAAATTTGCAGAATAACCCTCCAGGATAGGATATTCACCCATTGGTCTAGAATCACGCCATGCAACCATTTGATCTCAGATCCAAGGGCTCTCGGAAGCCCGTATCATGGGAGAACGGAAGCTTTGTATCACTTGTAATTTTCCCGACGCTTGACATGACATAGAAAGCCATTTAATTGGGCGTCGAGTAGACATGACATCTAATTGGGCCCCCATAGTACCGTGCATGAATCCATTTATCCACTACGCAAGCCACTACCCTGCCATTCGCTCGCGCCCCCCCACTCGACATTTTTACAATCGATAAACCGCTCCTAGTCGTCCCGTCCTTTCACATTACGGCAGTTACACTAATCCTAACCCTCGTCCCAAATCCATGGCGTCCCAAATCTCCATGATCGGCAGCGAGTACAAGGTTAGAACCATTATCGACGATGAGTTCGACGTCATCTACACCCGTTCTTCCGCAATGGTGAAAGAATGCCTTGCTCGCTTCAAACGCATGTTCGAAAACTCAAATGATGAGTGGGTCACTAGGCTAGATGTTGAGTACACCACAGTCCCGGGAAGTGAGAAGAATCTAAAGGAGGCAGAGAAGAAGAAGCCCGCCGTGATCCAGGTTTGCGTGCATGACTTATGCTTGGTCTACCACATATGCCATGCCGACGTTGAGTGCGAGGAACTAAGAAGTTCCTCAAGGGCGGCCGAGTCAAATTCGTTACTGTAGACTTTAGGAACGACAAGAAAATCCTGGGTCGGATATGCCTCGTTGTAGGCGACTCCTTCGACCTCCAGAAGGAAGGGCTGGTGGCCTCCCTTGATCAGCCTTCAATGCCGACCTTGGCAGGAGCCATGGTTCATCCTTCGTACAGTGAAATGAAGAAACCTCCGCACACGTTTCATCGTGCATGGCAGTGGACTATACTAGATATAGACCACATCCACTACGCTGCAATGGATGGCTACCTTTGTTTCAATATCTACAAGGGTTTGATGAAGAGCAAGAGCCATGTGTGTGGTTCAAGCAAAGAAGTATCGCCCAAGAGGAAGAGGGACAAGGACGAAGTCGAGGACGTGGACGAGGACTCCGAGTAAGGTGGCAATGTCGTTGCTCATGGTGGTTCTAATGTAGTGTCTACCGGATTAGTTGCTTAGTTTAATTTCTGGTGTGCTTAGTTTTATTTGAGGGGTGTGTTGTGCTGAGCCCCTAGCAAAACTATGTTATGTTTCTTATCGTTATATTTCATACATTTCATCTTTTAGTTGATATAGTACTACCACTCATTTCTTCACATCATATACGTACAATATATATATCCAACATCATATAGTCAGCAGTTTAGTTATCAAAGAATTTTAGGGTACTTAGTTTTGTCAAAGAATTCCAGGGTGCTTAGTTTTATTTGAGGGGTGTGTTGTGCTGGACACCATTAACTTATCATTGTGAGAATCGGCTTATTTTTGTCATGTAACATGGTCAACAGGTTTGACGTGAAAATAACAATGTCTAATGGCATTTCTGAGCAAACATCTAACTTAATGTTGGCATTTTTTAGATATCTAATTGCATTTTTGAGCAGGCATCTCATGGATCGATGGCATTTTTTGAGTAGTTGTAACTTCTAATGGCAAAATTGAGTAGTGATACACAACTAGTGGCATAAATAATAAGAAACCAATAATTAAATAGGTATGCTAATTTCTTTATTTCTTTATTGCTTTATACCTTTGTGTGCGAAACAATATACGCTGCCTCCCCCCAGATTTTCTTTACAGAGGCAACATAGAACTATATGAGTGCCCTGTTATATTTTGGAATTATTCCAGGTTTGTTTGCCCTTTTTTATACATTAATTGAGTTTCTGGTCATTTAATGTGCATAATTCAAATTTTTACTACAAGCACATGCTCCCATGCAGCAAAGTTGATTGAAAAATCACATGTTTGTCCTCGGGTGAATTTCTAGGTCCCATGCAAGAAATGGGAATGAAATGCAAACATCTGGGCGTCGTGGTTCGGCCGAGAACATTGACAAGCTTGGTTTTAAAATTCTTGTAAATCCAAAACACGCATGGAAACCATGAAACTTGGCATGGTGTCATGTCATGGTACTACCATGCCGTGGTAATTTTTTTTGCAGAATAGGAACAAGTTTTGGTATAAGTTTCTTGCAAACCGGAGCTTCTCTCAAGAAGGCTCGTGGTTCTGAGAGGGAACGTGTCACCTTTGTGTGCATAATTCAAATTTTAAATACAAGCACATGCTCCAATGCACCAAAGCTGGTTGAAAAATCACATGTGTGTCCTCGGGTAAATTTCTAGGTCCCATGCTAGAAATGGGAATGAAATTGAAACATCTGGGCGTCATGGCTCGACTGGAAACATTGAGAAACTTGGTTTTTTAATTTCTGTAAATCCGAAACACGCATGAAAATCATGAAACTTGGCTTGGTGTCATGACATGGCACCAACATGTTGTGGTAATTTTGCTGTCCGATTTGCGAAGGCGCACACATTAACAATCAACAAAGTCATTTTGGAACAAGTGCTGTCATGTTACAATCGAAAACACAAGTATTATTGAAACTGTGGGCTTTCTATTTACCATTTACGTTTCGCCACGCGTCCCCTTTTTTATTAGCTAGGAGGCACCGTGCAGGGTAGCTATTTGAGTATGGGAGGCGTGCAAGCCCTTTGACCTCCATCTGCCGTCCACCTCTCTCCCAAGGTCTCCATTAATGGCGCCCGAGCCTCTGTTTAATGGCGTGGCAATGTCTCACTCGACTGAGATTTAAGAGAGAAAAAAGAAAATATGAAAAGAAAATTTTGCACGGATCTTGATGTAAGATTTGACGAAGCTATATAGCATCTACTACGACTTATAGCAAGACTGATGAATATATAAGGACGACGAGAGTGGATAATAATTGTCTTAAATAATTAGGAAGATAATTAAAAAGCCACATGCGGCTACGCCCGAAATACACAAGGGCAAAAGAAGAAGGAAGACACATACAATGATTTGGCTCGCTGATCTCTACTTTCTTTATGTGCTGCAGGTCGTGTAGACTAGTTCTCGCGGCGGGCGATGATCTCTTTCATCAGTTTCATGTCCTTAATATGCTGCTTGGTAGCATCCATGGATTCCTCCACCAGACTGTTGCGCTCGATGCGGAGCATGGCATTCTCGTCCATAAGTTTCATGATGATGACGCCCGTCCTCTGCAACAAGGCAGCGGTCTCCTCCTCCTGGTTCGCCCTTCCGGCGATCTTCGCCCTCAGCAGGTTGCGCTCGCCCCGGAGCTTCACATTGCCCTCCCCTAGTTGCCGGATGACGCTGGTAGCCTCGTCCTGCAATCTCGCCCAACGGGAGAGCTGATCCATCTGGCTATGGACCATCGCATGCATGCGCATGTAAGAGTCCTTGCCTGCCCGCGAGAAATTTTCCCAGGCTGCCGCGACGCGGCGGGACCTCCGTGCTGCTTCAGCGGTGCGGTGGGACCTCTGTGCTGCTATTGCTGCGCGGCTGGACATGTCAGCTACTTTTGCGGCGAGGCGGGACATCTCTCGTGCTTCCTCTTCCATGCTCACCTCTCCCTGGTGGAAATCTCTCGACCCAGAACTCACGTTGGCTATGGCTTGATTGACTTGATTGTTTTTTGTGGATGAGGAGTTGAGGAGGAATGTGTAGTCATCTTAGCATAGTAGTATTTATAACCGAGTATTACTAATACGCTCCTAAGTGGGAAACCGTTTAGGTTGTGATCGGTGTGAACAGGTTTGCAATTAAATATAGCATGGTAGTAGTAGTAATTTGGAATGTGACGAGACGCGCTCAAAATTTATTGACGGTTCTAGTTTCGAAATGCGACACTATTCCTGGATGGCGTAACGTGGGCACGTTTTCTCGGCCATGGTGTAGCATATGACATGGTACTAGTTCTTTTTCTACTGCTATGTACGTGCAAAAACTGGCACCGTCGGATACATATCTTACGCTTGGCGTTCGATAGGAATAGCCTCGTGGCGAGCTATAGACTAGTCTTTTTTTCAGACGCATTACACCTATCTCTCAGGACTTCTTGCATGCACCATGACTTCTCCCTAGGTCGATGCCACCCACATACACGTGTACTCTGAGAAGAGGTGCACGCACGCACTTGTCCTCTCTCTCACACACACATCTGTAGCTACGAATTGTAGTGTTCTCAACCATCTGATTGGCTCTATCATAGGTTTCACGTTGCTCCTTGGCCTTGAGATTGAGAAGTTTAAAATGCGGAGCCTAATATGGAGGCGTGAGGTTTTGGTTAATGTGCAGGACGCACACGGCACCAACACGACATGAGCTTCGTCAGCCTGGTGCGCATGCAGTAGGGTGAGTTGTCCAAGTATAGACACAACCAGACCCTTGTTGGTATCCGTGCCTCGACTTTGGCTGGTCATAGTGGAGAGTAACATAGACTAGTTACTAGTCTATGTTACTAGTACCTTCATAGTGGATAGTGTCATATAGTATATGCATAATTTGGCGACGATCGCTCTCTGTATGTACAACCTTTTTTCTTTAACTTCATGTTGTTAGTTTTGCTCCATGGCACAATCCATTGATACTACTACTATGCAAATGTATACATTTTTTAAAAGGCTAGAGGGCGGGGCAGTCTAGCTTGGCCCTTTTCACGAGAGGCGAGGGCCTTTGTGATTTGACGGCTCATTACTGCTGGAAGGCGGGGCCTTGTGATTTGACTACTCGTATAAATGTGCCGACGACCTGAGGAGGAGCAAAGAACCATGCGGTATACTCAAGTTTTCCACTGGAGTAGTACTACGATGGAGGAGCATGAAACATGGCAGCCCAGTGCCATATGGCGATGAAAATGATCTAATTTGCTAGTCATCTCATTGTTAGCATTGTTCTATTCATGCCTCGCAGAGAACATGACACGTGCGGCGAAACACCCGAAGCAAAAGAAGAAACACAGGAGCAAAAGAAGAAGGAAGATCATCACCCCAAATGATCTAATTCGCCGCGGAGTCGTAACTGCTTCTTCATCGCCTCCACGACCTCCATCTCCTTGCGCGTCTCCTCCGCCATCTTCTTCATTCTGTCCATGACGTGGGATTTCTCGATGCGAGCCTTCATCATCTGTTCCATGGCCGCATTACGTACCTTGACAGCAGTCGGGTGCTCAATGCGGAGCTTCGCCAACTCCTCCTTCTGTTCCATGACGAGGGCCTGCAGCATCTTCATCGAGGAACTACTACTCTCAAGCAGCTTCTTCTAGCCGACATTCTTCTCCTTCAGCGGGTCGAGCTCGTGGCAGAGCTTCGCCTTGCCCTCCTGAAGTTGCAGGATTTTGCCGGTCGCCTTCTTCTCCGAGGAAATGCTCTTCTTCAGCACCATCACCAAGCTAGCGGTCAACCCCCCTGCTTATTGAGCTCAGCGGGCATGTCGTCGAGGCTCTCCTTCAGCAGCTCCACCAAGCCGTGGATGAACTCCTTTTGCTTATTGAGGTGCTTATTGAGCTGATCGGGCATGCCCTCAAGGGATAACGACTCCAGCGATGCCAACTCGGCATGTTCGCCTCCGCGGCTAGGGCACTCCTAGGAGCCATCCCCAGCCCGTGAGAGATCTTTCGAGGTCTCTGCGTGGTGGCGAGCCCTCTTTTTTTCCACAACCTTGGTTGCCACTCCCTTGTTACGAGTAGTTCTCGACCTAGAGCTCTGCGCACCAGACATGGCAAGGACGGACGAAGAAGAAGCACTTATGAGGAGGAAAGGTAGAGTAATTTTCGGTTAGGTAGTTCCCCTTTTAATAATCTAAGTACTAGCACTAGTACTAATACCTGCATAGTGGGAACACGTTCAGGTTTGGTACATACTAGTAGGTGTGAGCAGGCTTGCACTTAATTGTAGCACCAGTACTTTCGAATGTGATGGGAACAAGGTAAAGATAAATTGATGGGTTTTGGTTTCGAGGCTCGAAACGGCTCTCGATGAGTTTAATGGAACATAAATTTCAAGTAGACTACACTGCTTAGATGCGTAAATATTATGTTACTGTCAAAAATTGGCACAAAATACGAATGAGACCAATGGAAGTACTACTAGCAACCCATGATATAACTACTCGCATGCACGCAGTGGAGTATTAATGTCTTTCTTCCGCCCTCACGTCCACTCAATTTGCATGCGCTGTATTAATTGACCATCAATGAAGTGAAGGAATTTACATGCGTCAAATTATCACATGGGGTGGATCTTGGTACAAAATTGCATCCGCCCATGTACCCGCGTGTGCGTGCGAGGGAATGAGTGCGTGCGTGGCGTGCGTGCACATCTTCGCTTCGTGCATGTACCGCCAGTGTGGCTCAGGGAGGACGAGTACATTCTTCTGGAACCAGCAGCACGTCACTGTGATCAATCCACACAAGGATGTCGCGACAACGCCTCCACATGTGCCACGTGGCTTCATGAACTTTAAGAGAGACACTGTGTAGCGTGTCATTGTGTTTCGCACATACTCGAAGTATTAGTAAGGTACACGTGCATTGCACGCGTCAGATTTTGCAACCAAATTATGAATAAATACCACAATATAGCATGTAAGCTCTGAGTCATATATGCCTGATGTAGACCTTCATTTAATTCTTATAGTTCATCTCATTCAAAATCAATTAGTTTTCATAAAAAACATAGGGCCTCCTTGATTCATAGGATTTCCAAAACACGGGAATAGGAAGAACATGGGATTAGAGTGGAATGTCGTCTTGAATCCTACATGATTGTACGAGTGTTTGATTGTGCATAGAAAAAATGCAGAATTCTTTCAAAGAGGTTTGAGTGGATGGGATGTTTCCTATGAAATCTAGTGCAAATGAATCATATGGAAAAATTCCTATGGTTTACAATCCTACGAATCAAACAACCAAGATAGCAAAAATTCCTAAGGATTAGAATCCTCCAAAATTCCTTTGAGAATCCTTTGAATCAAAGAAGCCCTTAATCTATTTTATGATTCATGGAATTGTGAGTTGTAAAGTGATACGTCTCCGTCGTATCCATAATTTTTGATTGGTCCATGCCAATATTCTACAACTTTCATATACTTTTGGCAACTTTTTATACTATTTGTGGGACTAACATATTGATCCAGTGGCCAGTGCCAGTTCCTGTTTGTTGCATGTTTTTTGTTTCGCAGAATATCCTTATCAAACGAAGTCCAAAAGGGATAAAAACCAACGGAGATTTTTTTGGAATATATATGATTTTTTGGAAGAAAAATCCACGCGAGACGGTGCCCGAGGGAGGCACGAGGCAGGGGGCGCGCCCCTGACTCTCGTGGCCACCCCGTATGGCGGTTGGTGCCCTTCTTTCTCCGCTAGAAAGCTAATATCCGGATACAGATCATGTTAAAATTTCAGCCCAATCAGAGTTACGGATCTCCGGGAATATAAGAAACGGTGAAAGGGTAGAATATGAGAACGCAGAAACAGAGAGAGACAGAGAGACAGATCCAATCTCGGAGGGGCTCTCGCCCCTCCCACGCCATGGAGTCCAAGGACCAGAGGGGAAACCCGTCTCCCATCTAGGGAGGAGGTCAAGGAAGAAGAAGACGAAGGGGCCCCCTCTCCCCTTCTCTTCCGGTGGCGCCGGAACGCTGCCGTGGCCATCATCATCACCGCAATCTTCACCAACAACTTCACCGCCATCATAACCAACTCTTCCCCCCTCTATGTAGTGGTGTAACCTCTCTCTTACCTGCTGTAATCTCTACTTAAACATGGTGCTCAACGCTATATATTATTTCCCAATGATGTATGGCTATCCTATGATGTTTGAGTAGATCCGTTTTGTCCTATGGGTTATTTGATGATCAAGATTGGTTTGAGTTGCATGTTCTATTATTGGTGTTGTCCTATGGTGCTCTCCGTGTCGCGCAAGCGTGAGGGATCCCCGCTGTAGGGTGTTGCAATACGTTCATGATTCGCTTATAGTGGGTTGTGTGAGTGACTGAAACACAGACCCGAGTAAGTATGTTGTTTGCGTATGGGATAAAGAGGACTTGATACTCTAATGCTATGGTTGGGTTTTACCTTAATGATCTTTAGTAGTTGCGGATGCTTGCTAGAGTTTCAATCATAAGTGCATATGATCCAAGTAGAGAAAGTATGTTAGCTTATGCCTCTCCCTCAAATAAAATTGCAATAATTATTACCGGTTTAGTTATAGATTGCCTAGGGACAAATAACTTCCTCGTAACAAAACACCCTTTACTAAAACTAATTTAGTTGTGTCTTTATCTAAACAGCCCCTACTTTTTATTTACGTACTCTTTATTATCTTGCAAACCTATCCAAAAACACCTACAAAGTACTTCTAGTTTCATACTTGTTCTAGGTAAAGCGAACGTCAATCGTGCGTAGAGTTGTATCGGTGGTCGATAGAACTTGAGGGAATATTTGTTCTACCTTTAGCTCCTCGTTGGGTTCGACACACTTACTTAGCGAAAGAGGCTACAATTGATCCCCTATACTTGTGGGTTATCATAAAGCATAAAGTAAAAACAAATAATGGCAATTCAACTAGAAAAAAAGTTTGGGCAGTTATGATCCGGAAGATTCTAGAACAAAGGAGAACCACTATTGTTTTCAGATTTGTGCATTATGCTTAAGTTCAACCATGGAGTCTGCTAGATTTTACATGTGGCAAAATCCGGTGGGGGGCTAGAAGATGGTGCGAGGGGCCGAGTGGAGGGAGACTATGAAGGAGTGCACAACTACGAGATCGATATTTAGAGAGAGGGGGCGAGAACGTGCACTGTTGCGCGCAGTGGCGGAGCCATGAAAAATGTCCCATGAGCTAGGGGGCAGGATTGCTAATCCTTTACGAGGAGGGCCATTTCATCAACTTAAACCATTTTTACTAGCAATTGTCTAATGATCACATTCATATTAGCCTCGATATATAGTGATGTTAGGGGGGGGGCAGGGCCCTTGCTGCCCCTGTCTTCGCCATTGTGCGCGCGTCTGAGAGATGAAGCGGAAGGCATGGATGATGAGAGGGGGGCGTTGGATATATAATTAATGTGGGTGTATTACGTATATATGTAATCCTATATAGAGAGGTATAGATTGATCGATGTGGACGTGGGAAAGAGGGTGAGACCTCACTAGATATATAGATTGATCGGTTTATGTGGAAAACTATGAAACACCTAGCTATACACACACACACATAGAGGAACATCGATCATTGCGCATGCACATGAGGGATAAAAAATGCCTGATATGATGGAGAGGGGGATGTGTGTGTGTGTGTGTGCGTGCCTTCATGGGAGACCGACCTGAAGAAAAAGATTGCATGTGTGCGATGGATAATGTCGACTGGTAGTGTGTGTGCATGCATGCACGAGAGAAAGTTAGTGGTACAATTATAAAGAGAAGACCAATGTGTGGGTGTAAAATACTAGGTGAGGTCATAACCAATGTAAAGTTGAATTCAAATATTTGAATAAGATATCATGATGTTTGAAACCCATGCATGCATGAATATAATGGAGATCTGCGCAGTCTGGTTTGGAAACGAGCATGTTGTAATGTATACACATTGAACAAGGTCAGACTGGTTTGAATTTGAGATACCGATGGCAGACATCGTTTGGCCACATTGCATCCATGCATGGACACAAGCACTTCTTCTTTGTTCTAGAATCTTCCGTATCAGAATTGCCCAAATGTTTTTCTACATGATTTGTTTTTACTTTATGCCTTACAATGCACAATTCCATGAATCTTAAAATAGATTAGCTTTCTTATAAAAACTAGATGATTTTGAATGAAATGAACTATAAGAATTAAATGAACATCTACATCATGCATATATGACTCAAAGCTTACATGCTATAATGTGGTATTTATTCATAATTTGGTTGCCAAATCTCATGCGTGCAATGCACGTGTACCTTACTAGTCTAAGTGGTGTATGTGTGTGTGTGTTGTGCGTGTTAAACACATTGTACGTAGTATATCATACTAGTCTGAATTGTCTTTTTTGGGTACACGTTAAGCTTGTTCTCTCGAAATTTCAAGCCGCACCTTGTTATGCCGAAATTTCAAGCTAGCGTCTCTGTCTATTGTGCTGCGAAATTCCCACCTCTTCAACCCACGCCTTGTTACCCTGAAATATTTAAGATAAATCTTTGTCTCATTGTGCTCCGACAACTCCCTCCATATCAACCCGCGCCTTGCTATTCCAAAATTACAAAGCGCGCGAAAACTCCCACCTCCTTTGAAATCCCGACATGCAAAATGCCCGTGATACCCCTGAACCAAAAGAACTGCCTCAAATTGGTGGGGGTACTTTCATAAAAAGACCCCACATTTCGGACAAGCGCGTCCCTAAGCCATGGTTCCCCACTCCCATCCCATCCGCCCACCCATTCGTACACCGAGGCCGGGAAAACCCGTGAAGCCCCACACCCTGCTCCGTCCGCCACCCAGCCGAAGCCTCTTCCCCGACGGCGTCGTCCACAGCAACGCCTCGACGTCCCTCATCCATCGTACCGGATGAGGATCCGTCGTCGATCTGGTCGTCCCGCCGGTTTAGCCACTCCGTCCTCCAACTCCAAGGAGCTTCCCCGACGTTCCCCTCGTCTTTCACGCCACCTCCATTCCCACACCGCCGTCTTCACCTGCACCACCGGAAAAGAATCATCATCACCGTTTCCTCGGATGAAGCTGCGGCCTAATCGGTGCCACCAAAGAGGTTGTACACTAATCGCCACATATTCTTCTTGATTCGATCTCACAGTGATGCCGGCGCTCGGTCCTGAGCCGACACGACACGGCTCCATCCACGGTGGTGTCGCCGGCCACTTCCTCCATGACGTCGCTCCCTCGGCGGCGACGTCCACATCTGTAGGAGCTGCTGCTGCTTTAGATCTCGCTTGCGCTGCTTCTCTGCTCTTGCTCTCGGTCCCCTGCCTTTTCTGCTTTTACTCTTGCTCTTGCTCGCGCTGCTACTCTCGCTCTTGCTCTTGCTTGCGATGCTGCTCCGATTTAGCTACACTTCAGTCGACTGAATCGACTTTTGGGTCAGTCGGTTTTCAGGGGGTGGGGGGGGGGGCTCGCCGGAGTTAAGGAAGAACCAGCCGCAGTGGGGAGGGGGGCTCGCAAGAGAGGTACCCCACTATCTATCTTAGGGTTCAGGGTGGGGGCGGTGGTCGGCGGCGGTGGTGAAGCGGTGGCGTGGGGATCGCCGGAGAAAAAGCTCGGAACGGGGGGGGGGGGGCTAGAGCGATGACCGGGGCGGTAGCGGACCGGCGGTGGGGAGTGTTTTCGGGGCGGGCGGGCGGCTGTTTAGCCGGTGGTGGCTGGCGGCTCAGGGGGGTGGAGGTTGAAGATGAACTGCAGGCCCTTGATTTCGTATCCAACGGCTGCAAAATCGACTGACCAGAGATGAAAAAGTCAGTCGACTGACGTGTAGCCTCACCTCTAGTGCATTCAGTTTCGACAGCAAAATTCAGTTTCGACAGTCTAGTTCAGTTTCCACAGTTAAATTCAGTTTCGATAGTTAAGTTCAGAGATAAGCGACTGATGTATTTTACATCTAGCACTTTGTGGTTATGTATTTTACGTCATCTATTGGAGATGCTATTAGAATTCCACACAGGTTAACGTTGTCTCTCTTGTCCGGCTTCAGCCTCGGCGTCGTACAACTCACCGGAGCTGCTCCAACGACGAAACCCTCCATCATAGCGGAGCAGTACCTCGGGCTCCATCTCCAGATGCCTAAGATCTTCTTCCCCTCCTCCTACAGCCAAGTCAGCCAGAGCATCCTCACTGACCAACCCAATCATGCTGAGATCGACATGGCTTCGCCAAAGAGGTTGTACACTTGTTGCATATCTTTTTTACTCTACATGTTATATATATTGTCCACTGAGCACACAGAGTAACGGGAAATACGATTATTTTATCCTACTATATGACAAGCAGTGAGGTACCAGGAAACTTAGCTATCCGCGATGGACTCTCTTGAACGCCATCATTATTTACCTCTACGCGTTTGAGCTGTGCATTTGTCGATGGCCCTAGGAGTTGAGCTAGTAGGGTAGTGGCCTGGGTCCAAAGTAATAGAAGAAGCACAAAAACATTTTTTTAGTGTAGGCTTTTCCTTGATCAAGCCTGCCTACTAGAATCGCCAGTGCTTGAAAGGAAAAGTGAATGAAAAACATAGGAATTGGAAAGTTTCCTATGGTAGTACTTTTCATGAATTTGATGCAAAGGAATGGAGCAAAGTAAAACTGTAGGATTTGTTCCTTTAGTGTCTCCTTGAAAGAAAAACCGTAGGAATTTTAATTTCCACTTGTCCTCCTTTTCAAATTCCTATTCATGAAGCACAAGACTAAGAGATAGTAGCATAATAGCATTATAACCGTACATTTTCTTATGGTTCGACTTAATCTCACCATGCTTCTTTGCATCCTGTGATCTTCCAATTCTTGTGAACCAAACACCCAGACTGGAAGAAATCCTGTGTTTTTAAATTCTCTATTTTGCACGTGCATTCCTATCCTATTCCTGTCTATTTCCTATCCCTGCATTGTTAGAATCCTCAAATTAAAACAAGCACTTACACAATTACTTGTGTTAGAGATATGTGTCAAAGAAAACCTTGTGTGGTTTGTCCTGCTCCTGCGGTGCTGTGTTCCAGCCCAGCTCAGCTGCTCCAACGACGGAAGGGTTCACCACAGCAGGGATCCACTCTCTAGACTGTCTTTCGCCGCCTCGGATCTTCTTCCCCGCCGCCGGCAGCCACGACAACTACATTACCATCATCAACTGAGTAGATGACCTTGAGGACTACACGGGACCGCAAGAGAGGTCGCACTCTTCCGTGTCTTCTTACGTTATGCATCACTTAATATGATAACATGCTACTTTATCGTCGCGTTCACCTACTAGACTCCAAGTCAGGTCCAAACTTATGCCGAAACTTGAGTTTTTAAATGGTTGTGGGGTACATATTGGGGCAGAAATCAGTACTATATGTCTACTATCTGGTTTATCTCGGGTGTCTACTATGAGTTTCATGTTGGGTGCAAACAAACATTAAAGGAGCCATTATCTATATTTTTTAACTAAAGCTATTATCTGCATGCTATCATTGGTTTTGGGTCTATCCATAGTTTGCTACCATCATTCTGGATTTGTGCATGCACTCCTTACATAATCTCACTATGTTTTATTCCTATGCATGTCAGTTATTGTACACAATGGAACTGAACATGTAGAGCAAAAGAGACGAGCCTTTTGTGGCAATAAAAATTCATGCAGACGTCACTCCATGGTGGGCGCAAAGGCAGCCCCCCTCCACCCATTTCGGATCATAATCAAGAGGAAGATAATTGTTCTGAGGGGGATTCAGAAGCTGAGGACCACTCCTATTTACCCCATGAGGTCTTCGCTCTAACTTGGCATGCTGATGTTGGTAATATCATGCATATGGTGCCTTGCATTGCTTACTGTATACATCAAAGATGACATCTGCTGAGTTTAGACATGCGTTGTGTCAATGCAATCTGTTTAGTTTCTTTCGCGTATATGTGAATCATGCAATGCCATCTTGTTTATCCAGCCATCATATATGTGAATTTTGCAATGCCACCCTGGTTAGCCAGTCATCTTATATGTGAATTATATCATGACATCATTTTTTATTACGTGTTAAATTTGTCAACAATTTTAGTACATTCAATTACTCTTCCTGTGCATCAGCCATTCGGCATGGTCATGGAAAAATATGGAAAGGAAACAAGGTCTTCAGAGTAGACAATGTTATCTGACGAAGCACATGTCTTGCTGGTTACACATAGCTCCTGAGAGGAGTATTCGGAGACAGATGACCAGTCCTATTCCCCCCCAAGGTGCATGCTCTAACTTGGCAGGGTTATGTTGCTCATATCATGCGTATGGTATCTTACATTGCTATGTCATTTGCTTAGTTTAGACATGCTTTGTGTGAATGCCACCTCTTTAGTGTCTAATTACCATATATGTGAATTATGCAATGCCATCTTGTTGCAATACATTATATATGTGAATTATGCAATGCTATCTTGTTACAAGGCTTTATATATGTGAATTATGCAATGCCATGCGGTTTAGCCAAGCGTCATATATGTGAATTATATCTTGCCGTACTTTTTTTGTATTTCTCATTGCTTTTGTCGACAATGTTTGTATATTCAACTGCTCTTCCTGTGCATCAGCCATTTGAATTGGTGATGGAGAAATATGGAGTGAAAACAAGGTCTTCAGAGCAGAGAATGCTACTTGCTGAAGCAGATATCTTGCTGGTTACAGATTGCTCTTCAGAGGAGGATTCAGAGGCTAATGACCAGTCCTATTATCCCCCTGAGGTGTATGCTCAAACTTGACAGGGTTATATTACTCATATCATGCATAAGTTGTATTGCAATGCTTAGTTTTTACATCATATACACGATATTGAATGCCATCTCCTTAGTTGATGCATAATATATGCGATTGCCCTCTACTCACTTCCTTAGTATATAGATCATATATTTGAATGATATCATGCCATGATGTTTACATAGACAGCATGTATTTGGATTATGGCATGCCAACCCATTTTCTAAAGACATAATATAGTTATATCATCCTCATCCTGTTCACATAGTCATCATATTTTGAATTATGTCATTCTATCTGTGAATTATACCATGCCATCATGTTTCCATCGACGGCATGTTTGTGATTTATGGCATGCCAACCACTTTAATAGACACATCATATAGTTATATCATGTCATCTTGTTTACATAGTCATCATATTTTGAAGTATGTCATTCTATCCTGTTTAGTTAGCCATCATACATGTGAAATTGTGTCACGCTATCCTATTTAATTAGCCATCATATATGTGAAATTATGTCCTGCTATTCTGTTTGGTTAGACAACATAAATGTGAATTATTTCATGCCCTGTTTTCTTCCTACTATCCATTGCACCTGTCTATCTTACAATGTCTGTACATTCAATTACTTTTCTTGTTTGTCAGCCATTTCAATTGGAGGGGGTGATGGCAGTATCTGTGGGAGTAAAAACACGGTCTTCAAAAAAGATCATGCTACCTGTCGATGGAGATAGAACCATGGTTGTACTTGCCCAAGAACCAGCCCCACCACACATAACCCAAACTCACGCAGATTGTACCCCTACCCAGTTGGATAGAGAACCAGCTACACCCCTTCTAACCCCAACCCCAGCAGATAGTAACCCATTTCCGGTTGACACATCACCGTCTCCACCATAGAGTTCCCAAACACGAGCAGTTAGTAAGGCAACTGCAGTGCCCAAAGCACGAGGACCACAACTCCGAACCCCAAGTCAACGCTTAAAGCAGAAGAAGAATTGTTCTCAGGTCAGGTTCCGTAGCTATGGTTCATACTACTTTGCTCTTGGATCACTGTATTTACTCATACCAACTAATTTCAAATTTGAATTATGCAATTGAAACTCCAATTGCGCAACAGGTATGTTTTAAACCTGTTTCTTTAACGTGTTTGCTGTTGTAACTTGCTCTATGTTGATTTCAGTTTCAATTGAATAAACAGTTATGTTCTCCTACCATGCACATTACAAGTGTTGTTATTGTTGTGTAGTTTCCCACACTTATATTCTGTCTATGCTGCTTTGTCTTAAATAGATATGATTCGAACTGTATCTATCTTGATTTGGCAACATAAACTAGAATGATATAGACCATACAGTGACCATACTACATAGATATATGTTTGTTTCTTGCTGTTATCCTGTCCACCTTACTAGTGAACTGGTTTACCAAAATGAGTTTCATATACTACATTGTAAACCTTTGATGTGTTTGTTTGTTTCTCTTTTAGAACGCGGATAAAATATTGGAGAAGAGTACCCTGCTATGCAATGGTAAAGGAAGTAATGCAGATAAGGTTCAAGATAGTGTTCGAGTTGATAAAAACTATATTGAAGACACTGAGTCAACCCCAAAGTCCCTGTTGATCTCCAAGAAAGCTGATAAAAACTATATTGAAAACACTGAGACAACCCCAAAGTCCTGTCTTGATGTAGTGTTCGAGTTACTGGCTACTACTGCTGGCACCAACTCTTCGAACTTGCTGCCTGAATCAGTTCGGCTTCTTGAGTCTCAAGTTCAAGTTGAAAGACATCGATTAGATGTTATGCGACAGGAAGCTGAAGGACTGAGGAAGTCCCTGCAGAATTCGAATGCATACTTTCTGGTGCATCAGCAAGTGCTGGAGGATTTAAGCGCCAAACAAGAGAAAGTTAATAAGCTTGCTAAGCATCTTGCCAGCATTATGGGTACCCAGGATATTGTTTCTGGAGCTCTTCTGAAGTGGTTTCAGTTCTGGACTTGTTTTGCTGCGGCATTTATATGCTGCTTTGTTCCCTATATTTGCTCTGGTGGCGAACTTTGATGCCCAGTGGATGTAATATGTGTAATAGCCGTGATAGCCTAGTGTAAGTTGCTTGCTTATTTATTTCCTTATTGTCTTGTTTATTTGTTTTCTTGTATGTCGGCGTCCTGGGAACGGGGGTCCCCAGATTTGCCTGCCTGCAGCCCACGGCATGGCTGGGCTAGCAGGTCTGTATGGCCCATCTTCATCAACAAGGCATTCAAGACCCCCACGAGGGGCCAAGCCTCGCGAGGCGGATGACGCAAGACCTCCTCAGGAGCGGCCTCACTAGACAGGCTCACGGGGGGCAGAGAGATCAAGGCAGGGCAAACCTTGCGAGGTCCTCGTGACATGAGCCATGACGATCGAAACCAGGCGGGCGCCTGTAACACCCACGATGCGGCTATATCTCCCACGTGTCAGAGCACGACTTAGAGGCATAACCGCATTGTAGGCATGTCGCAAGAGGGGTAATCTTTACACATCCCATGTACTGAATAAGAAAGAGGTACAGAGTTGGCTTACAATCGCCACTTCAGACAATACATGAATATAGCATTATATCATCCAGATACAATCAAGGTCCGACTACGGAACCAAAATAAAAGAAGACTACCCCTAATGATAGATCCCCGATCGCCCCAACCGGGCTCCACTACTGATCAACTGAAAACGGAACAACATAACGAACACGATCTTCATCGAGCTCCTCCTTGAGCTCGGTTGCGTCACCTGCACGATATCATCGGCACCTGCAAACTAGTTTTGGAAGTAATCTGTGAGTCACGGGGACTCAGCAATCTCACACCCTTGCGATCAAGACTATTTAAGCTTAAGGGTAGGGAAAAGGTATGAGGTGGAGCTGCAGCAAGCACTAGCATATATGGTGGCCAACTTACGCAAATGAGAGAGAGAAGAGGAGGCAAAGCACGATCGAGAATCTATGATCAAGAAGTGATCCTAGACTACTTACGTTCAAGCATACCTCCAACACCGTGCTCACTTCCCGGACCCCGCCGAGAAGAGACCATCACGGCTACACACGCAGTTGATGCATTTTAATTAAGTTAAGTGTCAAGTTCTCTACAACCGGACATTAACAAATTCTCATCTTCCCATAACCGCGGGCACGGCTTTTGAAAGTTCAAAACCCTGCAGGGGTGTCCCAACTTAGCCCATCACAAGCTCTCACGGTCAACGAAGGATATTCCTTCTCCCAGGAAGACCCGATCAAACTCGGAATCCCGGTCACAAGACATTTCGACAATGGTAAAATCAAACTTGGAATCCCGGCCTTGCTGGAGGAGTTTTATTCAAGGCGAACCGTCAAGGGGTTCCCATTATAACCCAACCGCGTAAGGAACGCAAAATCAAGGAACATAACACCGGTATGACGGAAACTAGGGCGGCAAGAGTGGAACAAAACACCAGGCATAAGGTCGAGCCTTCCACCCTTTACCAAGTGTATAGGTGCATTAATTAAATAAGAGATATTGTGATATCGCAACAATAAACATGTTCCAACAAGGAACAAACTCCATCTTCACCTGCAACTAACAATGCTATAAGAGGGGCTGAGCAAAGCGGTAACATGGCCAAATAACGGTTTGCTCGGACAAGGTGGGTTAGAGGCTTGGCTTAGCAATATGGGAGGCATGATATAGCAAGTGGTAGGTATCTCAACATAGGAATAGCAATATAGCGAGCAACTAGCAAGCAAATATGGAAGTGATTTCGAGGGTATGGTCATCTTGCCTGCAAAGTTCTCCGAGAAGACAAAAGCTTGATCCTCGTAAGGGTACTCAACGGGTACCTCGAACACGAACTCGTCTCCCGGCTCTACCCAAGGCAAGAACAAGCAAAGGGAACCATAATCAACCACGGTGCAATGCGCAAGCAACATGATGCAAAACATGGCATGAGATGCAGGATGTGATATGCAATACATATGCATGATTTGGAAGGGAAAGATTGAACGAGACCTCAACTTGGCACACCAAGCGTGCCGCTGGAAAGATGAGTTGATTTCGGTCGAAACCGATATAAAGATCACTGGAATCGGATGCACGGTTTGCAAATGGCAAGAAAAACAATAATGGCATGATCCTGTGATTAACAGCACGATGTCATCTAGAATGCAACAAGAAACTAAGCTACTGCACTCCAACATAGCAACAAAGCACATGGCAATGATCAACTCAAGATTCTTGACAAAAGATGAACACTGAGCTACGGCCAATTCACACAAGAGTAGGTTCAAACAAGCATGGCAAAAGATCAAAAGATATCAGGTTCACAGACTTTGTGAAAATAACAACATGCCAGGATTTAACATCAGGAAGCAATGTTTAGAGCAAGATAACAACATGCTACAGGAACATATCATGGCAAAGCAAGGCATGCCATGAAACTACTCAAAGCATATAACAAAAGTCCCCTACTGACAATAAGCCAAAAGGGATCAGAAAATACAATGGCAACCATGTAAACATAGCAAGTTTCGTTAACAAATTTAGACTTAGCAGAAAACTGGACATGGCACAAACAGAATTACGAAGGCATGTTTGCGAGCTTGATGCACTCAACACAAGGCATTGCATGACAAACTAAGCATACACCCAGCAAGAAGACATGATCAATAAGCTAACCATGACAAGAACAACCTCATAGCATGCATGGATCAACTACAACAACCTTGGCAAAATTGATTAAAACGTAACCAATCTGCCAGGAACATTTAATAGAAAAAGTAGAGCAAGATTGAGTCATTCTACGGTACTCCAAAATTGCAAACAAAGACATGGATGGATAGAGCATAATAATATCTCAAAATCATCCTTACTGAACATGCTCAAAAGAGGCATGGATCACTCTGTAGCAACATGAATACATGGCACGAAAATAACAGCAGGAAAAGGACTTGGAAGAATTCTAAGTCCCTGAAATCAGCAACATCACGAGAGCTACTTTGCATGATCGTTCTAGTCACCACATTGATTGAAAAAATACATGGCATACACCCCTGTAAATATGGCATGGCATATAACAAAACACATGTAGGGCTCAAGTTCATAGGAGGCACACATTAAACATGGCAAAAATGACAAATGTCCATAATCTGATAAGAATCAGAAACTAACATTACATAGCACTCTTGCAACAACATTTAGGGCATCAAGATGAACTCAAATGAACATGGTGCAATGGAATGAAATGAAGCGCACATCTAGACGAACAATTCGATATGCTACACGCCCAAAACGGAGCTACGAATGCGGAGTTATGATGCGATGAACATGGCCTGAAAAAGTTACAGATCTGGGACTTAGTGGAATTTTACCTCCGCGAAAAGTCAACGCGGGACGGAGAGAAGAGGGACGAAGAGATCCGGGATCGGGGCACCGTTTGGTTAGAGGACTTGGTGGATCTGATCCATCTTCTCTGGATCTTACCGGAGAGGAGCTCCGGTGAGCTCTACGACGAGGGGGAGGCCGGCGAGAGGCGAGGCAACCGGCGACAAGGGGCGGCACGAGGCACGGCTCCGGCAGAGAAGCGCGGAAGATGAGGCGATAGCGTGAGCCTCAGGGGAAGGGCAGCGCACGGCAAGCGAGGCAGCGGCGCGCGGCGAGCGAGGCGGCGGTGCAGGCGAGCGAGGCGGCGGTGCAGGCGCACGGCGGCGGCCGATGGCGAGCTGGACACCGTGCTGGGTCCGGCGACGTGGAGCGTGGGGCACTACGGCGAGGTGTTTGGGGTGACAGCCCCGGAGGCCTATGTGCCCGCATGATGGACCAGGAGTACACGCTGGAGGACGACCCCGGCTCGTTCCTCGGGCCAGGTTGGGAGGAGGAGGCATTAGGAGCTGAAGCCTTCCAAGAGAAGCGGAGAGCCCCGCCAACCGCGCCGTTGACAACAGATACATGGTGCCACTAATCCCTCAGGAGCAAGCTTACGCTAACCATGAGTCACAGATGAACCAGGTCATGGCGCCGAACGGTGGCTCCGGCACGGCGATGCCCGCCCCTACAGGAGAAACCCGCTGGGGGCTGCGCGGAAGGGGTCAGGAGCAAGGCAACACCCGGAGGTAGGCTCTCTGTCGGGGTGGCGACCGCGACCCTTCCCCCGGCAGAGGACCCGTGGTCGCTGAGGGCGCCGCTGGCATCCCCTCTGCCCTCGTTGGGCCATCCCGGTTTTCGGTCGTCCCAGTGGTGGTAGGGGGTGGCGCAAGGCGGGGCCCTCGCCTGGCGATATGAAGCAAGGCCGGTACCTATGAAGCAAGGCCCAGTGCATGTGAAGATCACCGCCCGTGACACTCTCACGTAATAATGAGTGGGGCTGTATACGCCCCGGAGTCTCCGGAGAGCCGCCCTCGGGCCTCGGGGGCTCCCTCCCACGCCTAGTGGCAGCAGATAGCTCCGCGCTGGTGGGAAGACATCGAAGACTAGACTAGGCGCCGGACGTAGCCATTTGCTTTGGATCTCTTTTCTGTAACCCTGCCTTCTGGATTTGGATTTAAGTTGAAGTCGAATTTTTATTTGATGCGTGCAGGGGGATGCCTTTTCTCATTCGAGTTATTTCTCGCAGTCTCGTTCTTGCCTTATTTTGGAGTTCGCGCCAGTCACTCCCCCCTCGCGGGCCCCTCATGAGCCGGGCTGGGCATGAAGCACACGAGCCACACGCGTGTCGAGCCGTGGCGGCCGCTCGCTTATCACACGACCCTCTCGGGTGTGGTGATGAATTCATCAGGAGCTCCTCAAAAATCCGCAATCTCTCGGGCTAGTTTTGGGCTTGTCCAAGCTAAGGTAAAACCGCAACGACACCATTGCCCCGTCGTGCTAAAGCTCATGAAGACACGAACTCAATTTAGCATGAAAGGATAAATGCTTCGATTGTTTACATGAGGGGCTCCCCCTCTCAAAATGCTCTTACAGTCTTCCAGGGCCACGCCTGAGTTTTTACAGGATAAATAACAGGGAAACAAGGAATCAGCCGGATACGTCAATCGCCGCATCCCCCATGTCATCTTCAGATGCACCGCTGGCATTGCTGTCACCATCGTTGGCATTGCCTCCACCTTCGCCAGCGTCGATGACGCTGTCATCAACCACGTCGCCTGCATCCGCTGCAACCACAACCCCGTCGTCATCAGAAGCAAAGGCCCTGACCAGCGCATCCACGTGGTCTTCAACCCACTATGCCAAGTCGCCTCAGATGGCTTCCGGCACGGGAGTGATAGCGGCGTCAAAATTGAAGTTGAGATCAATGTTCCGGAGGTGGCTGAAGACGCGGGAGAACGCACGCCCAAGCAGACTGCGACTTCTCTCCTCCACAAGCTGGCGAGCCCTGTTAGACTGGGCTTCCAGGCGCGTCACCACGTTGGTGAAGAAGGTCAGGTGACTAGCGTAGTCATCCGAGTGGGGAGGCGGTGCATTCTCGTCACAGATGAAGCCCAGGGCGGCATTAGCCCTGCTCAAGATACCCTGAAGCATGGGGCTGTGCTCGTGTTCCAGCGTCCGCCGTTGAAGCACTTCCTCCCTGTTTTGCCACGAGACGGCCTTGGCGTCATCAACCCGCCCGTGAAGAGAAAGCAGCTCGACACGGGTGGAGGCCAAGTCCGCCTGCGCCGTGACTAGGGCGACAACTGTGGCCTCCTCACGCCTCTCCGCCTCATCTGACCTGGGCCGGAGAGCGGCGGTCTTGCCCGTTGCCTTAGTTCCTGCAAGCTTTAGCTTCAAGGCGTGCTGACCTTCAAGATCTGTGCGAACCTCGGCCACCCGGCGGTCGACTTCGTCCTGGACTCGGGCCTCGCGAGACCTTACGACATCCTCCGCTTGGGCAACTTGATGCTCCCTCGTCTCCAATTGCTCAAGCTCGAGGCTGCGCTGCACGGCTTCTAGAGCCAGTGCCTCCTCGCGCTTCCGGACCTCATCTTCCTCGGCAGGCGTCCCCCTTAGTGCCGCGAGGGCGGCTTTGCACGCCTCCACTTGCTACTCAAGGGACGCACTCCAGGCGTGGAGCTCCCACGCGCGGTTCTCCGCAGCCTCGCGACGGCGGTCAGCTTCACGAGTCTCCTCCAGAGCTCAGGAGCAGGCCTCACGGGAGGCCGCGAGGGAGGCCTCGGCCTTCACGTTTTCTAGCCCGCGCTGGTGGCGCCCGATGTTGATGGCCACTTTCATCTTGTGTCACTCCTCCGCCAACCGAAGACCCTTGGCCTCAAGGTGAGCGTCAGCACCCTCAAGTTCTTCGCCGAGTCGGTTCATCGCGTCCGTCGCCTCATGGAAGAGCTCATGATGAACGACGCTCCGCCCGCACTTGAATTCAAGCACACAGCCCATCTCGCCCTCCGCCACGGGGGCTGTGGGCGATGCCTAGCGCGACGCGCCCCCTCTCAGCAGGGGGCTGGGGGCTGGCGTGGCCTCAGGCGCCAGCCGGCCCTCGCGAGGGGCCCGAGCCGAACAAAGCCCGCTGCTTGAAGAAGACCCTAGGGTCGAGGCCAGCCAGCTATCGACCGTGACTAGGGGGAACCCTTGGCACGCCTACTGCGCTTCGAGCGAGGCCGGGAAGGAAGGACGGCGAAGACGCGAGCTCGGGGCTCCTTGATGACGGACCAACTCCCACGGCTGACCCCACATCATATGCGGCACCCGAACCTGTGGCGCTAGAGGTTGGCAGGTGCGACGGGACAAGAGGGAGCCTGGCTGCGGAGAACAGTCGGGCACCGTCTCACCGCGACCTCCCGAGGCCTCCAGAGTTTTGGCCTCGGGAGCCGTGTGCTGCCTCGCCTCAGCAACCGGCACCCCAGAATCACGGGATCCTGAGGACGACGCCTCGGGAGCCTCAGGCGGCGTCCGCACATCAGCACTCGTGCCGCCAGCCTCCGGCGGCGCTCGTCCCCTTGCACCCACACTCGCGGCAAGATCGTCGCCAGCGACGAAGAGGGGAACCACGCTGGCAGGGTTCTCGCGAGAGCCCATCTGGCCGTCCGGACGCAGCCCCCACTCATTAAAGGAAGGCATGCACCCCGCGAATTTAGCCTTGTTCCCACATCGATATAGCAGACAGTTCTTCCCAGGCAAGTCGCCCGGCGAAGGGACACCTGTCAGGACCTTGAGCACCGTTTGCCGTTCCCCAAGGGGGAGCCCGGACTCCTGAAACCTCATGTGGTCCTGACAGCTGAGCAAGGTCCACATCGGGCGAGAATGGCGTTGAAGTGGAGCAACCCAGCGCCTGATAAACTCCCTCACCACCATCGGCGTGGTCACGCCGCGGTCCTTCAACATCCTTAGCCAGAACCAGACAGGAGCGAGACGGGGGCTCGCGAGCCTCTTATGGCCCCAGCCAGAGTGGGGAACGGCAGGAGCTGACGGGGCGTGGAGTAGGGGGCTGAGCACACCAGCGTCGACAAATAGCCACCGTGTCCGAAGCTCGCTCGTAGATGGAGGAAGCTCGAAGTCGATCCCCGTGCCTGCCGTCGCGGCCACGGCCTGGAAGCTCATGCACCCCGAGCTTTGCCAAGGATCGGTCAGATGCAATGAGAAGAAATGGCGGAGAAGGGCCACCGAAGGAGCGACACGCACCATGGCCTTGCACACAAAGGCGAAGACGGCACGGAGAGTCACGGATTGGGGGTCGA
Source organism: Triticum urartu (assembly GCF_056163025.1). Lineage (NCBI taxonomy): Eukaryota > Viridiplantae > Streptophyta > Magnoliopsida > Poales > Poaceae > Triticum > Triticum urartu. The sequence continues at coordinate 440,066,971 of NC_141874.1, read as the reverse complement.
GATGCAGCATATGGATCTGGTAGTGTTCAAGCACTGCGTTGAAGAAGGCAGAGAAAGGGGGAATCAGCCCCGCCCAAAGCGCGTCGATGAAGATTGGGACCTCGGTGACCGTACGAGCGATGCGAGCGCGAGACGGGGGCGAAGCCACCGTCTCCCCCCACTCGTTGAAGTTGGTGGAGAGCATGGACGCACCTTGTCCATGGCCTCGTCTTTGAGCACCAAGGATCGGCCGACTGCAGGCTCGGCGGCTGGAGGCGCACTTGGCGGAGACAATGGCTTCTTCCCCTTGTCAGCTTGTTTCGGCGCCATGACGATGAAGCAGGTGGAGTGCAGGTGAGATTGGAAAGGAGGGGCAGAGTCTCGAGGAAGCAGAAGGACTATGGAAGCAAGGCGTGGGCAATGGGAGAATAACTGTGTAGGTTGCGAGGGCCTCATAGCCAGGCGGGTTCAAAGGCAGCGTAGGTAAGCAGAGACGCCCACGTCCAATCAACCGCCACGCGTCAACTGAGGCCGAAGGCTTTGGGGGCCCGCGACGCTCCGTGCTTGACCCTTTGGCTTCGCCTCGAAGCCAAGCCTGAGCACGCCTTGGGCCCGGGGGCTACTGTCGGCGTCCTGTGAACGGGGGTCCCCAGACTTGCCTGCCTGCGGCCCATGGCGTGGCTGGGCTGGCAGGTCTATACATCCCATCTTCATAAACAAGGCACTCAAGACCCTCGCGAGGGGCCAAGCCTCGCGAGGCGAACGACGCAAGACCTCCTCAGGAGCGGCCTCGCCAGGCGGGCTCACGAGGGGCGAAGAGATCAAGGCAGGGCAAACCTCGCGAGGTCCTCGTGATGTGAGCCATGATGATCGATACCAGGCGGGCGCCAACACGCGCAGTGTCCTTGTTTCCTCTTTGGTGCCAAGGGGGCAAGCGCAGGCGTGGAGTACCAAGGCATCAAGCAAAGGTTTCCATATTGGTGCAACAAGACCAAGACCAGAAGGACGGCAGGACGGAGGTCACCATGGAGCCCAAGACAACGTCATCACTAGAGCCTTTGGTAGGCGAAGACCACCTTTTGTCAGGATAACTTGTACTAGCTGTCCCCTTTTGAACCGGTCGTTGTTGGCTCCCTTCCCGTTCAATATTTGGGGAGAGGACCAGGGCCTATATATAAGTAGAACTAGCCACCAAAGTAGAAGGGGGAACGCGCGCGCGCGAGAGAGAGAGAGAGAGAGAGAGAGAGAGACGGACGAGAGAGAACCTGAACAGAACCAAGATCATCTCACCCACATAAGTTAACCAAGCACAAGAACACCTCAACCTCAGGAGTATGTTCTTCCCCTTGTAACTGTTCTTCATCAGCCCAAGAGGCAATCCACCACCACCACACTGGAGTAGGGTATTACACCACAACGGTGACCCGAACCAGTATAGATCCCATGTCTTTCTCTGTTGTGAGTTCGTTGAGATCTTCTGCGTAATCTTAGAGAGCTAGGGCGTGGATCGATAGGTAGAAAACCTTCACGCACACCCAGTGTTCGAACCTCAAAGGTTTGCCAGAATCCGTGATCCAACATTGTAGTTAGTGTAGTTCTTTTTCCGCGGTTTTCTAGTGGCCGCAATAACCTATTTTTTAAAACTAGGCCACATTAACCATGGGATACATATTTACTGTAGTTAACATGGGCCTCCTACGGGCCGTAGAAACAATGGGCCTTCTAATGGCCGTAGAAACAATGGGCCTTCTACGGGGCGTACAAACAATGGGCCTTATACGGGCCGTAGACACAATGGGCCTTCTATGGGACGTATCATCAATGGGCCTTCTACGGGCCGTATGATCAGTTGGCCAAACATGGGCCAATAACAGACCACATTATGGCCGTAAATGGGCTAGAGTTGAAATCATCCGTTCATGGGCCGACCATAACGGGCCATCGTTAATCAGCCATATTTGATGATGAAAACGGCCCAACATATTAACGGGCCACAAACGGGCCGATTGTAACCACGGGCTGAATTTGGCCCACAAGCAGATTATGACAGTAACGGGCCGAAAGTAAACGAATGCTGGAAATGAGCCCAAGAATAAATGGGCCCTGAGAAGGCCGAAAGATAACATGGGCTGGAAACGGCCCAAGGGAATAATCGGCCATTAATGGGTATAAAGTGATACACTGTTCATTACGGCCAGTTTTACCACGGACCGTTAATGGGCCGAGGGTTACTAAGGGCCTCATATGGGCCGAAAGAGGTCATGGGCCATACATGGGCCGGAAGTTAAAACGGGCTAGAATTATATTGGACAGCCCAGATGACGCTACTGGGCCTAATTTGGATAGGCCGTAAACGGGCCCTGGGTTAGCAGGCTGTAAATAGGCTATATGCGAACAGGCCGTTAAGAGGCTTGCCATGGGCCGGGCCGCCACCTTTTGACCAACTCAAACGGGCCGACCTTTTCACAGGAATGGGCCTCTGTTGGTCCGTGCCACATGTCGACGTGTCATAGGCGCTTTGGGACCAATGAGTGGATGACATCTGTCCGAATGGTGAGTCGACACGTGTTTCCTCCAGCCAATGATGATTTTAGAGGTGGAAAATCCCCATTGGTCAGGGCTGTTAACGGGTTATTGGATCCAAAATCGAAACCAATAGCTTAACGGCGTTCCGTTACGGTGGATGCCACGTGTTGGTCACCCTTGACGAAAGCACTTCTGTGACGCGTGATTTATCGTCATGGAAGTGGACACTTCCGTGATAATAATTTTGGTAATGTCATGGAACACTTCTACGATAGCACTGGTATGACTATCTTGATTCTGTCATAAAATTGTCATGGATGTACATGCATGACAGAAAACGTGACCTATTGTGACACACATGTATCATCACGGAAGTGTATTTTTTTGTAGTGTGTAGCTTTGTGGCAGTGATTGAAGAACTCTGTCAATGACACTATCATCAGGAAGATTAACTCCCAGCTGAGTCAATTGGTTGTGGTACCCAGACATTCTGAGTATATGTTCACTAACAGAACTATTCTCCATTTTGCAGCTGTAGAACTTATTGGAGACTTCATATCTCTCAATCCGGGCATTTGCTTGAAATATTAACTTCAACTCCTAACATCTCGTATGCTCCATGACATTCAAAACGTCGTTGAAGTCCCGGTTCCAAGCCGTAAAGCATGGCACACTGAACTATCGAGTAGTCATCAGCTTTGCTCCTCCAGACGTTCATAACACCTGGTGTTGCTCCTACAGTAGGTTTGTCACCTAGCGGTGCTTCCAGGACGTAATTCTTCTATGCAGCAATGAGGATAATCCTCAAGTTACGGACCCAATCCGCGTAATTGCTACCATCATCTTTCAACTTAGCTTTCTCTAGGAACACGTTAAAATTGAAGGGAACAACAGCAAGGTCCATCTATGTACAACAACATAGACATGCAAATATACTATCAAGTACTAAGTTCATGATAAATTAAAGTTCAATTAATCATATTACTTAAGAACTCCCACTTAGATAGATATCCCTCTAATCATCTAAGTGATCACATGATCCATATCAACTAAACCATGTCCGATCATCATATGAGATGGAGTAGTTTTCAATGGTGAACATCACTATGTTGATCATGTCTACTATATGATTCAGGCTCGACCTTTTGGTCTCAGTGTTCCGAGGCCATATCTGCATATGATAGGCTCGTCAAGCTTAACCCGAGTATTCTGCGTGTGCAAAACTGGTATGCACCCGTTGTATGTGAACGTAGAGCTTATCACACCCGATCATCACGTGGTGTCTCGGCACGATGAACTGTAGCAACGGTGCATACTCAAAGAGAACACTTATACCTTGAAATTTAGCGAGAGATCATCTTATAATGTTGACGTCGAACTAAGCAAAATAAGATGCCTAAAGGATAAACATCACATGCAATCAATATAAGTGATATGATATGGCCATGATCATCTTGTGCCTTTGATCTCCATCTCCAAAGCACCGTCATGATCACCATCGTCACCGGCTTGACTGTAACACCCCGGATGTAACTTTCCCAATTTGTACTCCAACTCTTGCCGTTTCCGGCGTTAAGTTATTTTATTTTCTCGGGTTCGGGTTTTTGTCTCCGTGTGTTGTTATCGTTGTCATGCATATCATATCATGTCATCATGTGCATTGCATTTGCATACATGTTCGTCTCATGCATTCGAGCTTTTTTCCCGTTGTCCGTTTTGCATTCCGGCGCATCGTTCTCCTCCGGTGGTCAATTCTACCTTTCTTTTGTGTGTGGGGATTAAACATTTCTGGATTGGACCGAGACTTGCCAAGCAACCTTGGTTTACTACCGGTAGACAGCCTGTCAAGTTTCGTATCATTTGGACTTCGTTTGATACTCCAACGGTTAGCCGAGGGACCGAGAAGGCCTCGTATGTGTTGCAGCCCAACACCCCTCCATTTTGGCCCAAAACCCACCAAAACCCTCTCCATCTTCTAGATCGTTCGATCACGATCGCGTGGCCGAAAACCGCACCTCATTTGGACTCTCCTAGCTCCTTCTACCTATAAAAAGGCATCCCCTCCCGAAATTCCGGATCAAACCCTACCCTAACCTTACCCTCGCGCCGCTGGACGTTTCCCCTCCACCGGACGGACATGTCCGCCACCCTCGCCGCCGCCACATGGCGCCTCCTGGTTCGCTGAGGCGCCGAGCCCCACATCGCCGCGCCTCCCCGCCGCCCGGCCCGCCGAGGCCCGTAGCGGGCCCCCACGGGCCCAGTCGCCGCCACCGCACCCGGCGTGCCCGCGCCGCCCCGCTCCGCCTTCGCCGCTGCGCCGCTCGGCCACCGCCTCGCCATCGTTGCCGGCCGCCGCGCCACCGCGTCGTCCCGTCGTCCGCGGCCGCCTCTCCCCGCCGACCGGCCGCCGCTCCACCGGCGTAGCCTCCGCGCCGACCACGCGTCAAGTCCGGCCTCCGTTTTCCCTCTTCTCCGACAAGTCCGGCAAGAGCTCTGGTGAGGACGGCGTTGAACCTCGGGAACCGTGTTCCCAGATCCAGATCCAAATTTAAGGGTTGACCCCGTTTTTTCCCCAAGTCCCTAATTTTTTTGCTCATGTTCATAGCCTTGTAACTTTGCATCCGTAACTCCGTTTTGGGCATATAGCATATCAAAATGTTCATCTCAGAGAGTACATCATTTCATTCCAGTGCATCATTTCCATTTGAGTTCATCTTGACGCCCGAAATGCTGTTAGAAGAGGGCTACTTGAGATAATTGTCAGATCTGCTACCCCTTTTAGATATTTGTCATTTTTGCCATGTTTATTGTGTGCATCATATGCCCATGAGTTCTACATATGTTTTGTTAAGGGCTTTGTAATCTTTCAAGAGGTGCAACCCATGTATTTTTGTGATGTGTGTGGTGACTAGTACAATCTTGCAAAGTGGTGCACTTGTTAGTGCTGATTTCAGGGACTTAGCATTTCCACTAAGTCCTTGAGCTGTTTATCTCATATGGCCATATGTTCATGTTGTTTCCTAGCGATCCGTGCCTCTTTTGAGGATGATCAGTAAGGATGTTTTGTTAATATTGTAGTGCTCTATCCATCCATGTCTTTGTTGGCAATTATGGAGCACCCTAGCTTGAGTCAATCGAGCTCTACTTTTGCTACTTCGTGAATCTGGGCAGATTGTCTACTTGTTAGCGATTTTTCCGATGATGTTGTAGTTGATCCGTGCATGCTATGCTATTGTTCTTGCCATGTCTAGCTTGCATTTTGTGTATTCTTGATGGGTGTATTCTTAGATTTTCATGACTTGCTCCGTAGTGAGTGCATCGAGCTCGTAAACATGCCTACTTGATATCTGTTTTCAGCATGCTCCAGTTTTCACCAAGTCTGAGAACTGATTATGTTTTTGCCATGTTCACATGCTTGCAATTGTATTTTCTGATCCCTTTTGGCTCAAGGTCACTAAGGGACTTTTGTTAAGCTCTTTGAGTAGCTCCATGCCATGCTTTACTTTGACATGTTCAGGTCCTGTAGCAGATAGTTTTGTTGCTCCGAAGAGTGCTACCTAATCTGAAATTCCAGACAAGTGTTAATTTCACTAAGTCTGAGATCTGTCTGCCATATGCATTTTTGCCATGCTTGTTTGAACCTGTTAATGGATGAATTGGCCGTAGCTCAGTGCTAGACTTTTGTTAAGCATGTTGAATGCATCCCTGCCATGTATTTTTTTGTCATGTTTGGGTGCTGTAGCATGTTCATCTCGTTGCATTTAGATGGCTACTTGCTGTAAATCGCAGACCGGTGTCATATTTGAATTGCTTGCCATTTCCTAACCGTAACTCCGATTCCGGCGTTCTTTATATCGTTTTCAAGCGATTTCATCTCATCTTTCCAGTGGCACACTTGGATTTCCAAGTTTTAACCCAGGTTCATGCATTTCCTGTCACATCTTGCATATGCATCCCGCATCGCATCCCACATAGCATACCAGCCTTGCACCATATTGGTTGATCCTTGCACGTGGTTGATTGTGTCCTTGTTGCTTGTTTGTCTTGTTTGGGTAGAGCCGGGAGACGAGTTCTCTAACGAGGAGCCCGTTGAGTTTGCTTTCAAGGATCCAGTCAACTCTGACAACTATGCAGGCAAGATGATCATACCCTCGAAATCACTACTATCTTTGCTATGCTAGTTTGCTCGCTCTTTTGCTATGCCAATGCTACGATGCCTACCACTTGCTTTTAAGCCTCCCAAATTGCCATGTCAAAACTCTAACCCACCATGTCCTAGCAAACCGTTGATTGGCTATGTTACCGCTTTGCTCAGCCCCTCTTATAGCGTTGCTAGTTGCAGGTGAAGATTGGAGACCGTTCCTTGTTGTTACATTATTTTACTTGTTGGGATATCATTATATTGCCATGTTATCTTAATTCATCTATATACTTGGTAAAGGGTGGAAGGCTCGGCCTCTCGCCTAGTGATTTGTTCCACTCTTGCCGCCCTAGTTTCCGTCATATCGTTGTTACGTTCCCGGATTTTGCGTTCCTTACGCGGTTGGGTTATAATGGGAACCCCTTGATATTTCCCCTTGATTAAAGCTTTTCTAGCAATGCCCAACCTTGGTTTTACCATTTGTCACCTAGCCTCTTTTTCCCTTGGGTTTCCGGAGCCCAAGGGTCATCTTATATAAACCCCCCCCCCCGGGCCAGTGCTCCTCTGAGTGTTGGTCCAAACTGTCAGCCGCCGGTGGCTACCAGGGGCAACTCTAGGCTGGCCTACCGGAAGTATAGACAATCTGAGTGTGCCCTGAGAAAGAGATATGTGCAGCTCCTATCGGGATTTGTCGGCACATTCGGGCGGTGTTGCTGGTCTTGTTTTAACCTGTTGAAGTGTCTTGAAGAACCGAGATACCGAGTCTGATCGGAACGTCTCGGGAGGAGGTCTATTCCTTCGTTGATCGTGAGAGCTTGTCATGGGCTAAGTTGGGACTCCCCTGCAGGGATTTTAACTTCCGAAAGCCATGCCCGCGGTTATGGGCAGATGGGAATTTGTTAATGTCCGGTTGTAGATAACTTGAACCTTAACCTAATTAAAATGAATCAACAGTGTGAGTTACCGTGATGGCCTCTTCTCGGCGGAGTCCGGGAAGTGGACACGGTGTTGGAGTAACGTTTGCGTAGGATGTTCTCTAGTTTCTCGCTCGTGCTTTGCCTCCTCTTCTCGCTCTCTTTTGCGAACAGGATAGCCACCATATTTGCTAGTCGCTTGTTGCAGCTCCACATATTTACCTTGCCTTACCTATAAGCTTATATAGTCTTGATCGCGAGGGTGCGAGATTGCTGAGTCCCTGTGGCTCACAGATTACTATTACACCAGATGCAGGGCCTGATGATTCCGCTCCAGGTGACGCGCTTGAGCTCAAGTGGGAGTTCGACGAAGACTCTCAACGTTACTATGTTGCCTTTCCTGATGATCAGTAGTGGTGCCCAGTTGGGGGTGATCGGGACCGTGTCGCATGTTGGGTTCTCTTTTATTTTGGCGCCGTAGTCGGGCCATGAGTGTTTGGATGATGTAATGTTATTTATGTACTTGATTGATGTGGCGAGTGTAAGCCAACTATGTTATCTTCCCTTTTATTATCTATATTACATGGGATGTTGTGAAGATTGCCTAACTTGCGACATATGCCTTAAATGCGATTATGCCTCTAAGTCGTGCCTCGACACATGGGAGATATAGTCGCATCGAGGGTGTTACAAGTTGGTAATCAGAGCCTTCCCCGACCTTAGGAGCCCCATTCCATGATCGTTTTTAGCAGCCGAGTTGTGTCAAGAAAAAAATCTTTTGAGTCATTTAGGAATTATATATCGGAGAGTTAGGAATTCTTTTTTACTTCCCAGTCTCCTCATAGCTCTGGTAAGGCATCCTGACGTAGAGTTTTGACTCTTCTCTTCTCAAATTTCACTAAAAAAATTTTAGGATCACGCGGGTATCTTGGAATCGTTCCGATGGTTTTATGATGAGAACATTGTCTTGGTGCCTCCTGTTAGGGGTTTTGTGGAAGTGTCCCAGGGAGTTGAGCTCTGAGGTGTTGTCATCATAATTTTATCGTTGCAGTTCTGGAATACCTGAGTTTAGTACGCCGACATCGAAAATCTCTTTTATGCAGTTCGTTGGTGAGATAACCTCGACGCCACCCAGTACTGGGGCGGGAGTTCGGGAGTATCGCCATAACTTGTATAACGGATGCTTTTTGAAGGTTGAGGTAGATGGTTTCCGAAGTTTTTCTCGGTTATGTGTTGAAGGATGGATACAGCTGGATGTAGGATTTGCTAGATTTGGGTGAGATATTATGCTTCCCCTGTATCCCCAACACCTGATTGCATAACCGGAAAGGTTCGGGAGTTTCATAGGTGGGAATTCTTGTAGCTCTAGTTCTTCTTCCACGGATAGTTGGTTTGAGATTGGGATTTCTTACCGATTATTCGTTCTTGATCCGTACCTTGTTGATTTATTTCTCTACCTTAATTCTATGTGGCTTCTCAATTTATGGATATGTGACCATTTTAAGAGGAATGCATTCGTTCATTTTGTTCGGATGAGAAGACTATATGTTGCAATTTTAATTCCGTTGGATTCAGCTTCAATATTTGTCTATCAATGTGCTAATGGATGTCAACCTCTCCAGGATGGCTCCTCCAACGCGCACGACTCCGAATCCTGATCCGCCACCACCTCCACCTCCTCCAGAGGCATGGCAAGCTGTGATGGCCGCAACCAATGCAAACACACAGTTGATCATGCAAATTCTTCAAGAGCGCAATCAAGGAAACCAAGGGAACCAAGGCAACAATCAGAATCACTTTGCTACACTCAACCAGTTCCTTGCTAACGGGCCAAAGACTTTCAGCAATTGTGTTGAGGCAACCGATGCTGACGATTGGCTTGTGGATCTGTGCAAGAATTTCGAGTGCAGTAACGTCAGACCTGAGGACTTTGTCAAGTTCGCTTCCTTCCAACTCAAAGATCAAGCTGCAGAATGGTTCCAGCAGTACAAGGATTCCAGAGGTGGACGTGTTATCACTTGGGATGAATTCCGTCAAGATTTCCGAGCTCATCATATCCCTCAGAGCGTGGTTGAGAGCAAGCGTGAGGAATTCCGCAACCTGAAGCAAGGCTCTTTGTCTGTCTATGACTACAACAAGTTGTTCCAGAAGCTCACCCGCTTTGCCAAGCAGGACGTCCCTGATGAGAAGAGCATGATATACCAGTTCAGGGGTGGTCTCAGAGAAGAAATTCAGCTAGCTCTTGTTCTCTTTGAGCCCTTGAGGTATGATGAGTTCTACAACATGGCATTGAAGCAAGAGGCTGCCCATTTGAGGTGTGATGCTTCCAAGAAGCGAGTTAGAGATGTTACTCCTTCTTCCCCTACTCAAGTGGCCAAGCAGCAGAAGTATTGGCTTCCTCCTCCTCCGTTCCGTCAGCCGTATCAGCAGAAGAGCAAAGGTGGCAGTGGATCTTCCCACCCACGCAACCCTGGCTTTCAGAACAAGACTTCGTCTCAAGCTCCAAGATCGAGTGCTCCGCATCACCGTCCACTTTCAGAGGTCACGTGCAACAAGTGCCAACAGAAGGGTCACTATGCCAACAAGTGTTTCTACCAGAGGCGTCTTCCTCCTCCTCCTCCTCCTGTGAGATCGGCAAGTACAGCTATGGTCAAGCATAACCCCAAGTACGCCAAGGTCAATATGGTGAATGCAGCTCAGGCAGAGAATTCATCAGATGTCATCATGGGTAACCTTCCTATTAACGATGTTCCTACAAAAGTTCTTTTTGACACTGGCGCATCGCATTGTTTTATCTCGAGACCTTTTGCATCTAAGCATGGGTGGTTTTCTCAAGTTATGCATAAGCCATTAGCAGTTGTCTCTCCGGGTAGATGCTTGCTTGCTAACTACGAAGTTCCGGATATTTCTATCTCGATGGGTGATTTCAAGTTTCTGGCTTCTCCAATGATCCTTGGTAACTCGGATATTGATCTTATTCTCGGAATGGATTGGCTTTCTAAGCACAAGGCTCAGCTTGATTGTGCAGCCAGGCAGATTCAATTGACTCATTCGCCTGAGGATGTAATTGTCTTTTCTGCTCGGGATAATACTATCCGTCTGTTTTCTCTCAATGAGAAGGGTGAACTCGATGCCATCTCGCAAATTCCAGTCGTTTGCGAATATCAAGACGTCTTTCCAGAAGAGCTTCCAGGAATGCCTCCGCACCGGCCAGTTGAATTCATTATTGATCTTGAGCCCGGCACGGAACCTGTGTGCAAGCGTCCTTACAAGCTCGGACTTGAAGAGTTGAAGGAGCTGAAGAAGCAACTCGATATTCAAGAGAAAATGGGTCTCATCCGGCCTAGTTCTTCTCCGTGGGGTTGTGGTGTTCTTTTTGTGAAGAAGAAGGATGGAACGGACCGGCTTTGTGTTGATTACTGTCCATTGAACAAGAAGACCATCAAGAACAAATACCCACTTCCTAACATCAATGAGCTGTTCGAAGAACTCAAAGGTGCCCAAGTATTCTCCAAGCTTGATCTCCGTATGGGTTATCATCAGATTCGTATCTGTGAGAAAGATATTCCCAAGACGGCTTTTAGGACAAGTTTTGGTTCATATGAATACACTGTCATGTCTTTTGGCCTCGTCAACGCTCCTCCGACGTTCTCTCGCATGATGAACTTCATCTTCAACGCCTACACCAATGACTTCGTTTTGGTCTATCTCGATGACATTCTGGTTTTCTCGAAAAACAAGGAATATCATGCCAAGCATTTGCGTTTGGTGCTCGATAAGCTCAGGGAACACAAGTTCTACGCCAAGTTCTCCAAGTGCGATCTTGTGCTTCAGCCCTATGAGGATATGGTGAGAAACGTGGAACATTTGAGAAAATGTGCTGTGTCATTGAGGGGAAGAGCTTTTCTTTCGAAGGTCATGTTGGATCTGCTACTAAGAAAGGAAGAGAAAGACTGATTGCGACAGCTCAACCGGATGAGACATCGATTTTGGCTCGATGAGGTTCTTTATCTTGGTCATATCATCTCTGCCAAGGGCATTGCCGTGAATCCTGAGAAGGTGTCTGCAATTGTGAATTGGGAACCTCCTCAGAACGTGAAGCAACTCCGTAGCTTCCTCAGTCTCGCAAGCTACTATCGAAGATTCGTTGAAAACTTTTCTAAGATCGCGAAGCCTCTCTCAAATCTTCTCTAGAAGCACGTCAAGTACGTTTGGTCTCCGGAGTGTGACATTGCTTTCAACACTTTGAAAGAGAAATTGATCACTGCTCCAGTTCTGACTCCGCCTGATGAATCCAAGCCGTACGAGGTCTTTTGTGAGGCCTCTGTCCAAGGTCTTGGCGCAGTATTGATGCAAGAGAAGAAAGTTGTTGCTTATACATCTCGCCAGTTGAAGCCTAATGAGAAGAACTACCCCACTCATGATCTCGAGTTGGCGGCAGTTGTGCATGCTCTTTTGACTTGGAGACATCTCTTATTGGGAAGAAAAGTGGACATTTTCACTGATCACAAGAGTCTCAAGTACATCTTCACTCAGCCTAATCTCAACCTCAAGCAGACTCGATGGATCGAAATGATTCAAGAGTATAATCCGAGTATCGAGTATACTCCAGGCAAGGCCAATGTGATTGCTGACGCATTGAGCAGGAAGGCTTATTGCAACAGTCTGATCCTCAAGCCTTATCAACCCGAGCTTTGTGAAGCTTTCCGCAAACTTAATCTGCAAGTTGTTCCTCAAGGTTTCCTCGCCAACCTTCATGTCTCTCCTACCTTGGAAGACCAGATTCGCCAAGCCCAACTTCTTGATGCTATGGTGAAAAAGGTGAAGATTGGGATTGCCAAGAGTCAGCCCAAGTACAAGTGCTACCGCCTTGATGACAAGGATACTCTCCTCTTCGAGGATCGTATTGTTGTACCCAAAGGTGAACTTCGTAAAGTGATCATGAACAAGGATCACAATTCTCTCCTCTCCATGCACCCTGGGAGCACGAAGATGTATCAGGACCTTAAGCAGGCTTATTGGTGGACTCGAATGAAGCGCGAGATTGCTCAATTCGTGAATGAATGTGATGTCTGCAGAAGAGTGAAGGCAGAACACCAAAGGCCAGCTGGTCTCCTCCAACCTCTTGCCATTCCAGAATGGAAGTTTGACCACATTGAGATGGACTTCGTGACTGGGTTTCCAAAGTCCAAGCATGGCAATGATGCTATATTCGTTGTCATCGACAAACTCACCAAAGTGGCTCACTTTCTGCCTATCAAAGAGTCAATCACTGTAGCTCAATTGGTGGAACTCTATACCTCTCAGATTGTCTCTCTGCATGGTATTCCACAAGTGATCTCTTCAGACCGTGGCAGCATCTTTACCTCCAAGTTTTGGGATTCTTTTTAGAAGGCCATGGGCACCAACATCCGCTTCAGCACATCTTTCCATCCTCAAACTAGTGGTCAAGTCGAGCGTGTCAACTAGATTCTTGAAGATATGCTCAGGGCTTGTGTGATCTCCTTCGGCATGAAGTGGGAGGATTGTCTTCCTTATGCTGAATTCTCCTACAACAACAGTTTTCAAGCAAGTTCGGGCAAGGCCCCATTTGAAATTCTGTATGGCAGAAAGTGCCGTACCCCTCTCAACTGGTCTGAAACCGGTGAACGTCAGCTTTTGGGAAATGACTTAATCACAGAGGCAGAGGAAATGTGCAAAGTCATTCGAGATAACCTCAAAGCAGCCCAATCCCGCCAGAAGAGCTACTATGATAGTAAGCACCGTGATTTGGCTTTCGAGATCGGAGATCATGTTTACCTCCGCGTCTCTCCTATGAAAGGTACTCGTCGCTTCGGTATTAAAGGGAAGCTTGCCCCCAGATACGTGGGACCTTTCAAGATTGTCAGCAAGAGAGGCAACCTCGCCTATCAACTCGAGCTTCCTTCAAACTTTGCAAATGTTCATGACGTGTTCCATGTCTCTCAGCTTCGGAAGTGCTTCAAGACTCCTAACCGCACTGTCAACATCGAGGACATTGAGCTCCAAGAAGATCTCTCTTAACGTGAGCACCCAGTTGCTATTCTTGAAGAGACTGAACGCAAGACTCGCAATAAGTCAATCAAATTTCTCAAAGTCAAGTGGTCACACCATTCCGACCATGAAGCTACCTGGGAACGCGAGGATCACCTCCGTTCTGAGTACCCGGCGTTCTTTCAATCCTAGATCTCGGGACGAGATCCTTTCGTAGTGGTGGAGTGTTGTAACACCCCGGATGTAACTTTCCCAATTTATACTCCAACTCTTGTCGTTTCCGGCGTTAAGTTATTTTATTTTCTCGGGTTCGGGTTTTTGTCTCCGTGTGTTGTTATCATTGTCATGCATCTCATATCATGTCATCATGTGCATTGCATTTGCATACGTGTTCGTCTCATGCATTCGAGCTTTTTTCCCATTGTCCGTTTTGCATTCCGGTGCTTCGTTCTCCTCCGGTGGTCAATTCTACCTTTCTTTCATGTGTGGGGATTAAACATTTCCAGATTGGACCGAGACTTTCCAAGCAACCTTGGTTTACTATCGGTAGACTGCCTGTCAAGTTTCGTATCATTTGGACTTCGTTTGATACTCCAACGGTTAACCAAGGGACTGAGAAGGCCTCGTATGTGTTGCAGCCCAACACCCCTCCATTTTGGCCCCAAACCCACCAAAACCCTCTCCATCTTCTAGAGCGTTCGATCACGATCGCGTGGCCGAAAACCGCACCTCATTTGGACTCTCCTAGCTCCTTCTACCTATAAAAAGGCATCCCCTCCCGAAATTCCGGATCAAACCCTACCCTAACCTTACCCTCGCGCCGCCGGACGTTTCCCCTCCACCGGACGGACATGTCCGCCACCCTCGCCGCGGCCATGTGGCGCCTCCTGGTTCGCTGAGGCGCCGAGCCCCACATCGCCGCGCCTCCCCGCCGCTCGGCCCACCGAGGCCCGTAGCGGGCCCCCACGGGCCCAGTCGCCGCCACCCGCACCCGGCGTGCCCGCGCCGCCCCGCTCTGCCTTCGCCGCCTCGCCGCCTCGCCATTGTTGCCGGCCGCTGCGCCACCTCGCCGTCTCGTCATCCGCGGCCGCCTCTCCTCGCCGACCGGTCGCCGCTCCACCGGCGCCGCCTCCGCGCCGACCCCGCGTCAAGTCCGGCCTCCGTTTTCCCTCTTCTCCAACAAGTCCGACAAGAACTCCAGCGAGGACGGCGTCGAACCTCGGGAACCGTGTTCCCAGATCCAGATCCAAATTTTAGGGTTGACCCCATTTTTTCCCTAAGTCCCTAATTTTTTTGCTCATGTTCATAGCCTCGTAACTTTGCATCCGTAACTCCGTTTTGGGTATATAGCATATCAAAATGTTCATCTCAGAGAGTACATCATTTCATTAGAGTGCATCATTTTCATGTGAGTTCATCTTGATGCCCGAAATGCTGTTAGAAGAGGGTTACTTGAGATAATTGTCAGATCTGCTACCCCTTTTAGATATTTGTCATTTTTAACATGTTTATTGTGTGCATGATATGCCCATGAGTTCTACATATGTTTTGTTAAGGACTTTGTCATCTTTCCAGAGGTGCAACCCATGTATTTTTGTGATGTGTGTGGTGACTAGTACAAGCTTGCAAAGTGGTGCACTTGTTAGTGCTGATTTCAGGGACTTAGCATTTCCACTAAGTCCTTGAGCTGTTTATCTCATATGGCCATATGTTCATGTTGTTTCCTAGAGATCCGTGCCTCTTTTGAGGATGATCAGTAAGGATGTTTTGTTAATCTTGTAGTGCTCTATCCATCCATGTATTTGTTGGCAATTATGGAGCACCCTAGCTTGAGTCAATCGAGCTCTACTTTTGCTACTTCATGAATCTGGGCAGATTGTCTACTTGTTAGCGATTTTGCCGATGATGTTGTAGTTGATCCGTGCATGCTATGCTATTGTTCTTGCCATGTCTAGCTTGCATTTTGTGTATTCTTGATGGGTGTATGCTTAGATTTTCATGACTTGCTCCGTAGTGAGTGCATCGAGCTCGTAAACATGCCTACTTGATATCTATTTTCAGCATGCTCCAGTTTTCACTTAAGTCTGAGAACTGATTATATTTTTGCCATGTTCACATGCTTGCAATTGTATTTTCTGATCCCTTTTGGCTCAAGGTCACTAAGGGACTTTTGTTAAGCTCTTTGAGTAGCTCCATTCCATGCTTTACTTTGACATGTTCAGGTCCTGTAGCATATAGTTTTGTTGCTCCAAAGAGTGCTACCTGATCTGAAATTCCAGACAAGTGTTGATTTCACTAAGCCTGAGATCTGTCTGCCATATGCATTTTTGCCATGCTTGTTTGAACCTGTTAATGGATGAATTGGCCGTAGCTCAGTGCTAGACTTTTGTTAAGCATCTTGAAAGCATCCCTGCCATGTATTTTTTGTCATGTTTGGGTGCTGTAGCATGTTCATCTCGTTGCATTTGGATGGCTACTTGCTGTAAATCGCAGACCGGTGTCATATTTGAATTGCTTGCCATTTCCTAACCGTAACTCCGATTCCGGCGTTCTTTATATCGTTTTCAAGCGATTTCATCTCATCTTTCCAGTGGCACACTTGGATTTCCAAGTTTTAACCCAGGTTCATGCATTTCCTGTCACATCTTGCATATGCATCCCGCATCGCATCCCGCATAGCATACCATCCTTGCACCATATTGGTTGATCCTTGCACGTCGTTGGTTGTGTCCTTGTTGCCTGTTTGGCTTGTTTGGGTAGAGCTGGGAGACGAGTTCGCTAACGAGGAGCCCGTTGAGTTTGCTTTCAAGGATCCAGTCAACTCTGACAACTGTGCAGGCAAGATGATCATACCCTCGAAATCACTACTATCTTTGCTATGCTAGTTTGCTCGCTCTTTTGCTATGCCAATGCTACGATGCCTACCACTTGCTTTTAAGCCTCCCAAATTGCCATGTCAAACCTCTAACCCACCATGTCCGAGCAAACCGTTGATTGGCTATGTTACCGCTTTGCTCAGCCCCTCTTATAGCGTTGCTAGTTGCAGGTGAAGATTGGAGACCGTTCCTTGTTGGAACATTATTTTACTTCTTGGGATATCATTATATTGCCATGTTATCTTAATGCATCTATATACTTGGTAAAGGGTGGAAGGCCCGGCCTCTCACCTAGTGATTTGTTGCACTCTTGCCGCCCTAGTTTCCGTCATAACGGTGTTATGTTCCCGGATTTTGTGTTCCTTACGCGGTTGGGTTATAATGGGAACCCCATGATAGTTCGCCTTGATTAAAGCTTTTCCAGCAATGCCCCACCTTGGTTTTACCATTTGTCACCTAGCCTCTTTTTCCCTTGGGTTTTCGGAGCCCAAGGGTCATTTTATATAAACCCCCCCGGGCCAGTGCTCCTCTGAGTGTTGGTCCAAACTGTCAGCCGCCTGTAGCTACCAGGGGCAACTCTGGGCTGGCCTACCGGAAGTTTAGAAAATCTGAGTGTGCCCTGAGAAAGAGATATGTGCAGCTCCTATCGGGATTTGTCGGCACATTCGGGCGGTGTTGCTGGTCTTGTTTTAACCTGTCGAAGTGTCTTGAAGAACCGAGATACCGAGTCTGATCAGAACGTCTCGGGAGGAGGTCTATTCCTTCGTTGACCGTGAGAGCTTGTCATGGGCTAAGTTGGGACTCCCCTGCAGGGATTTGAACTTTCGAAAGCCATGCCCGCGGTTATGGGCAGATGGGAATTTGTTAATGTCCGGTTGTAGATAACTTGAACCTTAACCTAATTAAAATGAATCAACAGTGTGAGTTACCGTGATGGCCTCTTCTCGGCGGAGTCCGGGAAGTGGACACGGTGTTGGAGTAATGTTTGCGTAGGATGTTCTCTAGTTTCTCGCTCGTGCTTTGCCTCCTCTTCTCGCTCTCTCTTGCGAACAGGATAGCCACCATATTTGCTAGTCGCTTGCTGCAGCTCCACATATTTACCTTGCCTTACCTATAAACTTATATAGTCTTGATCGCGAGGGTGCGAGATTGCTGAGTCCCGATGGCTCACAGATTACTATTACACCAGATGCAGGGCCTGATGATTCCGCTCCAGGTGACGTGCTTGAGCTCAAGTGGGAGTTCGACGAAGACTCTCAACGTTACTATGTTTCCTTTCCTGATGATCAGTAGTGGTGCCCAGTTGGGGGTGATCGGGACCGTGTCGCATGTTGGGTTCTCTTTTATTTTGGCGCCGTAGTCGGGCCATGAGTGTTTGGATGATGTAATGTTATTTATGTACTTGATTGATATGGCGAGTGTAAGCCAACTATGTTATCTTCCCTTTTATTATCTATATTACATGGGATGTTGTGAAGATTGCCTAACTTGCGACATATGCCTTCAATGCGATTATGCCTCTAAGTCATGCCTCGACACGTGGGAGGTATAGTCGCATCGAGGGTGTTACATTAACACCTTGATCTCCATCGAAGCATCATTGTCATCTCGCCAACTATTGCTTCTACGACTATCGCTACCACTTAGTGATAAAGTAAGGCAATTACATGGCAATTGTATTTCATACAATAAAGCGACAACCATATGGCTCCTGCCAGTTGCCGATAACTCTGTTACCAAACATGATGATCTCATACAATAAGATTTAGCATCATGTCTTGACCATATCACATCACAACATGCCCTGCAAAAACAAGTTAGACGTCCCCTACTTTGTTGTTGCAAGTTTTACGTGGCTGCTACGGGCTTAGCAAGAACCGTTCTTACCTATGCATCAAAAACCACAACGCGGTATAGTGATTGCTTTTTGATCTTCAGAAAGAACCATGTTCATTGAATCCGATTCAACTAAAGTTGGAGAAACAGACACCCACTAGCCACCTGTGTGCGGAGCACGTTGGTAGAACCAATCTCACATAAGCGTACGCGTAATGTCGGTCTGAGCCGCTTCATCCAACAATACCACTGAATCAAGAATCAACTAGTGACGGCAAGCAATATGTATATACCCACGCCCACAACTCCTTTGTGTTCTACTCGTGCATATAACATCTACCCATAGACCTGGCTCGGATGGCACTGTTGGGGAACGCAGTAATTTCGAAAAATTTCCTACGCACATGCAAGATCCATCTATGTGATGCATAGCAACAAGAGGGGTGAGTGTTGTCCATGTACCCTTGTAGACCGTAAGCGGAAGCATTATGACAATGTGGTTGATGTAGTCGTACGTCTTCATGATCCGACCAATCCTAGTATCGAAGGTATGACACCTCCGCGATCTGCACACTTTCAGCTCGGTGACGAACCACGAACTCTAGATCTAGCTGAGGTCAAGGGAGAGTTTCGTCAGCACGATGGCGTGATGACAATGATGAGGCCCGGACTAACCTTACATGACAACGTTCAAGAGACCGGTTCCACCGACAGACATGCAACTAGTTTTGCATAAAGGTGGTTGGCTGGTGTCTGTTTCTCCAACTTTAGTTGAATCAACTTTGACTACGGGTGGTCCTTGTTGAAGGTTAAAACAGCAAACTTGGTGAAATTGTTAGGGAACATAGTAATTTCAAAAATATTCCTACGCACACGCAAGATCCATCTATGTGATGCATAGCAACGAGAGGGGAGAGTGTTGTCCACGGACCCTCATAGACCGTAAGCAGAAGCGTTATGACAACGCGGTTGATGTAGTCGTACGTCTTCACGATCCGATCGATCCTAGTACCGAAGGTGCGGCACCTCCACGATCTGCACACGTTCAGCTCGGTGACGTCCCACGAACTCTAGATCCAGCTCAGGTCGAGGGAGAGTTTCGTCAACACGACGGCGTGATGACGGTGATGATGAAGTTACCGACGCAGGGGTTCGCCTAAGCTCTACAACGATATGACCGAGGTGGAAATCTATGGAGGGGGCACCGCACATGGCTAAACAATCAACTTGTGTGTCTATGGGGTGCCCCCTTCCCCCGTATATAAAGGAGTGGAGGAGGGGGAGGGCTGGCCCTCTCATGGCGCACCCATGGGGGGAGTCCTACTCCCGGTGGGAGTAGGATTCCCCCTTCCCTAGTTGGAGTAGGAGAGGAAGGAAGGGTGAGAGAGAGGGAAGGAAAGGGGGGCCGCCCCCACCCAATTAGGATTAGGCTTGGGGGGAGCACCCTCCACCTTGGCGCCTCCTCCTCTCACCCACTAAGGCCCATACACTCCCCGGGGGGTTCCGGTAACCCCCTGGTACTCCGGTAAATGCCCGAACTCACCCGGAACCATTCCGATGTCCGAACATAGCGTTCCAATATATCGATCTTTATGTCTCAACCATTTCGAGACTACTCGTCATGTCCGTGATCTCATCTGGGACTCCGAACAACCTTCGGTACATCAAAACACATAAACTCATAATACCGATCGTCATCGAACGTTAAGCGTGCGTACCTTACGAGTTCGAGAACTATGTAGACATGATTGAGACTCATCTCCGGTCAATAACCAATAGCGGAACCTGGATGCTCATATTGGTTCCTACATATTCTACGAAGATCTTTATCGGTCAAACCGCATAACAACATACGTTGTTCCCTTTGTCATCGGTATGTTACTTGCCCGAGATTCGATCGTCGGTATCTCAATACCTAGTTCAATCTCATTACCGGCAAGTATCTTTACTCGTTCCGCAATGCAACATACCATAACTAAATCATTAGTTACATTGCTTGCAAGTCTTATAGTGATGTGCATTACCGAGAGGGCCCAGAGAAACCTCTCCGATACACGGGGTGACAAATCCTAATCTCGATCTATGCCAACTCAACAAACACCATCGGAGACACCTGTAGAGCACCTTTATAGTCACCCAGTTACATTGTGACGTTTGATACCACACTAAGTGTTCCTCCAGTATTTGGGAGTTGCATAATCTCATAGTCATAGGAACATGTATAAGTTATGGAGAAAGCAATAGTAGTAAACTAAACGATAAAAGTGCTAAGCTAACGGATGTGTCATGTCAATCACGTCATTCTCTAATGATGTGATCCCGTTCATCAAATGAAAACTCTTGTCCATGGCTAGGAAACTTAACCATCTTTGATAAACGAGCTAGTCAAGTAGAGGCATACTAGTGACACTCATTTTGTCTATGTATTCACACATGTACTAAGTTTCCGGTTAATACAATTCTAGCATGAATAATAAACATTTATCATGATATAAGGAATACAAATAACAACTTTATTATTGCCTCTAGGGCATATTTCCTTCAGATCCAATGTTACTCCCATTACCATGTTGAATGGGGTTTTCTCAGGATTATCAAAGTAGTTCATAATATCTTTAACATAACGAGCAGCGAGGGTTTTAGGAGGTTCCCCATCTCCATGCGTAGCAGGTACCACTAATTTTTTTTGGTGTTTCGTGTTCCATATCCATAACTAAAGATAGAGAACAACTTACAACAGTAAATAAAAACTACTTAGATATAAAGCAAACAAGCACACACAAGAATATTCACCCCACGCTATTGCTCCCCAGCAACGGCGCCAGAAAAAGTTCTTGATAACCCACAAGTATAGGGGATTTTTTGTAGCCTTTTCGATAAATAAGAGTGTCGAACACAACGAGGAGCTTGAGGGAGTCCTGGACTAAGGGGTCCTCTGCCGTCCGGCCTGTTGGCCATGGGTCGGACTGATGGGCTATGAAGATACGAAGACCGAAGACTGCACCAGTGTCCGGATGGGACTCTCCTTGGCGTGGAAGGCAAGCTTGGCAACCAAATATGTAGATTACTTTCTTTGTAACCGACCTTGTGTAACCCTAGATCCTCCCAGTGTCTATATAAACCGAAGGACTTAGTCTGGAGGGGGAGATATTCATTACCATAGCCATACAAGCTAGACCTCTAGGGTTTAGCCATTACGATCTCGTGGTAGATCAACTCATGTAATACTCATATTCATCAAGATCAATCAAGCAGGACATAGGGTATTACCTCCATAGAGAGGGCCCGAACCTGGGTAAACATCGTGTCCCCTATCTCCTATTACGATCGACCTTAGACGCACAGTTCGGGACCCCCTTCCCGAGATCCACTAGTTTTGACACCGACATTGGTGCTTTCATTGAGAGTTCCACTGTGCCGTCCTCAAAAGGTTCGATGGCCCCTTCAATCGTCAACAAAGATGCTGTCCAAGGAGAAACCTTCCTCCCCGGACAGATTTTCGTGTTCGGCGGCTTCGCACTGCGAGCCAACTCGTTTGGCCATCTAGCCACCAGGTCAGATTTGGGAGCTTGAACTACGTTGCGGACATCCGTGGAGACTTGATCTTCGCCGGATTCAAGACCGTGGCAACCACTCCTGGTCACCCCGATGGACATGACCTAAATATGTCATCGGATCGCATCCAGGAGATAGCTCCTCTAACCGCTCTGGACTTAGATCCGGAGCATACTGCGCCATCCAAGAACCGGAGGCTCAACCCCACCACGGAGGCCACAGATTCCCTGGTGTTGGAGCCGCACATGGACTTAACCTCACACGATATCTGTGTCTCTAGAATGCCGGACTTGTTTCCGGCAATAAGTTCCGAACCGTGTGAGTTCGCGGACGCCGAACTTGATCATTTATCGATCTTCGAATTCAGCGCGTAGACATCTTCCAGCACTCGCCTTTGGGCGACGTGCTAAACTCATTAAAGAACCTATCCTTGGCGGGGGACTCACAGCCGAACTATATCCGGTTCGAACTAGAAGCTGATGACAGGGAATTTCGCTCCCCACCCGCCACCCACTTCATAGCCACTGTCGAAGACTTAACTGATGTGCTCGACTACAGCTCAGATGACATCGACGATATGGACGATGATGCCGGAGAAGAAGAGGCCCAGGACCCGCCGTTCACTGGACGTTGGACGACCACTTCCTCGTATGATGTTTACATGGTGGATGCACCAAAGGAGAATAGCAGCGATAACAAAGAAGATCCAGTTGAGGATAAACCTGCTGAGATCCAATCGAAACACCGGCATTAACAGCGCTGCTCTAAGTCATGCCGCAGTAAAGATAGCAACACCGGCACAGGAGAAGATAACACTCCGGAAGGTGCCGAAGACAATGAAGACCCCGTTGACGGAGCTACCGAACAGGATGAACGGGGAGATGGGCAGGTTAGCCCTGGTAAACAGGCCACACACGAGGACTTGAAGGACAGGAATTATCATCCGCTCTCCGAGGATGAGGCGAGCCTCGGCACCGAGGATTTCATCATGCCTGAGGAATCTCTTGAGTAGGAGCGCTTCAAGCGCCAGCTAATAGCAACTGCAAGGAGCCTGAAAAAGAAGCAGCAGCAGCTTCAAGCTGACCAAGATCGGCTCAACGATAAATGGACTGACGTCCTAGCAGCCGAAAAGTACGGCCTCAAGCGCCCGGCCAAAAGCTACCCGAAGCACAAATTACTACCTCAGTTCAACGACGAGGTGCGGGAACACATACCACCATCGCGCAATGCGGCTGACCGACCACCACATGGATGGGACAAAGCAGCAACTCAAGCCGAACACCAGTCCACCCCGCCTCATCGCAAAGGCAGAGGTAAATCGGCTCACGGTCATACATATGACCTTCGACATGACCTAAACAATAAAGCATGACATACCTGATCGATCTATGGATCGCGGGGATGTGCCCCGACATGCGATGACGGCTACCTGTTTGGACGTGGCAAACCTAGTCATGCGCGGGACGAAAGCCGCAGACGGACCCCATCGAAGCTACGTCGCGATACGGCCCGATATAGAGGCGCCGCACACCCTCATTGCTTCACCGATGAAGTCATGGAACATGAATTCCCAGAAGGGTTCAAACCCATGAATATAGAATCATATGATGGCACCACAGACCCCTCGGTATGGATCGAAGACTTCATTCTCCACATTCATATGGCCCACGGCGATGACCTTCATGCCATTAAATACCTCCCGCTAAAACTCAAAGGACCAGCACGACACTGGTTGAAAAGCCTGCCCGAAAACTCTATCGGCAGCTGGGAGGACTTGGAAGAAGCCTTCCTGGATAAATTCCAAGGTACATACATTCGACCTCCGGACGCCGATGAATTAATCCATATAGTTCAACAGCCCGGAGAGTCCGCCAGAAAATTCTGGACCAGGTTCCTAACTAAAAAGAACCAGATAGTCGACTGTCCGGATGCCGAAGCCCTAGCGGCCTTTAAACACAGCATCCGCGACGAATGGCTTGCCCGCCACCTCGGCCAAGAGAAGCCAAAGTCCATGGCGGCCCTCACGACACTCATGACCCGCTTTTGCGCGGGCGAGGATAGTTGGCTGGCCCGTAGCAAAAACAATGCAGGCGACGCCGGCACCTCTTAGGCCAAAGACAGCAATGGCAAGCTCCAACATAACAGACACAAACACCGAAGCAATGGTAACAATACCGACGACACTACAGTCAACGCCGGATTCAGCGACTCCAAGTCCAGCCAGCGGAAGAAACCGTACAAGATAAACAATCAAGGACCATCCAGCCTGGACCACATACTGAATCGTCCGTGCCAAATCCATGGCACTACAGACAAACCGGCCAACCATACCAACAGAGATTGCTGGGTTTTTAAGCAAGCTGGCAAGTTAAATTCCGAAAACAAGGAAATGGGATCGCAGAGCAAGGACGATGACGAGGAGCCCCTGCAGCCAAACACAAGGGGGACAGAAGAAGTTTCCCCCTTAGGTCATAACGGTGAACATGATATATACTACACACATCCCCAAGAGGGAGCACAAGCGTGCACTCAGGGACGTTTACGCGATAGAGCCAGTCGCCCCAAAATTTAATCCATGGTCGTCATGCCCGATCACTTTTGATCGCCAGGATCATCCGACCAGTATCCATCACGGCGGTTCAGCCACACTGGTCCTGGACCCAATAATTGATGGGTTCCACCTGACGCGAGTCCTGATGGACGGTGGCAGCAACCTCAACTTGCTCTATCAGGATATAGTGTGCAAAATGCGCATTCATCCATCACGGATCAAACCCACTAAGGGAGTCCTGGACTAAGGGGTCCTCGGGCGTCCGGCCTGTTATCCATGGGCCGGACTGATGGGCTGTGAAGACATGAAAGCCGAAGACTATACCTGAGTCCAGATTAGACTCTCCTTGGCGTGGAAGGCAAGCTTGGCGACCGACTATGAAGATTCCTTCTTATGTAACCGACTCTATGTAAACCCTAGATCCCCCCGGTGTCTATATAAACCGAAGGGATTAGTCCGGAAAGGATATATTCATTACCATAGTCATACAGGTTAGACTCCTAGGGTTTATCCACTACGATCTCATGGTAGATCAACTCTTGTACCACTCATATTCATCAATATCAATCAAGCAGGACATAGGGTATTACCTCCATAGAGAGGGCCCGAACCTGGGTAAATGTTGTGTCCCCTGTCTCTTGTCACCATCGATCCTAGACGCACAGTTCGGAACCCCCTACCCGAGATCCGCTGGTTTTGACACCGACATTGGTGCTTTCATTGAGAGTTCCACTGTGCTGTCGACGAAAGGTTCGATGGCCCCTTCAATCGTCTATAGCGACGCTGTCCAAGGAGAAACCTTCCTCCCCAGACAGATTTTCGTGTTCGGTGGCTTCTTACTGCGGGCCAACTCACTCGGACATCTGGAGCAGATCAATAGCTATGCCCCCGGCCACCAGGTCAGATTTGGAAGCTTGAACGATGTCGCGGATATCCGTGGAGACTTGATCTTCAATGGATTTGAAACCACAGTGATCGTTCCCCCTCGCTCCGAGGAACATGGCTTAAATCTGTCATCGGATCACATCTAGGAGATGGTCCCTATTGCTGCAATGGCCTTAGAACCAGATCAGATCATGCCATCCGAAGCCACAGAGTCCGCGGCGTTGGAGCCGCACACGGACTCGTCACCCCGCGACATCTGCGTCAATGGAACTCTGGATTCGTCTCCGACTATAAATTCCGGACCATATATGCTTGCGGACACCGAGCTAGATCGATTATCGATCTTCGAACTCGGTGCCACCGACGTCTTTCAGCACTCACCTTTGGGCAATGTGTTAAACTCTCGAAAGAACCTGTCATTCATGGGAGACGCGTGGCCGAACTATGCCCGGTTCGAACTAGGGGCTGACGATAGAGAATTTTGTTTCCCACCTGCCACCCACTTCATAGCCACTGTCGAGGACTTAACTGACATGTCCACTCCTCGCTCCGCAGACATAGACAGTCCAGACGATGATGCAGATAAGGAGCAAGGCCAAGATCCGCCAGTCTTCTGATGCAAGACGGACACCCCTTCACATGACGTGTACATGATCGATACACTTAAAAAGCCTTGCGGCAAAGACAACAGAGATCCAGTCAAAACTCCCGAGTCACAATCTAAGTTCCGGCGCCCCAAGTCACACCGTAGCAACAATGGCACTGGAGAAAATAGTACTCCGGATGGCGCTGAAAGTAATGAAGACCCTGTGGGAGCAACATTCGAGCGGGAGGAACAGGAAAACGGGCAAGCCAGCCCCGACGAACAGGCCCTGCCCAGCGATGGATCAGAGGACGACAACTACCTTCCGCTCTCTGAAGATGAGGAAAGCCTCGGCGATGAAGACTTCATCGTACCCGAAGAGCCCCTCGAACAGGAGCGCTTCAAGCACAGGCTGATAGCTACGACAAGGAGCCTGAAAAACAAGCTGCAGCAGCTTCAAGCTGACCAATACCTACTCAATGAGAGATGGACCGAAGTCCTGTCGCCGAAGAATATGGCCTCAGTGGCCCAACCAAAATCTATCGAAAACACAGATCGCTCTACCAGTCCAATGACGGGGCGTTGGATCCCATACCACCGTCACACAACACAACAGGTTGTCAGCAACTCTGTCCAGATAAAAAGGCAACTCAAGCCGAACACCAGACCACCCCACCTCGCCGTAAAGGCAAGAACAATAGAGTAGGAAGCGCAAGACCGATCTACGGATCACAAAAACATGCTTCGACACGCAACAATGGCTACCTATTCGGATGTGTCACGCCTCGCCGCAACCAGGCCGAAAACCACAATGGGACTCCTTCGGAGTTACGCCGCACACCCGCTTTGCTTCACTGATGAAGTAATGGATCATGAATTCCCCGAAGGATTCAAACCGGTCAATATTGAATCATACAACGGGACAACCGATCCCGTAGTATGGATAGGAGATTTCATCCTCCACATCCATATGTCCCGTGGAGACGACCTCCACGCCATTAAATACCTCCCACTAAAACTAAAAGGACCAGCTCGGTACTGGTTAAACAGCCTGCCTGAAAATTCCATAGGCAGCTGGAAGGACTTGGAAGAGGCCTTCCTCGATAACTTCCGAGGAACACATATCTGGCCACCGGATGCCGATGACCTAAGTCACATTGTCCAACAGCCCGGCGAATCAGCCAGGGAGCTTTCGACCCGGTTCTTAGTCAAAAAGAGCCAAATCGTCGACTGTCCGGACGCGGAAGCCCTCGCGGCTTTCAGACATAGCGTCCGGGACGAATGGCTTGCACGCCACCTCGGCCAAGAAGGACCTAAATCCATTACAGCTCTCACTGCTCTGATGACTCGCTTTTGTGCGGGAGAAGAAGCAATAGCGCCACCAACCAGGGCACCTCCTAAATCCAAGACGCCAACAGCAAGCCACGGGGAAGCAAAAACAACAGTCACAATGACAATGAAAGATCAGGCGAGACGACGGTCAACACCGGATTTAGCAACCCCAAGCCCGGCCAGCGGAAGAAGCCATCCATGGTGAATCGGGATGAACCATCCAACCTGTACAAGATTTTGGACCGACCCTGCGTGATTCATAGCCACCCCGATAAACCAGCTAATCATACCAACAAAAACTGCTGGGTCTTTAAACCGGCCGTCAAGCTCAACGCCGAACACAGGGGAAGGAAGCCGCCAAGCGACAGGGATGACGGAAAGGTTCACCATCGAAAAACCGAAGGTCTGAAGCAGTCTCCACCCGAGGATCAACTACCACTAGAACGAAAATAGTAGCCCGACTTCCGCCACCCAGTCCGTACACCTACAAAGTTTGTACCATGCATACATCATTACGCACTCAAGATACCATGGGCATCGGCGGAAGTACAATACGAACAAGCCTGCGAGCACTCTAGTAACTTTTTCTATATATAATTATTTATTTTCCTTTTTTATTTCCTCTTTCGATATCCTTTAAAAAAAGCAGGTGACGAACAGTTTAAAAATCAGAAACTAGCTCTATCGGCGTTCGGATCCGTACACTCACCTTAGGGGCTATGTCCATCAAGGATTCCCCGCCGAGGACTGGCAGCGCAGACGTGCTACAGGAGGTCTAAAATAACTTTTTGTAGACCGCACTCTCCATGTTTCGAGCCTGTACTATGCCTGTTCCTCCACCTCCAACCCCGAGCATGTCACATAGCCGGGGGGATGGCTTTTATATAATCATAAGTAATCATTGGCATCTCGCTCAGTTACCAGTAAACAATATCCGAACTAATCATCCATATGGTATTCCCTACAAACATGGCTCCTACGGTTATTTCATAGATATACCTTGGCCTAATCTTCCAGGGGCTCGGTGTGGGAACAAATGAGATGCCAGTAAAAGTCCGAACAGCTCTATAGCATACTTCGGCGTCGCAAGTTTGGCCTTATATGCATCAGCTCCGAATCATTGTCTTGTGTCAATTGTTGGGTTGCCCGGCTCCTGTGCTTGCTACCCTACGTTCTGCTCTATCGGCTAGGGTAGTAAAGGGAGAACTACTACGATTGTGCCCTGGTCTAAACCGGACGAGCACCTCAGTAGAGAAAGCCGAAAACTGACTGTCATGATGCGGCTTGAGCTGGTCAACCACTTGATGACTTATCGGAATCTTTAGCGATTCTCCGTGTCACACGAGGGATCTTTTCCAGATCAAACATGCAAGGCACCATACGCCACATACATACCAGTGGCTATGTCGTAGCCCCACCATAAAACTCCTATGGCTAAGTGAAAGTGTTAACGCCTTATAGTCCGATTGACTGGTTCGCCGCATTATCACCTCCTTCATGGACCAAGACGTTGGATAAAGAGTGATTAAATGCTTTTCTGAACACCCCCGTACTTCCTACGAGGGGGCTAAAGCCGACGACTGGAAAACTTTCAAGCTATATCAAAACGGCCGCACAGGAGGAATTCAAGCTTTCAAGCAAAACATAAATAATTTAACTATAAAATTGTCTTTTACAATTTTCACTCGAACATTATGTCTTTCGAGCACTGACCCTCTACAAAGGGAGCGACCTCTAGGACACCCTAAAATAATGTTCCGGTTCCGGACGGTCCTTGCCTTTGGGTGGACCCTTCGTCGCAACATCGATGGCTTTCATCTTCCCCCAGAATGTCTTGACTCAGGCGAAAGCCATCCGTGCACCCTCAATGCACGTTAACCACTTCACAGTGTCGATACAAGGTACCGAGTCAACAAGCCTTTGTACTAAAGAGAAATAGCTGTTCGGAACAGGCTTGGTTGGCCACAGCTGGAATATGACATCCTATGAAGTTCGGCCCATTGGGACATCTGTTCATTAAGAAACAAGGGGCGCTTTGATGCGCCAAACTGCGACCAAAAAGCTTCTCCGTTGCATATCCATCCCGAAATTGGTAATACTGTGCCGCATGGGCAGAACTCTTCGGCAAGTCCAAGAACTCATCCGGAGAACTCCAGACTTGGTTGAGCTCGACATAGTTCAGGTCGCCGAACTTAGTTTGCATCAGAAAAGGCTTTCCAGCCGCAATCTCCCTCGCCTATCGAACCTCCTCACGGGCCGCTCTGCATTCCGACCGCGCTCCTCTTTCCTCTTGCAAGGCCTTCTCCAGGTCAGCCGTTAAGGCTTCACTCTCCTTCTCCAGAAATTCACAGCGGCAGGTAGCATTCTCTAGCTCGAGCATCATCGTCGATATCTTCTCCTCATCTTGGCGCCATATAGCTCGTTCGGCTTCTAGTTTAGCCGATGCCTTTTCGGCTGCAGCATTGCTACGTCGGGCCTACTCCTTGGCCCGGCCAGCTCCGCTCGAAGAAATTCAACAGCGGTAGCACCATCTGCAGCCAAATTTCAGAATCACACTTATACCACAAAAATGTATGAGGATTGCCCCGAATACATACCTTTGCGACTCGTCAAGATGCATATTGATTAAAGCGAGATCATCCCCTGCCACATCAAGCTTCCGCTGCAAATCGGCAATCTCCATAGTCCGGGAGGTGGCCAAAGGGGGAGCAGCCTACGTTCAAGGTTTATCAGGTTAGTCCTCAAACGATCCTTTTTTGATCCTCCGGTTTGCTTCCCAGTGGAAGCCAACCCGAGTATCAGGGGATACTACCTATACACAGGCGTATCTTCACAAATGAAACATAGCTGAAAACATTATGTAACAAACCTCGCAGCCCTTCAGTAGGCTCATGCAGGCTTCATTTAATCCGCTCTTCGCAGAGGAAATCTTCTCAATCACTGTACCCATCAAGGTACGCTGTTTCCGCAAGATGTCTCGCAATATATCCGGAGTCTCCAGGATTCTGGAAATTGCTCCAACAGCATGATCATCCTTTGAAGGAATCTGCTCGCCCATCTCCAAAATCGCTGTCGGCTATGAACCGGATAGACCGGGGCCCTTGTTACCATCAGCCCCGTAATCCCGGATGATCGGAGGTCCACCCTGGGGTACCGCTTCTTCTGTCCCCTGTTCTAAAGGGACCCTCCGCGATGATACTTCAGAGTCATCCACCTTGTAGGGTGAGGAGGTTGGAGGAGGCGTCTCTCTCTCCATCATCTCTGGAAGGTGACTTCCCGAAGAAGAGGATTGCCCGGAAAAACTCTGTGTCGACCTTTAAAAATGCATGAATGTGTTACGGTAAAAGCAACAGAACAAGACGCTATCAAGGTACTCAGGATTTTCTTACGGTTGGCTAAGGGTTTGTCCCCTTCTTGGAGCTGCTCAATGGCGTCACCTTCCAAACCCAAGCCGGTCAACGGTGGCGTCTTGCCCTTCTTGGAAGACCGCCCCTCCCCATCTTCGGAGACGACCCTTTTCCTCCTGTTTGGAGAAGGAACACTGGGTCCTTTCCCGCCTCCATCTTCGGACGAGGAAAGGTCGATCTCTCCGAACTCAGTGTCCGACTTACCTCCAGAACCAAGGTCATCTTGGGTCTTCTTGCCCTCCCCTGTCGATGCCTGGAACGGCGCCAAGGCCAGCATCCTTGTTAATACAGGAGTAGCTGAGTCTTCGGGTAGGGGAGCCGGACACCTATCAATTCCACCTTCTTTATCCATCCCTGAAAAAGGATGATACCATTGGTTTCTTGCCACTGGATATCTGACTGTAAGGTATTCGGTAAATGTGTACTTATTGGGGTGTCTGGATGGTTGCAGTCTAGGCCGACATCTCTGGCAGTGTCCGGCCATTGCCTTCGTTTTCCGAAGACTAATCTCCACATTCCTTCAGGCGTTGCGCCGAAGAAGTTCTGAAGAGTCCGCGGCCCTTCTGGATTGAACTCCCATAGGCGGAGAGGCCGTCGCTGGCACCGCAGGGTCCGATGAACTAGCATTATATGAACGACGCTGGCTATGTCGATGTCCCTCTCAATGAGGCTCCGGATGCGACTTTGCAGAGTTTGCATATCATTCGTTGATCCCTAATCTAGCCCCTTATTAATCCACGATGCAAGTTGAGTTGGAGGGCTGGGTCGAAATACGGGCGTAGTCGCCCACTTGGAGCTGCGGGGCTCGGTGATATAGAACCAACCGTACTGCCACAGATTGGAAGATTTGGCGAAGGATCCTTTCAGCCAAATGGCGCTAGCAAGCTTGCTCACTGCAGCGACGCCACACTCGGCCTGCTCCCCCTCTACCACTTGCGGCTTCACATCGAAGGTCTTGCGCCACAAGACGAAGTGCGTAGGAGTTTGAAGGAGGTCTTCACACGTGACGATAAACGTCGAGATAAGAAGAATAGAGTCCGGGGCCAAATCGTGGAAGTCTAGCCCGTAATAATACATGAGCCCTTAGATGAAGGGGTTAAGTGAAAACCCCAACCCGCGGAGGAAGTGGGACACGAACACAACCCTCTCGCCGGATCTGGGGGTGGGAATGACCTGCCCCTCGGTGGGAAGCCGATGATGGATTCAGCGGTCAGGTACCGCACTGACCGAAGCTTTGCAATGTCTTCCTCTGTGATAGAAGAGGCTACCCACCGGCCTTGACGGCTAGATCTGGACATGATTGGGGCTGGTGGCGACTGAAGCCCGGGAGTTGGAGCTTGGGGTAGCAGGAGTTGAGGAAGAGGCAAGCGTGGAAGAAAAAGACGGGTCTGTACCCCTATATAAAGGCTGCAAATATCAAACGTCTCCTCTCGGGACTCAAAAACTTGCTTGTTTCCAAGGAGTTGTACCCAAGCGACGGTTGGGTTACCCACATTCTGGTCGACAGGAATCCCTTAAAAAGGGAGGCACGATCTCCGTTTGGATAAAATACACGAATAATGCCATGTCTTGGGACGTGGGCCGATGGGCCGGCTAAAACGGTTCACAGACAAAGGCCGGGCAGGCGTGGGGTCATATTACCAAAAAGTGGTCGGTGGATTGAACCCATGAAATACTATATCCTCTACGGTTGTGCATAGAAGTCCGGATACAACCATTACATCTGAAGATCAACTAGGAGCTCGCAAGAGGGAACCCACCTTGCAATGCCGAAGATAATCTCTGCGCCGAACTCCTCGTCATTGAAGCCAGGTTCAGGGGCTACTGAGAGAGTCCTGGACTAAGGGGTCCTCGGGCGTCCGAACTGTTATCCATGGGCCGGACTGATGGGTTGTGAAGACATGAAGGCCGAAGACTATACCTGAGTCTAGAAGGCAAGCTTGGCGACCGACTATGAAGATTCCTTCTTATGTAACCGACACTATATAAACCCTAGATCCCCGTGTCTATATAAACCAGAGGGATTAGTCCGGAAAGGATATATTCATTACCATAGTCATACAAGTTAGACTCCTAGGGTTTAGCCATTACGATCTCGTGGTAGATCAACTCTTGTAACACTCATATTCATAAATATCAATCAAGCAGGACGTAGGGTATTACCTCCATAGAGAGGGCTTGAACCTGGGTAAACGTTGTGTCCCCTGTCTCCTGTTACCATCGATCCTAGACGCACAGTTCGGGACCCCCTACCCGAGATCCGCCGGTTTTGTCACATCCCTTATTTTAGTCATGCATTAGGGTTGGATGAACATGTGCATCATGTTTAAATTTCTTTTAAACTTGAAATGGGGCCTAATCAACCCCAACACTCCCCCCTAAAAATGCTAATTTCCAACAATTGGAATTTCAATGAACCCAAAATGCCCTTCATAAAAGCCCACCATTTTTGGTCTTGACTAAAACCTCTGCCAAAAATGGTCTTGCAATTTATGGTGCCATTCTGGATTTTTAAACAAGCCATAAGTATTTGTATTTGGGCATTTTAAATGCTATATATATTTTAAAGTGCTCAAATAATCTTTGAAGCATTTTTAGGCAGTTCAGAATATTCTCAAATGTGCCTCTGAATATTTCCAGAGTTTTTGGAAATGAAATAGTATTTATTCTATTTCAATACACAGAGCAGGAAATAAATAAAAGCGAAAACAAAAAAGGACCAGAGACTTACCTGGAAGCCCACCAGCCGGCCCACCTAGCTGGCCCGGCCCAGCAGCTGCTCCACGCAGCTGCTTCGCCTAGCTAGCGAGGCGAGCAGGTGCTCGACGGCGAGCACAGGAGCTCGCCACGCCACCTCTCTACCTGCCTGCTTTCGCCCACGCCAGCGCGATGCCTCGAAACGCCTCCGCGGCGCCACCCCGACCCCCTGGACACCTCATTCCTCCCCCCTGCTCTCTCCCTCGCTCCCCGAAGCCATGGCCGACGCTGCCGCAGCCACACCACCGTAGTTCTCACGTCCACCGCCGTCCTCGCATCGCCCCGCCGTGTCCACGAGCTCCGCCACCGTCCTCTCCGTCGAGCAGCCCGAGCCCCGAGGGCTCGCGCACCCTGCTTCATCTTCTTCGAGCTCGACTCCACCGAGCATCGCCGCAGATCCCCATTGCCGTCGCCGCCACATCAGCTCGTCCCCAACCACGTCGTCTGCTCCTACACCACCGCCGTGAGCTACTGCACCTCCCCATCCTCCCCGCTTGCCTCTTGTGCACCACAGTGACCACACCGAGCTCGCCCGCACGCACCGCCGCCTCTGCACGTCGCCGTCGTGGCCACAGCCACGCTGGCTTGATTCCGAGCACGCCATCGCATTCGTCGCAGCCCAACCAGCCCATAGCACCTTTCCACGCGCCTCGCCGTGCCCCACAGCCTTGGTTTCGACCTCACCCAAACTCCGGCGGCCGCCAAGGTCGTCGCCGGTGACGTTTCCGGCCACCCTAGCTCCACCCACTGCCAACACTCGATGTGGCTCGCTCCCCGCATCACGCAGCTGCTCTCCGCCATTGTTGTGGTCGCCGGAGACGCAAACCCGAGCCCCTCCGCCGCGTCTGGCCTCGCCGGCGGCTAAACGCCGGCGGGTTTGACCCGTGGACTTGACGGGTGCGCCCAAAATGACTTCCCCCCTGAGCCTATGACAGGTGGGCCAACCTGTTAATTAGTTTAGCATTAGTGCTAACTAATTTTAGTTAGATTAGGTCACTGACATGTGGGCCCAGGCCCCACTGACAGTTAGTTAGTGTTAACTTAATCATGTAAGTTAGCTGAGACACTGACAGACAGGGCCCACCAGTCAGGTTTGACTGACCCTGGCGCCTTTGACTCGCTGACGTCACAGTGATGTAGTGCTGACGCAATTATTCATTTTCTGGAGTTATTTTTATATAGGAAATTCCAGAAAATAGCCAAAACTTCTAAAAATCATAGAAAATCAACCATAGCTCCAAATCAAACAAATTATATATGAAAAATGATCAGAAAAATTCAATATATCCATCTGTAATGGTTTCATGCATGACAAACCAATTTAACCTTGCTGTTTAGGTGAAACAAGCTAATACACTTTTTATGCATAAGAAACTTTAACATTCATTTGAATCTTTGATTCAAATGGACCCATTTCAACTTGTTTCACATTGCATTAGGCAGGACACATCATTTTGCCATGTCATAGCATGCATCATATTGTTGCATATTGTCATGTGTTGATTATGTGTTGTGCGTCCTTCATGGTAGGTTCTGCCTCCGAGGATATCTCCGAGTATCCAACTGAAGGGCAGTACCCTACTACCACTCCATCAGGCAACCAGGCCCATTGATCATACCGATACAATCCCATGTTCTGGCCTCTGCTCTCATTTACTGCATTAAGACAACAACGTTTCAAACTGCTGTGTGCTACGGTAGTTGAACCCTTATCCTCTGCAAGACCTTCATTGCCACAGTAATTAGATTAAACCCACTAGCATGTGTAGGAGTTGATTGAGCCATGTATGTGTTTCCTACCTTGCTATGCCTGCTATGCTTAGAGTTGTGTCAGGTCTGGTTCATCTGGGTGATGGGCTAGAGTGAAATGATTATGTCGGTAAAGTGAGGGATGTGTTGAACATGATTTGGTAAAGGTATCGATGAGAGGCCATGTAGGAGTACATGGTGGGTTGTTTCATTGAGGCCGTCCATAAGAACCGAGATCTATATGCGTGATTTAAGATTCAGCTACTACCACACATTGGGCCCTGAAATATGACCCCGCTCGACTTACTGACCCCTCTCGCCATCTGTCCAGGAGTTGCAACTAGTTTCTGGTGTTTGTAGGTTATGTGTTGGCGGCCGTGCATAACGCTGACCCTAGGGGTGGGCTATGATGCGGTAGATACACTGTGGCCGGGTATGCCGGGCGCCCGTTTGGCGTCTCGGGACCCTGTACACATCATTTGGGGCCGTTGAGGACACCCCGGCCGGATTTCCTGGCGGATGGAGCCTGAATAGGCGATAAACCTGGACTAGAGACTTGTGCGGTTAGTCAGGTCGTGGTCTACACCCACGTCGGCTTTCGCTTGAAGTCTGCCGAGCACATGTCGTTTGCAGACGCTAAGTGCTGGAAACATGTGTGACGAAGTACACCCCTGCAAGGTATAAAACTATTCAAATAGCCGCGTCCGCGGTAAAGGACTACTTGGTTGTCTATACAGTTCATAAACAAGTTAATGGATACTGCTAAAAGACTCAAGATAAGTGTGAGTACCGAGGATGGCCCTCTCGTAGGATGACGAGGGAGGATCCCCGGTGGAGTATTGTGTTGGTGATTAGTGGACTCGTGTGCGAAAACTATTTTACTAGTGGAGTCTTGTAGGATAGCTTAGACAAGAGTCAAAGTTGGCTTGCTGCAATAACTCCACCACCTTCTTGAGAATGAGCATGTATTGTAGGTTCTGATGTAAGACTTGCTGAGTACCCTTGTACTCATGTTTACTTAATTACTGTTTTCAGACGACAACACCGCCCCCTCCGATGGGTTTTATGTAGATCTCGACGTTGATGAGTGACTTGCCACCCAGGTGGTGATCCTGGCCATGGAGGGCCCTATGTAGGTAGGCAGGCTTCGAGAAGCCTTCTTGCTTTCTAGTGTCTGTACTCAGACTATTAGCTTCCGCATGTTCTTGTATGCTTGTATGACTTGAGTGTCGGGTCATGTCACAACCCTAGAATTTTATTGCAATTAGTTTCATAAGCATCCATGCATCACATCTATATTTGTTTGAAATTTGAAACGGGGATGACAAGCCCTAGCACTAAATGAAATGCAATTAGGATCAAAATAAAAATATTTTCAATGAACCCAGAATGCCCTTTAGAAAAGTTCATTATTTTTTATAAAGGTGAAAACCTCTGCAAAAAATGATGCACATATTTTTAGGCCATTCTGGATTTTTGAATAACTCATATTGTATTTGAACTGGGCATTTAAATACTATTAATATTTTTAAATGCTCCAATAATTCTGAAAATAGTTAAGGGTCTCTGTAATAATTCATTTAATGCCCACAATTATTTTTAGGATTTATTAAAATGATTTGGGTTATAAACTAAATCAAAACAAAATAACATAAATAGAAAACAAAAACAAAAATAAAAGAGAGAGAGAGAAGGACTACCTGGCCACCTACCTGTAGCAGCATCCCACCTGGAGGCCCAGCCCACCAAGGGCAGCGATGTCTTCTTCCTCCTGCCAGGAGGAGAAGCAGCTGCGTGCGGCGTGCACAGCCACTCGTGGCCACCTCCTGCCTCCCTGCTGGCCTCCCCGGCGCCTCAGAGACGCCACGCAGCACCCTGGCTCACTCCCTCACTCCCCCATCTCTCTGGTGCCTCTCTCCCCCTCCAGCACCTGCTCCCCGCGACGACCCGGGAGCCCCGCCGGCCACCGCTGCTGCTCGCGTGGCCATCGCCATCCCCTTGTCGCGCTACCATGCCCGGGAGCTCTGCGCCGACCTCGTACGCATCCCCATCGTCGACAGCAACCAGAGGAGCACAACATGGCTGCCATCGGCGCCGTCTTCGTCCTCTGCACCAACGGCCATCCTTGTCGATTCACAGCAACCCGACCGTCCCCGACCTCACCGACGACGCCATCGGATGCGCTGTGAGCTCCGTCGCATCTCCCCTCTCTCCATTTGCTCGCCCCCATGCCGTAGTGCCATTCCCCGCCGTCAGCAAAGCTCGCCGGCGCTGCGTCCGTCATCACCGCCGGTAGCAGCCCCGCCTACCTAACCCGAGCATGCAGGCGTGCTCAGGGAGCTCCCAGGAGCCCAACACGGCCATCAGCTCGCTCGCTAGCGCGCTGCAGACCTCGCGCCCGTGGAGCCGTAGCTCCGGCCACCGCCTCGCTCACCGCCGACGCTGCTCCTGGCCGCCCCGTAGCCTCTCGTCCGGTCCTTTAGATGCGGACGAGAAAGAGCTCCTCCCCAGTGCCCTCAGCGCACCGCGCCACTGCCCCTAGCGCCACTCCGGCGAGCCACCGCCGCTCTGGTTCGTCGCCGTCGTCTAACCGTTGGCGGTTCTGACGTGGCACCATCACTAAACGCTAATGACGCTGCAAATTAACCCACTGACCCACTTACATATGGGCCCCACGCCCTTAATTAACAATAGTTTAGTTTCTGATTAGTTCTAACCTAAACACAGTGGACCCCACACGTCAGTTGACCAGCTGACGTCACCGTTGACCTGCCCCCCCTGTTTGTGAGACAAACTGGCACCGGGTCACTGACCAGCGGGCCCCGCTGGTCAAGTTTGACCTAGACCGACCATTTGACTTGCTGACATGGTGCTGATGTCACTCTGACATCATAAATCTTTTTCTGGAATTAAAATAAATCAGAAATGATTTATAAATTTCAGAAAATACCCCAAACTTCAAAAATTCATAGTAATTCAACCGTAACTCCAAATCAAACAACTTATATATGAAAAATTATCAGAAAAATTCAAGGAATCCATCTGTACCATTTTAATTCATGTTTGACCAAGTTAACCTCACTGTTTAGGATGAAACATGATTAGGGCAAATTTCATAATAGGTTTGGAGTTGGAATTTGATGTAGTTTTGAATTCCACTTCAATTAAAATGACTTTCTGTTGCATTAGCCCAAACACCAGCATGTTGCCATGTCATGATCATACATCATATTGTTGCATTGCATTGATTGTGTTTCTTCCTTGTTTGCCAGTGTTTGTCCCCTCTCAGTAGACGTGGTTTCGACGATGTGATCGATGACACCGATGAAGAGCTATACTATCTTCAGAAGTGATAGGCAAGCAAAACCCCCTTGTTCATTCCGATACAATCCCACTCTCTCGCTCCTGATCTCTTTTACTGCATTAGGACAATAGCGATTCAACTGTTACATGCTGCGGTAGTTGAACCCCTTTCCTTTGCATGACCTGTCATTGCCACAATAAATAGATGAAACCCACTAGCATGAGTAGGAGTTATTTAAGCCCTGATGTGCCTACTCATTCATGCTTGTTGTCATGCCTGCTACTGCTTAGAGTTGAGTCAGGTCTGATTCATCGGGAATGAATTGGAACATGGTGAACATGTCCTACCGTTGAGAGCTAAGTGTGTGAACACGATTTGGTAAAGGTAGCAGTGAGAGGCCATGTAGGAGTACATGGTGGGTTGTCTCATTGCAGCCGTCCTCAGGAACTTAGTTTTGTGTTTGTGATCCATGAACAGTTACTACCACACATTGGGTTCCGGTAACTCGGCATTAATCAACTCGAACTCTGTCCAGAAGTTGCAACTAGTTTCTGGTGTTTGTAGGTAGTGTGAGTAGTCTACCAAGTGGCACCTGGTACAGGTGGGCTTGGGACAGACTAGGCACAGTGGCACGATGTACCAAGTGGCACCCGGATGGTGGGCTTGGGAACCCTACACACATCGTTTGGGGCCGTGAGCGACACCCCGGCCGGATCTCCTTGTGGATGGAACCCGAATAGGCGATAAACCTGGACTAGAGACTTGTTGGTTAGTCAGGTCGTGGCCGACTCCCTCGCCCGGCTTCCGCTTGAAGGTTGCCGAGGTACATGACGTGTACAGGGCGATAAGTGGCGAGAGCGTGTGTGAAGAAGTACACCCCTGCAGGGTTATCATTATCTATTCGAATAGCGGGATTCCTCGGATATGGAAACTTGGACCCCTTGCATAGTTCATAGACAAGTGAAAGTGGATACTCTAAAATGCGCAAGATAAGCGTGAGTGCTATGGATGGCCTTCTCGTAGGGAGACGGGAGCGGATCCATAGTGGAGTATTGATATGGTGAATATGTGGACTCGTGTGCGCCACCTCAAAAGAGTTACTTGCAGTCGTAGTTCAGGTTAGCCACTGAGTCAAAAGCTGGCTTGCTGCAGTTAAACCCCACCATCCCTTTCATTAATAATGATGCATATGTAGTTAGATCTGATGTAAGTCTTGCTGAGTACTTTTGTACTCACGTTTGCTTAATTTACGTTTTGCAGAGAGACTCCAGTCTCGCTAGTAGTCTCGCGTGGACTTCGACATTAGCTTGATACCTCAGCTACGATCTTGTGCCCTTGGGAGGGTCTTGTAGATAGTCAGGCTTCTGAGCCTTCTTCATTTATAGTTGTCTGTACTCAGACAAGTTAAGCTTCCGCATGTGCTTGTTGCTTATATGCTCTGTATGTTGGGTCATGAGACCCCTGTTTGTAATTCTTGGCTCCTTGGAGCCTAATGAATAAATACTCTGAGTCATAGAGTCTTGTTGTGATGCCATGTTGTATTGCACATATTGAGCATATTGTGTGTATGATTGAAATTCTTGGTATGTGTGGGATCCGACAACCTAGTTGTTTATCCTTAATAGCCTCTCTTATGGGGAAATGTAGTCTTGTGCTTCCATGAGCCATAGTAGTCCGCTACAGCCTGGTTCACCGGAGTCCTGCTAGCCCAGCACTACTGCTCCGGAACATTTGAATGGTCGGCATGTGATTCACTTCGTTCCTGTGTCTGTCCCTTCGGGGAAATGTCACGCGGTGACATCCGGAGTCCTGTTAGCCCAGTGCTACAGCCCGGATTCGCACGCTGCTGACCGACATGCTCGATGTTGATTCATGTATGCCTGTCCCCGTAAGTTAGTGCCACTTTGGGTTCACGACTAGTCATGTCGGCCCGGGTTCTCTGTCATATGGATGCTAGCGACACTATCATATACGTGAGCCAAAAGGCGCAAACGGTCCCGGGCCATGGTAAGGCGACACCCGTGGGGATACCGTGCGTGAGGCCGCAAAGTGATATGAGGTGTTACCGGCTAGATCGATGTGACTTGGAATCAGGGTCCTGACAGCGTTGGCATCAGAGCCGGACTGCCTGTAGGTTCATTGAGCCAAACTGGTCGATGTCGAGTCTAGAAATGCTTTAGTTATATGTAGGGGAATTGATTGTGGGAGGGAACGTAAGGCTCTTTTACTCCTTTACCTTATGCCCTCTGATCTGAGTCATTCTCTTCTCATTCAACGTGGGTTAAGGACTAGGCTCTCTTCTTCTATCAGGTTCACGTGTTACTAATCCGTAGTAGCTTATGGGATTGTTGTTACAAGCCTCAGTACAGTTTCTACTACTTTTAGTATGTTGCCAGTTGAATCAGAACCTTGATATGATGTTGTTGAGTGGTATTGCAAACTGTTGTGGATGTCTCAAATCTTTTTCTGAGCATTTACAGCTGTTATGTTGTCTGATTTCCCCTAGAAAATTCTAATGCCTTTGCATTATTCCATGCTTTCAGATGGCCACCTGTTCGCAGAACCAAGTGGTTCGTCTGACCCGGTGCCTTGATGTGCTCGGCCACACGGCCATGTTGGTTCGAGTGATGGTTGAGTCAGGCTATCAGTGGTATCCGGAATATACCGTCGAGGAGCAGTTCAGAGACTTCAACCAGAGCCAGTACCTCTGTACCGTCAGGATATATCCCTCTTATCTTGGAGCCACTGAGCCCCTTCACTGTTCCTATGGACTTGGGGTCACTATTGAGATGTCTGTGCAGGATGCAGCCTATTCAATGATGACTATCATTCGAGCCAGGATTGCCTTACTACAGAACACCGACTTCCGTTTCATGCCAGCCTCACTTCCTGGAGCACAGGGGTACTATCAGGCCTTGTACTATGACTCTACACATGAGGAGTCACTACTCCGCACCACTGCCGAGATGCTCG
The DNA here is from genome assembly GCF_056163025.1 of Triticum urartu. Lineage (NCBI taxonomy): Eukaryota > Viridiplantae > Streptophyta > Magnoliopsida > Poales > Poaceae > Triticum > Triticum urartu. Next base: position 440,025,591 of record NC_141874.1, on the reverse strand, counting down.
AGGATAAGGATCGTGAAAATCGGGCCTTGCGTATGGAGCTTTTCAACTCTCGTGTTGATCACTAGGCTACTTTGACTCGGTTTGCACCGGCGGTACAGGCAGGATACATGGATCTGAGGGATCTGTACCCTGTACGGTCTGGATTGCCAGATTGTATGGAGTGGCGCGATGTAGGAGGCATCACCCCTCCTCGTGGTCCCCGTCTGCCACCACTTGTGGGACCAAGGCCACATCCGAGTCCCTATGGTCCGCATGCTCTGCAGGACCGTCTGTTCCCAGATGATCATGTTCCACTTCCAGGCTTTGGTGGCGACTTCTATGAGGATTACTACAGAGCCGTTTGAGCTAGTAGTAGTTTCACTAGTATTGTAATAGTTGTATTCTCCACAGTCCTGCGTGAACCGTGGGATACAACTTGGTGTGTATCACGCTCCGAAGGTGTAGAAAAATAATGTATAGGAGCGTGGAATGCCTCTGATGAGATGTAATGTCTTTCACCGTAGTTGTACTCTAGCCTGGGCTTGTACTAAACTATGTACGGTGTGTATCACCAATGGTATATATATGGCAGTTTCTATATTACCATGTCGTGCAATGAACATCTTAGCATTCCATGTTATCCATTACATTCTGCACTTCCTTGATAAGTTTGTGCCATCCTTATCTAAACCATTGTCTTGTTTTCTCCTAGGATGGTCAACACCCGCAGCAACCCTGCTGCCCCGGAGCAGAGGGAAGCCAGTGCAGCTAGGAGTGAAAATCTGCCTCACCCACCTTCTCTGGCCGAAGTGATGCTGGAGGCGGAAAGAAACAAGCGTGAGACTAACCGCTTGCTGGAGCGGATTGAGCAGAACACTGCACGCCATCAGCGAAATGACTTGGTGTCAATCAATGACTTTATCAAGCTGTACCCACCAAAGTTTAACCATTCCGTCAAGCCCCTCGACGCGGATGACTGGCTCCGCAACATCACCTACAAGCTACGTTCTGCCAACGTAGCCGGAGCTGATAAGGTTACTTATGCTGCCTATCACCTCGAAGGCCCTGCTAGCCTTTGGTGGGAAAACGTTGAAGCTATGCGCCCGGTCGGCCAAATCACTACCTGGGCTGAATTCAGTGAGGCTTTCCATGAGCATCACATTCCGGAAGGTCTCATAGATCGCAAGAAGGAAGAGTTCTGCAATTTCACCCAAGGAAGACTGACTGTGGATGCATATAGTCGTGAATTTGGGAATCTGGCACGATATGCTCCTGAAGAGGTATCCACCGACTCTAAGAAGCAGGCAAGGTTCCGCAAGGGACTTAGCCCTGAGCTTCGACGCGATCTTCGTCTGCACGAGTGCACCTCCTTTCAGAAGTTGGTCAATAAATCCATCAGTGCTGAGACAGGCCAGTCTGACTATGGCGCTTCACGCAAGCACTCTCGTGATTTTGGCTCTTCATCCGGCTCTGGATCTCAGAAGCATCGGGTGTGGATTCCAAGAACGGCACTGCCACCCAGGTTCATTCCGAGGCCATCCTTTGAGGCGCCTCGTCCCAACCAGCAGTTTGCACCGCCCAAGCCCTATGGTGGCCCCGCTGCTAATGCTGCTCCACGCCCCAATGTCGTGACATGTTTCAAGTGTGGAGAGCCGGGTCACTATAGTCGAGAGTGTCCCCAGAACAACAACCCCAATCAGTCTGGAAAGTCTGTTGGCTGTGGTAAGCCAGCGGGAAAGACATTCTATGCCAAGCCGGTCACCACTGCACGTGGCCATGTCAATTATGTCTCAGCCGAGGAGGCTCATGAGGATCCTAACGTCGTCCTTGGTACGCTCCTTGTTAATTGCCATCTGGCATCTGTTCTTTTTGATACTCGAGCATCTCATTCATTCATATCTGAGAGCTATGCTCGATTCCATAACACAACATTCTGTGACATGCCCACTACCATGGAAATTCAAACCCCTGGCTCTAGATGGCAAACTTCTAGAGTAAGCCATGGGAACGAAATTCTTGTCGATAGACTTGTCTTCCTTGCATCCTTAATAGCTCTCAAGTCCTCGGACATAAACATCATCTTGGGTATGGACTGGATGTCAGCTCATTATGCTAAGATTGATTGTGCCACTAGAACCGTTCAACTTACTCCCCCATCGGGCAAGACAGTCAATGTTTTAACTCGAGTGGCCAAGCGCCAGCTTTACTCCCTAAATGCCAACCCCCTTCCAGACCTTGAGGATATTCCGGTAGTCTGAGACTTTCCGGATGTCTTTCCAAAAGAACTGCCAGGTGTTCCACCTGACAGGGATGTCGAGTTCGTGATAGACCTTGTTCCAGGAACCGTTCCAATTTCTACAAGACCCTATAAGATGGCACCCTTAGAACTAGCCGAGCTTAAGAACCAACTCGATGAGTCCTTGAAAAAGGGTTTCATCCGTCCTAGTTCCTCTCCTTGGGCTTGCCCCGTCCTCTTCGTCAAGAAGAAGGATGGAATGGATCGGATGGTTGTAGATTACCGACCTGTCAACTTGGTCACCATCAAGAACAAGTATCCGCTTCCCAGGATCAACGATCTGTATGACCAGCTCGCTGGATCCTTAGTATTTTCCAAGATGGATTTGAGATTGGGCTACCATCAAATCAAAATCAGAAACGGGGACATTCCCAAAACGGCCTTTGTTACTCGTTATGGCCAATACGAGTACACTGTTATGTCCTTCGGTTTAACCAATGCCCCATCCACCTTCTCTCGGTTAATGAACTCGGTCTTCATGGAGTATTTGGATAAATTCGTCGTAGTATACCTCGATGTCATACTCATCTACTCCAAGAATGAAGAGGAACATGCCGAACATCTAAGGCTGGTATTGACGAAACTTCGAGAGCATCGCCTCTATGCCAAATTCTCCAAGTGTGAATTTTGGTTGCCAGAAGTGACCTATCTAGGCCATGTAATCTCTGGTAAGGGTATTGTTGTCAATCCCAAGTGAGTTCAAGCCGTCCTTGATTGGACTCCACCTGAGACGGTCAAGCAAGTTCGGAGCTTCCTTGGTTTAGTGAGCTACTGCCTCTGCTTCGTCGAGAATTTCTCCAAGGTTGCTAAACCTCTAACTGAACTCCTCAAGAAAGATAAAAGTTCAAGTGGACCCCACAGTGCGAGTTCAGCTTTCAGGAACTGAAAAGACGCCTGACATCTGCTCCCGTACTGGTACCACCAGATTTCTCCAAGGACTTTATTATCTATTGCGACGCCTCACGACAAGGACTAGGTTGCATACTCATGCAAGATCGTCATGTAATTGCCTATGCCTCACGGCAATTACACCCACATGAGGAAAGCTATCCCACACATGATCTAGAGCTTGCAGCTGTAGTCCATGCACTCAAAACTTGGCGACGTTACCTCCTCGGTAATCGTTGCGAGATCTTCACCGATCACCAAAGTTTGAAATATATCTTCACCCAACCGGATTTGAATCTCAGGCAAAGACGTTGGGTGGAGTTGATCTTGGATTACGACTTAGGAATAACTTACACCCCGGGCAAAGCCAATGTCATGGCTGATGCACTAAGTCGTAAGTCCTATTGTAACCACCTGATGTTACAACAAAGTCAACCACTTCTCCATGAGGAATTTCTTAAGCTTAATCTTCACATTGTTCCTCGAGGATTTCTATCCACCCTGGTGGCGAAGCCTAACCTTAGGATCAAATCATAGCTACCCAGAAGCGTGATAAGGGCATATTCCGGATTAAGGAAAACATTGCTAGCGGAGTTGCTAAATGTTTTTCCATGGATGAGCGAGGTGTTGTCTTCTTCGAGAACCGCTTGGTGATTCCTAGGAAACAACATCTACGCCAGTTGATTCTTAAGGAAGCTCATGAATCCCCTCTCACCATTCATCCCGGTAGTACTAAAATGTATCAAGACCTACGCCAGAGGTTTTGGTGGACTAGGATGAAGAGATAAATTGCTCAATACATTGCTAGTTGCGACGTCTCTCGTCGTGTTAAAGTAGAGCACCAACGGCCTGCTGGCACCCTTCAACCTTTGGCTATTCCTGAGTGGAAATGGGATAAAATCAGTATGGATTTCATCACTAGGTTTCCCAGGACCAAGACAGGGAATAATGCCATCTTCGTCGTGATCGACCGTCTTTCCAAAGTAGCCCATTTCCTACCTGTTCGTGAGAGTATCATCGCTAGCCAGCTAGCTGACTTATACATCTCCTCAATAGTGTCTCTTCATGGTGTCCCATTGGAAATTAACTCAGACCGTGGGAGTCTCTTCACCTCTCGATTTTGGGAAAGTTTCCAAAATGCTATGGGAACTCATCTCTCTTTTAGCACCGCCTTCCATCCTCAATCAAGTGGTCAAATAGAGCGAGTCAATCAAATTCTGGAAGATATGCTCCGAGCTTCTGTCATCTCATTCGGAATGGGTTGGGAGAAATGCCTTCCATTCGCGGAGTTTGCCTATAACAATAGTTATCAAGCTAGCTTGGGCAAAGCTCCTTTCGAAGTTCTCTATGGACAAAAATGTCGAACGCCTCTTAACTGGTCAGAAACCAGGGAAAGACAACTCTTTGGCCCGGATATGATTCAGGAAGCAGAAGAGCAGGTTCGCGTTATTCGTGAGAAATTGAAAACAGCCCAATCTCGTCAAAAGAGCCAATATGATCGTAAACATAAGCTCATGATTTATGAAGTCGGCGAGAAGGCTTACCTTCGGGTTACTCCGTTAAAGGGAACCCATCGTTTCTGTATCAAAGGCAAATTGGCTCCTCGTTACATTGGACCCTTTCGCATTCTTGCCAAACGAGGAGAAGTTGCCTACCAATTGGAACTACCTTCGCATCTTTCCAGAGTTCACGATGTCTTCCACGTTTCTCAACTCAGGCATTGCTTCGCGGATCCTATCCGTGGAGTAGACCACGAAATGCTTGATCTACAGGATAACCTCTCATATCGGGAATATCCCGTTCATATCCTTGATCAAGCCGAGCGTACCACTCGACGCCATAATATCAAGTTTCTCAAGGTTCAATGGTCACACCATTCCGAGAAAGAAGCCACTTGGGAAAGGGAGGATCGTCTTTGACTCGAGTACCCCACCTTCTTCCCGGAGGATCCCAAATCTCGGGACGAGATTCTTTTGAGTGGGGGTGAGTTGTCACATCCCTGCTTTTAGTCATTCATTAGGGTTGGATGAACATGTGCATCATGTTTAAATTTCTTTTAAACTTGAAATGGGGCCTAATCAACCCCAACACTCCCCCCTGAAAATGCTAATTTCCAACAATTGGAATTTCAATGAACCCAAAATGCCCTTCATAAAAGCCAACCATTTTTGGTCTTGACTAAAACCTCTGCCAAAAATGGTCTTGCAATTTATGGAGCCATTCTGGATTTTTGAACAAGCCATAAGTATTTGTATTTGGGCATTTTAAATGCTATTTATATTTTAAAGTGCTCAAATAATCTTGGAAGCATTTTTAGGCAGTTGAGAATATTCTCAAATGTGCCTCTGAATATTTCCAGAGTTTTTGGAAATGAAATAGTATTTATTCTATTTCAATACACAGAGCAGGAAATAAATAAAAGCGAAAACAAAAAAGGACCAGAGACTTACCTGGAAGCCCACCAGCCGGCCCACCTAGCTGGCCCGGCCCAGCAGCTGCTCCAGGCAGCTGCTTCGCCTAGCTAGCGAGGCGAGCAGGTGCTCGACGGCGAGCACAGGAGCTCGCCACGCCACCTCTCTGCCTACCTGCCGTTGCCCGCGCCAGCGCGATGCCTTGAAACGCCTCCGCGGCGCCACCCGACCCCCTGGACACCTCATTCCTCCCCTTGCTCTCTCCCTCGCTCCCCTAAGCCATGGCCGACGCTGCCGCAGCCACGCCACCATAGTCCTCACGTCCACCGCCGTCCTCGCACCGCCCCGCCGTGTCCACGAGCTCCGCCACCGTCCTCTCCGTCGAGCAGCCCAAGCCCCGAGCGCTCATGCACCCTGCTTCGTCTTCTTCGAGCTCGACTCCACCGAGCACCGCTGCAGATCCCCATCACCGTCGCCACCGCATCAGCTCGTCCCCAACCGCATCGTCTGCTCCTACGCCACCGCCATGAGCTCCTGCACCTCCCCATCCTTCCCGCTTGCCTCTTGTGCACCACAACGACCACATCGAGCTCGCCCGCACACGCCACAGCCTCTGCACGTCACCGTCGTGGCCACAGCCACGCTGGCTCGATTCCGAGCACGCCATCACATTCGTCGCAGCCCAAGCAGCCTGTAGCACCTTTTCACGTGCCTTGCCGTGCCCCGCAGCCTCGGTTTTGACCTCGCCCGAACTCCGGCGGCCGCCAAGGTCGTTGCCGGCGACGTTTATGGCCACCCTAGCTCCACCCACTGCCACCACTCGATGCAGCTTGCTGCCCGCGTCACATAGCTGCTCTCCGCCGTCGTTTTGGTCGCCGGAGATGCAAACCCGAGCCCCTCCGCCGCGTCTGGCCTCGCCGGCGGCTAAACGCCGACGGGTTTGACCCGTGGCCTTGACGGGTGGGCCCAAGTTGACTTCCCCCCTGAGCCTATGACAGGTGGGGCCGACCTGTAAATTAGTTTAGGATTAGTGCTAACTAATTTTAGTTAGATTAGGTCACTGACATGTGGGCCCAGGCCCCACTGACAGTTAGTTAGTGTTAACTTAATCCTGTTAGTTAGCTGAGACACTGACAGACAGGGCCCACCAGTCAGGTTTGACTGGCCCTGGCACCTTTGACTCGCTGACGTCACAGTGACACAGTGCTAACGCAATTATTCATTTTCTGGAGTTATTTTTATATAGGAAATTCTAGAAAATAGCCAAAACTTCTTAAAATCATAGAAAATCAACCATAGCTCCAAATCAAACAAATTATATATGAAAAATGATCAGAAAAATTCAATCTATCCATCTGTAATGGTTTCATGCATGACAAACCACTTTAACCTTGCTGTTTAGGTGAAACAAGCTAATACACTTTTTATGCATAAGAACTTTAACCTTCATTTGAATCTTTGATTCAAATGGACCCATTTCAACTTGTTTCAATTGCATTAGGTAGGACACATCATTTTGCCATGTCATAGCATGCATCATATTGTTGCATATTGTCATGTGTTGATTATGTGTTGTGCGTCCTTCGTGGAAGGTTCTGCCTCCGAGGATATCTCCGAGTATCCAACTGAAGGGCAGTACCCTACTACCACTCCATCAGGCAAGCAGCCCCATTGATCATAACGATACAATCCCATGTTCTCGCCTCTGCTCTCATTTACTGCATTAAGACAACAACGTTTCAAACTGCTATGTGCTACGGTAGTTGAGCCCTTATCCTCTGCATGACCTGTCATTGCCACAGTAATTAGATGAAACCCACTAGCATGTGTAGGAGTTGATTGAGCCATGTATGTGTTTCCTACCTTGCTATGCCTGCTATGCTTAGAGTTGTGTCAGGTCTGATTCATCTGGGTGATGGGCTAGAGTGAAATGATTATGTCGGTAATGTGAGGGATGTGTTGAACATGATTTGGTAAAGGTATCGATGAGAGGCCATGTAGGAGTACATGGTGGGTTGTTTCATTGAGGCCGTCCATAAGAACTGAGATCTGTATGCGTGATTTAAGATTCAGCTACTACCACACATTGGGCCGTGAAATATGACCCCGCTTGACTTACTGACCCCTCTCGCCCTCTGTCCAGGAGTTTCAACTAGTTTCTGGTGTTTGTAGGTTATGTGTTGGCGGCCGTGCGTAGCGCTGACCCTAGGGGTGGGCTATGATGCGGTAGATACACTGTGTACGGGTATGCCGGGCGCCCGTTTGGCGTCTCGGGACCCTGTAAACATCGTTTGGGGCCGTTGAGGACACCCCGGCCGGATTTCCTTGTGGATGGAACCTGAATAGGCGATAAACCTAGACTAGAGACTTGTGCGGTTAGTCAGGTCGTGGTCTACACCCACGTCGGCTTTCGCTTGAAGTCTGCCGAGCACATGTCATGTGCAGACGCTAAGTGGTGGAAACATGTGTGACGAAGTACACCCCTGCAGGGTATAAAACTATTCGAATAGCCGTGTCCGCGGTAAAGGACTACTTGGTTGCCTATACAGTTCATAGACAAGTTAATGGATACTACTAAAAGACTCAAGATAAGTGTGAGTACCGAGGATGGCCCTCTCGTAGGATGACGAGGGAGGATCCCCGGTGGAGTATTGTGTTGGTGATTAGTGGACTCGTGTGTGAAAACTATTTTACTAGTGGAGTCTCGTAGGATAGCTTAGCCAAGAGTCAAAGCTGGCTTGCTGCAATAACTCCACCACCTTCTTGAGAATGAGCATGTATAGTATGTTCTGATGTAAGACTTGCTGAGTACCCTTGTACTCATGTTTGCTTAATTACTGTTTTCAGACGACAACACCGCCCCCTCCGATGGGTTTTATGTAGATCTCGATGTCGATGAGTGACTTGCCACCCAGGTGGTGATCCTGGACATGGAGGGCCCTATGTAGATAGACAGGCTTCGAGAAGCCTTCTTGCTTTCTAGTGTCTATACTCAGACTATTAGCTTCCGCATGTGCTTGTATGCTTGTATGACTTGAGTGTCGGGTCATGTGACCCCTACCTGTATGAACATGTTATGTATGGCTCTCTGGAGCTTTTAAATAAAGTACTTGAGTTGTAGAGTTTTGTTGTGATGCCATGTTGTATTTGCACATATCGAGCATATTGTGTGTATGATTGAAATGCTTGGTATGTGTGGGATCCGACAATCTAGTTGTTTATCCTTGGCAGCCTCTCTTATGGGCAAATGTAGTTTAGTGCTCCTTGAGCCATAGTAGTCCGCTATAGCCCGGTTCACCGGAGTCCTGCTAGCCCAGCACTATTGCTGAGGACACTTGACTGGCTGGCATGTGTTTCACTTCGTTCCTATGTCTGTCCCTTCGGGGAAATGTCACGCGGTGACTTCCGGGGTCCTGTCTAGCCTGCTACAGCCCGGGTTCCCCGGAGTCCTGTTAGCTGAGTGCTACAGCCTGGATTCACACGCTGATGACCGACATGCTCGATGTGATTCATGTATGCCTGTCTCCATAGGTCTGTGCCGCTTTGGGTTCATGACTAGCCATGTCGGCCCGGGTTCTCTATCATATGGATGCTAGCGACACTATCATATACATGAGCCAAAAGGCACAAACGGTCCCGGGCCATGGTAAGGAGACACCCGTGGGGATACCGTGCGTGAGGCCGCAATGTGATATGAGGTGTTACCGGCTAGATCGATGTGACTTGGAATCAGGGTCCTAACAGGTTTTGACACCGACACCCACAAACGCTACCTTCAAAGGAGTCATACCAGGTGTAGAGGCCCGCTGTACGGGCTCAATCACGCTCAAGATTGTCTTCGGATCCCTGGACAATTTCCGAAGCGAGGAGTTAATCTTTGACATAGTCTCACGCACTGCTCGGACGGACCGCATTCACCCGATTCAATGCAGTGCCGCACTATGCTTATCTCAATGGAAATAACAGTCAATGGAAATACGGAATGCTCCCTCCGTACCGAAGAGCTCACAGCTGCCTTAGCAGCAGAAGTACAGAGTGGCCTTCTCAAGCAGAACCTTAATTCGGCTGCCGAGCCCTCGGACACTGTCAAGAGGGTCTGAACTACCCTGCAGCAGGACAGCTCGGCTCGTCAGGAGCTAGAGTAGAAATTTGGCCTCCGTCTCAGTCCTGGTCAACTAGTGGCATTCGCACCATGCGTACATAACTACACACTCAAAATTCCATGGGCATCGACGAAGGCATAGCTAGTTTATGATCCGCAATCCGGCTAGACCTCCCTGGACACTCATACTTTCACTATTCCCCTTTTTCTTTTATTTTTCCTTTTTTACAGGCCTTTTCTGGCGGCTTGACCATCGACTCTTTTTGAAGGATAAAAACACCAAGACAACAAGAAGCATGGACGTACTGGAGAACTCTTAGGTGGTCTCTTTAACGATCCCTTTACCTATCTTCAGGACCCATACACAGCTCTCTCTTGGTGAAGGCATAGTAAATAGCCTTTCTGCTTATTACACTACCTATATAAATGCGCTTTAACGCACCAATGAAATTATAATAGAAATAGTTTGGGGCCCAAAATTTCACGACTCTAGCTTACCACTGGTTCTTCTTTTTCTTTATTTTTGTCTTTTCCTTTCTTGTAATTCTATCAGGTAACACCTGTACACTTGGGTGCATTTCAATTTGCTAGGGGCTTCATAGCACCCCACACTATGGCAACAAAAGTCCGAACACTTTTTGTAAGTATAGTTCGGCACCCCGAATTTAGCATTATATGCATTGGCTCCGAATCATGTCTTTGGTCAATAGTTGGGTTGCCCGGCTCCTTTGCTTGCTACCTTACATTCTGCTATATCAGCTAAGGTATTAAAGGGAGAACTACTGTGATTGTGCCTTGGTTTATCCAAAGGAGCACCTTAGTAGAGAAAGCCGAAAACTGACTGTCATGATGCGGCGAGAGCTGGTCAGCTGTTCGGAGGTTGCAAATCATTGGAGATTTCTTCCGCATCACGCGAAGGATCGGTACTTCCCGATTAGACACTTGCAGCACTCTAGCTCGGATACTAGGGGCTGCGCCCATGTTTTTATTGTCAAACTCCTATGGCTAAGTGAGGGCGTTAACGCCGCATAGTCTGATTGCCTGGTTCGTTGCGCTAAACAAATCCTTCAAGGACCATATAATTGGATCAAGATTGTTTAGATTCCATCCCGAACACCTCCGTACTACCTATGTGGGGGCAGAAGCCGACGACGGGAAAACCCTCAAATTTCACATAATACGGCCACACAGGAGGAAAAATTTAAAAACATAACAAGCATTATATTGCAAACCCGCTTTGTTCTATCATACAAGGTAGAAGGAACTTGAATACATTCATTCGAAGGTAGTGTCCTGCACACACTGCGTTGCTACAATGCAAGACCCCTCTAGGACATCTGCAAAATAGCGCTCGGGTGTGCGGTGCTCCTTACCCTCCGGCGGCCCCTTGGTCAGCTGGACGGCGTCCATCTTCCCCCACCACATCTTGCAGCGGGAGAAGGCCATGCGTGCACCTTCAATGCAGGCAGGTCACTTGACGACATCCAGCCGAGGACATGCGTTCACCAGCCGATTCACGAGTCCAAAGTAGCTGCCGGGCATAGCTTCGGCTAGCCATAGCCGGATTATCAAACCCTTCATGGCTAGCTTGGCCACCTTATGAAGCTCCACCAGCTGTTTCAGCTGATCGGTGTAGGGCACGTGATGCTCTGGCGCAAGATACTGCGACCAGAACAATTTCTCCATGGAGCTCCCTTCTTCGGCTCGGAAGAACTCCGTGGCGTCGAACACACTGCGCGACAGATCTGCGAAGGCCCCTGGAGAACTCCGAATTGGGGTTAGTAAGAAATACTTCTTCTTTATATATTTGCTTTGCATGCTAAAATGCATTACCCGCCGCGATCTTCCTGGCCTCTTGGATTTCATAGAGGGCACCCTAGCCTTCATCCCGGGCCTCTTCCGTTCTTTGACGAGCCTTGGAGAGTTCGGTCTCTCGAGCCGAAACATCGTCCTCCAGGGTCTCATACTTCTTCACCGCGTCTTGGAGCTCTTATTGGACCTCGTTCAGCCAGGCCTTCAGCTTCTTGCGAGAGGCCTGCTCCTTGACAGCTCTCTCCTCGGCTTCGGCCAGGGCCGTTTTCAGGGCCTCGACCTCGGTAGTCGCCCCTACACATATAATGACACTACGGTCAGTATACATCACTTACTCTTTCCGAATATATAGCGAGCCATTGCATACCTTGCTGGTCTTCCAGCTGCTTCCTCGCATGGCCAAGCTCTTCTTCGGCTCGCTCCAGTTTCTGCTTTAGTCCGGAGACTTCGGCAGTATGAGAAGTCGCGGCCAGTAGCGACGCCTGCTTATTCACATCAGACACACTTGGTTAGTTTCCTGCGAAATTTAATTGATCATATGTCCGGCTTGTCTTTCCAAACACCGGACAGTGTCTCAGGGGCAACTGTCTATGTGGAGATTTTCTTGGTTAAATGCCGCTTACCTCAAAACCTGTCAGCAAGCTGCTGCGGGCTTCAGTCAGTCCGCTCTTGATGGACTGAACCTTCTCAATCACCATACCCATAAGGATACGATGTTCTTCTACAATGGAAGCGCCTCGTAGCGCTTCCAACAGATTATCTGGCGCCTCTGGTTGGACAGAGCTCGCCGGTGGGACGGGTGCGCCTCCTTCTCTTGATGGAGGCAGCTTGTTGGACTCTGGGGCAATATGGGTCTCCGGATCCATTCCCAGAGGGGGGCCAAATCTCCATCGGGCCTCTTCAATCTCCATCAGGCTTGTTCCCCCATCTGTCCAGCGGTCGAGGTATCACCCTCTGGCGCCGCCTTGACGGCCTCCCGAACCTCTCCCTAGCATGGGAAGGTCCTTCGGGACAGCACCTCGACGTCTCCCTAGGCCGCGGGAGAGTGAGCGGCTGGCGGTGTCTCGCTGGCCATCTCCTTTGAGTCCAACGAACCTCTTGATGAGGATCGCTGGGAGCTGTCATGGGCCGGACTGCAATAGCATAATTAATCATGTCAATAATACAAAGAGAAGAGGTTAGATTTATGGGCATGTACGAGTCTTAGCACTTACGATGCGGCCCGAGGGTTAGTGCGGGGGCTTTGCTCCGGACTACTATCGACGTCCCATGCGGAGTGGCCCGTGAGAGGGCCTTTCCCCTTCTTGGGGGCCTCCGCCTCCAGAATTATGGAGGCCGCCGTCTTCTTCCTCCCTCCATCAGAGGGAGAGTCGCTCTTCTCCTCCTCATCGTTGTCGTCTTCGGGGACGGAGGAACGGGTCTTGTCTTTAGATGTCGCGTTTGAAGCACCCTTGCGGCGGGGGCCACTCCGGACCCCTTGGCCTTCCCCGTGGCCTTCTTTGCCGACGCCTTATAGGGCGCCGGCACCAGCATCTTCGCTAAACGCGGTATGACTGGTTCTTTAGGCAGCGGAGCCGGACACCGGATCTGCTTCGCCCTCTTCATCCAGTCCTGAAGAAGCAATGATAATAATAGCTTAGATATCATCCTTGAAACAAGCAAGTAGGGGATGCGTTAAACATAACATACCTCGTTGACGAGGTGATTGATGTCGTGCCCGCGGTTCGAATTCGTGGCCGGCGGTGTCTCATTGCCCTTGAAGAGCAACTTCCAGGCGTCTTCGTGAGAAGTTTCAAAGAGCCTCTTCAGGGTATGGTGCTTCTTCGGATTAAACTCTCATAGAGGGAGGCTTTGGCTTTGGCACAGGAGAATCCCACGAACTAGCATCACCTGGATTATATCGACAAGCTTGATATCCTTGTCCACCATACTTTGAACGCGTGTCTACAGCGCTATCAGCTCATCTGACAATGACCAATTCAGGCTCTTCTCAACCCAGGAGGTGAGCCGCATTGGAGCACTGGAGTTGAATTCGGCAGCGGCGGCCCAGTTTGTGTCATGGGGTTCTGTGATGTAGAACCATTGTTTCTACCATTCTTTGACAGTCTCCACGAAAGTGCCTTTCGGCCAGGAGACATTAGTCAGCTTGCTCACCATGGCACCTTCGCACTCCGCGTGCTGGCCATCCACCACCGTCGGGTTCACATTGAAGACCTTGAGCCACAGCCCGAAGTGGGGTTGGATGCGGAGGAAGGCCTCACACACGATGATGAACACCGAGATGTTGAGGAAAGAGTTCGGGGATAGATCATGGAAGTTTATCCTGTAATAGTACATCAGCCCGCAGACGAAAGGGTGGAGTGGAAACCCTAGCCCACGGAGGAAATGAGGGATGAATACCACCCTCTCATTGGGCTTCGGTGTGGGGATGACTTGCCCCTGGGCTGGAAGACGGTGGGCGATTTCCTTCGCTAGGTACCCGGCCACCCGAAGCTCAGTAATGTCCTCCTCCTTGACGGAGGAGACAATCCACTTGCCTTGACCTCCGGATCTGGACATGGTTGAGTGCTGGCTTGAGTGGGAAGAAGATGAAAGCTTGGGCGCGGAAGCTCAAGAGTGGAAGGGCAGAGGAAGAGAGAAGGCATGGGAGAAGAAGTGGGAATCCTTATCCCCTTATAAAGGTAGTGAATATCGAACGCCTCCCCACTCGCCTATTCCCAAGGGCTGTGTAAACAGGCAAGGCTGGGTTACCCTTGCCCGAATTGATGAAAATCCCGCAATAAGGGGACACGATCTCTGCTTTGACAAGATGTGCCAATGGCAACCGCATCTCGAATTGTGGAGCGGCAGACGAAAAGAGGTTTGAAATTATGACCGGGCAAACGTGATGTCATATTACAAAAAGTTGTCAGCAGATTGGACTCATGGAAAATTATATTCCCTCTACGGTTGCGTGTGGTGCCTGTGTTACAGGTCCGGACACATTCAATACGTCCAAAGATTATCTTGGAGTTCGGAAGGAGGAACCCGCCTTGCAATGCTGAAGACAGATCTACGCGCTAGATACCTTGTCATTGAAGCCAGGTTCAGGGGCTACTAAGGGAGTCCTGGACTAAGGGGTCCTCAGGTGTCCGGCCTGTGAGCCATGGGTCGGACTAATGGATTGTGAAGATACGAAGACTGAAGACTGCACCAGTGTCCGGATGGGACTCTCCTTGGCGTGGAAGGCAAGCTTGGCGACCAAATATGTGGATTCCTTTCTTTGTAACCGACCTTGTGTAACCCTAGATCCTCCCGATGTCTATATAAACCGGAGGACTTAGTCCGGAGGGGGGAGATATTCATTACCATAGCCATACAAGCTAGACCTCTAGGGTTTAGCCATTACGATCTCGTGGTAGATCAACTCTTGTAATACTCACATTCATCAAGATCAATCAAGAAGGACGTAGGGTATTACCTCCATAGAGAGGGCCCGAACCTGGGTAAACATCGTGTCCCCTGTCTCCTGTTACCATCGACCTTAGACGCACAGTTCAAGACCCCCTACCCGTGATCTGCTGGTTTTGACACCGACAGAGCTAAAGGTAGAACAAATATCCCCTCAAGTTCTATCGACCACCGACACAACTCTACGCACGCTTGACGTTTGCTTTACCGGAAACAAGTATGAAACTATTTTGTAGGTATAAATCTTCGAGTACTTTGCGAGAATCAAACAATGAATAAATTGCAAGGTAATAAAAGTGGATAGCTTGTGTCAACAAGAAAGTCATTTGTCCCTAGGCAATCGATAACAAGTACCGGTAATCTTTCTTGTAATTTTATATGAGGGAGAGGCATGAGCTAACATACTTTATATACTTGGATCATATGCACTTATGATTGGAACTCTAGAAAGCATCTGCAACTACTAAAGATCTTTAAGGTCGTGAAACCCAACCATAGCATTAAGTATTGTCTCCTCTTTACTCCCATACGCCATAGCCCACCTATCCGCGTTTAAGTTTCTGTCACTCCCGCGACACTGACAATAAGCAAACCATGAACATATTGCAACACCCTACAACAAGGGACCCTCACGTTTGCGCTAGACGGAGGGCACCCTAGGACAACACCATAAATAAAATATACAATCATACCAATCAAGATCATGATTAACCCATAGGACAAAACAGATCTACTCAAACATCATAGGATAACCATAGATCATTGGGAAATAATATATGGAGTTGAGCACCATGTTTAAGTAGAGATTACAGCGGGGATAAGAGGTGTTACAGCGCTGCATATAGGGGAGAGAGTTGGTGATGACAGTACCAAGATTTTTTATGTAGATCATCGTCCTGATCGTTGCCCCGGCCTGCACTCCGGAGACACGGGAAGCGAGGGGGAGAGAGCCCCCCCTTCTTCTTCTTCTACCTTGGCCTCCCCCTAGATGGGAGGAGGGTTCCCCCTCTGGTCCATGGTCTCCATGGCGGCCGAGGGGAGGGAGTCCCTCCGAGATTGGATCTCCCTCTCTGTTCTTTTCTATTTCGCGTCCCCCAGATCTGGCCGAAAACCGTTTCTTATATTTCCGGAGGTCCGTAACTCCGATTGCGCTGAGATTTTATCATGATTTTCTTCTGGATATAAGCTTCCTTGCGCCTGAAATACAGCTCCAACTGATGTACGAGGTGGGTACAATCCACCACCGCGCGCGAGGCTCCTACCCATGCGTTGGTGTATCGTGCCCTGTGTGGGTCTCCGTTTGCGGTGATTCCAACTCCCAAAAATCACAAATATTTCAAAATAAATCTCCGTATTTTTTTATTGCATTTGGACTTCGTTTGATATGGATACTTTGTGATACAAAAAACATGCAGAAAATAGGAACTGGTACTGGGCACTGGATCAATAGGTTAGTCCAATAAATCATATAAAAATTGCCAAAGTATGTGAAAGTGGTATAATATTGGCATGAAACAATCAAAAATGATAGATACGACGGAGACGTATCACATTCCTTAATGGATATCTTAAAGAAGAGTTGTACATGATGCAACCAGAAGGTTTTGTCGATCCTAAAGGTGCTAACAAAGTGTGCAAGCTCCATCGATCCATTTATGGACTGGTGCAAGACTCTCGGAGTTGGAATATACGCTTTGATAGTGTGATCAAAGCATATGGTTTTATACAAACTTTTGGAGAAGCGTGTATTTACAAGAAAGTGAGTGGGAGCTCTATAGCATTTCTAATATTATATGTGGATGACATATTATTGATTGGAAATAATACAGAATTTCTCGATAGCATAAAAGGATACTTGAATAAGAATTTTTCAATGAAAGACCTCGGTGAACCTGCTTATATATTGGGCATCAAGATCTATAGAGATAGACCGAGACACTTAATTGGACTTTCACAAAGCACATACCTTGATAAATTTTTGAAGAAGTTCAAAATGAATCAGTCAAAGAAAGGGTTCTTGCCTGTGTTACAAGGTGTGAAGTTGAGTCAGACACAATGCCCGACCACTGCAAAAAATAGAGAGAAAATGAAAGTCATTCCCTATGCCTCAGCCATAGGTTCTATCATGTATGCAATGTTGTGTACCAGACCTGATGTGTGCCTTGCTATAAGTTTAGCAGGGAGGTACCAAAGTAATCCATGAGTGTATCACTGGACAGCGGTGAAGCACATCCTGAAATACCTGGAAAGGACTAAGGATATGTTTCTCGTTTATGGAGGTGACAAAGAGCTCTTCGTAAATGGTTACGTGGATGCAAGCTTTGAAACTGATCCGAATGACTCTAAGTCACAAACCAGATACGTATTTATATTGAATGGTGGAGTTGTCAGTTGGTGCAGTTCCAAGCAGAGCGTCGTGGCGGGATCTACGTGTGAAGCGGAGTACATAGCTGCTTAGGAAGCAACAAATGAAGGAGTCTGGATGAAGGAGTTCATATCCAATCTAGGTGTAATACCTAGTGGATCGGGTCCAATGAAAATCTTTTGTGACAAGACTGGAGCAATTGCCTTGGCAAAGGAATCCAGATTTCACAAGAGAACCAAACACATCAAGAGACGCTTCAATTCCATCCACAATCAAGTCAAGGATGGAGACATAGAGATTTGCAAGATACACACGGATCTTAATGTTGCAGACCCATTGACTAATTCTCTCTCGCGAGGAAAACATGATCAGCAGCAAGACTCCATGGTTGCTAGAATCATTACTATGTAATCTGTATTGACTAGTGCAAGTGGGAGACTGAAGGAAATATGCCCTAGAGGCAATAATAAAGTTGTTATTTATATTTCCTTATATCATGATAAATGTTTATTATTCATGCTATAACTGTATTAACCGGAAACTTAGTGCATGTGTGAATACATAGACAAACAGAGTGTCCCTAGTATGCCTCTACTTGACTACCTCGTTAATCAAAGATGGTTAAGTTTCCTGACCATAGACATGTGTTGTCATTTGATGAATGGGATCACATCATTAGAGAATGATGTGATGGACAAGACCCATCTGTTAGCTTAGCATAATGATCGTTTAGTTTTATTGCTATTGCTTTCTTCATGACTTATACATGTTCCTCTGACTATGAGGTTACGTAACTCCCGAATACCGGAGGAACACCTTTTGTGATATCAAACATCACAACGTAACTGGGTGATTATGAAGATGCTCTATAGGTGTCTCCGATGGTGTTTTTTGAGTTGGCATAGATTGAGATTAGGATTTGTCACTCCGTGTATCGGACATGTATCTCTGGGCCCTCTCGGTAATGCACATCAATATAATCCTTGCAAGCAATGTGACTAATGAGTTAGTTATGGGATGATGCATTACGAAACGAGTAAAGAGACTTGCCAGTAACGAGATTGAACTAGGTATGATGATACCGACGATCGAATCTCGGGCAAGTAACATACTAATGACAAAGGAATTGACATATGTTGTTATGTGGTTTGACTGATAAAGATCTTCGTAGAATATGTAGGAGCCAATATGAGCATCCAGGTTGCTATTGGTTATTGACTGGAGATGTGTCTCAGTCATGTATACATACTTCTCGAACCCGTAGGGTCCGCACGCTTATCGTTCGATGATAATTTGTATTATGAGTTATGTGATTTGATGACCGAAGTTTGTTCGGAGTCCCGGATGAGATCACAGACATGACGAGGAGTCTCAAAATGGCCGAGAGGTAAAGATTCATATATTGGAAGGTTGCATTTGTGTAACGCCTCGAGACCGATGTGCGAGGTGTCCTCCAGTTATTCGCTGTTGTTGCCTTGTCATTGCTTGCGTGTCATGCATCTCATATCATGTCATCATGTGCATTTCATTTGCATACATGTTCGTCTCATGCATCCGAGCATTTTCCCCGTTGTCCGTTTTGCAATCCGGCGCTCCTATGTCACCCGGTGTCCTTTTCTACCTCTTTTCATTGGACCGAGACTTTCCATGCGGCCTTGGTTTACTACCGGTAGACCGCCTGTCAAGTTTCGTGCCATTTGGACTTCGTTTGATACTCCAACGGTTAACCGAGGGACCAAAAAGGCCTCATGTGTGTTGCAGCCCAACACCCCTCCAAAGTGGCCCAAAACCCACCTAAACCTACTCCATCATCTCGGTCTTTCAATCACAATCGCGTGGCCGAAAACCGCACCTCATTTGGAGCTTCCTAGCTCCCTCTACCTATAAATATGTGGCTCTCCCCGAAATTCGCGGACGAAACCCTAGTCTTCCTCCCCTCGCGCCGTCGGACGTTTCTTGCTCCCGCACCGGACATGTCCGCCCTCCACATCACTCCGACCAATGGCGTCGTGCCACGTCAGCTTCCCCGCCGCCTCAGCCACTCAGGCGTTGCCACCTCAGCGCGGACCACGCCCCACTTCGCCACACCACCCGCCGAAGCCCGCCAGGGCCCGAGGCCGGCCCGCGCCCGTTCGCTTCCGCGACGCCCGCGCGCGCCTCCGCCGCCCCAAGCTACTCGAGCCAGCGCCGCCACCTTCGCCCGTTGAACCTTGCCGGCGACCTCCACCCGCCTCGCCGCCCGTTTCCCGCCGTCGCCGCTGCCGTTCTCCGCCGGAAGCGCTCTCTCCTCGCCGTCTCAATGCCGGATCCGGTAGCCGCCGCCCCGGATCTGCCCTCCTCGACTGGCTTCCTCGCCGTCCCCGTGCTCCGGTCACCGGAGTCGGAGGTAGCCGCTGCCATGGCCTCGCTCGGCTCCTGTCGAGGAGACGACGAGCGCCCGCTCGTGGGCCGCCTCTCCCCTCGCGCCTGTGGGCCCCGTCTTGGGCCACATCAGCCACCGGCCCAGCAGCGCCTCTCCCTCAGGACCACCTCTCCTCTTCTCCTCTTGGGCCGAGCCCACTGGGTGAGCTGACCATAAATCCCGCTCCGAGCACACTTTACTATTCTACACTCAGATCCATACTTGGTGTTTTTTCCTCTAAGTCCCAGTTCCCAGTAATTTTATGCATACTTTGACGCATCATAACTTCCTCATCGTGGCTCCGATTCGTGCGTGTAGCATATCAAAATGTTCGTCTCGACGAGTACATCATTTCAACTCATTGCATCATTTGCATCTGAGCTCATCTGGATGCCTGAAATGTCGTTGGAAGAGGGCTATGTGATGATTACGTCAGATCTGTTTCAGCAAATGGCATTTTGTCATTTTTGCCATGATTAATGTGTGCATACTATGATGTTTTGTTATTGTTTTTATGCCATATGTTCATGTTGTTTCCTAGTGATCCATGCCTCTTTTGAGGATGATCAGTAAGGATGTTTTGTTAATATTGTGGTGTTCTATCCATCCATGTCTTTGTTTGTAATTATGGAGCACCCTAGCTTGAGTCAATCGAGCTCTACTTTTGCTATAAAATGTTCCTGGCAGATTGTTAACATGTTTAGCAATTTTGCCGAGCTTGTTGTTGTTGATCCATGCATGCAATGTTGTTGTTCTTGCCATTTCTAGCTTCTATGCCATGTCTATTTGCTGGGTGTATGCTTAGTTTGTCGTGCAATGCCTCATAGTGAGTGCATTGAGCTTGTAAACATGCCTACTTGTTAATCTGTTTTGCATGCTCCAGTTTTTCACTAAGTCTGAATCTGTTTACGTTTTTGCTATGTTCACATGCTTGCAATTGTATTTTCTGATCCCTTTCGGCTCATGGTCACTAAGGGACTTTTGTTATATGCTTAGAGTAGCTTCATTCCATGCCTTGCTTTGCCATGATATGTTACTGTAGCATGTAGTTTTCATTCTCTAAAGATTGCTTCCTGATGATAAATTCCTAACATGCTGTTAATTTCAATAAGTGTGAAACCTGTTATCTTTTGCACTTTTGACATGCTTGTTTGAACCTGTTATTGAGTGAATTAGCCATAGCTCAGTGTTCATCTTTTGTCAAGCATCATGAGTGGATCCCTCCATGTATTTTGTTGCTATGCCTGAGTGTTGTAGCATATTTATCTTGATGCATTTAGTTGGTCACTTGCTGATTATCGCAGACCGGTGCCATATTTGTTTTGCTTCCCATTTCCAAACCGTACATCCGATTCCGGTGATCTTTATCTCGATTTCAACCGAAATAACCTCCCCTTTACATTGGCACTCTTGGATTTCCAAGTTGAGGCCAGGTTCAATAATTCCTTTCCAAATCATGCATATGCATCACATACCGCATCCCACATATCATACCATGTTCGTGTGTGGTTTGTTTACTATGTTGTGTGCTTCTTTCCAGTGTTGCTTCTCCGGGTTGGTTCCGATTACATCGCGTTTGTGAGGACCCGTTCGACTACGTCCTCTTGTCTTCTTCATGGACTCGTTCTTCTTGCTTGCGGGATTTCAGGCAAGATGACCATACCCTCGAAATCACATCTATCTTTGCTTGCTAGTTGCTCGCTCTTTTGCGATGCCTATGCTACGATACCTATCACTTGCTTATTATGCCTCCCGTATTGTTAAGCCAAGCCTCTAACCGACCTTTCCTAGCGAAACTTTGTTTGGCTATGTTACCGCTTTGCTCAGCCCCTCTTATAACGTTGTTAGTTGCAGGTGAAGATGG
Source organism: Triticum urartu (assembly GCF_056163025.1). Classification (NCBI taxonomy): domain Eukaryota; kingdom Viridiplantae; phylum Streptophyta; class Magnoliopsida; order Poales; family Poaceae; genus Triticum; species Triticum urartu. The sequence goes on along the minus strand of NC_141874.1, from coordinate 440,004,023 downwards.
GAGCTTATTCCATGTTTTGAACGTGGATATTTTGTTGGGATATCACAATATTCTCTTATTTAATTAATGCATCTATATACTTGGTAAAGGGTGGAAGGCTCGGCCTTATGCCTGGTGTTTTGTTCCACTCTTGCCGCCCTAGTTTCCGTCATATCGGTGTTATGTTCCCGGATTTTGTGTTCCTTACACGGTTGGGTTATAATGGGAACCCCTTGAAAGTTCGCCTTGAATAAAACTTCTCCAGCAAGGACTAACATTGGTTTTACCATTCGCCACCTAGCCTTTTTCCCTTGGGAGTCGCGCATCCCGAGGGTCATCTTTATTTTAACCCCCCGGGCCAGTGCTTGTCTAAGTGTTGGTCCAAACTGAGCGATGTCCGGAGCTACCAGGGGCAACTCTGGGCTAGCCCACCTGACGTCTTGCTCATCCGGTGTGCCTTGAGAACGAGATATGTGCAGCTCCTATCGGGATTTGTCATCACCTCTGGGTGGTCTTGCTGGACTTGTTTTACCATTGTCGAGGATGTATTGTAACCGAGATGCCGAGTCTGATCGGATTGTCTTGGGAGAAGGAATATCCTTCGTTGACCATGAGAGCTTGTGATGGCTAAGTTGGGACACCCCTGCAGGGTTTTGAACTTTCGAAAGCCGTGCCCGCGGTTATGGGCAGATGGGAGTTTGTTAATATCCGGTTGTAGAAAACCTAAAGTTTATCTTAATTAAAATACATCAACCGCGTGTGTTACCGTGATGGTCTCTTTCCAGCGGTGTCCGGGAAGTGAACACGGTGTTGGAGTAATGCATGACGTAGGTTGTTCTAGGATCACTTCTTGATCATAGTTGTTCAACCGTGCTTTTGCCTTCTCTTCTCGCTCTCATTCCAAATATACTAGCCGCTTGCTGCAGCTCCACCTCATAACTTTTACCTACCCATAAGCTTAAATAGTCTTGATCGCGAGGGCGTGAGATTGCTGAGTCCCCGTGACTCACAGATACTTCCAAAACCAGTTTGCAGGTGCCGATGTTACCATGCAGGTGACACAACCGAGCTCAAGGAGGAGCTCGATGAAGATCGTGTTCGTTATGTGTTCCGTTTCGATTTGATCAGTTGTGGAGCCCAGTTGGGACGATCGGGGATCTTTAGCTTTTGGGGTAGTCTTCATTTATTTTGGTTCCATAGTTGGACCTTGATTGTATTCTGGATGTTCTAATGTTATATTCATGTATTGTGTGAAGTGGCGATTATAAGCCAACTATGTATCTCTTTCTCTTATGTATTACATGGGTTGTGTGAAGATTACCTCATTTGCGACATTTCTTTCAATGCGGTTATGCCTCTAAGTCGTGCTTCGACACGTGGGAGATATAGACGCATCGAGGGCGATACAAGTTGGTAATCAGAGCCTTCCCCGACTTTAGGAGCCCCCCTGCTTGATCGAATCGCTGGCGTTGTTGAGTTTAGAAAAATGTTTTGAGTCATTTAGGATTATATATATCGGAGAGTAGGATTCTTTTTAATCCTCAGTCCCTTCGTCGCTCTGGTGAGGCATCCTGACGTAGAGTTTTGACTCTTCTCTTCTCAAATTTCACTAATTTTTTAGGATCACGCGGGTATCTTGGAATCGTTCCGATGGTTTTGTGACGAGAACATTGTTCTTGGTGCCTCCTGACATTTAGGGGTTGTGGCAGTGTCCCGGGGAGTTGAGCTCCGAGGTGTTGTCATCACAATTTTATCGTTGCAGTTCTGGAATACCTGAGTTTCGCCGACATCAAAAATCTCTTTTATGCAGTTGTTTGTGAGATAACCTCGATGCCACCCTGTACTGGGGCGGGAGTTCGGGAGTATTGCCATAACTCATATAACGGATGCTTTTCGAAGGTTGAGGTAAACGATTTCCGAAGGTTTCTTGGTTATGTGTTGAAGGATGGATACAGCTGGATGTAGGATTTGCTAGTTTTGGGTGAGATATTATGCTTCCCCTGTATCCCCAACACCTGATTGCATAACTGGAAAGTTTCGGGAGTTTATAAGTGGGAATTCAAGTAGATCCTAGGATATCTTTCCGACAGTTGTATGATATGAAATTGGGGTTCGACGTCTAGTGATCCACCTATCCACAGATGGTTTTACAGTGGTCTTGTTGTGTCTTAAAGAGTCCTTGGCTATGCCGACTCGGGGACGCTTTGTATGTCATGTGCACTGCCTTGTACATGATGGTGCTGTACGATCAATCCCGTGTGCCCGCACCACGAAAACTTCGGACGAAATCTCTATCATATGTTTGTTCCGGCTTATTCTGCAAGCCAATCCTTTGTTTTGTTTTGAGTTGTGGTATTCGAGTTGCTTCGAAGTCAAGTGTTGATTCCATACCTTCCCCAAATGGTGTTCTCATATTTCTATGTGAATACTAATCCTTCTCGTTCATCGAGTCTGCCATGTCAATCCTTTTCACCAGTGTGTTTTCTCTTCAAGTGGATCCGATCATTTCAACATCCGCAAGATCAAGTATCAGTTTCTTCTGAACGGTGTTTGTTTCATCCGTCTCCAAGTTGCCTTTGTTTTCCCACCCTCCCACCCTTGTTTTTCTTGAAGGATTCAGATTTCTTCATCAAGTATCCATCTTATTCATGTGAAGTCTCTCCATTCTTTTCTTTCAATGTTCGTATCCGGTGATTCTCATGAAGATTCTAAGGAAGTTTCAAGTTCACCATTCGTCATTCTTTTCTTCTCCGGTGGATCCAATTCAAGCTTTGTTGATCATATCCTTTTCCTCGTTTCAAATACCTTCTCATGCCGGTGCACCTCTTAATCATCCACTTCTCACTATTCAATTATTCCAGAGTGCTCAAGATATCTCGAAGATTCGTGTTTCCATTATACATTCGTTCAAGCTCTTTCGAGCATGTTATCTCATTCAAGCCAGTTAATTCAACCGGTGCAACATCTCTTTTAAATCATTTCTATGGTGTATCTTTTGAGTGGGCCCTAACCCACATGTCTTTTCCCAGGATCTTACCTGACTCTTCTTATTTTCCCAGAGCTATTCCCAAATTCTTTTCGAAGTTTGACGTAAGAATGATTCATCATCAGTCATATGTATTTCTCCAAGATCTTTCAAATTCTTTTCATTGTTGGTCCAACTTTTCCATTCTTCTTTATTTCGGAGTATCTCAACAATTTGGTGGTGTTTCTCATCATAATTCTCAGATTTCTATGACCGAAGAAGAGTTTTTCCTCCATATCTTATCCGCTCTCTCAGAGATTCGTGATTCTAGCTTGTTGTCATCCTCTCATAATTATTTTCGATTGTGGGAATTCTTTTCACCCATCCGGAGCAATTCAGGAGTCTTTTTAGTTTGATTATCCGGAGCCCATCATTTTAGAAGATTTATTCATTCTCAGCTTTCAGTTATCGCCCTCCAAATCTTACCGGTGCGTCATCCAAGTATTCTCATCCCAGCTTGGGATCTCTTCGATTCACTTGTATCTAAATTCTCTCAAGCATCTTCGTTCATTTCCAAATTCTTCCCGGTGTTTCATTATCTTTTATTCGTTCATTTCCAATCCTTACGGTGGTTCGTTCAAGATTTCTCTTCCTTCTTTATCATATCAATTTATTCGTTGTTTCAATCCTTCCGGTGGATCGTTGAAGACCTTCTCAAGGTTGTGCTATATCTATCTTAATCCTTTTTACGAGAATAAGTACTATGCCAAATCCGTTGCTTGTCATCAACTTAAATTGATGAAGGATACGCATAACATAATTCTTATTCTTGCTTCATCCAAATGATGGATTCATTCCTCCGGAGTTTGTTCACAATAACTAATTCTCGTTGTCAATTGTTCATCTTATCTTTTTTCCCGGAGTTCCAACCTCTTTCAATTATATCGCCATGGAGATCCATCTAATCATTGCAAGGATTCATCTTGTGTTTTCAACTTCTCTTTCTTTTCGTTATCTTTTTGTTACTGGAGTTCTTCATGGAGGCTCTACATGTTGGTTCATCAAAGATTCAATTCCTTCGTGAAATGTTCATCAAGATTCTTTTTAGACGAGCTCAAGCATTCTTGTTCTTGCAATCCGGAGTGCAATTCTTTCTTCTGTATCATTGAAGGTGGTATTATGTCATTCTTGATAACTTGGGTTCATGTTTCATGATTCACTTGTTGTTAAGAATGAAATATTTTAAATCCACCAATCTATTCGTTGGAGTTATCTTGCGTCATGTTTCACCTAAAGCCTTCCCTAAGGATTGTTGCTATTTGTGGTGCTTATAAATGATCCAAGTTCTTTATTTATCCTCCCGGTGAAATAATCTTCTCGTCTCCTTGTTCACATCAATCCAATTTATCGTTTCCGTTAGTGGCAGAATTTCACCCCGTAGCGTTGAGATGTTCTTCATAAGCCCACTACAAGCTTACTCTTTTCGTTGTTGGTTTCCAACAACTCCGTTTGACCCTTCTCCTAAGGATGCCTTTTCAAGATCTTTTGTGGCAGAAGTTAGCATTTTCTTCTCCATTCTTTTATTTCAATTATCTTTATTCTATTCCTTCTCCCGGAGGTCTAGTGATGCTGCTCTTTTCACTCCTCATCTCGGTTTGTCAAGATCATGTTCAATTTCTTCCATTTATAGTCGAAGTGCTGTCCAAATTATATCATTCTTATTCCTCTCTCTCTTGTTTAACCGGAGTGTCTTGTCCTCTGCTCAAGTTCTTTTCATCGTATCAAGTCTTGCATAACTTCTCATCCGGAGTGCTGCTCGAAGTTGTTCTTCCTTGTCCCTCTTTTCTAACGGAGTGTTTTCAACTTCGATCATCTCCGTTGTATTATTTTCTGGAAATGGCTTAACCTTTTCAAGGTTCTTGGTTTCACTCGTTTGTCAAAGAAGCAACTTAGTTTTACCTCTTCTCTTTCTCTTTCGTTTTTCCCTCCGGTGCCATTCTAGATCTCGGGACGAGATCCTCTCGTAGTGGTGGAGTGTTGTAACGCCCCGAGACCGATGTGCCAAGTGTCCTCCAGCTATTCGCTGTTGTTGCCTTGTCATTGCTTGCATGTCATGCATCTCATATCATGTCATCATGTGCATTTCATTTGCATACATGTTCGTCTCATGCATCCGAGCATTTTCCCCGCTGTCCGTTTTGCAATCCGGCGCTCCTATGTCACTCGGTGTCCTTTTCTACCTCTTTTCATGTGCGGATGTTAAATGTTCTCGAATTGGACCGAGACTTACCATGTGGCCTTGGTTTACTACCGGTAGACCGCCTGTCAAGTCTCGTGCCATTTGGTCTTCGTTTGATACTCCAACGGTTAACCGTGGGACCGAAAAGGCCGCGTGTGTCTTGCAGCCCAACACCCCTCCAAAGTGGCCCAAAACCCACCTAAACATACTCCAGCATCTCGGTCGTTCGATCACGATCGCGTGGCCGAAAACCGCACCTCATTTGGATCTTCCTAGCTCCCTCTACCTATAAATATGTGGCTCTCCCCGAAATTCGTGGACAAAATCCTAGTCTTCCTCCCTCGCGCCGCCGGGCGTTTCTTGCTCCCGCGCCGGACATGTCCGCCCTCCACATCACTCCGACCAATGGCGTCGGGCCACGTCAGCTTCCCCGCCGCCTCAGCCACTCAGGCTTCGCCACCTCAGCGCGGACCGCGCCCCACTTCGCCGCACCACCTGCCGAAGCCTGCCAGGGCCCGAGGCCGGCCCGCCCCAGGCCAGATCTAGGCCGCGCCCCGCGCTCATTCGCCGCCGCGACACCCGCGCGCGCCTCCGCAGCCCCAAGCTACTCGAGCCGACACCGCCACCTTCGCCCGTTGAACCTCGCCGGTGACCTCCACCCGCCTCGCCGCCCGTTTCCCGCCGTTTTCCGCGGGGAGCGCTCGCTCCTTGCCGTCTCAGTGCCGGATCCGGTAGCCGCCGCCACGGATCTACCCTCCTTGCCTGGCTTCCTCGCCGTCCGCGCGCTCCGGTCGCCGTAGTCGGAGGTAGCCGCCGCCATGGCCTTGCTCGGCTCCTGTCGAGGAGACGACAAGCGCCCGTTCGTGGGCCGCCTCTCCTCTCGCGCTCGTGGGCCCCGTCTTGGGCCACCTCAGCCGCCGGCCCAGCAGCGCCTCTCCCTCAGGACCACCTCGCCTCTTCTCCTCTTGGGCCGAGCCCACTGTGTGAGCTGACCATAAATCCCGCTCCGAGCACACTTTACTATTCTACGCTTAGATCCAGACTTGGTGTTTTTTCCTCTAAGTCCGAGTTCCCAGTAATTTTATGCATACTTTGACGCATCATAACTTCCTCATCGTGGCTCCGATTCGTGCGTGTAGCATATCAAAATGTTCGTCTCGATGAGTACATCATTTCTTCTCATTGCATCATTTTCATTTGAGCTCATCTGGATGCCCGAAATGTCGTTGGAAGAAGGCTATGTGATGATTATGTCAGATCTGTTTCCGCAAATGGCATTTTGTCATTTTTGCCATGATTAATGTGTGCATGCTATGATGTTTTGTTATTGTTTTTATGCCATATGTTCATGTTATTTCCTAGTGATCCATGCCTCTTTTGAGGATGATCGGTAAGGATGTTTTGTTAATATTGTGGTGCTCTATCCATTCATGTCTTCGTTTGCAATTATGGAGCACCCTAGCTTGAGTCAATCAAGCTCTACTTTCGCTATAAAATGTTCCTGGCAGATTGTTAACATGTTTAGCAATTTTGCTGAGCTTGTTGTTGTTGATCCATGCATGCTATGTTGTTGTTCTTGCCATTTCTAGCTTCTATGCCATGTCCATTTGCTGGGTGTATGCTTAGTTTTTCATGCAATGCCTCATAGTGAGTGCATCGAGCTCGTAAACATGCCTACTTGTTAATCTGTTTTGCATCCTCCAGTTTTTCACTAAGTCTGAATCTGTTTACGTTTTTGCTATGTTCACATGCTTGCAATTGTATTTCTGATCCCTTTTGGCTCATGGTCACTAAGGGACTTTTGTTATATGCTTAGAGTAGCTTCATGACATGCCTTGCTTTGCCATGATATGTTCCTGTAGCTTGTAGTTTTCATGCTCTAAAGATTGCTTCCTGATGATAAATTCCTGACATGCTGTTAATTTCAATAAGTCTGAAACCTGTTATCTTTTGCACTTTTGCCATGCTTGTTTGAACCTATTATTGAGTGAATTAGCCATAGCTCAGTGTTCATCTTTTGTCAAGAATCATGAGTGGATCCCTTCCATGTATTTTGTTGCTATGTCTGAGTGTTGTAGCATATTTATCTTGATGCATTTAGTTGGTCACTTGCTGATTATTGCAGACCGGTGCCATATTTGTTTTGCTTGCCATTTCCAAACCGTGCATCTGATTCCAGTGATCTTTATATCGATTTCAACCGAAATCACCTCCCCTTTACAGTGGCACTCTTGGATTTCCAAGTTGACGCCAGGTTCAATAATTCCTTTCCAAATCATGCATATGCATCACATACCGCATCCCGCATATCATACCATGTTCGTGTGTGGTTTGTTTACTATGTCGTGTGCTTCTTTCCGGTGTTGCTTCTTCGGGTTGGTTCCGATTACATAGCGTTTGTGGGGACCCGTTCGACTACGTCCGCTTGTCTTCTTCATGGACTCGTTCTTCTTCCTTGCGGGATTTCAGGTAAGATGACCATACCCTCGAAATCACTTCTATCTTTGCTTGCTAGTTGCTCGCTCTTTTGCTATGCCTATGCTATGATACCTACCACTTGCTTATCATGCCTCCCATATTGTTAAGCCAAGCCTCTAACCCACCTTGTCCTAGCAAACCGTTGTTTGGCTATGTTACCGCTTTGCTCAGCCCCTCTTCTAGCGTTGTTAGTTGCAGGTGAAGATTGGAGCTTATTCCATGTTTGGAACATGGATATTTTGTTGGGATATCACAATATTCTCTTATTTAATTAATGCATCTATGTACTTGGTAAAGGGTGGAAGGCTCGGCCTTATGCCTGGTGTTTTGTTCCACTCTTGCCGCCCTAGTTTCCGTCATATCGATGTTATGTTCCCGGATTTTGCGTTTCTTACACGGTTGGGTTATAATGGGAACCCCTTGACAGTTCACCTTGAATAAAACTCCTCAAGCAAGGCCCAACATTGGTTTTACCATTTGCCACCTAGCCTTTTTCCCTTGGGAGTCGCACATCCCGAGGGTCATCTTTATTTTAACCCCCCGGGCCAGTGCTTGTCTAAGTGTTGGTCCAAACTGAGCGATGTCCAGAGCTACCAGGGGAAACTCTGGGCTGGCCCACCCGACGTCTTGCTCATCCAATGTGCCTTGAGAACGAGATATGTGCAGCTCCTATCGGGATTTGTCGGCACATCTGGGTGGTCTTGATGGACTTGTTTTACCATTGTCGAGGATGTCTTGTAACCGGGATGCCGAGTCTGACCGGACTGTCTTGGGAGAAGGAATATCCTACGTTGACCATGAGAGCTTGTGATGGGCTAGGTTGGGACACCCTTGCAGGGTTTTGAACTTTTGAAAGCCGTGCACGCGGTTATGGGCAGATGGGAGTTTGTTAATGTCTGGTAGTAGAAAACCTAAAGTTTATCTTAATTAAAATACATCAACCGCGTGTGTTATCATGATGGTCTCTTTCCGGCGGTGTCCGGGAAGTGAACACGGTGTTGGAGTAATGCTTGACGTAGGTTGTTCTAGGATCACTTCTTGATCATAGTTGTTCGACCGTGCTTTTGCCTTCTCTTCTCTCTCTCATTTGCGTATCTTAGCCACCAAATATGCTAGTCGCTTGCTGCAGCTCCACCTTATACCTTTTACCTACCCATAAGCTTAAATAGTCTTGATCGCGAGGGCGTGAGATTGCTGAGTCCACGTGACTCACAGATACTTCCAAAACCAGTTTGCAGGTGCCGATGTTACCGTGCAGGTGACGCAACCGAGCTCAAGGAGGAGCTCGATGAAGATCGTGTTCGTTATGTGTTCCGTTTCCAGTTGATCAGTAGTGGAGCCCAGTTGGGATGATCGGGGATCTGTAGCTTTTGGGGTAGTCTTCTTTTATTTTGGTTCTGTAGTCGGACCTTGATTGTATTCTGGATGTTGTAATGTTATATTCATGTATTGTGTGAAGTGGCGATTGTAAGCCAACTATGTATCTCTTTCCCTATGTATTACCTGGGTTGTGTGAAGATTACCTCATTTGCGACATTGCTTTCAATGCGGTTATGCCTCTAAGTCGTGCTTCGACATGTGGGAGATATAGCCGCATCATGGGCATTACAATTTGGACATCGGAATGGTTCCGAGTAGTTCAGGCATTTTTCTGAAGTACCAAGAGGTTACCGGAATCCGCCGGGGAAGTGGAGAGATGGAAGAAGGGCCACGAGGTGACGCGCGCCTCCCCCTGCCCAAACCTAATTGGACAAGGGGTGGGGGCGCGGCCCCCTCCTTCATTTCCCTCCGGTGGTAGAAAGGAAAAGGGGTGTGGCGAATCCTACTTGGACTAGGAGTCCAAGTAGGACTCCCCCCTGGCGCGCCCCTCCTGGCCGGCCTCCTCACTCCCTCCATCCTTTATATACGTGGCCAAGGGGCACCCCAATAGCACAACAGACAGTCTCTTAGCCGTGTGTGGGCCCTCCTCCATAGTTCAACACCTTGGTCATATCGTCGTAGTGCTTAGGTTAAGCCCTACGCCGGTAACTTCATCATCACTGTCGCAACAACGTCGTGCTGACAGAACTCTCCCTCGTCTTCAACTGGATCTATGTAGCGACTCGACCTCAGACGATAAAGTCTCTGTGCTTAAGTGTCATACCTGGATCGGTATGCTGACACACATAGTACTCGAGGATTTATAACAGAGGTAAATCACATGTATAAAATAACGTAAATACTATTACCTCAATCCAAATAGTGGAAGTAACAAGGTTGTGGATTCCCACCAACACCAACGGCAAAGTTGAGTGTAGAAATCGTAACCCTAACGTATCACTTACTCGTCGTAAGAATCCTGCAACATGAGATGTTGCAGCCACAAAGGGTCAGTACATTGAATGTACTGGCAAATTCACACCATAGGATAATGATGAATAATAGCTATCACTACATGCATATATGGCTGGTGGAAAATCTCTATGGTTATAATGTTTTTTGCAAAAAGCCAATTTTCCCTACTACAAAGGAATATAATTTATTTAACTACAAAGTTGGTTGAAAATATTGAGAAGGTTCCTCCAACTCAATCCCAAATTAACATCAATAACCCAACAAATTATTTAAGTAACATGATGAGATCAGTATGATAATCCAAGAACCAGATACTCAAGATGTCCATAACCAGGGACACGGCTAACCATGATTAGTTTATACACTCTGCAGAGGTTTGCGCACTTTTCCCCACGAGACTCAATCTCCTCCGTCGAATTTCTTGCATTGCCGGGTGTTTGAGAAACGGATGACCGAGACACAGTCTTTCAGAAGCATTAACTCTCTACTCCGGATAGACTATACCACCTACAACCCACTACCTGCTAGTCTATCTTTTCAAGAGCTTCACGCAACTTACTCAACTATGCTAGAGACCATAATAGCTTGTGGCTGCACACGGAAGTTTCTAGCATGAATAATCTTATGATCCCTTTGAGCCTGGGTGGCATTCCATAGGGTGATCACACGGGTCCTCCAGGATCCCCTTGGGCAAACACTGGGTTCTCCAGGTGCCCGGGCAAACCATTGGGTGCTCCAGGGTGCCCCAACCAATCCACCCAGATGTGTATTAAAGTAGCCACCTTAAGTTAACCATTAAATAATAACTCTCACATCTGTCATGAATTCTCTCAAACCAATCCACGTCTACGAGCATAGAATAGCAATATGAGCATAACGTAAAAGTAACTCCCAGGGTTTGAATGCAGGGCAATAGGTTCCTACCGCATCAACTACATCCCGATACCCACATGTTATCAAGTCCTAACCATGCAATGTTTAAGGGTTGAAACTAATGCATAAAAACTGGGTATGAAAGGGACATGATCAAAGTGTGAACTTGCCTTGTACTGTTGATGAAGATGATTCGCACTCATAACTCTTGATATTTCTACTCGTCACACTCTGTTCAATCTAACGTGAGCAAGCAATAGTAACCACACATAAGCAATCACTCAAAAGATCGGGAAGAACGAAGAAGACAGTTCAGAAAACATCAAAACCAACAAATAACTCTTGCAACATAAACCAATTTCTAACAGTACCAAAATTAAGTGAATGTGGCCTTATCAGAAAGTTTAAGTTAAGAGGTTCAATTTGCAAAAAGAATCGACTAAATCGGAGTTATAAAACTCAAGTTATGAACAAAAGAAGTTTGAATACAATCTGTTTGAATTAAAAATTTTAAAACTTTCAAAAACATTTATAAGTTGTTTTACTGGATAGAGGAGATCGTAACGAAGAAGTGGGCGTTGGTTTCATCTAATTTGGATGAACGAGTAAAAAGTTATGGCTATTTGAAAAATCAGGGCCAAGTTGTTTTACGGAAGAAAAATAGCTACGGCTAAGGTCTAATGTATAAATATGTAGACTAATTGATAATCTAATTATTCTATCATATTAGTCTAGAAATAATAAACTACGAAAGTATAAAAAAACAAAGAAAGGTACCTTTATAAGGCAGAGAAAAGACGACTTTGGAGAGAAGAGACAATTTTCAGAAGTCGCGCTGGAGAGGAGAAATATATTTTTCTTAAATGAATCTAGTCAAACCTAAATATTGATTTAACCCGAATCGGATAATTTTTGGAGGCTCTATGGATCTATATTTATAGGTGGAAAAGAGTTTTAGGGGTTAAAGGCTAGGCAACGTGGGACTAAACATAGACGAAAATATACGAAACAGAGAAGAAAAAGGCTAACGCGCACGGGCCTAAAGGCCTCGGCCGGCCGCGCGCCGTACACGGGCTGCATTTTTTTCCGAAGTCTATTTTTCTGAAATTTGTTTCAAAAAAGAAAAATAAACATTAACGAAAATAAAATAAATAAATAAAAAGACAAAAGAAAACAAAAGAAAAACGGGCCGGTGTGACGCCCCGATAATTAAGCTACAGTAATTCCCTGCTAATGATGCCATGTCATCATTATTACTGTTGTTAAACTCGCGTTGGTTTGACTCCGGTCCAAATTCAAATTTAAATTAAAGTCAAGTTTCAAATTTATCAAACGTGCAAACAAAAATGTTCAAGTTGTTGTAAATAATCATTTGGTAATATTAGTGGGAAATCATCTTTTTACAAAATGGCTAAATGCTCTAAAAATAAATAAAACAGGAAAGTTTTTTTAAAAAAGGAAAAGACAAAGCTAACAAAAAAAGAGGGAAAAGAGAACCCCCCTCCCCGCTGGGCTACGGCCCAGATGACCTCGGGGCCTAACAGGCCGACCCACCCTGCCGCCTTAACCCCATCCCCCTCCCCGTGACCTAACCGGCCACGACTCCCCCCCACTCCCCCATGATCTCCACCCTCACCCTCCAGCGCCCTAGGGGAGAGCCCCGCACACGAACCCCCCACCTCTCTCGCTTCCTGTCACGCCTCCCCCCGATCTGAACTGGGGCTCGGCCCAAACACCTCCCGCCGCCCTACGCCATCGCCACCTCGACCCCGTCGCATCGCCTCCTCACCTCCTCCTCGTCCCGAGTCGAGGCCGCCGTTCCGGACGCCGCGCCCTCAACCCCGTCGCCCCGCCGCACTCATCACGGGCGACCCGGACGCCGCCCCTTCCTCGTCCTCCTCTCCGAGCCCGCTGCCCCATCCCTACGCACTCCGGTGAGGACCCCGGTCCTCCTCCTCCATGTAGCCCGCTCGCCCGCACTGTCCGCGCTCCACGCGTGGCCGTCCCCTGCTCCCCCTTGACTCGTCGCTGCACCTGCTCGCTCTCGGCGCCCGCAGCTCCGCGCGTGCCCCTGTCCGCGCCCCTGCTTCCTCGTGCACGCGCCTAACTCCCACCCCGCCGCGCTCACGTGATGCTGCCGCTGCTGTGATGTGTCATGCCCCTGCTCCGCCCACGCGTCGCCGCCGCCCCGCTCACCACCGTCGCCGCCCGGTCCTTGTCCCAGCTTCCTGCGCCCGCCACCGTCTCCGCCCCACGGCGCCTGGCCGCGTCCGCCAGGGCCACTGCCATCCGGGGCCTCACCCCACTCCCGCTGCGTCCGCCGCGGTGGCCCTCTCCGCTAAACCGAGCCGCCCTGCTCCGGCCGCGGCCATGGCCACCGGAGCCAGGCTGCGTGCCCGCCCCTTCGCCTGCTGCCCCGCGGCGCCGTGTCAGGCTGGCGCTCGTCGCCTGATCCGCCCGGCACCCAGCGCCCGTTAGGCCATTCGGGCCCCATGCAACCAGGAAAGCAAACCCCGCCCTTGAGCATTCCAATATCGCCCATTTCTTTCCCTCTCATGCTTGCATTAGATATGCTACTGCTTTATGTATGATCCTACCTTGATGCATAGCCTGTTTTTGTTACCTGCTTTCATACCTTACCTGCTTATCTTAAACTACTTAGTATGGCTTGGTTAGAGATCCATCAGTGACCCCCACCTTGTCCCAGTTGCCCCACTTTATGTTTGATGACTCGATCAACGTGATCGATGTCCAGGCCCCGACACCGCACATCACCCCCCTAGTTGTACGACTCTACAGAGTTACCATCGAGTGCCGAGGGTGGAACCTCTTAAATCACTCCTGATGAGATCTCTGCAGTGTAGCTATACGGTCGAGGTCATCGAGGGTGATTTCCTCCTTAGCCACTTCCATTACGGCTCTATTGTGCAACCCCTCAAGTGTGAACCTCGAGGGTGGATCCTCTTACGTTCACCTTGATGAAAACATCGAGTGGAATTCACCGGGGGTGATTCCTCGGGTTTTCCCCTTGGTGTTAGACACACAGTTACTATGGTTACTATGACTTTGCACAGAGCCATGTTACTAAAGATGGGTCGACCCTGAGGGGTTCCCGCGCGAGCTTAATAGTGAGTGATGTGGAGTCGGGTTGACCTGGAAGGTGCCCGCGAGATACTTACGAGGCATGGCCGGGCATTCTTTGCCCTTGGCGCAAGTACTCGGGACGGGGCGACGGGGTCACATATTTCGTGAGTCTCAGCTTGTTACCGCACGTTCCTAATCCACTATGATTTGGATATTTGATCCGAGGGGCCTTTAGCCTGAAAGCACTAACCATCACGTGGGCATAGTATGGGCGTTCTACGTCGTATACATCAGCCAAAGCTTAATAGACGTCAGCGACTAAGCGGCGCGCGTCGGGTTGGACTGCGTAAGCACCTGCCTTTTTGAACGAGGTAGCTAGGTCTGCTCACCGGCCGCCCACGCAACATGCAGGAGTTCCCGGGGCGATGGCCGATGACCCCTGCGGGCATATGTTTAGTCCGGCGTGCTGGCCTCTCTATTAAGCCTAGGTCGGGTTGCGGCATATTGTTTGGCTGAGGCCGGGCATGACCCAGGAAAGTGTGTCCGTCCGGAGTTAATCGAGCGTGGTGGGTAAGCTGGTGCACCCCTGCAGGGAAGAAAACATCTATCGATAGCCTGTCCCATGGTAACGGACACTTGGAGTTGTATCCCGATCGATACAACTAGAACTGGATACTTGTGATGAGAAATGAATGGATATGACAAATGGATAGTATGGCTCTGGGATTGCTTTCTCGCAGGGAGTCGAGAAAGGATCTCTGGCCGAGGTTGATAACACTATTGCTACTTTGCATTATGTCGATCTGTACTCTTCTATATGCTGCAAGATGCTTGAAGATACTTGAAGATGCTAGTCTTTGATAGGCTAGGCTTTCCCCTTCTCTTCTGGCATTCTGCAGTTTAGTCCATAGATACAGCCCATTTCCTTTGATACAGATGCATACTTAGTTTAGATCTGATGTAAGTTTTGCTACCTCTTTTTCTCCCATACCCGATTGTTGCAACCAGATGATGGATCCCAGGATCCAGACGATGCCACTGATGCCTACTACTACGTGAAGACCGCCAACGACCAGGAGTTGTTAGGAGGCTCCCAGGAAGAAGGACTTGCCTTTTCGATCGTAGATGCTTTTGTGCTAGCCTTCTTAAGGCAGACTTGTTCAACTTATGTCTGTACTCAGATATTGTTGCTTCCTAAGACTCTTGTGTATTCGAGCTTATGTATTCGAGCCCTCGAGGCCCATGGCTTGTAATATAAAGCTTATATATTTTTTACTTTGTGTCTAGAGTTGTGTTATGATATCTTCCCGTGCGTCCTTGATCTTGATCGTATACAATTGCGTGTATGATTAGTGTACGGTTGAATCGACGGCGTCACAAGTTGGTATCAGAGCCGACTGCCTGTAGGAATCCCCCTTCCACACTCCTTGGCCGAAGTCGAGTCTAGACATTGCAAAAACTTTTACTAACATGGCGGTGCGGCCCATGGGCTCACGTTGCCATTGGGTGGTATTAGGATCTTTTACTCCTCGATCTATACTCTGGGACTCTAATCTCTCTTCTATTCGGGTTAAAATGAATTTTGCTAAATCTAACATTAGGATCTCGTTATCACTTTCACCCGGAGAGCCCTTTATTACTAATGATCATATGCTGCACGTGAAGACCCTGAAGATACTCTTCGCTGTTAACCCGAGAACTTGTGTTCATCGCGTTTGCAATTCCCCTTCCACCGCCAACCCTTATGGATAACTACTTGCAGTTGTCATTCCTACATTCATCCCTAGTTGGTCTTGTTATTACAAGATACCCCGAAATACTCGCCGTTGTTTCGATAATCCTTTGAGCTTACAGCCTTGCTGTTCTTTGTCACCTGAATACCCCTACAGACAATTCTCGCACTTATCGAGTATCCGCCCATCCCCAGTTGTTTATGTGTTTCACTAAGGTCTTCAAAATAATATTCGATCTTCCGAAATTCCCTAGCAACTTATTGCCCTTGAAATTCTTGCTTGCTTGCATTATGGTTAATCCCATAAGTATACTAATCTTATTGGCAGCCTTTGTCACTATCATTCTGAGTCCATTGATTCAATATGTTGCGAATGCTCGCAATCCTCAATCAGGTCCTAGAATTCATCCTTCCGACTCAGATGTCATTTTAAACATGAGCTGGATCTCGACCAATCGGATTGCCATTGATTATACCCCTAAGCCTACGCAACTTATCCATCCTTAATCAGAGCGTTTTCTTCTGATCCCTTGATTGGAAATCATAATTCTTTTACATTTGAGCTTTGAATTAGTGAGTTGTTTCTATAGTCTGATCTCCTTGCATTGTTTCTTCCTCTGGTTGAGTACCGATGCTCACATCAGATCCCTTGAGGACCACTGGATCCTTTGTTGGATTTTATCCAATAGCGTCCTTCATATTCAATCACTTTGGAAATTCTTTCTCCATTGGTAAATCTATCCTCTGATTGACCAACCATGCTCTGCTTTCGAGCTTGTGTTATTTATTCCTGAAATTGTGGTATATGCTCCTAAGATGCCTCGATGGGTTGAATCTATGCCTTCCCTAAACCGTGTGAACCCGAAAGATTTCATGGGTCATACTTATCTGGTATTGCACCAGGTAAAACTTTCTATGACTAATGTCATTTTCAAAAAGCGAGAGGTGAATGGAAGGTTATACATTGAAGAAGTGGGAGTCGACCTTGAACTTTGTGTTCCTGCCCATGGACACGATGTATATCCTATCATGGAAGCTTCTTGTAATGGTAGCTATTCCCTTGATATAATATCATTTGGTATCTGTGAATTGAGCCTTTGCAATCATGGTTCCGATCATACTTTCTCCTTTATTCCATTTCTCGGACTAGTTAAAGCACTTGTCTTCGGCAGATCAATACACCTCCGCAACCTCTATTATGTTCTACCTTCGAGTATTACCCCGTGGAATCTCGATAAAATCACAGAACCATATTACTTCTTATGAGTTCTTCTTAAAGTATTATTTCTCACCGATTCCATTTTTTCCCCGGGTTCTGAGTTGTTAGACACTCAGGGACACCGATAGTGAATCGACTCCGTAATCCGATTCATTAACTCTAAGTAATTTACGTTGCTTATGAGTTTAATAATCCTTCAAGTCATTCCTAGCCCGATCGGCTATATCATTGTCGTGCTAAATTTTAATTGTGCTACCTGGTCCTTACCCCCGGAGCCCCACTTTTGATGATGAGCTAAGCTTACGTCGATTTTCCTCAACATGTCATTTCGCCTTGAACAACAAGCTTGATTTCGAGTTTGTGTCGTACCCTTGGATCCATTAACCTTTCGCTTCATCATTCCTTTGACTTGATGTCATCGCCGATCAATTACATCTTTGTGGAGCCTCCCGACAAAATTTGTCGTGATCGTCAAACAACATTTTGATTCCTTCCAGAATATCAACCAAATTCATGATGACAAGTACCATCCTTGTTCATCGATGATTTGTGTTATCACCGACAACATTATTGCTTTCCCTCCAACACAAACTTGTTCGTGTTTTGTGTTATACCTGGAGACCCATGCTATCTAGCAATTATTCTTCTTTACATTGGAGTATTACCATCTTTTACGTCCAGAATGTCGTAAGAATTTCACCACCTCTTAATAATTCTTGATATAGTAATACTTCTCACCATCTTCGTTCATATCTTGGTCCACGTGTTGTTTCAAACCAGGATAATGTCATCTCGTCAAATTGTGCCGCACCTTTTTCTTCTCAGGCATCCTGACACCAATGAGATCTGAATCTCGGCTAGATATGATGGTTGGGATATATTTTCCAAGAGTCATAACATTGGTCCTTATATATCAGTAAAGTTGATGCCATGCCTATCACCCCTGGTTGGAGGCCCTATTGTTATAGATTCCTTTTCAGCAAGGTTCTCCATTCTTCCATGAGGAAATTGTAAGACTTATTCTATGAGTTGATCCTGATGGATCCTTTGTGTATCCAAAGTCCGACCTTGCTCAAAGACCATGTCAATGCTATATCGAAGCATGTCTGTGGTACTCCAATTTTCTACAAGAACATTTGAAGCCCAATGCTAAACGTTTCTTGCTCAATTATCCAAACACCGTTGCATGGGTAATGTCATGATATTTCTCTCCCCTTTCCTAAAGGGTTTGCTACGTTATATCCTGTCATGGATATCATGCTCTGCTTGTACTTGGGAAGGATATACCCTTGAAATATGTGTTTAAACACCTTTTCCTTTCCATTGTTCTGTTTAAACCTGATAATAACTTTTCCTTTCCATTGATTTGTTTAAACCTTCTTGTGATCTATATTATATAAGCAGTAATATATCCCTGCTTATGTAAACACCTCGGTGTACATTTTTGTCAGCCAGACCCTGTTACTATTGTTGATGACATTCCGGTAGCCGTCGATGGATGAGAACTTTGCTTATTGGTCCGCCTCATTCAACGAGCAGGAAAATGGTTCTCTTCGTTCCTCACCCTTGGTACTGATGTTGTTGCCGACATGACGGACAGGCTATCCTCTAACATGCCTTACTTACATGATCGTGCAAGACGTCACCGCCCTTCCTACTTTTAACCCACATGGTGGGCCCATAACCCACAGTTCCACAGGATCGAAACCTGACTCTCCTATACACCCTGTTGTCAAAGTTATTCCTCATGCTTGACTTTGTATGTGATTCACGGGCCACCTACCTAGTGGTCTATTCTGGTATCAGACGCAGTGCTTAATCCCATTGCTCTAAACCCCTTTCACACTTTGTTTCAGGCAACAAACGATTGTCTATGCGCCTGAAACTTCCATTTTGCACCTTCTTACTTTGCTCTCGATAATGTCTTAAGATCAAATCGAGAGTTACTTTCCGCCACCTTCCCTGATGTCATCTACTAGATAAGCAACACTGTAGAGACTCGTTCTATCGGAATACCCCCTTATCCTTTTCGTAAGTACGATGAAGATCCTAAAGGAAGGACGATAACTTCATCATGATGACTCGAGTAGAGGAATGAAGACATCAATGTGATGGATCGACCTCTTCGAGAAGAGCAACTAAGACCGAGAACACTCGCTAGAATTTCGTAACAGAACCTCCCCACCTTACACCTCTTAAATCTCAGGACGAGATTTCTTGTAGTAGAGGAGAATTGTGACGCCCAGATAATTAAGCTACAGTAATTCCCTCCTAATGATGCCATGTCATCATTATTATTGTTGTTAAACTCGCGTTGGTTTGACTCCGGTCCAAATTCAAATTTAAATTAAAGTCAAGTTTCAAATTTATCAAACGTGCAAATAAAAATGTTCGAGTTGTTGTAAATAATCATTTGGTAATATTAGTGGGAAATCATATTTTTACAAAATGGCTAAATGCTCTAAAAATAAATAAAACACGAAAGTTTTTTTTAAAAAAGGAAAAGACAAAGCTAACAAAAAAAAGAGCGAAAAGAGAACCCCCCCTCCCCGTTGGGCCACGGCCCAGATGACCTCGGGGCCTAGCAGGCCGACCCACCCCGCCGCCTTAACCCCCTCCCCCTTCCCATGACCTAACCGGCCACCACTCCCCCCCACTCCCCCACGATCTCCACCCTCTCCCTCCAGCGCCGCCAGGGGAGGGCCCCACACGCGAACCCCCCACCTCTCTTACTCGCTATTCTGGATAATGTTGAATTAAATTAATTAAATTAATTCTAAAAATGATTTAAGACTTTAGAAAATCATATAAAATAAAACTGTAGCTCAGATGGAAAAACTTTGTACATGAGAGTTCCTCGGAACGATGAGACGAATCCGGATATGCAGCCCGTTTGTCCGCCACGCATCCCTAGCATAGCGAACATGCAACTTTCCCCCTTCGGTTCATCTGCCCGAAAACGTGAAACACCGGGGATATTTTTCCCGGATGTTTCCCCCCTTCACCGTTACCACCTCATACCGCATTAGGTCACCCCTGACACCGCGTTTTTCCTTGTTATATTTTTGTGATGCTTTGTTTGCCCCATATTTACTGCTTCTTCCCCCCTCTTCTTCCTCGGTAGACCCCGAGACCGACGTTGATGCGACTGAGTACGACTACATCCCCGACGACCCCTCCTTGCCAGAGGAACCAGGCAAGCTAACCCCCCTTTAGCATTCCGATATCCCCCATTTCTTTCCCTCTCATGCCTGCATTAGAACTGCTACTACTTTATGTATGATCCTACCCTGATGCATAGCCTGTTTTTGTTACCTGCTTTCATACCTTACATGCTTATCCTAAACTACTTAGTATAGGTTGGTTAGAGATCCATCAGTGACCCCCACCTTGTCCCAGTTGCCCCGCTTTATGTTCGATGACTCGATCGACGTGATCGACGTCCAGGCCCCAACATCGCACATCACCCCCCCTAGTTGTACAACTCTGCAGAGTTACCATCGAGTGCCGAGGGTAGAACCTCTTAAATCACTCCTGATGAGATCTCTGTAGTGTAGCTATACGGTCGAGGTCATCGAGGGTGATTTCCTCCTTAGGCACTTCCGTTACGGCTCTATCGTGCAACCCCTCAAGTGTGAACCTCGAGGGTGGATCCTCTTACGTTCACCTTGATGATAACATCAAGTGGAATTCACCGGGGGTGATTCCTTGGGTTTTCCCCTTGGTGTTAGACACACAGTTACTATGGTTACTATGACTTTGCACTGAGCCATGTTACTAAAGACGGGTCGACCCTGAGGGGTACCCGCGCGAGCTTAATAGTGAGTGATGTGGAGTCGGGTTGACCTGGAAGGTTCCTGCGAGATACTTACGAGGCATGGCCGGGCATTCTTAGCCCTTGCCGCAAGTACTCAAGATGGGGCGACGGGGTCACATCTTTCGTGATTCTCTGCTTGTTACCGCGTGTTCCTAATCCACTACGATTTGGATATTTGATCCGAGGGGCCTCTGGCCTGATAGCACTAACCATCACGTGGGCATAGTATGGGCGTTCTACGTCGTATACATCAGTCGAAGCTTAATAGACGTCAGCGACTAAGCGGCGTGCGCCGGGTTGGAGTGCGTAAGCACCTGCCTTTTTGAAGGAGGTAGCTAGGTCTGCTCACCGGCCTCCCACGCAACGCGCAGGAGTTCCCGAGGCGATGGCCCATGACCCCTGGGGGCATAGGTTTAGTCCGGCGTGCTGGCCTCTCTATTAAGCCTAGGTCGGGTTGAGGCGTATTGTTTGGCCGAGGCCGGGCATGACCCAGGAAAGTGTGTCCGACTGGAGTTAATCGAGCGTGGTGGGTAAGTTGGTGCACCCCTGCAGGGAAGAAAACATCTATCGATAGCCTGTCCCATGGTAACGGACACTTGGAGTTGTATCCCGATCGATACAATTAGAACTGGATACTTGTGATGAGAAATGAATGGATATGAGAAATGGATAGTATGGCTCTGGGATTGCTTTCTCGCAGGGAGTCGAGAAAGGATCTCTGGCCGAGGTTGATAACACTATTACTACTTTACATTAGGTCGATCTGTACTCTTCTATATGATGCAAGATGCTTGAAGATGCTAGTCTTCGATAGGCTAGGCTTTTCCCTTCTCTTCTGGCATTCTGCAGTTTAGTCCACAGCTACAACTCATTTCCTTTGATACAGATGCATACTTAGTTTAGATCTGATGTAAGTCTTGTGAGTACTTTGGATGAGTACTCACGATTGGTTTGCTACCTCTTTTTCTCCCATACCCGATTGTTACGACCAGATGATGGATCCCAGGAGCCATACGATGCCACTGATGCCTAGTACTACGTGAAGACCGACGACGACCAGGAGTAGTTAGGAGGCTCCCATGCAGGAGGCCTTGCCTTTTCGATCGTAGATGCTTTTGTGCTAGCCTTCTTAAGGCAGACTTGTTCAACTTATGTCTGTACTCAGATATTGTTGCTTCCGCTGACTCTTGTGTATTCGAGCTTATGTATTAAAGCTTGTATTATTTTAATTTGTGTCTACAGTTGTGTTGTGATATCATTCCCGTGCGTCCTTGATCTTGATCGTACACATTTGCGTGTATGATTAGTGTACGGTTGAATCGAGGGCGTCACAGCCGGCCTGCTGCTATGCTACACATGTGGGCGGCGGTTAGTTCCAGGCGCACGCATAGATTTTTTTTTCTTTTTTTATATAGAAACAAAAAATAAGAAAACTGGATAACGCTAATAAAATAAAATTTTATATAGGCATATTATATATCAAAAATTTTAGAAAAAGATTTTCTACAATGTGAACATTTCTCTAGTGCCAAATAAAATTCACAAAAAATCAAATAATTCAAACAGTGCTACTTCTACAATAAAACCCAATAAAAATAATTTTTGAAATACCAAAACGATTTCAAAATTATTTCTCTCCAATTTTCTGATGTAGGGAATCATTTTACCCTATTTTCCATTTATTTTATTTTTGGATAAAAATAATTTGAATAAAACCCAAATAACTCCAAATTGAAAATATTTCAAACGGAATTTAAGTTTGATACTTTTAAACATCCAACTCGTATTTCATATATTTTGAAGAAGTCATTTTATCTTCTCTCATGAAAATTGTTGAGTTGCTTAAAGTTTCCGAATTTGAAATATTTCCAAATAAAATTCAAATCTTTTCAAAAACCCTTTTCATTTAATTAAATGGAAGAAGTCATATCATCTTCTCTCGAGGATTTTGTATTTGAAAAGAATTTGAATTCACGGAGATCAAAATGCAAAAAGGTGAAAGTTTGGGAAAGTCCTTTTATTCCCTCTCATTTAACTTTCAAAAAGTTTCGAATTTCACTCATTCAATCACACAACAATCAAACAAACAATCAATCTATCTATTTATTATAACATTCCAAAATTTAGAATTTTGGGATGTTACAAACCTACCACCCTTAAAATGAACCTCGTCCTCGAGATTCAGAGAGGCTAGCAAGAAAAAGGTTAGGGTTTGGGGGTCTCCTCAAAATCCATCAATTGTCACAGGAGGGGGTCTGGGGTGCTACCACCCTTAGAAGCATGGTTACGGTTCCATCAAAACTCATATACTTCATCCATATTGTTAACAGTGTCGGTCTTCTCAGATCTTCAGGATAATTCCTTATCTGGGCTCTTTCGGTAGTGGCATAACCTTTTCCTCAATTCTTCTGTCTTTCATCTAGGTGAGGTTCTTCTGTGACAGGGTCTTCTTAGCTAACGGGTCTGGCGCCAATACTAAACAACTATCGATATCTCATGGTGGTCAACCATTTATGGCTTCTCCTGCAGGAAATGGGTCTAGGCTTCATTCTCACCGTATGTCCTACGATTGGCAACAACTGCCTTGTACAAGGGAAAACGATTACACCATTCTAAGGTTTAAACAAGGCTTAATATCGTCGTCTCTCTACTATAGGTAAGTCACTCTGATTTACCATCCCATATAGCAAGGCGAATAATAAGAGTAAGTCGGTATGGTGATCAATCCATCCCGCACGCAAATCATTACCTTGTACATGGTTTAGCGAATCTCGCATTCTAACACTCGCTCATCCTCTCAAGCATTGCGGAATTTCTCTTGTCGACGAACCAAGTTCGGATAAATCCATTGATTCTGCAAACCAAACAAACATCTATCGTTTCTTCACAACTCTCAGGTTTTGCGTTACTCTATAAGATCGTCTGCCGATAAACGTAACTTCTTCCAGGGTTTTTCCTTCAGCAAGATTGTGCTTGCTTCTTGGCAGGTCCTGGGGCCTGTGGGTTATGGCCCATCTCATCACTTGAAATCCTTGAACTCGTCATTGGGGCAACTGATCACTATTCCAACATCCAGCTTCCTAGCATTCTTAAATCCATCCAAATATATTGTCTCCCTTCCTTCTATTGGCACCAAACTCAGACGTGATTACTCAGACTTAGACTCATCCTAGAATTACCATTGTTCCATATTAGGAACATCATACCACCACTATATCAAATAGTACTTCATCCCTTCATACTCTTGGGGTATCACACATATCGAGACAAAACTCGTACTCATTTTGTCCGAAATCCACTCAGTGGAATATCCTTATCTTTTCCAGGGGTCAAAGGTTCTTACAGGGTACTACCAGCCTTAAAATGCACAAATTCATCCATAGACCATATTTCTCATATCCTCAAAAATGGTCAAAATCTTTCTTCATAGAGTAACAACTCAAAAAATCCAAATAGTACCCACGATACTAACTTTATTTATTCTCAAAGTATTACAATCTCTCGCTTTTCCATTACATGTCTCAACTCAACACCTTGATACAAAAGAGTTGTTCCCACTACTTCTACTACTACTACTACATTACTTCTCACAGACACAACTAATTATCACAAGTCTCCTTCTCCTTGGGACAATCTCTAGCAAAATGCCCTACTCCATTACAAGGAAACATATTACTTCTAACAAGTCTTGAGGTTTCATTTTTGGGCAACTGCTGAGGTAGTGCCCTGACTCATTGCACCTGTAACAGGTGATATGACTCAGGTCCTTCCTGGAATCCAATCTGCATCTCTTCCTGGACTTTTCCGTTCCAATCAGGGTTTCTATTTCCTGTGGGTCATATTCTACTTCCTCTGTCAGAAATTCTACTAGATCACCCTTCAAACAATTCTGGGAGATGTGTCCTTCTTCTCCACATGAATAGCATGACTTGGTGCAGGGTTCAATTCTGTTTCCTCTGTGTGTGTCCTCGACATCTTCCTTCATCACCGGTTCTTCTACAATTTCTATGAGGGCTCCTTTCATTGCTTCTTTCTTTTGCTGGATAGTTCTTTGTACCATTGGGTAAAAATGACACTAAGCAGGGTAGTGGGTAGTCCCTTCACACAAGAAACAAGTGATCTACCTAGTTGGGCATTCTTCAGCTGGGTGACTTCCTTCACATTTAGGGCATTCATCCTTGTGTTGTTTATGGTTGTGTCCTATTTCTCCACAGAGCTTGCATGCACAAGTTTTCTTCATATCATTTCCATAAGGCTTCAATTTCTGGGACACAAACCGAGACTTTGGCAATGTCAACTTAACTTCTTTCCAAGTGGTTAATCCTTGCCATCCATTGATGGTTTGGTACATCCTCCACCAAGTAGCAGCACCTCTTTCAAAGCACTGAAGAGCATGTTGGGTCATATCCTTACTGGCAATAGGGTTATTCTTCATGCGATCTTCCATGTTCTGAATCCATCAGTCCGTCTCCAATTGACTTATCGGTCCAGAAAATATGCGTTCATCTCCATTCACCCTCTATTGGGTCCAAGGGTTTTGGGGTGAGAGAGAGAGATGGGGAGGGATACACACAAAACAAACAATAGTTTTGAAAAGACAGATTTTATTTTGTGGCTGTCGGAAAAACAGCAAACAAATGACAGCTCACAAATGTCGCATCTAACATAAGTATATAACAGGGGTTTGGTCTTCTAAAGGTCAATAAATCTTCAACGTCGCCAGACTCTTCG
The DNA here is from genome assembly GCF_056163025.1 of Triticum urartu. Classification (NCBI taxonomy): domain Eukaryota; kingdom Viridiplantae; phylum Streptophyta; class Magnoliopsida; order Poales; family Poaceae; genus Triticum; species Triticum urartu. Next base: position 439,978,572 of record NC_141874.1, on the reverse strand, counting down.
GTTCTTGTTCATGTCTCTGATGGCTTCTTTCGATCATTCTTGTCCTCCTCAAGTTCCTTTGCCAGATTTCTGTTAACGCGAAGTCTCTAGTGACATCCTTTAATATTTCTGAAGTTGCGTTCCAAACTTCAGGGTTTCAACATCCTTGGCATGAGCCATGCTCCTACTGTCCTTCAGTTCCTAAAAAATCTCACTACTAGGAAAAGGCATGCTAGTGGCATCACGCCATTAGAACTAAATTCTAATGGCGCACCACCGGTGCGCCATTAGTATCTGGTGTTCTAATGGCGCACTACGTGGTGCGCCATTAGTATAGCCTGCAGTGCGCCATTAGAATGCCTCCCAGGGGGCCATATGTACCCATGTGCTTTGGCATTCTAATGGTGCACCAGCAGTTAATGCGCCATTAGTGTGATGATCACAGTGCGCCATTAGTGTCTTGTGTGGTGCGCCATTAGTATGAATATTAGGTTTTATTTTTTTTGCTTTTCTGATTTTTGCACAGGTTACAAAATATATTATTGGACAGAATATAGATAGCAGCACACAGCAACATCAGATTCATCGAATACAATAGAAGATTAGTCTCCGAATACAATTCATCATATTAGTCTCCGAATTCAAAAGACCGAACAAAGATAAAACATTACAAGTCTCAAGACCGCGAGTATCGAGTTTGTCGGAAGTAATACTAATCCTAACAAGTCCTACTAATCATCATCATACAACTTCTACTCGTTATTCATAACAAGTCATACGATCATCATCTTGATAGTCTTTGAACCAACCCTACTTAATTGTTCTTAGCACATGATCATCAGTATTAGGCAGGACCTAAATACCCTATTTAAGCTAAAATAGCATAAAACAATATAGACCCTGACTCTCCATTATGGAGAATGGAGAACATCCTGTCTCCAATTCTTGCGCTTCGCTTCCTTTTGCTTCCAAGAAGCTCCTTACAACTGTCCATACATTTTTTCCATCCTTTGATTTTCATGTCTCCACTTCTTTTAGAAATCTCGTATGGATAGTTGAGATTTGTAGGACGACCTTGCTGTATGTTCAAAACATTAACACTACCTTTCAGATACATCATATGAGGCACACAATTCTCTGGGATTATCTGTTGAAAAACATAGTAATAACTTCATAGTTAGCAATGATGTACTAGTTTTAGAAGTATGCAAAAGATGCACGGATGTCGTAATAGTAAAAATCTTACCAGGGTATCTCCATGGTAGTTACCGTAGTTGAACACATGCACTAGTGGCACGTATTTACCATAATGTTGAGGAGATTGATTGTAGATATTGTAATTCTCAATGTCAGTACAAAATCCGACCAAATGATTTTTCTCCTTGTAAGTTGTTAATTCGGAGCCATCGGTGTAGTGGGTTTTGTCTACCATCTCCAGCACATTCTTTGAACAATAAAAATAAGCTGTCAATGGAAATAAGCTGTCAACTATTTTGAAATAAACAATATAAATTAGCTAATAACTATGTTTGAGAAACTCACATAGTGGTAGAACTGGAGGCGTATCAACAAGGACCCAAATGTCCATATTGTCTTGGTTGATGTCAGGATTAGCAAGATCCATGGTGATAAGCATACCCTCATCAAAACCATACATCTTGTAAAATGCTTCCCAATTTTTGCAACCAAAATGGGTTACGCTCTCAGAATTATATAGATTTACTTCAAAGTCCACATCGTGATGAGTCCTTAGGTGAATTTTCTTTGTTTCAGAAATTTCATGGTCTTCAAAATCCATCCTCTCCAAGACATAGCGTCTTGCATGGCATGGGATAAGCTATACTCGAATTGTAAAAGATGAAAATTACACGTTGAATTAGTTGAAGTCATGCTTAATTATGAAAATAACACTTGTCGCCGTTGTGTACCGTTTCAACTTCGAAGGTCTCCTTGAGCTTAATGCTGAAGCGCCGATCATCGTCCAGGTGAGGCATGTCGCACAGACCTCGATCGTCGTGGCACCAGTCGCACTCTGCCAGGAGAATTTCGTCGTCCGATGATGATGACGACATATCCTACGTTCATAATTCAAAACTACATCATTTAGGGTTTGTCGACACCGAGGCACCCTAAAAGCCTAAGCTTTCATCATTTAGGTTTTGTCGACGCCGAGGCACCCTAAAAGCCTAAGCGTACATCATTTAGGTTCTCATCGGCACCGAGGCACCCTAGGTTGGGCCTAATCACTTGGCACTAATCACTTGTCTCTATTGCCACCTATGTTGGGTTTATCATCTAGGGTTTATCGATGCTAATGAGAATTCTAAGTTGGGCCTAATCACTTGGCTCTATTGCCACCTATGGTTTAATGCAGCAAGAATGGCGGGGCAGTTGATCCTACTTAATTAAGTACCAAGATACCCCGGCCCATGCATTAGTAGCAAGTACCCCATATGTCCGATTTTTACCAAAGTCGTGCTAAAATTCACGAAAAATTTCAGCATGACCTTTGCTGAAAATAAGACATATGGAGTACCCGAATTTTCCGGAATGAAAGTTAATCGACATTCCGGCAAACTCAAGGGCCTCTCGGGGTACCTGCAAAATCATCACGACACGATGGTCGGAGACAAAACCCAGCAAACTAGCACCACAATGTGCCTCTACTTTCATATGGATGAAAAGGCCACAGACCATATGGTCCTCTGCATTCATATGGACAAAAATCAGCTCAACTTATGTGAGCTTCCATTCCAGATCTAATAGGTCACCCAACAAAAAAGCATGAATAGTTTTAGCTGAAAAAAATCATGGATTGCTGTTAACTGAAAATTAGTGAAAGAAACTGGTGATGATCATGGATTACTGTTAATTAAAAATAGAGCATCTGGCTTGTGTTATCATGTTCACTAAGTCCACAAAAATGAATAGGTTCAGTAAACTTGAAGTACTCAACACTAAACATGGTTCAGAGCTCACTACACTACACTACATCATGCAATGGTTCAGACCTCACTACACTAGAACAAGCTCACTGCACTACACTACACTACACATCCTTAAACTCTGAACATAAACAAACACCAGCAATGCAATATGTAAACTACCTTTGTTTCTAGGCAACAAGAGTTATCATCAATGCTTTTGAGTTTATTAAGTACCTTCAGTTCTGAGTTTTAAATGTCAAAAGAGCTTCACAGAATCTTGAATCCTCCAAATCACTCTTAACAGTTCTGCATTGCACAAAGGCAGCAATGAGCCAATGATATCAGTAGCAATAATAGGTGCTTACATTCTCATAACGTCAGTATTATTTAACCAAAATTCAACCTACAGAGTTCTAGTACAGTGAGTAACTCCCAATTCTTTTAATAGAAGCACAATTAACAACACAACTAGGGAGTCTAGGACAATGCCACCAGATAGAATTTGAAGGAAAAACGTTCTTCCAGAACCTTCAAGCCACAATCATACATAGAGTGGCTGATCATATAAGCTATATTTAAATAAACATCAACTAAACTTGATGACAAGAAAAACTACAATCACATTGATACAAACTAGAGCATATAGCAATAGTAAATTGCTGCTCCATATAGCAATAGTAATGCACCTAATCAACATTGTAGAGCATCCTATTACAAACTTGTTCTGATCCTGCAAATTAATGGGGAGGAAGAACTAGGGAGGGAGGGAATGGTAATGGTTCAGAGAAGAACAATAGTAATGCTCCATATAGCAATAGTAATGCTCCATATGTTCTGATCCATATAGCAAGAAGAACTAGGGAGGGAGGGAATGGGGAGGAAGGGTGGAGAGGGAGGAAGGAGGAGAGGTACCTGGGCGGGCGTGGCCAGTCGCCGGAGGGGTCGGGGTCGGCGGCGGCGTCGAAGGGGTGGCTCGAGGGCGTCCGAGCTCGTCCGGCTCCTCTCGCTTGGCTACTTTCAGCTTATGGGGTCCTGAGTTCTTCACAAAATACTTTCTTATCAAATACTGCCTCCTATAGGTCCATCTTAACTTCTTGAGGTAACACTCCAGATCTTGGCGATACACCAGCTAAGGTTAAAACTGCATCCTTTGTTGACAGATGCTCCATCAGCCTTCTACCATCCAATCCTTTCGAAGAAATGCTTGCTTACTCAGCACGGTGACAATAGCACAAGCGGGCGATAACATCAGGCATAGCCGTGTTTCTGCCCATGTCATTGCCATGACATAATCATTCCATAGTTGACATCTCCTACCTTACGGTTTTCTTGACAAAACCTTGAGTTTTTTAACTCTCCATGTTCTGGTCTTCTCCAACACACCTTGATCTCGGGTATTGACAGCTTCAATAGTCTAACTAATTCCATAAGGGTAGCCTTACTAGGTCATACTAATCAAGAAATTCTTCAGAGCCTTCAAATTCTCCTAGTATTTGGGGTCTCCAACCGTTGTAGTTTCCATTATAATGCACGGTAAAATCCTCTTCATTCCGAAGTGGTCTTCCGATATCTTGTACTTCTTGGAGTGGTCTCATCAGTCAAATCTTCATGTGGTCAAATGGGGAAAGGGGTATAGTCTCACTAAAAGGGAATATTTGAATAAGCACAGAAAAGAAGAGAGGTAAAAGATCTTTTGAAAATGAAGTTGTAGAGAAAATCTTTCCTATGGGCTTGCCAATTTCTAGGGTCACGTCCTACAGTCAACATGTGCTCTGATACCATCTTGTAGCGTCCCGACCTTAGACGGTCAAGTCTCTGTGCTTAAGTGTCATCCCTGGATCGGTATGCTGACACACACAATACTCAAGGATTTATAACAGAGGTAAATCACATGTATAAAATAACGTAAATACGATTACCTCAATCCAAATAGCGGAAGTAACAACGTTGTGGATTCCCACCAACACCAACGACAAAGTTGAGTGTAGAAATCGTAACCCTAATGTATCACTTACTCGTCGTAAGAATCCTGCAACATGAGACGTTGCAGCCACAAAGGGTCAGTACATTGAATGTACTGGCAAATTCACACCATAGGATAATGATGAATAATAGCTATCACTACATGCATATATGGCTGGTGGAAAAGCTCTATGGTTATAATGTTTTTGCGAAAAGCCAATTTTTCCCTACTGCAAAGGAATATAATTTATTTAACTACAAAGTTGGTTGAAAATATTGAGAAGGTTCCTCCAACTCAATCCCAAATTAACATCAATAACCCAACAAATTATTTAAGTAACGTGATGAGATCAATATGATAATCCAAGAACCAGATACTCAAGATGTCCATAACCGGGGACACGGCTAACCATGATTAGTTTATACACTCTGCATAGGTTTGCGCACTTTTCCCCACAAGACCCAATCTCCTCCTTTGAATTTCTCGCACTACCGGGTGTTTGAGAAACGGATGACCGAGACACAGTCTTTCAGAAGAATTAACTCTCTACTCCGGATAGACTATACCACCTACAACCCACTACCTGCTAGTCTATCTCTTCAAGAACTTCACGCAACTTACTCAACTATGCTAGAGCCCATAATAGCTTGTGGCTGCACACGGAAGTTTCTAGCATGCATAATCTTATGATCCCTTTGAGCCTGGGTGGCATTCCATAGGGTGATCACACGGGTGCTCCGGGATCCCCTTGGGCAAACACTGGGTTCTCCATGTGCCCGGGCAAACCACTGGGTGCTCCAGGGTGCCCCAACCAATCCACCCAGATGTGTATTAAAGTAGCCACCTTAAGTTAACCATTAAATAATAACTCTCATATCTGTCATGAATTCTCTCAAACCAATCCACGTCTACGAGCATAGCATAGCAATATGAGCATAACGTAAAATTAACTGCCAGGGTTTGAATGCAGGGCAATAGGTTCCTACCTCATCAACTACTTCCCGATACCCACATGTTATCAAGTCCTAACCATGCAATGTTTGAGGGTTGAAACTAATGCATAAAAACTGGGTATGAAAGGGACATGATCAAAGTGTGAACTTGCCTTGTACTGTTGATGAAGATGATTCGCACTCATAACTCTTGATATTTCTACTCGTCACACTCTGTTCAATCTAACGTGAGCAAGCAATAGTAACCAAACATAAGAAATCACTCAAAAGATCGGGAAGAATGAAGAAGACCGTTCGGAAAACATCAAAACCAACAAATAACTCTTGCAAAATAAAACAATTTCTAACAGTACCAAAATTATGTGAATGTGGCATTATCAGAAAGTTTAAGTCAAGAGGTTCAATTTGCAAAAAGAATCAACTAAAACTCAAGTTATGAACAAAAGAAGTTTGAATACAATCTATTTGAATTCAAATTTTAAAACTTTCAAAAAACATGTTTAAGTTGTTTTACTGGATAGGGGAGATCGTAACGAAGAAGTTGGCGTTGGTTTCATCTAATTTGGATGAACAAGTAAAAAGTTATGTTTATCTGAAAAATCAGGGCCAAGCTGTTTAGGAAAGAAAAATAGCTACGGCTAAGGTCTAATGTATAAATACATAGACTAATTGATAATCTAATTATTCTATCGTATTAGTCTAGAAATAATAAACTACGGAAATATAAAAAACAAAGAAAGATACCTTTATAAGGTAGAGAAAAGACGACTTTAGAGAGAAGAAACAATTTTCAGAAGTCGCGCCGGAGAGGAGAAATATATTTTTCTTAAATGAATCTAGTCAAACCAAAATATTGATTTAACCCGAATTGGATAATTTTTAGAGGCTCTATGGAACTATATTTAAAGGTGGAAAAGGGGTTTAGGGGTTAAAGGCTAGGCAATGTGGGACTAAACATAGACGAAAATATATGAAACAGAGAAGAAAAAGTCTAACGCCTCGCACCGGCCTAAAGGCCTCGGCCGGCCGCGCGCCGTACACGGGCTGCACATTTTTTCCATAGTCTATTTTTTTCTGAAATTTGTTTCAAAAAAATAAAAACTAAACATTAACGAAAATAAAATAAATAAATAAATAAATAAATAAAAAGACAAAAGAAAACAAAAGAAAAACGGGTCGGCCTGCTGCTATGCTACGCATGTGGGCATATTATACATAGAAACAAAAAAGAGAACTGGATAACGCTAATAATGTAAAATTTTATATAGGCATATTATATATCAAAATTTTCAAAAAAAGATTGTCTACAATATGAACATTTCTCTAGTGCCAAATAAAACTAAAAAAAATTCAAATAGTTCAAACAGTGCTACTTCTACAATAAAACCCAATAAAAATCATTTTAGAAATACCAAAATGATTTCAAAATTATTTATCTCCAATTTTCTGATGTAGGGAATCGTTTTACCCTATTTTCCATTTATTTTATTTTTGGAGCAAAATGATTTGAATAAAACCCAAATAACTCCAAATTGAAAATATTTCAAACGGACTTTAAATTTGATCATTTTAAACTTCCAACTCGTATTTCATATATTTTGAAGAAGTCATTTTATCTTCTCTCATGAAAATCATTGAGTTGCTTAAAGTTTCTGAATTTGAAATATTTCCAAATAAAATCCAAATCTTTTCAAAAACCCCTTTTCATTTAATTAAATGGAAGAAGTCATATCATCTTCTCTCGAGGGTTTTGTATTTGAAAAGAATTTGAATTCACGGAGATCAAAATGCAAAAAGGTGAAAGTTTGGGAAAGTCCTTTTATTTCCTCTCATTTAACTTTCAAAAAGTTTCGAATTTCACTCAGTAAATCACACAACAATCAAACAAACAATCAATCTATCTATTTATTATAACATTCCAAAATTTTGAATTTTGGGATGTTACAATCTAGAGCTCGAGGGACGTCATCATGCTGAACGTGTGCTGAACACGGAGGTGCCATACGTTTGGTACTTGGATCGGTTGGACCGTGAAGACATTCAACTACATCAACCGCGTTACTAAACACTTCCGCTTTCGGTCTAAGAGGGTACGTGGACACACTCTCCCCTCTCGTTGCTATGCATCTCCTAGATAGATCTTGCGTGATCGTAGGAATTTTTTTGAAATACTGTGTTCCCCAACACCTTCCACCTCGCAGGCCTCACCATTGGAGACTCGACACAAGAATCGGCGTCGCCACTGTGTGTCTGCTGGTGACGCTCACACAAGAATCTTGAGGCAGAACCTTGGTCCTCTCCCCATGAACACCAGCTCTATGATGATGCGGCTACACCCTATGGGCGGCGCGGCTGACGCCACCATCCATGCCATGTTCTGGCTGATCCCCCAAGGCTCCTTGCTAGTGTCCAACCGGCACCGCGCAACCAATGGTCATGCCGCCATGACGACGCCCACCTATGTGCCGGTCTAGCTTTTTCACCTGCCTGCAATGGACAAATTCATACGGGAATCTTCTTTTGATGTGCTATGTGCTCTCTTTTCACAAGTGTAACACCATGATCATCGTGTTGTAGAAACTATGGTATAGTTGTTCTTCATAGATGTTTCCCTACTTATGTACTAATTAATGGATCTGAGATAGTTAGAAGTCACTCACAACAGTCAATCTGAACTACTTTGTGTCAGCGATCGTTCATTATAAGTATTTTTATGATATATATATATACTATCATATCTGAACTAAGCACACATAGTACAAATAGGAGAGTGGGAAGGGCGCGTCCTATCTGGCACCGCTGAGCTTCCACTTAGGCGGCGCGCCATGGGCACGCCCCGAACACTAGTCCCATTCCATAGTAACCCAAGCTGAGTAAAAACGAGGCTCTCACATTCAGCAGAGCATATGGGCCGTTAGATCTATTTTGCCTCCCGATCATGATCATCGGATATAGGGCAGAGGGGATGTGAGCTGTCGAATATTTCGTGAATCGACTTGGGCTGTCCATATATTTACACATGGCAGTAGTATGCAATTTGGTGATCTGGCTAGGGCTATAATTGGGATTTCAGTACATACGTATAAAAGGCAACAATTCTCACGATAGAAACCTAGCAGATGCCTCGACCCGTTTAGTTCCCTCTCACTCTCTTGATCTCCACTCCAAACCCTAGACTTTGTGTCCACTGATACGTCCATTTTGCATCATGCTTTTATATCGATATTTATTGCATTATGGGCTGTTGTTACACATTATGTCACAATACTTATGCCTATTCTCTCTCTTATTTTACAAGGTTTACATAAAGAGGGAGAATGCCGGCAGCTGGGATTCTAGGCTGGAAAAGGAGCAAATATTAGAGACCTATTCTGCACAGCTCCAAAAGTCCTGAAACTTCACGGAAGACAATTTCAGAATATATAATAAATATTGAGTGCAAGAAGTTCACCAGGGGGGCCACACCCTGCCCATGAGGGTGGGGGCGCGCCCTACCCCCTGGGCGCGCCCCCTACATCATGGGCCCCCTGGTGGCCCTCCGATGACTATCTTCTGCTATATGAAGTCTTTCGATCGGAAAAAAAAATCATAAGCCATCTTCTCGGACGAAACTCCGCCGCCACGAGGCGGAACCTTGGCGGAACCAATCTAGGGCTCTGGCGGAGCTGCTCTGCTGGGGAAACTTCCCTCTGGGAGGGGGAAATCATCGCCATCGTCATCACCAACACTCCTCTCATCAGGAGAGGGCAATCTCCATCAACCTCTTCATGAGCACCATCTCCTCTCAAAAACCTAGTTCATCTCTTGTATCCAATTCTTGTCTCCAAGTCCGGGATTGGTGCTAGTAGGTTGCTAGTAGTGTTAATTACTCCTTGTAGTTGATGCTAGTTGGTTTATTTGGTGGAAGATCATATGTTTAGATCCTATGTGCATATTCCCATGTGTCCTCGGGAGCGCTTTTCTCTATATAAGAGTTTGTTCAGGCTTGTCCTTTCCTACAAAAAGGATTGGGCCACTTTGCTGCACTTTATTTACTTTTGTTACTTGTTGCTCGTTACAAATTATCCTATCACAAAACTATCTGTTACCACTCATTTCAGTACTTGCAGAGAATACCTTGTTGGAAACCGCTTATCATTTCCTTCTGCTCCTCGTTGGGTTCGACACTCTTACTTATCGAAAGGACTAAGATAGATCCCCTATACTTGTGGGTCATCAAGACTCTTTTCTGGCACCGTTTCCGGGGAGTGAAGCGCCTTTGGTAGGTGGAATTTGGTAAGGAAAAATTTATATAGTGTGCTGAAATTTACTGTCACATGTTACTATTGAAAGTAATCCTCTGAGGGCCTTGTTCGGGGTATCTTCACCCCGACCAGTAGAGCAAAGAGTTGCTCCTCAACCTACTGAACCTACTGAAAATGAAAATGTCTGCTTCGAAATTCCTTCGGGTATGATAGAAAAACTACTAGCTAATCCTGATGAGCATCTAATATATGTGGATGAAGTTTGTGGATTATTTACGCTTGCAGGTGTACCCGAAGATGTTGTTAAGAGGAAGGTCTTCCCTTTACCTTTGAAGGGAGATGCATCGACATGGTATAGGCTATGTGATGATATGGGGTCATGGAACTACAAACGATTGAAATTGGAATTTCATCAGAAGTTTTATCCTATGCATCTTGTTCATCATGATCAAAATTATATATATAATTTTTGGCCTCGCGAAGGACAAAGCATCGCTCAAGCTTGGGGGAGGCTTAAATCAATGTTATATTCATGCCCCAATCATGAGCTCTCAAGACAAATGATTATTCAAAAATTTTATGTTCGGCTTTCTGATAGCAATCGCACCATGCTTGATACTTCTTGTGCTGGCTCTTTTATGATGAAGACTATTGAATTTAAATGGGATTTATTGGAAAGAATTAAACGCAACTCTGAATATTGGGACCTCAACAAAGGTAAGGAGTCAGGTATGACACACAGGTTTGATTGTGTTAAAACTTTTATGGATACCAATGTTTTCCGTAAATTTAGCACTAAATATGGACTTGACTGTGAGATAGTAGCTTCTTTCTATGAATCTTTTGCTACTTATGTTGATCTCCCCAAGGAGAAGTGGTTTAAATATCATCCTCCCATAGAAGTAAAAGTAGCTGCACCTATTAAAGTTGAAGAAAAGACTATCACTTATAATGATCCTATTGTTCCTACTTCTTATGTTGAGAAACCACCTTTTCCTGTTAGGATAAAAGATCATGCTAAAGCTTCAACTGTGGTTCGTAAAAGCAATATTAAAACTTATGCACCTCCTGAGCAAATTAAAGTTGAACCTAATACTGCTATTGTTAAAGATCTCTTGTCTGATAATATTGATGGGCATGTTATTTATTTCTGTGATGAAACTGCTAGAATTGCTAAACCTTTTGCTAAAGATAAACCTAGACCTATGGTAGGCATGCATGTTATTTCTGTTAAAATAGGAGATCATTGTTATCATGGCTTATGTGATATGGGTGCCAGTGCTAGTGCAATACCTATTAGCCTATATAGAGAAATCATGCATGATATTGCACCTATTGAGTTAGAAGATATTGATGTCACAATTAAACTTGCCAATAGAGATACTATTTCACCAATGGTAATTGTTAGAGATGTTCAAGTCTTGTGTGGGAAAACTAAATATCCTGCTAATTTTCTTGTTCTTGGTTCCCCACAAGATACCTTTTGTCCCATTATATTTGGTAGACCCTTCTTAAACACTATTAATGTTAAGATAGATTGCAAAAAGGATGTTGTTACTATCGGGTTAGATGATATGTCTCATGAATTTAATTTCTCTAAATTTAGTAGACAACACCGTGAAGAAGAATTACCTAGTAAGGATGAAATTATTGGTCTTGCTTCTATTGTCGTACCTCCTAGTGATCCTTTAGAACAATATTTGATAGACCATGAAAATGATATGTTTATGAATGAAAGAAGGGAAATAGATGAAGTATTCTTTAAACAGGAACCTATTCTGAAACACAATTTGCCTGTTGAAATCCTAGGGGATCCTCCTCCACCCAAGGGTGATCCTGTGTTTGATCTTAAACCGTTGCCTGATACTCTTAAATATGCGTATCTTGATGAGAAAAAGATATAACCTGTTATTATTAGTGCTAACCTTAAAAAGCATGAGGAAGATGGATCATTGAAAACTCTGAAGAAGCACCATGCTTCTATTGGGTATACTCTTGATGATCTTAAGGGCATTAGTCCCACTCTATGTCAACATAAAATAAATTTGGAAGAAGATGCTAAACCAGTTCGTGATCATCAACGACGGCTGAATCCTAAAATGAAAGAAGTGGTAAGAAAGGAAATACTAAAGCTCCTTGAGGAAGGTATAATCTATCCCGTTGCTGATAGTCAGTGGGTAAGTCCTGTCCATTGTGTCCCTAAGAAGGGAGGTATTACTGTCGTTCCTAATGATAAAGAGGAATTGATTCCTCAAAGAATTATTACAAGTTATAGGATGGTAATTGATTTCCGTAAATTAAATAAGGCCACTAAAAAGGATCATTACCCCTTACCTTTTATCGATCAAATGCTAGAAATATTATCCAAACATACACATTTTTGCTTTCTAGATGGTTATTCTGGTTTCTCTCAAATACCTGTGTCAGCCAAAGATCAATCAAAGACTACTTTTACTTGCCCTTTTGGTACTTTTTCTTATAGACGTATGCCTTTTGGTTTATGTAATGCACCTGCTACCTTTCAAAGATGCATGATGGCTATATTCTCTGATTTTTTGTGAAAAGATTTGTGAGGTTTTCATGGATGATTTCTCCGTCTATGGATCTTCTTTTGATGATTGCTTGAGCAACCTTGATCGAGTTTTGCAGAGATGTGAAGAAACTAATCTTGTCTTGAATTGGGAAAAGTGCCACTTTATGGTTAATGAAGGTATTGTCTTGGGGCACAAAGTTTCTGAAAGAGGTATTGAGGTTGATAAAGCCAAGGTTGATGCTATTGAGAAGATGCCATGTCCCAAGGACATCAAAGGTATACGAAGTTTCCTTGGTCACGCCGGATTTTATAGGAGGTTCATTAAGGACTTCTAAAAAAATTCTCGGCCTCTCACTAATTTATTACAAAAAGATATACCATTTGTCTTTGATGATGATTGTGTAGAAGCATTTGAAATACTTAAGAAAGCACTAATCTCTGCACCTATTGTTCAGCCACCTGATTGGAATTTACCCTTTGAAATTATGTGTGATGCTAGTGATTATGCTGTAGGTGCTGTTCTAGGGCAAAGAGTTGATAAGAAATTAAACGTTATTCAATATGCTAGTAAAACCCTAGACAATGCCCAAAGAAATTATGCTACTGCTGAAAAAGAATTCTTAGCAGTTGTATTTGCTTGTGATAAGTTCAGACCTTATATTGTTGATTCTAAAGTAACTATTCACACTGATCATGCTGCTATTAAATATCTCATGGAAAAGAAAGATGCTAAACCTAGACTTATTAGATGGGTTCTCTTGCTACAAGAATTTGACTTACATATTGTTGATAGAAAGGGAGCTCAGAACCCCGTTGCAGACAACTTGTCTAGGTTAGAAAATGTGCTTGATGACCCACTACCTATTGATGATAGCTTTCCTGATGAGCAATTAAATGTCATAAATGCTTCTCATACTGCTCCATGGTATGCTGATTATGCTAATTACATTGTTGCCAAATTCATACCACCTAGTTTCACATACCAGCAAAAGAAAAAGTTCTTCTATGATTTGAGGCATTACTTTTGGGATGACCCACATCTTTATAAAGAAGGAGTAGATGGTGTTATTAGACGTTGTGTACCTGAGCATGAATAGGAACAGATCCTACGCAAGTGTCACTCCGAAGCTTATGGAGGACACCATGCTGGAGATAGAACTGCACATAAGGTATTGCAGTCTGGTTTTTATTGGCCTGCTCTCTTCAAGGATGCCCGTAAGTTTGTTTTATCTTGTGATGAATGTCAAAGAATTGGTAATATTAGTAGATGTCAAGAAATGCATATGAAATATTCTCTCGTTATTGAACCATTTGATGTTTGGGGCTTTGACTATATGGGACCTTTCCTTCCACTAATGGATATACATATATTTTAGTTGCTGTTGATTACGTTACTAAGTGGGTAGATGCTATTCCAACAAGTAGTGCTGATCATAACACTTCTATTAAAATGCTTAAAGAAGTTATTTTTCCAAGATTTGGAGTCCCTAGATATTTAATGACTGATGGTGGTTCATATTTTATTCATGGTGCTTTCTGTAAAATGCTTGCTAAGTATGATGTTAATCATAGAATTGCATCCCCTTATCACCCTCAATCTAGTGGTCAAGTAGAATTGAGTAATAGGGAGCTCAAATTAATTTTGCAAAAGACTGTCAATAGGTCTAGAAAGAATTGGTCCAAGAAACTTGATGATGCATTATGGGCCTATAGAACTGCATATAAAAATCCTATGGGTATGTCTCTGTGTAAAATGGTTTATGGAAAAGCATGTCACTTACCTCTTGAACTAGAACACAAGGCATATTGGGCTATTAAAGAGCTCAATTATGATTTTAAACTTGCTGGTGAGAAGAGGTTATTTGATATTAGCTCACTCGATGAATGGAGAACCCAAGCCTATGAAAATGCCAAGTTGTTTAAAGAAAAAGTTAAAAGATGGCATGATAAAAGGATAGAAGAGCGTGAGTTTAATGTAGGTGATTATGTATTGCTATACAACTCTCGTTTAAGATTTTTTGCAGGAAAACTTCTCTCTAAAAGGGAAGGTCCTTACGTTATCGAGGAGGTCTATCGTTCCAGTGCCATAAAAATCAATAACTTCGAAGGCACAAATTCGAAGGTGGTGAATGGTCAAAGAATCAAACATTATATCTCAGGTAATCCCATAAATGTTGAAACCAATGTTATTGAAACCGTAACCCCAGAGGAATACATAAGGGACACTTTCCAGAACGTTTCAGACTCCGAAAAGGAATAGGTATGTGGTACGGTAAGTAAACCGACTCCAAAACAGTTTTTAAGGCAATATTTCTCCTTTTTGGAATATTTAGAAAAATAGAAAAATAAGAAGCAGCCCAGGAAGGACACGAGGCCTCACGAGGGTGGAGGGCACGCCCTACCCTACTGAGCGCGCCCCCTACCTCGTGGGCACCTCGTGTGCTCTCTGGACTTCGTTTTCTTACACATTACGTATTTTGGTCGGTAAAAATTCATTATATAATCTCCCGGGGGTTTTCACTCCCGTATCACGCAAAAATCTCATGTTTTTGTTTTGAGCTGTTTTTCAGACAGATCCAGGTCGTCATGTCGTCTTCAAGCGCCCCCAAGGACCAGTTCTTCGAGAAGGTCATCAACCCCTACCTCGCAGAAGTGCTGCAACACCCTCAAACCATTGAGATGCGTGAGGGGTTGTTGCACATCCGCGATGCTGAGGGACCAAGGAAGCACGGAGGCAAGGCTCGAGGCATTGGAGCAAGAAGTTTTCAAGTGTCAGGAGATGGTGGAGCGTGGACTCGATTCCAATCACATTATGATCACGGAGTTCACCAACAACCACAAGCTGGACGTCAAGGACATTGGGGAGGCCATCTTCAAACTTCATGAGAAAAACGAGCACCTCCAAGCCCAGATCTATGACCTGCAAAATCAAAACTGTGAGTATGAATATGGATTCAAGAGGATGAGTTTGGCTGCAGATTTGAGGTTTCAGGAGACTCGATCATCCTTCTATGATGGTGAGCCTATGCCTTGGAAGAAGGACGAGAAGCCTACGCCATCAACAAAACCATCACCTTCTTCACCAACAAAGAAGAATTGACTATCTGGTATGGGCATTCCCCTTGGCAACTGCCGAGCTTGGGGGAGTGCCCCGGTATCGTATCACCATCACTTTTATCTTTACCGTTTTTCTTAGTTCGATCCTTTTGGTAATATCTTGATCTATTAGAATAAAAGTTCTTAGTATGATCTAGTCGTGAGTTTTGCTTTATAATTCCTCTATGTAATCGAGTCCGTGAGCTATATAATAAAGATTAGTGTTGATTCAAGGGCTTGATTATTTTTCCATGATCCTAAGGGAATAAAAGAAAAGAGAAAGAAATAAAAAGAAACAAAGAGATCATGTGGATCTTGTGGAGAGTAATGAGCTGGCATAGAAAAAGTATGATGAATAAAAGTTGCTGAGAGTTGACAAGCATAGTTTTGGTCATCGTTGCAATTAATAGGAAGTAATAAACAAAGAGAGGTCTTCACATATAAATATACTATCTTGGACATCTTTTATGATTGTGAGCACTCATTAAAATATGACATGCTAAAGAGTTGACGTTGGACAAGGAAGACAACGTAATGGGTTATGTTTTCTTAAATCTGAGATAAATTATATTGTCATGGATCATCCAACATGGTTGACCTTGCCTTTCCCCCTCATGCTAGCCAAATTCATCGCACCAAGTAGAAATACTACTTGTGCTTCCAAATACCCTTAAACGGTTTTGCCATGAGAGTCCACCATACCTACCTATGGATTGAGTAAGATCCTCCAAGTAAGTTGTCATCGGTGCAAGCAATAAAAATTGCTCTCTAAATATGTATGACTTATTAGTGTGGGAGAAAATAAGCTTTATACGATCATGTGATATGGAAGAAATAAAAGCGATAGACTGCATAATAAAGGTCCATATCACAAGTGGCAATAAAGTGACATTCTTTCGCATTAAGATTTTGTGCATCCAACCATGAAAGCGCATGACAACCTCTGCTTCCCTCTGCGAAGGGCCTATCTTTTAATTTTATCTCCTACCTTGCATAAGAGTCATGGTGATCTTCACCCTTCCTTTTGACATTTTATCCTTTGGCAAGCACAGTATGTTGGAAAGATCCTGGTATATATGGCTAATTGGATGTGAGTTTTCATGAACTATTATTGCTGACATTACCCTTGAGGTAAAACGTTGGGAGGCAAAACTATAAGCCCCTGTCTTTCTCTGTGTCCGATTAAAACTCCATGCCCATAAGTATTGCGTGAGTGTCAGCAATTGTGAAAGACTATATGATAGTTGAGTATGGGACTTGCTGAAAAGCTCTTATACATTGACTCTTTCCTATGTTATGATAAATTGCAATTGCTCCAATGACTGAGATTATAGTTTGTTAGTTTTCAATGAAGTTTATGATTCATACTTGAAATTGTGATTGAATTATTACTCTAGCATAAGAAATCATATGACAAGAATTATATAAGTTGCTGTTCTAAGAATGATCATGATGCCCTCATGTCCGTATTTTACTTTTATTGACACCTCTATCCCTAAACACATGGAGATATTTTTCGATTTCGGCTTTCGCTTGAGGACAAGCGAGGTCTAAGCTTGGGGGAGTTGATACGTCCATTTTGCATCATGCTTTTATATAGATATTTACTGCATTATGGGCTGTTGTTACACATTATGTCACAATACTTATGCCTATTCTCTGTTATTTTACAAGGTTTACATAAAGAGGGAGAATGCCGGCAGCTGGGATTCTGGGTTGGAAAAGGAGCAAATATTAGAGACCTATTCTGCACAGCTCCAAAAATCCTGAAACTTCACGGAAGACAATTTCAGAATATATAATAAATATTGAAAGCAAGAAGTTCACCAGGGCGGCCACACCCTGCCCACGAGGGTGGGGGCGCCCCCTACCTCGTGGGCCCTTTGGTGGCCCTCCAATGACTATCTTCTGCTATATGAAGTCTTTCGATGGGAAAAAATCATAAGCCATCTTCTCGGACGAAACTCCGCCGCCACGAGGCGGAACCTTGGCGGAACCAATCTAGGGCTTTGGCGGAGCTGTTCTGCTGGGGAAACTTCCCTCCGGGAGGGGGAAATCATTTCCATCATCATCACCAACGCTCCTCTCATCGGGAGAGGGCAATCTCCACTAACCTCTTCATCAGCACCATCTCCTCTCAAAACCCTAGTTCATCTCTTGTATCCAATTCTTGTCTCCAAGTCCGGGATTGGTGCTAGTAGGTTGCTAGTAGTGTTAATTACTCCTTGTAGTTGATGCTAGTTGGTTTATTTGGTGGAAGATCGTATGTTCAGATCCTATATGCATATTAATACCTCTCTGATTATGAACATGAATATGCTTTGTGAGTAGTTACGTTTGTTCCTGAGGACATGGGAGAAGTCTTGCTATTAGTAGTCATGTGAATTTGGTATTCATTCGATATTTTGATGAGATGTATGTTGTCTCTCCTCTAGTGGTGTTATGTGAACTTCGACTGCATGACACTTCACAATTATTTGGGCCTATAGGAAGGCATTGGGAAGTAATAAGTAGATGATGGGTTGCTAGAGTGAAAAAATCTTAAACCCTAGTTTATGCGTTGCTTCGTAAGGGGCTGATTTGGATCCATATGTTTCATGCTATGGTTAGGTTTACCTTAATACTTTTGTTGTAGTTGCGGATGCTTGCAATAGAGGTTAATCATAAGTGGGATGCTTGTCCAAGTAAGGAGAGTACCCAAGCACCGGTCCACCCACATACCAAATTATCAAAGTAGCGAACGCGAATCATATGAACGTGATGAAAACTAGCTTGATGATATTCCCATGTGTCCTCGGGAGCGCGTTTCTCTATATAAGAGTTTGTTCAGGCTTGTCCTTTGCTACCAAAAGGATTGGGCCACTTTGCTGCACTTTATTTACTTTTGTTACTTGTTGCTCGTTACAAATTATACTATCACAAAACTATCTGTTGCCACTCATTTCAGTACTTGCAGAGAATACCTTGCTGGAAACCGCTTATCATTTCCTTCTGCTCCTCGTTGGGTTCGACACTCTTACTTATCGAAAGGACTATGATAGATCCCCTATACTTGTGGGTCATCAAGTCTCTTTTCTAATTTTAATGTAATTCTTCTTAATTGTGGTACGAATATTCAGATCCAGAAGATTCAAGATAAAAGTTTAATATTGACATCAAAATAATAATACTTCAAGCATACTAACAAAGCAATCATGTCTTCTCAAAATAACATGGCCAAAGAAAGTTATCCCTACAAAATCATATAGTCTGGCTATGCTCTATCTTCATCACACAAAGTATTTAAATCATGCACAACCCCGATGACAAGCCAAGCAATTGTTTCATACTTTTGACATTCTCAAACTTTTTCAATCTTCACGCAATACATGGTGGTTGTGGAGAAGACAAAAAAGGGAGAAGATAGTCTCACATCAACTAGGCGTATCAACGGGCTATGGAGATGCCCACCAATAGATATCAATGTGAGTGAGTAGGGATTGCCATGCAACGGATGCACTAGAGTTATAAGTATATGAAAGCTCAACAAAAGAAACTAAATGGGTGTGCATCCAACTTGCTTGCACATGAAGACCTAGGGCATTTTGAGGAAGCCCATCATTGGAATATACAAGCCAAGTTCTATAATGAAAAATTCCAACTAGTATATGAAAGTGATAACATAGGAGACTCTCTATCATGAATATCATGGTGCTACTTTGAAGCTCAAGTGTGGTAAAAGGATAGTAACATTGTCCCTTCTCTCTTTTTCTCTCATTTTTTTATTTGGGCCTTTTCTCCTTTTTTTATGGTCTCTTTTCTTTCCCCTTTTTTTTCGTCCGGGATCTCATCCCGACTTGTGGGGGAATCATAGTCTCCATCATCCTTTCCTCACTGAGACAATGCTCTAATAATGATGATCATCACACTTTTATTTTCTTACAAATCAACGATTACAACTTGATACTTAGAACAAAATATGACTCTATATGAATGCCTCCGGTGGTGTACCGGGATATGCAATGAATCAAGAGTGACATGTATGAAAGAATTATGGATGGTGGCTTTGCCACAAATAGGATGTCAACTACATGATCATGCTAAGCAGTATGACAATGATGGAGTGTGTCATAATAAACGGAACGGTGGAAAGTTGCATGGCAATATATCTCGTAGTGGCTATGGAAATGCCATAATAGGTAGTTATGGTGGTTATTTTGAGGAAGGTATATGGTGGGTGTATGATACCGGCGAAAGGTGTGCGGTATTAGAGAGGCTAGCAATGGTGGAAGGAAGAAAAGTGTGTATAATCCATGGACTCAACATTAGTCATAAATAACTCATATACTTATTGCCAAAATCTACAAGTTATCAAAGCAAAGTATTACGCGCATGCTCCTAGGGGGATAGATTGGTAGGAAAAGACCATCGCTCATCCCCGACTGCCACTCATAAGGAAGACAATCAAAAAATAAATCATGCTCTGGCTTCATCACATAACGGTTCACCATACATGCATGCTACGGGAATCACAAACCTTAACACAAGTATTTCTCAAATTCACAACTACTCAACTAGCATAACTTTAATATCACCATCTTCATATCTTAAAACAATTATCAAGAATCAAACTTCTCATAGCATTCAACACACTCATAAGAAAGTTTTTACTATTCCTGAAAACCAAGCATATTGGGATTATTTAAGCAAATTACCATGCTATTTAAGACTCTCAAAATAATATAAGTGAAGCATGAGAGATCAATAGTTTCTATAAAACAAATCCACCACCGTGCTCTAAAAGATATAATTGAAGTACTAGAGCAAAACTATATAACTCAAATGATATAAGCGAAGCACATAGAGTATTCTAACAAAATCCAAATCATGTATGGATCTCTCAAAAGGTGTGTACAGAAAGGATGATTGTGGTAAACTAAAAATCAAAGACTCAAATCATACAAGACGCTCCAAGCAAAACACATATCATGTGGTGAATAAAAATATAGCTCCAAGTAAAGTTACCGATAGAAGTAGACGAAAAGAGGGGATGCCTTCCGGGGCATCCGCAAGCTTTGGCTTTTAGGTGTCCTCAGATTATCTTGGGGGTGCCATGGGCATCTCCAAGCTGAGGCTCTTTCCACTCCTTGTTCCATAATCCATCAAATCTTTACCCAAAACTTGAAAACTTCACAACACAAAACTTAAAGTAGAAAATCTCGTGAGCTCCGTTAGCGAAAGAAAACAAAAGACCACTTCAAGGTACTGTAATGAACTCATTCTTTATTTATATTGGTGTTAAACCTACTGTATTCCAACTTTTCTATGGTTTATAAACTATTTTACTAGCCATAGATTCATCAAAATAAGCAAACAACACACGAAAAACAGAATCTATCAAAAACAGAACTGTCTGTAGTAATCTGTAGCTAGCGCAAGATCTGGGACCCCAAAAATTCTAAATAAATTGCTGGACGTGAGGAATTTATCTATTAATCATCTTAAAAAATAATTAACTAAATAGCACTTTCCAAATAAAAATGGCAGCAGTTCTCGTGAGCGCTATAGTTTCTGTTTTTTACACCAAGATATCAAGACTTTCCCCAAGTCTTCCCAACGGTTCTACTTGGCACAAACACTAATTAAACACAAAAAAAACAACCTAAACAGAGGCTATATGAATTATTTATTACTAAACAGGAGCAAAAAGCAAGGAATAAAAATAAAATTGGGTTGCCTCCCAACAAGCGCTATCGTTTAACGCCCCTAGCTAGGCATAAAAAGCAAGGATAGATCTAGGTATTGCCATCTTTGGTTGGTAGTTCTTCAATGAGGCATCTACCATCTTTAGGAATTTCTTTATTTTTATTGATTATCAAATTTTTAGGCACAATATCGAAAAATTTATTTGTAACAAATGGTTCCTTAATGATAGCAAAAAGATTGGGATGAATACTTATGGATTTGAGATCCGCAGTTTCCTTACTAGAAGATTCACCCTTATTTTTAGGAACATTCATAAGCTTGGCAATTTTAGTGGGAGGACTTGGAGTATTCTTTATGGAAGAAAAAGCGGTTCCCAAGTTGGTAATAATACCCTCAAGTTTATCGATTCTAGTGGAATCCTGATTTATTTTCTCATTAACTATGGGTTCTTTCTCTTTAATATTTTTCAAAGTGACTCCTACTTTATATCCATATTGAGAGATTCGGTTGTGGATCTTTTTAACCAAATTTTAAATTAACTCTACGGTAGCAACCTTATTTTCAATAATTTTGAGCCTTTGCATTACATGCTCCAAAGTTAATACCGTTCCATTGACCAAAAGAGAGGGTGACCCAAACAAATCTATCATCGCATTATAAGAATCAAAAGTGTGGCTACCCAAGAAGTTCCCTCCGGTAATAGCATCAAGGACATATCTGTGCCAAGGAGTAGCGCCTACATAAAAATTGCGAAGAAGAACGGAAGTAGATTGCTTTCTGGTAGATCTATTTTGAGCATTGCAAATTCTATACCAAGCATATTTTAGATTTTCTCCCTCCCTTTGCTTAAAATTTAGAATTTCATTCTCGGGAGATAACGGAGATGATAAGGGGCTAGCCATAATGACAAGCAAACGGAAAAGAGGCGAACAGAAAAAGATAGGGAGGATAGAGAGAGATGGCGAATAAAATGGCAAGGGTGAAGCGGGGGAGAGGAAAACGAGAGGCAAATGGAAAATAATGTAATGCGGGAGATACGAATTGTGATGGGTACTTGGTATATTGACTTTTGCGTAGACTCCCCGGCAACGGCGCCAGAAATCCTTCTTGCTACCTCTTGAGCACTGCGTTGGTTTTCCCCGAAGAGGAAGGGATTATGCAGCAAAGTAGCGTAAGTATTTCCCTCAGTTTTTGAGAACCAAGGTATCAATCCAGTAGGAGGCTACGCGCGAGTCCCTCGCACCTGCACAAAACAAATAAATCCTCGCAACCAACGCGATAAGGGGTTGTCATTCCCTACACGGCCACTTACGAGAGTGAGATCTGATAGATGTGATAAGATAATATTTTTGGTATTTTTATGATAAAGATGCAAAGTAAAATAAAAGCAAAGGAAATAACTAAGTATTGGAAGATTAATATGATGAAGATAGACCCGGGGGCCATAGGTTTCACTAGTGGCTTCTCTCAAGACCATAGGTATTCTATGGTGGGTGAACGAATTACTGTTGAGCAATTGACAGAATTGAGCATAGTTATGAGAATATCTAGGTATGGTCATGTATATAGGCATCACGTCCGAGACAACTAGACCGACTCCTGCCTACATCTACTACTATTACTCCACTCATCGACCGCTATCCACACTACAAAAAAAGACACATCCGTGACATTTTGGGCTGAATGAAATTTTTTTCTGTCATACATATGACACTTCTATGACGATAATTGTGACAAAACCCGGTATCATCATAGATGTGGTGGGCTCCTGCTTCTATGACAAAAAATCATGACAGAAAATTGGCTTTTCATCCTGGGCGGGCCGGAGACGTAGCTGCATGACATTCTTTGGGCCGTCCATGACGGAAAAAACCATGGTAGAAGTGAGGGCGAGGAAAATTTCGGGGAGTTCCCGGTTACGGTGGGAGGTCGGGGGCCGAGCCATGCGTGTTTATCTCGTACACGTACGCGCGTGTGTGCGAGGCGTTGGCTCTAACTGTACCCGAGCGAGGCGTTGGGCTCTAACTGAACCCGAGCGATTGCACTGCAGGCTATGCGTTACTGAACCCGAGAGATCGATCGATTGCTGTTAACTGAACCCGATCGAGCGATTCCTTCGCTACTACTGCTAACTGAAGCCGATCGATGCTGCCTCTGGATGGACAGTGAGCGTTGCAGGGGGGTTTGGATGAACATTTCCCGGTGGGGGTGGATGAACATGACCCCATGGTGTTGCCTCTGGATGAATAGGACCTCGATCAATCGAGCCGGTTGGGGCTGGATGAAGAGGACCCCGTGGAGGGCTGGATGAACAGGTCCACCCCGTGGAGGGCAGGATGAACAGTAGACGGTGGAAGGCAGGATGAACAGTAGCCCATGGAGGGGTGGTTGAACAGGAGCCCGTGGAGAGGGCTGGTTGAATAGTAGCCGGTGGAGTAGCGCGCGGTGGAGGCTGGATGAACAGGAGCCCGTTGATGAACAGTCGCAGGTGGAGGCTGGAGGAGGTCGACGGTGGATGAATAGTAGCTCGTGGAGACTGGAGGGGGTCGACGGTGGAGATGAACAGTATCCCGTGGAGTCCCGTTTTGCGGTACGCCACACCCCTCCCGATAAACATGACCCCCATTTCGACTGTAGTGCTCCAACACAAGTCCGTTTCGTCCGTTTTGCGGTACGCCACACCCCACCCGATGAACAGGACCCCCATTTCGACCGTAGGAGGTCCGTTTCCTCCGTTTTGCGGTACGCCAGACCCCTCCCAATCAACAGGACCCCGTTCCGAACGTAGGAGGTCTGTTTCCTCCATTGTGCGGTACGCCAGGCCTCGTTTCCATCGCCTGTTCCGTCCAAGCCTTCCCGATGAACACGACCACGCATTCCATTCCGGCCCAGTCGGTTGGCTCCCACGCGTTCCGTTGCCTCCCGATGAACACGACGCATTCCGTTGCCTCCCCATGAACATGACGCATTCCGTTGCCTCCCCATGAACACGAGGACGACGCTGTTTCTCCGTTCCAACCCAGCCATGTACACGAACCCTGGCCGTACGTATGCGCGAGTAGGCGTTCGAGACCCCGCCCGTATGTACACATACGTGGTCGTATTTTCTTTCTTGCACCCTGGCCGCTGTACGTACGTGTACATGCTACGTGCGCGCCTCTACTACGACACGTGCGCGCCTCTACATCGACTAGTATGTACGTACACGTTCGCGACCAGAATGACAACGCTACGTACGCTTCGACCAAGTGGGTCCCAACTGTCAGGTACTTCCTTGCCTGCGAAGATGTAGCTGGTGGGTCCTAGCAGTCGGGGGGCGAATCGTTTTTTTTGCCCGGACGCACTTCCTTGCATGCGAAGATGTAGCTGGTGGGTCCCAGCAGTCAGGGGGAAACGTTTTTTTCACGAAATACAGTGGCACGTCCGGTGGGTCCCAGCTGTCAGGTGGAGGAATCATTATTTTCCGCGTAATAAGGAGCCACTTCCTTGCTGCGTCTGTGGACCCAGCTGTCAGCCCCTCCACGTACAGTCCACGTCCGATGGAAGTCGTTCCTTGACCATGTTGACGATGCCGCGCCGAGAGCACCAGGGCGGTGGACCACAGCGAGGCCTAGGAAGGGGACGACACAGAGGCAGGGAAGACTCGACAGTTGTTTCCCATGCGGAGGGGAGTACGACTGTACGAGGGTTTACTGGTTCGTCTGCCGTCACCGGAGAATAACTGCAGGTGTGGGTGAGTAGAGGGATGGCTAGGCCAGCGATGAGAGTATGGTCGGGCGGTGAGGCCTGCGCGGCAGCACAGCCGGCCGCGAGGAGGAGGGAGCAGGCAGCCCCGCCGGCGCTTGTTTGAGCGGCTGGAGCAGGAAGAGCAGAGATTGAAGAAGCACAATGACCATTGGGTGGACATCCAACAATGAGTGCTTGTGCGTCAACCTTTTTATAGGAAAGCCTCAAATATGTGGAAAACAGCATACAGCCCATCTGCCATTATTTCTAATAATTTACAGCCCATTTACTAATTCTTAAGGTTTTTTTCGGAGCCCATATTCTTTTTGTTAGCATTACAGCCCATATTGTGGCAACGGTTAAAAAATTATACGAAATTTTGCATATTTCGGTGCGGTCCGAACTGTTTTTAATCCCGAAATTTGGACTCACATTCAAACTGATTTTAAAAATGAATGTATATCAATATAAAATCCAACAAATTCTCCACGCATAAAAATTAATGTAATTTAAAATCTTGAAATGAAAAAATATATTTCAAACTAATTGCCGGTTTGATGTGTTTTAAAAATGTACAACCCATTTCTCATTACTGGTGGGCCATTTTCTCGGCCAGCCGAATGAAAGCTCTCCTCGTCTTGAAAGATTTGCAGCCCAATAGGCCTGACAAAGCGACTTACTTGGCAAATCACAAAAAAACTAGGCTGTGGCCATGGACCCAGCTGTCAGCCTCTCCACGTACAGTACTCTTCCGATGGAAGTTGTTCCTTGACCTTGTTGACCATGCCGCACGGAGAGCACCATGGCGGTGGACGACGGCGAGGCCTAGGAAGGGGACGACGCAGCAGTGGAAGCCCGCGCGGAGAGGACTACAAGGGTTCACTGGTTCAGCTGCGGTGTGAGGCTGCCGTCGCTGCAGGGTCTGGCCAGTGGTGGGAATAGTAGGGGGCGGTGAGGCCTCTGCGGCAGCACAGCCGGCGACGGGAGGCAGGAGCATGCGGCACGACCGGCGCTGCTTTGGGCGGCTGGAGCAAGAAGACCAGAGGTTGAAGAAGCACTACGGCCATTGGATGGACATCGTACGGTCACTGGAGCTAGAATCGTTCATATTGACTAAGTTGACAAAGCCCTTCGTCCCCGTCAACTTAGTAGGCCCACAAGTCAGCCTCCCAACAAGGTGGGTCCCAGCTAGCCGGGGGAGTATTCATTTTTGTGTGCGTAATAAGGACGCACTTCCGGTGGGTCCGAGCTGACAGCGGGGGGAACATTTTTTCAAGAAATACGGTGGCCCGTCTGGTGGGTCCCAGCAGTCAAGGGAAACTATTTTTTCCCAAAATACTGGTGGCCCATCCGGTGGGTCCCCACTGTCAGGTGGAGGAATAATTATTTTCCGCGTAATAAGGAGGCACTTCGTTGCGGCTGCCATGGACCCAGCTGTCAGCCTCTCCACGTATAGTACTCTTCCGATGGAAGTCGGTCGTTGACCACATTGACCACGCCGCGCTCAGATAGGAGTATGAGCGTTCACTGGTTCGGCTACGGTGTGAGGCTGCCATCGCCGCAGAATAACATGGGGTGTGGGTGAGTGGAGGGATGGCCTGGCCAGTGGTGGGAGTAGTATGCGGCGGTGAGGCCTCAGCGGTAGCACAGCCGTCCACGGGAGGCAGGAGCAGGCGACACGACTGTCGCTGCTTTGGGCGGCTGGAGCAAGAAGACCAGAGGTTGAAGAAGCACTATGGCCGTTGGATGGACATCATACGGTCACTGGAGTATTGACTAAGTTGACAAAGCTCTCCGTCCCTGTCAACTTAGTAGGCCCACAAGTCAGCCCAACAATATGGTGGGTCCCAGCTAGCAGGGGGTATTCATTTTTTTGGGCATAATAAGGAGGCATTTCCTTGCGTGCGAAGATATAGCTGGTGGGTCCGACTTGTCAACGGGGGGAACGTTTTTTCGTGAAATACAGAGGCCCTTCATGTGGGTCCTAGCTGTCAGGTGGAGGAATCATTATTTTGCATGTAATAAGGAGGCTTTTCCTTGCGTGCGGCCGTGGACCCATCTGTCAGCCTCTCCATGTACAATCCACATCCGATGGATGTCGTTCATTGACCACGTTGACCAGGCTGCACCGAGAGCACCAGGGCGGTGGACGACGGCGAGGCCTAGGAAGGGAACGACACAGAGCTAGGGAATACTCGGCAGTTGTTTCCCACGCTGAGGAGTACGAGATTTTACTGGTTCGTTTGCCATTTCCGGAGAATAACAGCATGTGTGGGTGAGTAGAGGGATGGCTAGGCCAGCGATGGGAGTACGGTGGGGCCGTGAGGCCTGCGCGGCAGCATAGCCGGCCGCGGGAGGAGGGAGCAGGCAGTCCCGTCGGCACTTGTTTGAGCGGCTTGAGCATGAAGAGCAGAGATTGAAGAAGCACGACAGCCGTTGGATGGACATCCAACAGTCACTGCTCTCGTGTGTTGACTAAGTTGACAGGGCGTTGCGTGTGCGTCAACCTTTTTTTATGAAAGCATACGCGTCAACCTGTAGTAGGCACACAAGTCAGCCTCAAATCTGTGGAAAACAGCATACAACCCATCTGCCATTATTTCTAATAATGTACAGCCCATTTGCTAATTCTTAAGAATTTTTTTGGAGCCCATCTTCTTTTTGTTAGCATCACACCCCATATTGTGGCCACGGTTAAAAAGTATACGAAATTTTGCATATTTTGGTGCGATCAACTGTTTTTAATCCAGAAGTATCGATTCACATTCAAACTATTTTGAAAAATAATTTATATAAATATAAAATCCAAATAATTGTCCGCGCATAAAAATCAAAGGAATTTAAGATCTTGTAATGAAAAAAAATTGAAACTAATTCCCGGTTTGATGTGTTTTAAAAATGTACAGCCCATTTCTGGGCAAACTGAATGAAACTCTCCTCTTCTTGAAAGATTTGCAGCCCAGCAGGGCCGATAAAGCAAATAGGCCTTGTTTGGGTATTTCTTAAAAAAAGAACTGGGCTAGCCATTTCCAGCAAGAAAAAAACACAACTGGGCTCATGATGTGGTAAACATAAATAAAACCCTAGCTAGACGGGCCACAGCCCCCGCACAACCCCGTTGTTACCTTGATCCGTCGCTAAAACTAGTATAAATAACAACTGCTTGTTCCTCAAAAAAATTGCGCGACTTGCTGGGTCCCTGGTGTTAGCCGCTCGTAGTGTAATTCTCTCATTTATTGACTATGTTGACAATGGCGTGAGCCCCAGATGTCCAACCATTAGGAGGAACCATATTTTTGGGCTTATACTATAGAGGCACTTGCTTGCGTACTGCCATGACGCTGGTGGGTCCCTACTGTCATCCTCTCCACGTACAGTCATCTCCTTGTTCCTCTCGGTTGTTGACGACGTTCACAACGCAAGAGGGCGGCGCACCGTGCACGGCGAGCAAACCAAGGCCGCAAGGTGGAGGACGACGGCGAGGCCTCGGACGAAACGAACAGGAGCTGTTGAAGATGCGCCGGTCTAGTCGCAGGTGGAGGGGAGTACGAGGGTTGACTGGTTCGGGCGCGGGTGCGTGTTGGGTCTAACGTCGCCGGAGAATAACATGACGTGTGGGGGAATAGAGGGAGCGACTGGCCAATGTTGGAGGGTACATACGGTAGGGCGGCGGAGGCGCAGCCAGCCATGGGAGGCGGGAGCAGGCGGAGCCGACGGGGTGGTTTGGTTTGGGCGATTGGAGGAAGAAGAAGACAAGAGATAGAAGATACACGACAGATGTTGGATGTCAATCCAACGGCTGGTAGGAAGAATCGTTTGTTGACTGGCTAGTAAGTCGACACCACCTTGGATAGGCTATTTCCTCGCAGGTCCCAAATGTCAGAATCCAAATCTGTCACGGTCATGCAGCCTTTCCTATGAAAATTTACAGCCCATTTGATGTGCTAGTTTGAAATAAGTTTGTGGGTGCTGGTGGGGGCTAATCACTTGGCTTCTGTAATGCACAGTGAGCTCAAACAGCCGACGAGAGTGATGTTATTTCCCTTGGTTTGGATTTGTTACAATATTTCACTCTAAATTAAACGAATGGCAAGCCATTTCACTGGTTTCAAAGAGAATATGACAGTCACAGCCGAGTTGAAAAGGGCAGGAACATCAAACTCCAGCTTACAAACTGTACAAAAGCACGAGGGTTAATTGTTCATCAGGTTTACAAAAAAACCAGATTTAAAAGGGCATCAACATCTAACTCCAGCACTGTTTTCGGCAGTCACAGTCAAATGGATCGGTCAGGTCCATAGAATGAACATCCTGGGTCGTAAAATTTACTGGATTATGACCACAATATGTTGTAAATAGAAGCCCGTCACGTTCAGAAGCTCTTTTGCCCACCTGAAACTCCTTTTTTTGCTCTTCGACATACCCATCCGTCAAAACCATGTTGCTGATAAACTTAAGCCTGATGGACAATAGTAACCTCGCATTCAGCAGGAAGAATGTGACAAATCTTGTGTTTGCACGGTTGGCTACATATCGTTCTAGCCTTATTGTCTTCAATCGAATCTCATGAGAAGTGAGAAAATCCTTATGCTTACGAATCCACCGATTGGTTATAACTTTCTTACCCCTTCTGTTGCCTAAATAGACATGAAGATTGAAAATAGTTAAGGTCTAAAAGAAGAGTGTCGAAAGAGCAACAGCTGAACGGTTAATTCTAGTACACTATATGCGGGCTTCCAATGTGCGTGAAATTATCACCTTTTTATACAACTTCTCCAGACATGGAAAGAATTGCAGCAAGCCAATAATCTTGTTCAGATCAAAACTATTCATTTGGATATATAAGATCTTGACAGAATCCAGCACCATTGATAGGCCATCCATGGAGAAACTCTTCATTGAGCATAGAACATAATATTAGTACAAAATGTGTACTCCAAGATGATATATAAATTATGCGCAGAAATTTAAAATGCAGCTTATGGTTACAAGTGTAGTTGATAATATAAAGTACCTGAAGAACTGTGGAGCCAAACACCATATTGAAATGAGCACAGAGATCATGTATTACACCCAAGGTCTCTACTTTAGGCGCAGAGAGGACAGTTATTTGCAACGGTGAATAACTAGAATCAAGGATCAACCTTTGAAGTGAAGGGGCATCTTGGATGATGAGCTGCCTTCCGTCAAAAGAAATTCCAATTCTTACAAGGTTAGGCGACTTTATTTGGAGACAACCGATTCTAATTGTGAAAACAAGCACCAAGCACTCCAGCACAGGGCAACTGGAGTGGATGATGTTGTGCAATGAGGCCTCCGATATACGAACCCGCACAAGTGAAAGTTTCTTGAGAAATGGGAGTTGAAGGTTTAGTACCAGATTGTCTGGTAGGTAGCACTGCGCAAAGGTGGTGGTGTGGAGAGAGGACGAAAACCCCGAGATGGACATCGGTGCTGAGGGCACAAGTTCATGGCGTTCGGTATGTGGTATGTGATTTCCAGGGGAATAGTAGAACTCAAGCAGCTGTAGTTCTATGAATTCAGGGGATTCCAGCCAGGCGTCCACCATGCAGGGCATGGTATGCTTGCTTAGGTAGCATGACGGGATGCAGAGGCTTTGAACGGAGCCCTGGTGGGAGGAGATGATGGCTCTGGGGATTTCAAAATCATTGAAGAGAGATAGCTGACGACAGTCGAGATTAAGGGGAACGGCGCGCCATAGAGGGCGCCACCGAATTGAGAGGACTTGGGTGCGGCAGCAATCCTTGGTGGGGAGAAGCGAGATGATCTCCCCAAGGATGGCGTCCGGGAGGTCGCTGATGCGGTCCACCGGAGATTCTATGGATTCCTGGGATCCGGTGGGGGCGGGGATGCTGCTTCTCCCCGTGCTGCTGGGTGCGAGATCTACAACAGGCGTCGCCACTGGTGGGAGCCTCATCTTCTTGGCGCTGGGGTCAGCCGACTCCATTTTCCTCGAGGGTGTCGCATCGCGCTCACGGATTTGAGCAGAGTAACGAATGACAAGCCTAGTTGTAGTGTGAGCGAAGAAGAAGGGGAGATGGGGGTTTTCTGTAGGAGTGAGGAAGAAGGGGAGCTGGGGTTTTCTGTAGGAGTGAGGTGAGGAATTTGGGGGTACGAGTGGAGCGAGCTGACGTGAGGTGGGTTGGAGCAAGGAGGAAGAAGAGCACCCAGGTTTTTTTTGGGGGGGGGGGGCGGTGTGCTGGGTGTGGGTAGCGCCTCTCATTCAGTAAATATATGGGATTTTGAATTGATTTTACTATTTACTAGTGTGGATGGGCTGTTTTGTCTTGGGACCCGAGAAACAATTACTGCTAGTACAGTGGAGACACTCTGCAGCTACCCAGAAAAAAAAAATTACTACTAGTACAGTGGAGACACTCTACCGCTTCTGGCTCCTCCTAGGTCATTGAAACATCTCCCTCTACTGAATGCCGTTATAATTTTGTTCACCGACATGCGGGCCATGCAGCGCGCGGGCCCAAATGCCATCCACCAAATTAGAAGGCAGTATGCAGGCGGAGAGTCACCTCGGTCGTAGCATGGCAGTAATGAGCCGTCGTATCACAAAACCCCACCTCCCCCAATCTAAGTTTGACGGACGAAGCAACCATCATTTCACTCTTCGCTGAATCCCCTTCTCCCTCACTGTCTTCAAGAAAGGCAACACTTGCATCTGCCACTGTTCTTCTCTCCGAATGAAGGGAAGGTAAGCGGATCCGTGATGTTGGTATATTTTCGTTCAGAGGAAAAAAAAGAACTTTTGCAAAGCAATAACCGATCCTCACTCTCTTTTTTGTTTCATTGTCGTTGCGATTGTGTTTTCCTTTCAGTGGTCTCCTAGTATTCGTCAATTTCATGATGGACCAAGGAGAACCAGGCAAAGATCTGCCGATATTGGAGCAGACGCGGGAGGTTGATCCCCACAAGACAGAGTGCTCCAAGAAGATGGAGGCAACCACCGAGGCGACCCCAGATACTGAGATGGTCAACGCCGCGTTTGAGGTTACAGCCCTCGTGGCACTTCAGGAGCAGTTTCCCCCCTTCGAGGATGTGTCCCCCCTCCCCCGCTGAGCTGCCCAAGGTGATTTCCTTCTTTGCCGATCTCGATTGTGGTTTTTCATCTAAGTATGTGGTGATTTTCTTTAGAAAAGGAAGTATGTGGTGATTAATAATGCAAAATTTTATTAGCTTCGATGCCATGGTATACATAGTGGTTTAAATAACTTGTGTTTCTTATACTGAAAAGTAATTCAGAATTTGTTTCTGTTTCAATTAGAGCCCTGATGCAGACAAGGATTGTGTGGTTGTACATGTCACTCTCTATGAGGCGGACGAGCTGAATATACGCACTGGGAAAACAGAGTTCTTAGGCTGTTGGATCCTGGAAGCCATTTGCGGTTATACCAATGAAGAGTTGTATTCCATCCTCACTGTTGTCAGGTGTGTTGTCCAGGGTGTACTGAAGCACAAGAAGTTCAAAGCTACTCCTTTGTTTGTGAGGAATACTGTTCTTGTCAAGCTTACGCAGGAAGATGACGTGGCATGCCTCCACAAACAAGTTTATCAGTGGCAAGGCGACAAGGTTGTCTTCATGAAGGTTCATAGGATTGAGCTGCTGCGGGACGTCCTCGATGATGTTCATGGCAAGGTCCATCTTGTGTCCAGCCCAAATTAGATCGAGGCATGAAATAGTTGCCCCAACTAGTGTTTAATAGTAGTTTGGATTGTGTCTAATTATCCGAACCTTGCCTGTTATCGACCCCTCTGGGGCTAGTACTCTGTTTGAATCCGTCTATGGGAACTGCTGCTACTTTTGTGTGCCCGTGAATCATGTGAGAACCATCGTAATTGTTGCCAAAACAGATGCGTCCTTATTAGTTTTTTCATGAATATGGCATGGTAAGACATAAGTTGTCACGGTTTATCATACGAGCAGTGTGTGTTTTGATGAAATACAGCACTCGTTCGAGAACCGTGCGCCGACGTATACATAAGTACTTGTAAACACTGTTGGTGCTACCCCACTTGTAAGCTGTTGTGCAAAACACGACACATTAGCTCAACTCGCTTCAACACTAGGCTATCGACCAGCTAACAATCAACAATCTGCTGTCTGACATATAAGCAACTATGTATGTTGTTACAGTGGTTCATGCAGTTAATTGAGGCCACAATGTAATAAATTCCAAACGTTCACACGCTAGTCCAGCGCTCATGTGGAACACTCATATTAAACTCGTCTTCATAAAAAAACTTGAAAAGCATAAGTTAAGCAATTTTATACATCTCAATGATTCATAGAACATAACAAACATATACTAGTTCACAGCAAAAGACAAAGTTGTGAGAAGGTTAACAAATCAGGAAAAAACAAGCAAGGCTTCTCTCTGAGCAAAGGGCCTCCCGGCAGGCTTAAATTTCCTGGAGTTCACTCTGGTTTTTTCTTGTTGCCACCATTCAGGGTTAGGTTCTCTCATTCCAGAATAACCAATTATAATTGTGGTCTCAGCTAGAATGCTGAACTGAACCATGCAGTGCACTGACCAGCTGAAATGCTTGTGCATTCCACTAAATTTAAGCACTGCTATTTGCAGAAATAAGCGGACCACAATGCCTCTTGTCCGTGCACCTGTCCAAAAAACCTCCGTGCAGCCGTGCCAGCTAGTCCTTGGTCCATGGATGAACTGGTAGAAAGTGCATTCCGGACTAGGATGCAGTTGTTTTCGCTCGTCCCTGCACTGCAATCAGGAAGTAAAACGTACGAATCAGCTTCTTTTAGATTGCGTTGGTCATTCTACCTTACTTACTACCAATGTAGGGATACCTTGAAGACGGGAGGTTAGACGACGGCAGCGAGGGATAGCCATCTCATTTTGCGCAGTTGTACTAAAACTGAGGTGTGTGCTTTTGATTGCACGGATAGAAACGATACGGAGACAGACATCCCAAAACGATATGGAGACAGACATCCCTGCTTGCGCAAATAATAAATACGGTTATTTAAACAGTGACAGATATTACTACTTTCCCCCGTTTCCTCTTAGAACCAAGTCCTAGATTCATGCTACAGCTTTCCCACTTTCTTCCCTATTTGAACCAACGCTTTGAGTCAACTGTATGAATTAGCTTTACTTCTAATAATAGTAGAAGTTTAGGTGGCTTTGGAACAGCGGACGGAAGTAGAAAAGGATCCACACGAAGGGAGCTGGGGTAGTAGAGCAAGGTAGGTTTCGAAGGAATATATACCCGAGGGTCGTCGGCATGTCGCAAAGACGGTGTTGGGAGGCTGCATCTTGGCCCCAATACTGCAGGGAGGAAGAAGAGGTTGGAGGCCCTCCCGAGCCGGCGCTCTCTCAGAGAGAACGGCACGGCCGCCGATCAAGACACGCGGGCAGCCGTTGGTATCCTCCCTCGCCGCCAACGACAGTGTGAACGATGCACCTACACCCCTGCCCCGGTCGAGGTTGTCCAGCCGGATTTGTGACCAGCCGTGAGCTGAGAGAGAGTGTGGCCACCTATGTGTTGCTTAGACCTGGAGAGCATGAGAGAGTGAATGAGAGGAACCCTAGTAAAGCAAGCGCTAAGGCTCCTGCTTTTATATATAGTGGAGTGATTTTGTTGTACCAGCTTCAAAAAAATGCGCTCCTATGTGTACCGGCGAGTGGGTGTGAGAGAACTAGTGCATGCATGCACCGCTTCTCTTCGTGAGAGTACAATATACTATGCCCAAAGAACGTTCGCCGCAAGAGTAATAGTACAAGTGTGTGACGTGTGAGCTAAAATAAAATGTGTGCGCTGTCTTTTGTTTTTTAGAAGTTCTGAGGGTAGGGTGTGAAGAGCACATATGTGTGTGACGTCTACCTGCAGATAGACGGTGGGTGCGACGTGCGAGTCTGCGAGAGGACTCAGGAGAGTCATGACTTGTGAGGGTGCGTGTGCATGAGAGAGAGGGGGGGACGTATCAATGCAATGCATGTGTCCGTAAATCATTATCCGACAAACGTTCGCGACAAGCCTTTTCCCGACGAACACCATAAGGACCGTTAGATCGGCATCCGACAGTGTCAGTTTTGCCATGTCATTTAACAGAACAGCCACTCCTCCTACACACAAATCTTCCACGTGAGTGTTAGCAACTGCCGTATGCTCCCTCCGTTTCGAAATGTAGTGCATATAGCTTTATAGAAAATTCGAACCTCGTAAACTTTTACCAAGTTTTCGTGTACCAAATTGCACATGTAGAATACCATGTATATATCATTTCATTCATCTTCGAGAGGTAACTATAAAGTTGGGTGAGGAGTCTACAAAGAAAGACCACCATATCACCTGCAGCAATTTCAAGCATCCTTTAGTGTCGAGGAATATCATAGGAACTCTATATGATATGATTTTTATAGGATTTTTTCCTTTAGAGTCAATTGGTTCATAGGAATAGATTCATATACTCCACATTTCAAAGGAAATAAACATGATATCATTTCTATAGCTTTAGAGCCACTTGGTTCATATGAATGGATTCCTATACTCCCTTAATTTCAAAGGAAAATAAACATTAGCGTATATTCAATAGAAAAGTTCCTATGATATGAACCAAATTACATCTCTTTTCTAATCCCTCCTCATAGGAATTGAGAAACATGTCATCTCTAGATTCAATAGAAAAGTTCCTATGATGTGAACCAAATGACATTTCTTTTCCAATCCCTACTCATAGGAATTGAGATGCTCCATGTCATGTCTTTCCCTAAAACTTCCATGTATACATCTTCTATTCCTAAATAGATAGTACAACCCACTAGTAGCTTTTTTCCAAAACATGCAACTATGGCACAAGAACTATATAGTGTGCCAATAAGTTTGAAAGATGGTCGCTGGATGAAGCTAACCCGACAGTGCAGAGATAGGCAAATCCGAGCACTACTGGCCATTGGATATCATCAACATTCCACCAGATCTTCCACATGTACAATTTAGAAGACTCCATGGTTGAACTTAAGCATAATGCACAAACCTCAAAACACAAGCATTTCTCCTTTGTTCTAGAATCTTCTGTATCATAATTGATTATTTTTTTCTAAATGAATTACCATTATTTGTTTTTTACTTTATGATTTACTCCCTCCGTTCCAAAATAGATGACCCAACTTTGCACAAGTTAGTGCAAAGTTGGGTCATCTATTTTGGAACGGAGGGAGTACAATGCACAACCCCATGAATCTTAACATTTTTATAAAACTTATTGATTTTGAATGAGATGAACTATAAGAACTAAACGAACATCTACATCATGCATATATGACTCAAAGCTTTACATGCTATAGTGTGTATTTATTCATAATTTGGTTTCGAAATCTCATGCGTTCAATACATGTGTACCTTACTAGTTTTGAGTAGAGTAGCAAATTTCACGCGGCCCCGGGTATATCAAAATGCAGGGCCCATGCATCATTTCCTTTCAGTCGAATCTACGTCCACAATATTTTGTACGTACTATATCTCCACTGGTCCCCGAACCCAAAATGCTGCCTCATTCCCGTAAAACCAAGCGACCCACACATATTTAAGGCATCGGCTCAAACCCATTTACTATGACGTGGCCCCGCATGGCATAGTACTCCTACAAACCCTACCGCCTCACTCATCATCGGTTTTCTTCAAGAGGACGAGGGAGAAGCCGATTTGTAGTGGAGGCGCTTTCAAAAAAGGATCTGTAGTGGAGACCCCTACCCTAGGGTGCCCTCGGTAGCTGCCGCACGCAACATTGTTTTCTCTTTTCTTTATGCTCTTGCGCCATAGAGTGAAATGATGGTTGCTTCGTCCATCCAGCTTAATGCGGGAAAGGTGAGGCTTTGTGATTTGACCCCTCGTCGCTCATTTTCTACTACTGCGACGCTACAACCGGGGTACCTACAATTCCAACCGCTGCTCCGAACTGTAATTTGGTGCATCGCACATGGAACAAGACGGTGGATGAGCCACATGTCGGCCAAAGGGGTCCTGTTAAGTGTGTCGCCATTTCGTGTGCGCACTGACCCTACTTGAGTTGCTACGCCAACACGACAGGAGCAGCCTACCACTTGGTTTTGCTCCTTGGTGAATCCCGACTATATTGATCTAAAAAGATATGTGCTGAACTACCCTCTCCGTCTCGGTTTTTTTATTTTTAGGTGTCTCGGTTTATAGGGCATGGACGTAGTTCTAGGTCATCCATTTGACTAACTAAATATGAGTTACTATGTCACAAAAAGTATATCATTGGATTCTTAAGCGGATGTAGTTATATTTAAAAGTCGAGGGCAGGGCTTTTCCTACGCGGTAGGCAGCGGGGTAGTTCCGCCTAGTCGGTTCGACAGAGACATGAGAAGACAAGGGAGTAGGCTACTGCAAACGTAGGGCTGTGTGATTTGACATCGAGTTACTGCTGGACAGGTGGGGCCCCGTGATTTGACTTTCCATTATCATTTTAACTGCGGCGCTACGACCGGCGTGAGTCTCCCAGATTCCTGACCACCTCCATATAGGTGCCTCTCCCAATGCTCCACCATGTAGTAGAGGCTGGCTCTTGCACGAGAGCCCACTTCTCCACATTTTCCTTGCCTCTCTTTCCTCCACATATGCAAAAATGCCATGTAAAGCGCACTATTGTACTTACTTTTACTTGCTCCTATAGGTGCTTAAGCTTGCCACATAGGCATAAAGTCTGATGTGGCAAGTTAATCAAGAAGAGAGAGACTAGTTTGGTGACCCAAGGAAGAAACGGTGCTAAGCGCGTGTACCTAGGTGAAAAGACAATTTTGAGTCTATAGCTAATTAAATGAAGCAAACTTAGCAACACCATTTCATTAGAAGAGGTCACTCCTTGGCAAATGCAATAAATACACGCACTTAGCACCGTTTCTTCCTTGAGTACAAAGAAAGAGATAGAGAGGAGTAAAAAAATACACTTATAGCCAACCTTCTTGTAGTATGAGTGACTAAGTGATTACTATGTATGACATGCCAACATCAGATTGTTGGGGAACGTAGCAGAAAATCAAAATTTTCTATGCATCAACAAGATCAATCTAAGGAGTAATCTAGCAAACGAGGGGAAGGCGAGTGCATCTACATACCCTTGTAGATCGCTAAGCGGAAGCGTTCAAGTGAACGGGGTTGATGGAGTCGTACTCGTCGTGATCCAAATCACCGATGATCCTAGTGCCGAACGGACGGCACCTCCATGTTCAACACACGTACATCCCGGTGACGTCTCCTACGCCTTGATCCAGCAAGGGGAGAATGAGAGGTTGGGGAAGACTCCATCCAGCAGCAGCACGACGGCGTGGTGGTGGTGGAGGAACGCGGGACTCCAGCAGGGCTTCGCCAAGCACTACAAGAGATGAGGAGGGAGAGGGGTAGGGCTGCGCCAACAGGGAGAGCAAATCACATGTATTGGGCAGCCCCAAACCTCAAGTATATATAGGGGGAGGGGAGGGACTGCGCCCCCACCTAGGGTTCCCTCCCTAGGGGTGGCGGCCAGCCCGAGATCCCATATAGGGGGCGGCCAAGGGGGAAGAGAGGGGGCGCACCACTAGGTGGGCCTTAGGCCCATCTGAGCCTAGGGTTTGCCCCCTTCCCCTCTTAGAGGCACCTTGGGCCTTGGTGGGAGGCACCCCAGCCCACCTAGGGGCTGGTGCCTTGCCACTATTGGCCCATGTAGGCCTCTGGGGCTGGTGGCCCCACCTGGTGGACCCCCGGACCCCTCCGGTGGTCCCGGTACACTACCGGTGATGCCCGGAACACTTCCGGTGGCCAAAACCATACTTCCTATATATCAATCTTTACCTCCGGACCATTCCTGAACTCCTCGTGACGTCTGGGATCTCATCCGGGACTCCGAACAACATTCGGTAACCACGTACATACTTTCCCTATAACCCTAGCATCATCGAACCTTAAGTGTGTAGACCCTACGGGTTCGGAAGTCATGCAGACATGGCCGAGACAACTCTCCGGTCAATAACCAACAGCAGGATCTGGATACCCATGTTGGCTCCCACATGCTCCACGATGATCTCATCGAATGAACCACGATGTCAAGGACTTAATCAATCCCTTATACAATTCCCTTTGTCTAGCGGTATGATACTTGCCCGAGATTCGATCGTCGGTATCCCGATCTCATTACCGGCAAGTCCCTTTACTCGTTCCGTAACACATCAT
Source organism: Triticum urartu (assembly GCF_056163025.1). NCBI lineage: Eukaryota > Viridiplantae > Streptophyta > Magnoliopsida > Poales > Poaceae > Triticum > Triticum urartu. The sequence continues at coordinate 439,939,240 of NC_141874.1, read as the reverse complement.
CCCGTGATCAACTCCTTGATCACATTGTGCACATTATGATGATGTCCTACCGAGTGGGCCCAGAGATACCTCTCCGTTTACACGGAGTGACAAATGCCAGTCTCGATTCGTGCCAACCCAACAGACACTTTCGGAGATACCTGTAGTGTACCTTTATAGACACCTAGTTACGTTGTGACTTTTGGCACACCCAAAGCACTCCTACGGTATCCGGGAGTTGCACAATCTCATGGTCTATGGAAATGATACTTGACATTAGAAAAGCTTTAGCATACGAACTACATGATCTTGTGCTAGGCTTAGGATTGGGTCTTGTCCATCACATCATTCTCCTAATGATGTGATCCCGTTATCAACGACATCCAATGTCCATGGTCAGGAAACCGTAACCATCTATTGATCAACGAGCTATTCAACTAGAGACTTACTAGGGACATGGTGTTGTCTATTTATCCACACATGTATCTGACTTTCCTATCAATACAATTCTAGCATGGATAATAAACGATGATCATGAACAAGGAAATATAATAATAACCAATTTATTATTGCCTCTAGGGCATATTTCCAACAGTCTCCCACTTGCACTAGAGTCAATAATCCATTTCACATCGATATGTGATTAACACTCAAGATCACATCCCTAGGTGACTAACACCCAAAGAGTTCTGGGTTTGATCATGTTATGCTTGTGAGAGAGGTTTCAGTCAACGGGTCTGCAGCATTCAGATCCGTATGTACTTCGCAAATTTCTATGTCATCTTGTAGATGCAACTACTACGCTACGTTTGGTGCCATTTCAAATAACTGTTCTACTTGGAGCTATTCTAAATTGTTGCTCCATTATACGTATCCGGTATCTCTACTCAGAGCTATCCACATAGGTGTTAAGGTTGCATCGACGTAACTCTTTACGTCGAACTCTTTATCACCTCCATAACCGAGAAACATATCCTTATTCCTCTAAGGATAATTTAGACCTCTATCTGGTGATCTACTCCTAGATCACCTTTGTACCCTCTTGCCAAATATGTGGCAAGGCTCACATCAGGTGTGGTACTCAGCATGGCATACCATATGGAGCCTATGACAAAAGCATAGGGGACGACCTTCGTCCTTCCTCTTTCTTCTGCCGTGGTCGAGCTTTAAGTCTCAACTTCATACCTTACAACTCAGGCAAGAACTCCTTCTTTGACTGATCCATCTTGAACACCTTCAAGATCATGTCAAGGTATGTGCTCATTTGAAAGTACCATTAAGCGTTTTGATCTATCCTTATAGATCTTGATGCTCAATGTTCAAGTAGCTTAATCCAGGCTTTCCATTGAAAAACACTTTCCAAAAAACCCTATATGCTTTCTAGAAATTCTACGTCATTTCTGAACAACAATATGTCAACAACATATACTCATCAGAAATTCTATAGTGCTCCCACTCACTTCTTTGGAAATACAAGTTTCTCATAAACTTTGTATACACCCAAAAAATTTGATCATCTCATCAAAGCATACATTCCAACTCCGAGATGCTTACTCCATTCCTTAGAAGGATTGCTGGAGCTTTGCATACTTGTTAGCATCTTTCAGGATTGACAAAACCTGCTATTGTATCACATACAACTTTTCTTACGAAAACTTGGTAAGAAAACTTGTTTTGACATCCATCTGTAAGATTTCATAATCGAAAAATACAGCTAATTCTAACATGATTCCGACGGACTTAAGCATCGCTACGGGTGAGATATTCTCATCATAGTCAACTCCTTGAACTTGTCGGAAAAACATCTTAACGACAAGTCGAGCTTTCTTAATGGTGATACTTACCATCATTGTCCGTCTTCCTTTTAAAAATCCATATGTACCTAACAACCTTACGACCATCAAGTAGTTCTTCCAAAGTCTACATTTTGTTTTCATATATGGATCCTCTCTCGGATTATATGGCCTCGAGCCATTTTGGAATCCAGACCCACCATCGCTTCTCCATAGCTCGTAGGTTCATTGTTGTCTAGCAACATGACTTCCAAGACAGGATTATGTACCACTCTGAAGTAGTACGCATCCTTTTCATCCCACGAGGTTTGGTAGTGACTTGATCTGAAGTTTCATGATCACTATCATAAGCTTCCACTTCAATTGGTGTAGGTGCCACAGGAACAACTCCCTGTGCCCTGCCACACACTAGTTGAAGAGACGGTTCAATAACCTCATCAAGTCTCCACCATCCTCCCACTCAATTCTTTCGAGAGAAACTTTTTTCTCGAGAAAGGACCCGATTCTAGAAACAATCCCTTATTGCTTTCGGATCTGAGACACGAGGTATACCCAACTGTTTTGGGTGTCCTATGAAGATGCATTTATCCGCTTTGGGTTTGAGCTTATCAGCCTGAAACTTTTTCACATAAGAGTCGCAGCCCCAAACTTTTTAACAAATGATAGATTAGGTTTCTCTAAACCATAGTTCATACGGTGTCATCTCATCGGAATTACGTGGTGCCCTATTTAAAGTGAATGTGGTTGTCTCTAATGCCTAACCCATAAACTATCGTGGTAATTCGATAAGAGACATCATGGTACGCATCATATCCAATAGGGTGCAGTTATGATGTTCGGACACACCATCATACTATGGTGTTTCAGGCTGTATTAGTTCTGAAACAATTTCCGCAATGTCTTAATTCTATGCCAAACTCGTAATTCAGATATTCATCTCTATGATCATATCATAGATATTTTATCCTCTTGTCACGACGATCTTTCAACTTCACCCTGAAATTACTTGAACCTTTCAATAATTCAAACTCGTGATTCATCAAGTAAATATACTCAACATCTACTCAAATTATCTGTGAAGTAAGAACATAATGATATCCACTACACGCCTCAGCACTCATTGGATTACACACATCAAAATGTATTACTTCCAACAAGTTGCTTTCTAGTTCCATTTTACTGAAAACGAGGCTTTCAGTCATCTTGCCCATGTGGTATGATTTGCATGTCTCAAGTGATTCAAAATCAAGTGAGTCCAAACGGTCCATTTGCATGGAGTTTCTTCATGCATATACACCAATAGACATGGTTCGCATGTCTCAAACTTTTCAAAACGAGTGAGCCCAAAGATCCATCAACATGGAGCTTCTTCATGCGTTTTATACCGATATGACTTACGTGGCAGTGCCACAAGTAGGTGGTACTATCATTACTATCTTATATCTTTTGGCATGAACATGCGTATCACTACGATCGAGATTCAATAAACCATTCATTTTAGGTGCAAGAGCATTGAAGGTATTATTCAAATAAACAGAGTAACCATTATTCTCCTTAAATGAATAACCGTATTGCGATAGATATAATACAATCATGCATATGCTCAACACAAACACCAATCTCGATGGTAGAGGGAGCGTGCGATGCTTGATCACATCAAGCTTGGGAAAAACTTCCAACACATATCACCAGCTCACCTTTAGCTAGTCTCCGTTTACTCCGTAGCCTTTTATTTCGAGTTTACTAACACTTAGCAACCGAACCGGTATCTAATACCATGGTGCTACTAGGAGTACTAGTAAAGTACACATTAACACAATGTATATCCAATATACTTCTATCGACCTTGCCAGCCTTCTCATCTACCAAGTATCTAGGGTAATTTTGCTCCAGTGGCTGTTCCCCTTATTACAGAAGCACTTAGTCTCGGGTTTGGGTTCAACCTTGGGTTTCTTCACTAGATCAACAGTTGATTTGTCGTTTCATGAAGTATCCCTTCTTGCCCTTGCCCTTCTTGAAACTAGTGGTTTCACCAACCATCAACAATTGATGCTTCTTCTTGATTTCTACTTTTGTGGTGTCAAACATCGCGAATATCTCAAGGATCATCATATATGTCCCTGATATATTATAGTTCATCACGAAGCTCTAGCAGCTTGGTGGTAATGAGTTCGGAGAAACATCACTATCTCATCTGGAAGATCAACTCCCACTCGATTCAAATGATTGTTGTACTCAGACAATCTGAGCACAAGCTCAACAATTGAGCTTTTCTCCCTTAGTTTGCAGGCTAAGAAAATCGTCGGAGGTCTTATACCTCTTGACGTGGTCACGAGCCTGAAATCCCAATTTCATCCCTCGAAACATCTCATATGTTTTGCGACGTTTCAAAACGTCTTCGGTACCTCAACTCTAAACCGTTTAACTGAACTATCACGTAGTTATCAAAATGTGTATGTCAGATGTTCGCAACATCCACAGACCTCAGCACACTGAGCGGTGCATTAAGGACATAAGCCTTCTATGAAGCAATGAGGACAATCCTCTGTTTACGGACCTAGTCCGCATAATTGCTACTATCATCTTTCAACTAAATTTTCTCTAGGAACATATCTAAAGAGTAGAACTGAAACGCGAGCTACGACATAATTTGCGAAGACCTTTTGACTATGTTTAGGATAATTAAGTTCATCTTATGAACTCCCACTCAGATAGAAATCCCTCTAGTCATCTAAGTGATTACATGATCCGAGTCAACTAGGCCGTGTCCGATCATCACGTGAGACGGACTAGTCATCATCGGTGAACATCTTCATGTTGATCGTATCTTCTATATGACTCATGTTCGACCTTTCGGTCTTCCGTGTTCTGAGACCATGTCTGTACAAGCTAGGCTCGTCAATTCAACCTAAGTGTTTCGCATGTGTCCCGAGGCCATGTCTGTACATGCTAGGCTCGTCAACACCCGTTGTATTCGAACGTTAGAATCTATCACACCCGATCATCACGTGGTGCTTCGAAACAACGAACCTTCGCAACGGTGCACAGTTAGGGGGAACACCTTTCTTGAAATTTTAGTGAGGGATCATCTTATTTAAGCTACCGTCGTTCTAAGCAAATAAGATGTAAAACATGATAAACATCACATGCAATCAAATAGTGACATGATATGGCCAATATCATTTTGCTCCTCTTGATCTCCATCTTCGGGGCTCCATGATCATCGTTGTCACCGGCATGACACCATGATCTCCATCATCATGATCTCCATCATCGTGTCTTCTTGAAGTTGTCTCGTCATCTATTACTTCTACTACTATGGCTAACACGTTTAGCAATAATGTAAAGTAATTTACATGGCGTTTCTCAATGACACGCAGGTCCTACAAAAAATAAAGACAACTCCTATTGCTCCTGCCGGTTGTCATACTCATCGACATGCAAGTCGTGATTCCTATTACAAGAACATGATCTCATACATCACATATATATCATTCATCACATCCTTTGGCCATATCACATCACAAAACACTTGTTGCAAAACCAAGTTAGACGTCCTCTAATTGTTGTTGCAAGTTTTTACGTGGCTGCTATAGGTTTCTAGCAAGAACGTTTCTTACCTACGCCAAAAACACAACATGAATTGCCAATTTCTATTTACCCTTCATAAGGACCCTGTTCATCGAATCCGATCCGACTAAAGTGGGAGAGACAGACACCCGCCAGCCACCTTATGCAACTAGTGCATGTCAGTCGGTGGAACCGGTCTCACGTAAGCGTACGTGTAAGGTTGGTCCGGGCCGCTTCCTCCCACGATGCCGCCGAATCAAGATAAGACTAGTAACGGCAAGATAATTGACAATATCGACGCCCACAACTACTTTGTGATCTACTCATGCATAGTAACTACGCATAGACCTAGCTCGTGAAGCAACTGTTGGGGAACGTAGCAGAAATTCAAAATTTTCTACGCATCACCAGGATCAATCTATGGAGTAATCTAGCAACAAGGGGAAGGAGAGTGCATCTACATACCCTTGTAGATCGCTAAGCGGAAGCGTTCAAGTGAACGGGGTTGATGGAGTCGTACTCGTCGTGATCCAAATCACCGATGATCCTAGTGCCGAACGGACGGCACCTCCGTGTTCAACACATGTACAGCCCGGTGACGTCTCCTACGCCTTGATCCAGCAAGGGGAGATGGAGAGGTTGGGGAAGACTTCATCCAGCAGCAGCACGACGGCGTGGTGGTGGTGGAGGAGCGCGGGACTCCAGCAGGGCTTCGCCAAGCACTACGAGAGACGAGGAGGGAGAGGGGTAGGGCTGCGCCAACAGGGAGAGCAAATCACATGTATTGGGCAGCCCCAAACCTCAAGTATATATAGGGGGAGTGGAGGGGCTGCGCCCCCACCTAGGGTTCCCTCCCTAGGGGTGTCGGCCAGCCCTAGATCCCATCTAGGGGGCGGCCAAGGGGGAAGAGAGGGGGCGCACCACTAGGTGGGCCTTAGGCCCATCTGAGCCTAGGGTTTGCCCCCTTCCCCTCTTGGAGGCGCCTTGGGCCTTGGTGGGAGGCGCCCCAGCTGACCTAGGGGCTGGTCCCTTCCCACTATTGGCCCATGTAGGCCTCTGGGGCTGGTAGCCCCACCTGGTGGACCCCCGGACCCCTCCGGTGGTCCCGGTACACTACCGGTGATGCCCGGAACACTTCCGGTGGCCAAAACCATACTTCCTATATATCAATCTTTACCTCCGGACCATTCCGGAACTCCTCGTGACGTCCGGGATCTCATCCGGGACTCCGAACAACATTCGGTAACCACGTACATACTTTCCCTATAACCCTAGCGTCATCGAACCTTAAGTGTGTAGACCCTATGGGTTCGGAAGTCATGCAGACATGGCCGAGACAACTCTCCGGTCAATAACCAACAACGGGATCTAGATACCCATGTTGGCTTCCACATGCTCCATGATGATCTCATCGGATGAAACACGATGTCAAGGACTTAATCAATCCCTTATACAATTCCCTTTGTCTAGCGGTACGATACTTGCCCGAGATTCGATCGTCGGTATCCCGATACCTTGTTCAATCTCGTTACCGGCAAGTATCTTTACTCGTTCCGTAACACATAATCCCGTGATCAACTCCTTGATCACATTGTGCACATTATGATGATGTCCTACCGACTGCGCCCAGAGATACCTCTCCGTTTACACGGAGTGACAAATCCCAGTCTCGATTCGTGCCAGCCCAACAGACACTTTCGGAGAAACCTGTAGTGTACCTTGATAGCCACCCAGTTACGTTGTGACGTTTGGCACACCCAAAGCACTCCTACGGTATCCAGGAGTTGCACAATCTCATGGTCTAAGGAAATGATACTTGACATTGGAAAAGCTTTAGCATACGAACTACATGATCTTGTGCTAGGCTTAGGATTGGGTCTTGTCCATCACATCATTCTCCTAATGATGTGATCCCGTTATCAACAACATCCAATGTCCATGGTCAGGAAACCGTAACCATCTATTGATCAACGAGCTAGTCAACTAGAGGCTTACTAGGGACGTGGTGTTGTCTATGTATCCACACATGTATCTGAGTTTCCTATCAATACAATTATAGCATGGATAATAAACGATTATTATGAACAAGGAAATATAATAATAACCAATTTATTATTGCCTCTAGGGCATATTTCCAACACAGATAGCCTAACGCACCATGCTAAATCTCCAAGGGCGCGACCGCGCGAGCGACGCGACGGTCGTGGTAGGCGCGACCATGATACGGGCTGCTGGCAACCCTTGGATCTGAGATCAAATGGTCGCATGCTAAGTTGCTAAAAGTTTACAGAATAACCCTCCAGGATAGGATATTCACCCATAGGTCTAGAATCACGCCATGCAACCGTTCGATCTCAGTTCCAAGGGCTCTCGGAAGCCCGTATCATGGGAGAATAGAAAGCCACTACCCTGCTGTTCACACGCTAGCAAGCTTCACCTCATCCTGCGAGCCACCGCGCCTGTGGGCAGGGGAGATGGCATACTAAGCAAGCTTCTCCTCGTTCTGCGAGTTGACTGGACACATCAAAAGTACTCCAGTGTATCGAGCCTTGCCTCTAAGGTAGGCCCCACATGGTTTGCCTCTTTTTTTAATTTAACATAACGCGTCAAGTCGCAATTTGTTTGTTCACCCGTGGTAGACGATCCTCCCTCCACCAAGTGGACAACCAGTACACGTGCCAAATTACCACATGGGCTGCCTTTTTCGTACAGAAATGAGCTCCACCGTGTACCCGCACGGGTGTGGTTGGGAAAGAGACGGGAGTACGTGCGCCGTGCATGCACCTATTCTCTTCATGCACGTCCCCCACCTACGTGTGTGTGTGTGAGAGAGATACAAACCTAGACATAATGCGCCGTCGTCCAGTCCGACCACCAGTCACCACCACGCCCCACTCCTCCTCCCCTTATCTCTCATATTTCTCCCTCCATTTTTATATACAAGGGGCCACTATCAAAATTACAATTTGCAGATATACAAGGCCACTAATACTAATCGATGCAATATTAATGGTGTTTGCCTCGTGGTACTAGCAAAGGAGGACATTAATTATCCCTTGTATGCATGCGGGAGTTTGTAAAAAAAGCATCTTGATGTTCCGTGCAATGCACGGGTATATTGCTAGTCCATGAAAACAACACATGGAAAAATTCCACGGCGAACGAGGGATTTGAATCTATTGGGAGGGGCTGTTTGGATCTTGCCCGGGGTAGCCAAAATATTGGCGACCCTTTTGTCCACCGGTGCCTTTGCCACCGATGAACGAGGAATGGCTCGGGTGCTCATGCTGTCATGCATCCTCCAGCGCGCACGTTGGAGATCAGCTTGCACGAGCTGTGTTTTTTGTCCCACAATGCCGCCCGAGCCGCCCGCAGACCGACTGACGACCCGCAAATTACGCCATCCAACCGTAGCCGCACACATTATGACAGCAACTCAACCAACCAGACGAAATTCACGCAAACACATAGACAAACTGATATTTCATATAAACAATGACGAAAATCATATAAAATACCAGATTTTCATACAAACATGACGGGTTTCATTACATTCAAATGAACTACGCGGTGCTAGTTCTGGACAGCATGGGTATATAATACCTGGCCTAAATGGTCGCTCGCCGAACGATTTGTGTTCCTCATGTCCGGCAGCACGATCACCGAACTGCCGGGAGCCCCGGAGGTATATGCTTCAGCGCAAAGGACGACTCGCTTCCCTACTACCCAACTGATATCATTGGCTGGTGCTGAAGATGATGGTGGCCGGCACCGATTCGAGTTCATCACCGGCCACTACTTCGCCATGGCCGGCACCGGCTCGAGTTCATCCTAACATTTCCCTCTTCCGTGGAGCCCATGCGGGGTCAACGAAGGTCCTCGCAAAAAAGGATCCGGCAAGACACCTGCTATGTACGCTGGCGTCGCCTCCGCGGTGGCCTTCATGGGACCCAAGCGGCGGCGGCTCCTGTGTTCTACTTCTCCTCGATGATGGCGGCGGACGCGGAGGCGCTGGCCACCGACTCATTGCTCTCCGCGCACCCGGCTTCTGTCACTGCTTGCATGGCGCGACCGCCGGCATGGGAGTCTCGGCCACAGAAACGGGAGACGCGGTACGAGGCGGCGGCGTGGACGGCAGCAACGATGCCCGTGTGCCACTCCTCGTCGAGCTGGCCTAGAGCGGCGAGTTGCTGAACCGCACACCGGCTTGGGGCGGTAACTGGCACCATCGGGCGAGGGGAGGGTGGTGGATCAGCGAGCTGCATAGCTCGTATCCGGCGGGCTACCCAGCCGGCTTGGATGCGGAATAACTACTCTTCGTAAGCCATTAAGAGTGGACAAAATGGTGGAGGAGATAGGGGAGCGGCGGAGGTGTGCAATTCTTGGCCGGCGTTTGGCCTCGTTTAAATAGGAGATTAAATAGATGGCGGACGGGAGGAGCTCGGGCAACATCGCGTTTAACGCCGCGCCGGCCCGGTCATGAACGGACGTGTGTCCAGAGTGGGTTTCTCGGCTTCCACATGGGCGGGTTTCATGGAGGCGTTTGAATGCTGCACGGAGGCGTGTTCAGTCGGGCGTGCCACGAGTGGCGCCCTCGACTCTGACCTAGGACACCGTGCCGTTCTTCCACTGACATGTGGGCTCCTTGGGTGCACGGCATGCATGTCAGTGACCCAACGCAGGCAGCGCACAGCAGAGGAACCTTTGGTGGGCCAGGGCGGTCAGAAGCGGGCATTTCATAAACCGATGATTGTTCATTGAGTGTGACATCATCTTTTTCATGTAGATAAGCCTACTATGTTGATAGCCCGTTCGATTCGTTGTGATTCATAAAGACCGCTGCAAACATCAATGTTCTGCTTATCACAGATAAGATTGATTAATACCCGTAACAATCCATGTCCTTAACAAAGGGTGCATGCACGTATAGGTTGAACGTGTGTCTTGCGTCGTGTGCTGTGTGCATGCAGGCGTGCGAGTGTTGCGTGCGTGCAAGGGTACGTTTCAGTGTTGCATGCATGGGTGCGTATGTGCGTGTGTTTGTGAGTGCATGTGTATGTGTCAGTGTTGCATGCCAGCATGTGTGCATGTGTATGTGTCAGTGTTGCACGCCTACATGCGTGCGTGTCTTGCGTGCATGCATGTGTACGTGCGGGGTGAGGCTACACGTCAGTCGACTGACTTTTTCATCTCTGGTCATTAGATTTTCCAGCCGTTGGATACGAAATCAAGGGCCTCCAGTTTATCATCAAACTCCACCCCCTGAGCCGCCAGTAACAACCGGCCGAACCGCCAGCCCCCGCCACCCACGGCCGGCCCGCCCTCCCCGAAACCACTACCCACTGTCGGTCCGCTGCCGCCCCCGCCGAGCTTTTTCTCCGGGGATCCCCACCCCACCGCCCAATGAACGCCCCCCAACCGCCGGTGACTGCCAACCAGAGGTCTCACGACTTCGAATACCCACTGACCACAAATTTATTACCATTTATGTCCTTCATATACGCGCTGACAGGTGGGCCCTATGGTAATGTGCGCTGCTGAATGTGGACCGTTTGACTGGTCAATTGATCGTGTTATCAACAAATTACGGAGTTGTATGGTGAGCCAGTGACCGTATGATCGCCCTAAAATGTACTCCTATTTTATTAACACAGTACAGACTCAAACTACCATTTCTTTCTTTCATATACGGGCTGACAGGTGGGCCCCATGGTTACGCGCCCCTATGGTGCAACACTAGTTGCGCCGCGTGGAACGTTTGACTAGTCAATTGATTGTGTCATCAACAAAATATGGAGTTGTACGGGTGAGCCAGTGACCGTATAATCATGATATGTATTTGTTTAACACGGTACAGACGCAAGGGCTCATATATACGCGCAAGCACTCACCGCTATAAGCGCACACACGCGAACCCTACCCCTATGAGCACCTTCGAGAGAGTGGGCCAGCATATATGATCTTGAGATTTTACGAAGTTACCATAGGTGCCTCGTAGTCGAGTGGAACATCTCCCCCCACTGAGCGTACGTCGCCGGAAAATACTGAAATTAACAGAAGATAAATGCGAGCACCGGGACTTTAACCTTGGTGGGCTCGAGAAACCACTGTCCTCTAACCATCCAACCACATGTTGGTTAGCACGACAAAATGTATGTGGTGACCGTGATGAGCTTATTCTGAAGTCTAGTGACCATATCGTGCTTTCGCTTCAAATACAATGACCATAAGTGTCATCAACAAAATACGGAGCACGCATCAAATGCAAAGTCCGTCAGTGTCATCAACAAAATATGGAGACGTATCGTGAGCTAGATACCATTGTACTATTGTATATGCTTATATTCTTAGTGGCTGATTGTGTGTGTGGTGTGGTGGGCACATAATTTCTAGTTGTGGTGGGTCAACATGAAGACTCATGGGTCGGTTCCATATCCTGCGCCACATATAGGTTGGACCGAGACGTGTTATACGAAGACCCATGTGGAGGACTCGGCGTACAACACGAAGCTACCAGAGTCGCGGAGGACACTATCCCCACTGGTGATAAGCCGACTATATATGATTTGTAACCCTATGCCCTTAGTATGTTATACAAGCTTGGGGGCTAGTTCGTCGATAGTATACACACACGCACAATGCCTGGTATTCACGTGTAATTTGTACACACCCCTATCACTAATATACAGCACCAGGAGTAGGCTCTTTCTTCAACTGCAATTGAATTCTAGCATGTGCATGTGTTTATTTCATATTACCGATCCATAGAGTGAGAGCGGTTTGAAATACATGCAATGGATGCTTTTGCAATTCATATATAAACATTAATTAGTGCACTAGTTGTTGTTAGTGTGAAGCACTTTATACATTTGTCACTTGCATGGATACATTCCAAATTGCTAGCTACGAAATAGAATACATGTCGAATTCAACATAAAGGGGGTTTCGAAGATTCGAATTCATAGGAAGTGCATTCATCTATTTGAACCCGAGATAGTGGCATTTGTAAATCAGATGTAAAAGGGGGTATCAATCTTTGTTGTGTGTTTGAACATGCTTTATATATTCATACGCATATCTAACTCTTTTTTTGCAACCAAGGAGATTATATCTGGAACCATGCATGAACTGAGGTAAGTTGCATATTTTTAATTATATACTCGTGTATAATGTATATTCAAATGTACCCCCTCCATTCCAAAATAATCGTAGCTTTAGGATTTTCAAGAGTAAAGATTTGTGAAGTTTGACAAATCCTGAAAGTTCAATTCAAGAGAACCGAAAACGTTAATGCTTCTGCTCCCAAATATTGAACGAAGCGCCAAATAGGCCTCTAGTCACCCAAAACCGCGCGAGACTAATGTTTTGGTGGTAGGAAATTACTGTCCCGACTCTGGCCCGTGTAGCCTATCGGCCCGATGTCCAAAGATCTAAACCGGGGTAGGTTTGTAACTTCACCAAGACGCCAGAGAAGCATTCATACGCCGTGGGCGCCTACCCATGCACTCGGCCGAAATCTATCCCGACCACATTTGGGACACCTGACATGACTGTCCTACCCCCAACCCGCAATATGTCCGAAATTTTAGATGGGGGGAAAGTTTGTAACTTTCCCCAAATTTCAAACAAGCGCGTCTCAAACCGAAACATTGTCCCCCCTTAGTTCCCCGCCTCCCTCCGTTTCCCCATTCATACTCCGTGGGCGCGAAAACGCCCTCTCCACCAGCCGCGAAACCCCAGCCTCCTCCGTCCTCCACCGCATAGCGGCCAATCCACCGCCGCCCTCCTCCATCACGCCGGAGCCGGTACCCCGATGTCGTCGTCCAACGGAACCGCAACCGCAACGCCCTCAAGGACTTAGCAGCTGAAGCCGAGGCAGAGCTGCCTCCACGACACCGACGTGCGCCGTACCAGAACCACTCCGACCACACCGTCCCGCGCCTCACTATTGCGGCTCCACTGTCGCAACCGTCCACCGCACTGGAGTTGTTCCCGCTACGCCATCGTTCGCCGCCTCGGATCTGCTTCCCCGCTGCCGACAAACGGCCACCGCACCACACTCAACAACTTGGCCATGGGTTCGTCCAAGGCTGCACCGTCCTCCACAACTTCTGGTTTCTGGCGAACAACAAGAAGATCATCAAAAAATAGAAGAAGGACACAGCACTGCCAGCAGAAAGAGGTACTCCTCTTCCCTTATTCGTGAAAATCTTACGTCTCCGCTCACACCGTATTCATCCCACGAAAGAAACTAGTTGAGCGCTTCTTATTGCATCTTCTTCGTGATAATAAATGCACAAGGTTTCCTCCCTTTTACTATTTCACCTTTTCTAGAGGTCAGTAGCCCGCCTGGAATTCAATTCAGGGTCAGTCGAACCGCAATTAAAAGAAGCAGCACCCGCTTAGGCGCGCGGAGCACCTAGTCAGCCTGTTCCCCGGGGAAGTGGCGCATCGGTGTCTATCATAGGGGTGTGGGGCGCAGGAGCTGCTTGCACTCGATCTGGAGGTCGGCGTGGCTTGAATGGATGGCCGGGGGCGGTGCCAAGCACGGCGGTGTGGTGAGGTCGAGGGGAGGGCACAGGCAGGGGAGGAATACTGGGCCGATGGTCGCTGGCGTTTCGAGGAAGATCGTCAACGCTGACTCGCTGGAGGTAGATGAAGGCGATCTACCCGTTCTTTGTACATCGGACGGTGCAGAATAAATGGACTGACCTATTTGCTTTCAGTCGACTATTATTTTCTTAGAATCCTGTAGTAATTTAGTGTGCCATGCATGTTGTAGAGCTATCATATGTCTCCCGTCATTTATTTCTCACCGACCTGCTATCTGCTACCTTTACACTGTACTAATTGTGCACACACTTCACCCATACTCACACTATTGTTTTTTTATGCATGGGTATTTCAGACTCTGACGTAGTGTTGATGAATGCAGGAAAGAAAAGACAAAAGTCGCTACAGTGTAATTCGAAGATAAGCACTAAGTGTTCCAGCGCTCTAACGGGTGAAGTGTCAGCAGTTGGAGACAGTAAACGTAGCTCTGCAGTTGATGATCTCAATTGCCACACACAACCATCCCAGGTGCTTGCTTTAACTTCGCGCTGTCAAATGTGGTTGCATGTTGCATATGGTGTCTAGCTTGTATTGCTTCCAATTTGGTTAAATTGCATCTACTTACTTTACACATTATACCTTTGATAATGACATGCCTTCCTGTTTTTGATACATACTACATATGTCTATTAACCATGTTCGTACATCAAACTAATGCTCTTTTGTATCCCTCGTCAATCACTTATGATGAGACAGTCACCCGGCCGGGTTTCTGTGAGACGCCATACTCGTTTAAAGAGTGCAGTGTCATCCTCCCCACATGATTCTCAGGAAACAACAAGGCTAAATGAAGATAGTCAACATAGCTCTCTAGTTGATCACCGCAATTCCCCCACACCACCATCACAGGTGCTTGCTCTTACTTGGCAGTGTGCTATGTAGTGTTCGTCTTACATGAAAGCAGTGTTCGTCAGTATCATGCATCAATGAGTTCTAAAGAGCAAATTTTATTCCTTTTTCTTGTGGGTTTGACTTGACAAGGCAAAATCAAGAAAGAGGAAGGAAAAGAGTAAGGTAGGCGATGATGGTGGTCCTCTGCAGCAACGTAAACGGAGCATCTGTACCGATTATCCTTGTACTGATAGTGCATTACAAGGTCCAAGTCTCCGCTCCCCTACTCCACCATCCAAGGTGCTTGCTCTAACTTGGCATTGTGATATCTGGATGCATGTTGCATATGGTGTCTAGCTCGTATTGCTCCTAATTAGTGTAAACTGCATCTGCTTAGCTTACAAATGATACATGTGAATATGACATGCTTTCCTGTTTTTGGTACATACTATATCTTATGATAAGGCACCTTTAAGTCGCCACTTTGATATTGGTTGTGTCTTGCATATGATTTCTAGCATGTACTGCTTCTAATTTGTTGAAACGCCATATAGTTTGAACTTGACAGAGTGATATTGGTTGCATCTTTCATATGGTATCTAGCTTGCAGTGCTTCTAATTTGTTGAAATGCCTTCTGCTTAGTTACCACATCATAGGTGTGAATATGTCACACCATCCTGTTTCTCATACATATTCCATCCTCGCATCATGTGTTTGCCTTTCATCCGAGTAGTGTTCCTCAGTATCATGCATGAATGAGTTCTGAAGAGCGAATTTTATTCCTTTTTCTTATCGATTTGACTTCACAATGCAAAATCATTACAGCTGAAGGAAATTAGTCCGGCAGTGGATGATGGTGGTCCTTTGGAGGAACTCAAATAGGGGGTCTCTACAGATTCTACTCCGCCATCCTCCCAACAAGATTCGCAAGACAACACAAGGCTGGACAGTCAACGTAGCTGTGTAGATGATGAGCACATCTCCCCTACTCCACCATCACAGGTGCTTGCTCTAACTTGACACTATTATATGCTGTTGCATGTTGCATATGATGTCTAGCTTGTATTGCTTCTAACTTGAATTGCATCTGCTTACTTTACACATAATGCCTATGAATATGATACGTGTTCCTGTTTCTAGAACATACGTGTACATGATGAGCACATCTCCCCTACTCCACCATCACAGGTGCTTGCTCTTACTTGGAACTGTTATACGTGGTTGCGTTTTCCGTATGATGTCTAGTTTGTATTGCTTCTGATTCTATTGAATTGCATCTGCGTAGCTTACAACTTATACCTGCAACGATCACTTACCCATAAGACACATTTAACTTGGGACTATGATGTAGGCTGCATCTTGCATTGTCTTCTAGCTTGTACTGCTTCTAATTTCTTGAAATGGCACTTATGACGAGACACTTTTTACCTGATAGAGTGATATTGGTTGCATGTTCATATGGTTCCTAGCTTTCATTTCTTCTAATTTTGTTGAAATGCCTTCCGCTTACTGTTTTTTCATACATATTCCATCCTCCCATCGTACGTGTGAATATGAAACGCTGTCTTTTTTGTATATATTCCATCCTCCTATTCTGCGCTTGCCTTACATCAAAGTAGTGTTCGTCTGTATCATGCATCAACCAGTTATGCAGAGCTAATTTTATTCATCTTCTTGTGGTTTTGACTTCATACGACAATATCAGAAAATAGGAAGGAAAATAGTAAGTTAGGGGATGTTGGTGGTCCTCTGCACCGATGCAAACAGAGACTCTCTAGATTTGTCACTGCTAGTGCTAATGAAGTTGAAGTCCCAAGTCTAGATGATGAGTTCATCTCCTGTACTCCACCATCGCAGGTGCTTGCTCTAAGTTGACAGTGTGATAATTGGTTTCATGTTGCATATGTTGTCTAGCCTGTATTTTCTTCTATTTTGATTAAATTGCACCTGCTGAGTTTATACGTTACACATGTGCATATGACATGGCTTTCTGTGTCTAGAATACACTGCATCTATCTATCATACCATGTTCTTACATCAAAGTACTGCTGTTGTGTATCCCGCATCAGTGACTCATGATTGGACGCTTTTAACATGGCAGTTTGATAGTGGTTGCATCTTGCATTGATTTCTATGTTGTACTGCTTCTAATTTTTCGAATTTCCACTTATGACAAGACGCTTTTAACTTGGCAGAGTAATATTGGTTGCATCTTTCATATGGTGTCTAGCTTGCATTACTTCTATTTTCTTGAAAATCCTTCTGCTTAGTTTGCACATCGTAGTTGTGAATATGTCATGCCGTCCTATTTTTCTTACATATTCCATCCTCATACGGTTGTCTTACATCAAAGTATTGCTTGTCTGTATCATGAATCAATGAGTTCTGAAGAGTGATTTTATTCTTTTGTGTTGTGGGTACAGCTTGACATGGCAAAGTCAAAAAAGAGCAAGGAAAATAATATAGTAGGGAGTGTTGTTACTCGTCGAGTGAAACGGAAAAGGTTCTGCTGTCGAGATTCTGCTGGTACTTATAGTGGAGTAGAAGGTCCAAGTCCACCGGCTAAATCTACAAACACGGTATCACCTGCTCCACCAGCTGCAGCATCCGCTTCAACTGTACCAGCATCTCAACTAGTTACTCGTTCGTTTGCTCCAGAACTGGCTAGTTCCCAAGCTGCCTTCACACCCTAACACTACTTCCGAAGCACTGCTGACACAACAGGACTTGGCAAGATCAGATGAACCTCATGAGCATCAACACCAAGACGGTACCTGACCGAGTCAAGTTGAAGTTGCATGCTCCTTTATATGTACTCTCACAGTTTGATGTACACTAACACTTTCCATATTCGTTGCTGAACTAGCACCACGGCGCAAGCGGAAACAGACATCAGGGATAATGCTTGACGGATTAACAAAATCTAAAGGAGGAAGAATGGAGATCCATTTTGCGGCAGGTTTAAAAAGGCCACGTGATGCTACAGAGTCAGCCAAGTTAGTATCAGAGGCATCCGTTGCCGTTAGGTGTCATGCACGTATCCTCCCAACGTGGATCCAGTACAGGAATGAGAAAGATAATACCCAGTTTAACACCTTCCTTGACCATTTATCCGTAAGTAATGTTATTCATCGCAATTAGTAATATTGTCTTGCTCTGTCCCATACTTTCTAGCTTCCTCCTAATAAGACTCACATTCTTTTTTCAACAGATGAGGTTCAAGTTGGATCCGAAAGATGATGCAACTAGACAAGCATGCACTCATGTTTTTCAGTCTGCTCTGCGACAGTATCGGTACCACCTTAGAAAATCTCACTTTGAAGGCAAGGCTAACAATGAAGTCACCCAAACATCTCCAGTGGAATATATTACAAATGAAGACTGGACAGCCCTCATTAAACACTGGTCTGATCCAAAGTATCAGGCAGGCTATATGTATTTGATCAGACCACATATTGAACTTGTATTTATGTATGTGCCTTACAAGTGTATCTTCTTCTAGGCTAACTGTTTGAAGAACAAAACCAACCGTTCTAAAGTGAAATTCCAACAGACCACAGGATCTCGTATCTATATTGCACACTGCGAGGCTCTTGTAAATAGCTGCTACTTCCTTCTTCTTTTTGTGCCATATTATCGTATCTATATTGACTTGTTCCAAATACAGAGGAAATCCCGTGCGGACCAAAAAGAACCTGAACCGAATGAAGTGCAAATCTTCAAGGATTGCCACACTAGCAAGATGAAGGGCATGAGCACACCAGTTCAAGCCACTGTTGTAACTACTTGGTTTGCAGCCAATGTCAGTTACTCTGTTCACTTCTATTCATAGTTTTCTTAACGTATCATTTCACCTTACATGGTTTAAAAGAGATGAAGGATATTCTTTTGGTCTTGATCTGTAATCTAGTTGTTATGTCCACATGCGCACACAATGATAAAATAGCATGTTTGTTTTATATCTGTTTGCCCATGATATGAATGATGTCATACTATGTTCATCCTACTTTAAACCATGTCTCTTTATCCTTAGATGTCAACAAATGTGAGGAAATAGACAATACAGTTGGCATGCTACATGGACATATGTTCCGAAAGTGATTTTATTATGTAGTTGGCACTACAATACATGCTAATGTATTATAGTAGTTCACAAAAATAAGTTATGTATAAATGTTTAACCTACTTCGTTTGTTTTTGTCTCATTTGTAACTTATCTGGTACACTAATCTACAAGTTCAAACTTTCAGGAAGCTATGGAACAAATTATTGAACAACCACAACCACCTGAAGGTGACGAGGCTACTACATGCACAATGTCACCTCTTGCTGCAGTGCGTCAATATCTCTCCACTAACAGTGCAAAAAGCACCTTCCTGCGTAATTCTGGGTTGGTTGTCAAGGTAACCTTGTCCAAATCGCCTACTGAACAAAATCTTCCTGCTAGATAGAGTGATATATCTGTGCTCCAGACACAAGTCCAATCCCTAATGGACGTTGTTTCAGAAACAAGAATAGTGGTTGAGAAATATCGTCAAGATATGAATGGTTTTGAAACCAGACTATTAGACATTCGCTTCATTGTTCAAGAGCAATGGCGGAAAAAGGTGGAGACCGTGCTGCTCCATCAGATTCTACAGCCTGAAACATTAGCACTCAGGTCAAATGATCCGTGCTTCTATACATGTGATGGTGCTTTTATCTGGAAGGACTGTTAACTTTATGCCAACAAGCCTTTTGTTGTATGGTTGGAATTTATTTTTTTGTGATACAACATTTATGATGCTGCCTCAGGCTGCAGTAATTTCGACACTATTTTTGTATAGTGTAGGTTTATCTGAGTAATGTATTCGGCCGAAAGCTTCGTAGGAGCCCAACATGCGAACATTCATCGGGCCCATTCCAATTGGGCTAAAAACGATTATGGGCCGAAATTGGCATGTAGCCCACTAAAAATATCTGGGCCTAAATCAGTGCTACCTCTTGAGCTTGCGTTGGTTTTCTCCGAAGAGGAAGGGATGATGCAGCAAAGTAGCATAAGTATTTCCCTCAGTTTTTGAGAACCAAGGTATCAATCCAGTAGGAGGCCACGCTCAAGTCCCTCGTACCTGCACAAAACGATAGCTACTTGCAACCAACACGATTAGGGGTTGTCAATCCCTTCAAGGTCACTTACGAGAGTGAGATCTGATAGATATAATATTTTTTTGGTATTTTTGGTATAAAGATGCAAAGTAAAAAGTAAAGGCAAAGTAAAAAAAGCAAAGCAAGATTAAAGTGATGGAGATTGATATGATGAGAATAGACCCATGGGCCATAGGTTTCACTAGTGGCTTCTCTCAAGAGCATAAGTATTCTACGGTGGGTGAACAAATTACTGTTGAGCAATTGACAAAATTGAGCATAGTTATGAGAATATCTAGGCATGATCATGTATATAGGCATCACGTCCGTGACAAGTAGACCGAAACGATTCTGCATCTACTACTATTACTCCACTCATCGACCGCTATCCAGCATGCATCTAGAGTATTAAGTTAAAAACAGAGTAACGCCTTAAGCAATATGACATGATGTAGAGAGATAAATTCATGCAATATGAAATAAACCCCATCTTGTTATCCTCGATGGCAACGATGCAATACATGCCTTACCGCCCCTTCTGTCACTGGGAAAGGACACTTCAAGATCGAACCCAAAGCTAAGCACTTCTCCCATGGCAAGAACTACCAATCTAGTTGGCCAAACCAAACGGATAATTCGAAGAGACTTGCAAAGATAACCAATCATACATAAAAGAATTTAGAGAAGATTCAAATATTATTCATAGATAGACTTGATCATAAACCCACAATTCATCGGTCTCAACAAACACACCGCAAAAAGAAGATTACATCGAATAGATCTCCACAAGAGAGGGGGAGAACTTTGTATTGAGATCCAAAAAGAGAGAAGAAGCCATCTAGCTACTAACTATGGACCCGAAGGTCTGAGGTAAACTACTCGCACTTCATCGGAGAGGCTATGATGATGTAGAAGCCCTCCGTGATGACGGCCCTCTCCGGCGGAGCTCCGGAAGAGGCCCCAAGATGGGATCTCGTGGATACAGAAAGTTGCGGCGGTGGAATTGGGTTTTTTGGCTCCTATTCTGTTTGTTTGGGGGTACGTAGGTATATATAGGAGGAAGAAGTACGCCGGTGGAGCATCGAGGGGCCCACGAGGCAGGGGGCGCGCCCTAGGGGGGGCCCCCACCCTCGTGACCGCCTCTCTGATGCCTTGGCGTAGGGTCCAAGTCTCCTGGATCACGTTCGGTGAGAAAATCACGTTCCCGAAGGTTTCATTCCGTTTGGACTCCGTTTGATATTCCGTTTCTTCGAAACACTGAAATAGGCAAAAAACAACAATTCTGGGCTGGGCCTCCAGTTAATAGGTTAGTCCCAAAAATAATATAAAAGTGGAAAATAAAGCCCAATATTGTCCAAAACAGTAGATAATATAGCATGGAGCAATCAAAAATTATAGATACGTTGGAGACGTATCAGGCATCCCCAAGCTTCATTCCTGCTCGTCCTCGAGTAGGTAAATGATAAAAAAAAGAATTTTTGATGTGGAGTGCTACTCGGCATAATTTCAATGCAAATCTTCTTAATTGTGATATGAATATTCAGATTCGAAAGATTGAAGACAAAAGTTTATATTGACATAAAAATAATAATACTTCAAGCGTACTAACAAAGCAATTATGTCTTCTCAAAATAACATTGCCAAAGAAAGTTATCCCTAAAAAATCATATAGTCTGGCTATGCTCTATCTTCACCACACAAAGTATTTTAATCATGCACAAACCCCGATGACAAGCCAAGCAATTGTTTCATACTCTAACTTTTTCAAAACTTTTTCAATCTTCACGCAATACATGAGCGTGAGCCATGGATATAGCACTATAGGTGGAATAGAATGGTGGTTGTGGAGAAGACAAAAAGGAGAAGATAGTCTCACATCAACTAGGCGTATCAATGGGCTATGGAGATGCCCATCAATAGATATCAATGTGAGTGAGTAGGGATTGCCATGCAACGGATGCACTAGAGCTATAAGTATATGAAAGCTCAAAAAGAAACTAAGTGGGTGTGCATGCAACTTGCTTGCTCATGAATACCTAGGGCAATTTGAGGAAGCCCATCATTGGAATATACGAGCCAAGTTCTATAATGTAAAATTCCCACTAGTATATGAAAGTGATAACATGAGAGACTCTCTACTATGAAGACCATGGTGCTACTTTGAAGCACAAGTGTGGTAAAAGGATAGTAACATTGTCCCTTCTCTCTTTTTCTCTCATTTTTTATTTGGGCCTTTTCTCCTTTTTATGGCCTCTTTTTATTTGGGCTTCTTTGGCCTTTTATTTTATTTTATTTTATTTTTCGTCCGGAGTCTCATCCCGACTTATGGGGGACTCATATTCTCCATCATTCTTTCCTCACTGGGACAATGCTCTAAAAATGATGATCATCACACTTCTATTTTTCTTACAACTCAATAATTACAACTCAATACTTAGAACAAAATATGACTCTATATGAATGCCTCCGGCAGTGTACCGGGATATGCAATATGACAATGATGGAGTGTGTCATAATAAAAGGAACGGTGGAATGTTGCATGGCAATATATCTCGGAATGGCTATGGAAATGCCATAATAGGTAGGTATGGTGGCTGTTTTGAGGAAGGTATATGGTGGGTGCATGATACCGGCGAAAAGTGCGTAGTATTAGAGAGGCTAGCAAAGGTGGAAGGGTGAGAGTGTGTATAATCCATGGACTCAACATTAGTCATAAAGAACATATACTTATTGCAAAAATCTAGAAGTTATCAAAGCAAAGTATTACGCGCATGCTCCTAGGGGGATAGATTGGTAGGAAAATACCATCGCTCATCCCCGACCACCACTCATAAGGAAGACAATCAATAAATAAATCATGCTCCGACTTCATCACATAACGGTTCACCATACGTGCATGCTACGGGAATCACAAACTTTAACACAAGTATTCTTTAAATTCACAACTACTCAACTAGCATGACTTTAATATTATCACCTCCATATCTCAAAACAATTATCATGCTTCAATCTTTTCTTAGTATTCAACACACTCAAAAGAAAGTTTCACAAATCTTGAATACCAAGCATATTATTGTTAAGCAAATTACTATGCTATTAAGAGACCTTCAAAATAATTTAAGTGAAGCATGAGAGATCAATAGTTTCTTTAAAACAAATCCACCACCGTGCTCTAAAAGATCTAAGTGAAGCACATAGAGCAAAATTATAACGCTCAAAAGATATAAGTGAAGCACATAGAGCAAAACTACTTGGCTCAAAAGATATATAAGTGAAGCATATAGAGTATTCTATCAAATTTTAATTCATGTATGGCTCTCTCAAAAGGTGTGTACAGCAAGGATGATTGTGGGATACTAATACACAAAGACACAAATAATACAACACGCTCCAAGCAAAACACATATCATGTTGGTGAATAAAAATATAGCTCCAAGTAAATTACCGATGGAAGTGGACGAAAGAG